>NC_139217.1:316517456-317717456 GCF_055691185.1 Crinia signifera | reverse complement strand
ATTTTTTTACACAAAAATGCAGATCTGGCTCAAAATTTTTCATTTTCACAAGGAATGATGGATACAAAGCACCCCAAAATCTGTGCCCCAATTTCTCCCGAGTACGGCAATGCCTCACATGTGACCAAAAAATACCAGTTGGGTGCATGGCAGGACTCAGAAGGGAAGGAGTGATTTTTGGTGGTGGAATGAATGGTGGGTGCTATGTCGCATTAGCAAGACCCCCGAAGCACCAATACAGTGGAACCCCCCCACAAGTGACCCCATTTTGGTCACCAGCTTTGGGAGGGGGGCTGGCGCTGCGGCTGGCGGGGGGGTGGGAGGGGTGCTGGCGCTGCGGCAGCCGGGTGGGTGGGAGTGAGGGGGGCTGCCGGGTGGGAGGGGGGGGGGGCTGGCGATCGGTGGTGATCGGTGCTGTTCTTAACAGCACCGATCACCACCGATCACTGTGTTACCGAGCGGCTTAGCCGCCGGTAACACAGAAAACGCTGCAATTGGCTGTTCACATTTGAACAGCCAATCGCAGCGATCGCCGACCGGGGCTCAGGGACAGCAGACATCTCCAAACTGTCACCGCGTCTATGGACGCGGTGACAGTTTAAAACCATGACGTATATATATACGTCTTCGGTCGGGAAGTACCTCCCGACCATGACGTATATATACGTCTTCGGTCGGGAATATCTATCTGTATATATATATATATATACACACATATATATATATATGTATATACACACATATATATATATATATATATATATATGTGTATATACACACACATATATATATATATATATATGTGTGTGTGTATATACACACACACATATATATATATATATATATATATATATATATATGTGTGTGTGTGTGTATATACACACATACACACACACATATATATATATATATATATATATATATATATATATATAATCATTTCATTTTATTTTTTATCATTTTTACTATGTCCCTAGTGCCTAGTGCTGCTGCTGCTGCTGGCGGGGGGAGGGAGGGAGGGAGGGAGGGGGGAGGCAGCGCTGCGGCGCATAACAGCACCGATCACCACACGGCTGCCGGGTCCCGGGTAAGATATAGTGCTGCCGGGTGGGAGGGAGGGGGTGACCGCGGATCGGTGGTGATCGGTGCTGTACTTAACAGCACCGATCACCACCGTTTTCTGTGTTACCGAGCGGCTTAGCCGCCGGTAACACAGAAAACGCTGCAATTGGCTGTTCACATTTGAACAGCCAATCGCAGCGATCGCCGACCGGGGCTCAGGGACAGCAGACATCTCCAAACTGTCACCGCGTCTATGGACGCGGTGACAGTTTAAAACCATGACGTATATATATACGTCTTCGGTCGGGAAGTACCTCCCGACCATGACGTATATATACGTCTTCGGTCGGGAATATCTATCTGTATATATATATATATATACACACATATATATATATATGTATATACACACATATATATATATATATATATATATGTGTATATACACACACATATATATATATATATATATATATATGTGTGTGTGTATATACACACACACATATATATATATATATATATATATATATATATATATGTGTGTGTGTGTGTATATACACACATACACACACACATATATATATATATATATATATATATATATATATAATCATTTCATTTTATTTTTTATCATTTTTACTATGTCCCTAGTGCCTAGTGCTGCTGCTGCTGCTGGCGGGGGGAGGGAGGGAGGGAGGGAGGGGGGAGGCAGCGCTGCGGCGCATAACAGCACCGATCACCACACGGCTGCCGGGTCCCGGGTAAGATATAGTGCTGCCGGGTGGGAGGGAGGGGGTGACCGCGGATCGGTGGTGATCGGTGCTGTACTTAACAGCACCGATCACCACCGTTTTCTGTGTTACCGAGCGGCATAGCCGCCGGTAACACAGAAATAGCTGTGATTGGCTGTTCACATTTGAACAGCCAATCACAGCGATCGCCGACCGGGGGGGGCATTCCTGCCCCCCCCCGGGCGGCGAGGGGGGATGTCTGCTGTCAGGGACAGCAGACATCTCCAAACTGTCACCGCGTCTATAGACGCGGTGACAGTTTAATGGCATGACGTACATTTATGCCATGTGTCGGGAAGTACTTCCCGACCATGACGTAAATGTACGTCCAATGTCGGGAAGGGGTTAATAGTGAGTCGGGAAGAAACACTGGAGACTGGTGTAAAACATATATGAGTTTGGGGAGGATCACCATCTTAAGTAAATTTACTCTACCAGTCACTGTTAATGGCAATCTTTGCCAAGATTTAAATTTTTTGCCCATGTACTCTAGTATTGGCTGGATATTTAACTGTATATATTCTTTTGGATCGCAAGATATCATAATCCCTAGATACTTAAATGTTGATACCCAACCCAATGGGTATGGGGGAGGAAGTGTGGCACGTATTTTGCCATCTAGTGGGAGAATATGAGATTTACCCCAGTTCATTCTGACCCCTGAGTAGTTGCCGAATTCATGGATTAATTTCAAGACCAGAGGGAGAGAGGTGCTGTAATCTGATAAATATATAAACCGGTCATCTGCATATAATGATACTACATCTCTCTCATCCCCTAGTCCAAAGCCGCAAATTTTTGGGTGACTCCTGATAATACACGCCAGTGGTTCGATTGCCAGGGCGAAGAGGACCGGCGAGAGGGGACACCCCTGCCTTGTCCCCCTAGCAAGAGTGAATGCTGGTGAGGTCCAGCCATTTACGGTGACCCTGGCGGTTGGATTTGTATATAACAACTGCAGCCACTTTATATAATTGGGCCCTATTCCATATGCCTTAAGGACGATCCATAAGTACGGCCATTCTATTGAATCAAATGCCTTAATTGCATCCAGGGTCACCACTACTGGCTCTCCCTCACTCCCCACTGGCATCTGGAGGTGACTATATAATTTCCGAAGATTGAGTGAAGTTGCTTTCCCCGGCATAAAGCCGGTCTGATCTTGATGCCCAATTTTTAATAAATGTTTATTAAGTCTAGCCGCAAGTATTTTTGCCAAAATTTTGGCTTCACAGGTTAGAAAGGAGATAGGCCTATATGAGTCCATACACTTCGGGTCCTTACCCTGTTTAAGGATAACTACTATATTTGCTTGGGTCATTGACCTTGCTATACTATTTTGATCGAAACTTGCACATAGTGCCTCATGTAGGAGTGGCCCTATTACATCATTGTATTTTTTATACAATTCTGAGGGTATAAAAGATACCAGATGGAAGTTCTTTTATAGCTGCCATAACCTCCTCTAATGTCAAGGGGGCTTCAAGACTAGCACTATCAAGCACATTTAATACTAGGAGCTCTATTTTATTAACATAGCTTTGTATTTCCATTTGGCTATGCTGCATTTTGGTGGAATATATACTGTTAAAATATTCTTTAAAGGCCTCGCCAATCTGAGCGGGTGTTTTCATTAAATCCCCACTACTTTCTTCTATACTGCTAATTGTATTGGGGGGCTTTCAGCTTGTGCTAAGAATGCCAAATAATTACCTGCTCTATCGGAGTGTTGGTATCTCCTCTGAGCCCTGTATCTCATAATTTTTGCATTCTCCTCTTCTAGTGCCTCAGTCCATACTTTTTGGGCATCATGCCATTCCTTTCGTGTATCATCGGAATTAAACTGCAGAAACCTTGCTTCTAATTCTTCACATTTTTTCTCTTTTTCTAGAATTTTGTTTCTACTCTCTCTCTTCATTTCTGCTATATATTTTTTAAAGGTACCTCTCACGTACGCTTTAAACGCATCCCATATCACTGCCGTCATAGCTGACCCCTGGTTATGGTCCCAAAACTCACCCCACTGTGTTATCAGGGGGTCACTCTGCCCTATCCGCTCTATCCAGTTTGGATTTAGTCTCCAGAAGCACTGCCCTCTGATGCTAGTCTCGGTCAGTTCCACCATAATTGGGGAATGATCCGAGATCCCTCTTGGTTTATATGTTATTCCATTAACCTGTGGCAGTAGGCCTCGGGAGACCAAAACCAGATCTATCCGGGAAAAGGTCCGATATGAAGACGAGTAGCAGGAAAATTGTACTGTTTTAGGGTTATACTCTCTCCATGGGTCCACCCACCCCATATTATTTATGAATTCTGCGAACCCCTTGTTCCCCCTGGCCTGCCCGTGCCCCGCACTCCTCCTATCGGCCTGAGGATCCAGCACATTGTTAAAGTCCCCTAGGCAGACAACCGGGGCGTGCGGCGCAAGGGCCGCAAACTCAGCTGCCTTAGTGAGGACTTCATATGAGAAGGGTGGGGGAATATATACCGCAAGAAGAAGTATCTGCTTATTATTGATTATACAGTCGAGAAAGACGTATCTACCTCCGGTAACGATTTTTGCTTTATTACAAACAAACGAAACAGACTTTTTTATTAGCACAGAGACACCCCTGGACGCGGATGTAAAGGAGGCGTGATAGGAGTATCCAACCCATGGCTTCCTCAATGCCATTAGTTTACCTCCCACCAAGTGCGTCTCGAGCAAGCAGACCACATCCGCATTATAGTGCCTGAGCTGATTTAGCACCAGCGACCTTTTAACCTTATCATTTATGCCCCTTATATTCCAAGACAATAACCTAATCATTTTAAATTAGGGCCATAGTTCCCATGCCTGTCTCCATTACATCCACGTCCATTGCCCGCTTTCCATTTTTTTTTTTTTGCCTGCCGCCACAGCTTTATATTGTATACTGTATATATTGCTTTTATCCACACACAAGAAAAAGATACATAAATACATATACCCTCCCACCTCCCTGTATACCAACCCTCCCTTAGTATACCTGTACCCTTGAACCCCCCCACCCCCCCCCCCCCCAAAAAGAAGACACAAAAATAAAAAAACACAAAAAAAAACCAAAAAAACGACATTACACACTTGTACCCTCTTCTCTAAGGGCTATAACAATTGGGCCACCAATTTGCAGGGGGCTCCCTGACATGCTTATTTCTTATTATTGCCCTTCTACCCCTCTCCCCCCTTCCACACTCCCAATAAGGAGTATAAAGAGAGGCATCGGCAGGAGAGACAAACAAATCCCTGTTATCTAACCATCCGCCAGCTGCCGAGTTCCCGGTAGCTTTTTATCTAGCCACATCGCAGCCTCATTGGGTGTGGAGAAAAAGAATGTTTCTCCATCGCTTATTACCCTTAATTTTGAGGGAAAAACCATTGAATATTTCAAGTTATTGTCCCGCAACCTTCTCTTCACTTCAACAAATTTTGCTCTGTCCTTCTGGACTTCTAGGGCAAAATCAGGAAAAACTGCAATTTTATTCCCGTTGTACTCCAGTGGGCCTTTGGTGCGAAATAGGCGGAGGATTGTGTCCTGATGATTTAATATTTTAGCAATCAGTGTTCTAGGAGGGGCCCCTGGTGGTAGAGGCCTGAATGGCACCCTATGTGCCCTTTCAACTGAGAAGTGATCTGTAAAGGCCGCTTTCCCAAATTTGGTACTCAACAGTTCTATTATGAATTTGGGGGCATCCATACCCTCCGCTTGCTCAGGCAACCCCACAAATCTGAGGTTATTTCTTCTCAGTCTTCCTTTAATATCTAGGACTTTAGCTTTCATTTCTGTCATTTGCAGGGCCATTTTATTAACCTTGTTCACCCAATGATTATTTTTATCCTCAATCACAGATATGCGCTCCTCCGCCTCCTTGATCCTCTCTGTGTTTGCCTTTTATTCCGTTTTAATTTCCGAAATTTCCTGCTGTACCCCGTTTATCTGGTCGGACAGACGTTGTTCAGAGCTGTTTATGGCTGCTAGAACTTGATGGAGTGTAATCTCCGGGGTGGCGGCCGAGACTGGACTTTTATTTTTTGTTGGGGTGGCTTGTGGCGTTGAAGTAGGGGTTTCTGCCGCATTCTTACCCTGGCCTCTAGCATATTTTTCGAGCCGGGCTGCAGCTGCTGTGTTGCCAGTTTTACCCATTCTTTTGATAATGCCTGCACACTTTCAATATATAGTCACAACCACAATCACTTGGAGTTACACCCTTTGTTAATATACAGTCACTATTACGGCTACCTGAGCCTGCACAGCCAGCCCGCAGTCCTGTATATAGTCAGAAACAGTGTACTATTTGCCACTTATGCCGCAGGTTCAAGGCTCACTGAGTACATATAGCCAGGGGATTTAATACCCCTACCACAGTAGTGCTCTGTTATTAGTTTCAGCCCGTCCCACCAACAGTATTCAGAAGATATAGTGAATGCAAGATGGATATACTGCACCAGATTGTTGTCTTCTTTGGTGGGTCACAGGAGCAATATATTGATAAGTGTCATCTTCTGCGCTTAGATAGGTATTGCAGCTGAAGTGTGTGGGTGCTCTCACCACCTCAGACTATTGAGTTTCCAGCACCTCTCTTCTTCTTTATGTAGTTCACCAACAGGGGGACAAACATATACAGCGTCCTAGATGGTTGCTGGGGGCTTTAGGGGGTACTTGCTGACCGGCACTGGGATACAGCAAAACAGATCATCCAGCCTCTGCAGGGGTAGTGGGGACAGAGGCAGCTTCAGCTTCAGCCGGTGGAAATGCCGCCCACGTGTGTAATCTATAGCAGGGGAGAACTGCAGCCTCCTTCTCCCACTGTGCCGCAGTCTCCCTGCCCTGAGTTTATCACTGCCCTTGCTGGGCAGACAGGGGATGCTTGTTCACCCCCAGATAGGGGCACTCGCTGTCCGGCTGGTCCTGGAGACTCTGCAGGGGTAGTGGGGACAGGGCCGCGCCGCCAGCCACTCCGGGTCTCGGCGGCTACGTCACCCGCTACCGTAGTGTGTAGCGGGGAGTGGGGAGTGGATGCGGCTTCCTGCTTACGCCGCACCACGCTCTCCCTGGCTCTGCTCCCAGTCCTTAGAAGTGCCGGAGAGTCTGAAGCTGACTGCACCACGCTGCATTCATCTGTTCCCGGGATTCGGGCTTGCTGGCGGGCGTCAGACACACAGGTAAAGCACGGCTGGGTGCATGTCAGGGAGCTCACTCTCCCTCCCGCTCACACCTGCACCGCCGTGGCCCCGCCCTCCTTTGTCAGTACTGTTTAGTGAAAAAGGATGTTGGTTTAAGTGTCTCAGCACAGATATCAGAGTTAAGAGATTGGATGAAAAATAATTTTGTCTCTAAGGATGAATATGTAGGAAATAAGAGGTCCAGGTCACAGACTAGTCTGGATAAAGATGATGATTATTTGGATAAAGATATGTCTGGCGGGTCTTCAGCAGAGTCTAGTGAAGTGTTGGAGGATGAGCGTTTGTTTAACGTGGAAGTGGTGGAGACCGTTTTGAAGAATCTCTATAGAACGCTCAACTATAAACAGCCAGTGAAGTCGGAATTTGACGCTCTGTTCGAAAACAGATCAAAAAAGGGGAGGTCTTTCCCGGTGCATAAAGTCGTTAAAGACATCATAGCTAAAGAGTGGCTTAGTGTTGACAAGAGAGTGGGGTCAGTAAAGAGAATAGAGAAAATGTTTCCCATTGAGGACGAAGAATTTATTAAATGGTGTAGCATTCCTAAGGTTGATGCTGCAGTATCGGAGGTAACTACCCGTACTACGATTCCTCTAGAACAGGGCTGGGCAATTCCGGCCCTCCAGATGTTGATGAACTACACATCCCAGCATGCCTTGCATCAGTTTCAGCATTGCCACATAGCAAAACTAATGCAAAGCATTCTGGGATGTGTAGTTCATCAACATCTGGAGGGCCGCAATTGCCCAGCCCTGCTCTAGAAGATGGGGCATCACTGAAAGACGCAATGGAGAAGAGGATGGAAAGTGCGTTGAAGAGGCTGCATATTTCCTCTTCAGTCTCTTTGAAGTCTGGGGTAGCCATGGCCTCACTCTAGGGCACTCAGGATATGGTGTTCAGCTCTGCAAGAAGATTTGCAGGAAAAGGTCTCCCGTGATCAGATCAGCAAGAGCCTAACCCAGATTCAACTTGCGGTTGACTATGTGCAAAGCTTCCTTGGATGGTCTAGATTTTGCGGCCAAATCTTTAACTTCAGGCATTGTGGCTAGAAGAGCTCTGTTGTTAAAATCCTGGGCTGCAGATTCGCATTCAAAGAACAAGTTGGCTATGCTGCCTTATGAAGGAGCTTTTCTTTTTGGCAGTCGTTTGGATCAGATGATTCAAAGGATGTCAGGGGGCAAATCGGTGAGATTTGAAGACAGAAGGGGGCGATTTCCCTCCTATTCTGCAAGACAATCCTATAGACAGGCCAGGTCATATAGGCTGGGTAGGTCGGTCCGGGACAGATACGCTCAAGGGACATCCAGGACGTTTTTTCGCCAATACGTTAAAAAGAGAGGCGAAAATTCAGGATCTGTACAGAAGCAGTGACTGTGGTCCCTCGGAGCAGGTTCCGGTAGCAGGGAGGCTATTGGGATTTGCTCACATCTGGGAGCGGACTGTATGAGACAGATGGGTTTTAGAGGTGGTCACTACTGGCTACTGTCTGGAATTCCTGTCAAAGCCAAGAATGGCAAAGTTTTTTGTTTCAAAGCTTCCAATTTTGAAGTTAGAAAGGGAGGCTCTGGGGCGTGGCTTGGTCGTGAAGCTGAGCAGGCAGGTTTCCACACAGCTCCCACTAGCCTGCATTGTTGGGCCCCAGTAACAGCCATAACAGCCGCATCAGCGTCCACAGCAGGGCAGATCCATCTCCCCTACACCCTGAGACGCCTGGCGGTGTGTGTCGCGGAGTCGGGGAGCAGTTTTAACTGCTCCTGCGGGCTGCAACCTACCACCGGCCAGAAACCGGGGACTACATTTTTGCAGCAGGCCGGGATTCGGGCTCCAGGACGGCGCGGCGCCCTCGATCGCTCCTGCAGCGGGTAAAAAGCACCCCAGAGCGAGCACACGCACCCTCACACCGGCGCGGACCCCCTGGACCACCAGCAGCACCCCTATATACTTAAAGTGAGCAGGGCCGGCGCCACCACTAGGCAAATCTAGGCATTTGCCTAGGGCGCCGGCCACTGGAGGGCGGCATTTTGTGCCGCCCGGGTACCTGTCCTACGGCGCTGTCTATTTAAATCTGGCGGCGGAGGCAGCGGGGGTCCCTGCAGTCCATTAAAAATCACGAGCGCTATCCGCCGGGCTATGCGGAAGCGCTTCTAGTGTGAAAACTCTGGCAGCACGGCGCACGCTGATCTCAGCCAATCAGCGTGCTGCCAGTGTTTTCACACTAGAAGCGCTTCCGCATAGCCCGGCGGATAGCGCTCGTGATTTTTAATGGACTACAGGGACCCCCGCTGCCTCCGCCGCCAGATTTAAATAGACAGCGCCGAACGACAGTTACCCCCCCCCCCCCCCCCCGGCACCGGGGCGCCCCCAGCCCGACTCGCCTGGGGCGCTCCGGTGCCTTGCACCGGCCCTGAAAGTGAGCCACAAGGAGAGGTGAGGAGGTCGAGCTCCAGCACAGTGCTGTGGAGCCGGGGGCCATTTTAAATAAGGAGAACAGTGTAATATACTGAAGTGTGTCCACCCAATGTCCCTTATCCTGTCACTGCAGGGACTGAGTCTCAAGGTGCCCACAGACGCATCAATTATCGAATGCGTTTTGTACTTTTGCATCTTATGTACAATTATTGGATGGTGTTTATGGGCTTGTGCGATGCGATATTGTATGTCTAAAAAAGTACGCGCTGCACGTAATTTTTAGACTACATCTGAAATTTAACATTACAAACATGGGTTCATCACATGCAGCCAAGTGCACATCTCATAGCAAGCTGGAAGAAAAATTGTATAGAACCATTGTACAGTCAAAAACGCATAGCACAGTACAATTGTAGCGTCTGTGGGCACCTTCACAGTGGACTGAAGTCCTACCAATTATTGCAACCAGCAGATTACCTGCCCCATCTCCCTGCACCCTAGTAATTTTGTGATAACTGCCCTGCTGGAGGGGTGTCTTCAAGAGCATCCTCTAGCAGCTTTTCATTAAAGCCACCTGGTTAACCCCAGGGTAGAGTATAGACTCCATCATATGACCGATACCAGTTATTATTAAGATTTGAGGAATACAGCTCTAATCTACTCAGCCTTGAGGAGTCATATTTGCTGCTCTGGTTAACTTTGAAGACAAATAGACCTGGGGCTCCACCTAGTGGCCCAAACAAATAATTGCAACACCAGAATTTCTACCAGTTGCCAGGAAAGTTAATTAACAACTACCTAAAAGGTGTTATAACCTCAAGGATTACAACTACACTACCCAAAGCTAATTGCCCACTGCCTAATAGCATCAGTAAACAGATCTTGGGACGCTACCTACCTCTACTCTACCAGAGAGGTGGGACTGCCATATTGGGCCCCTGAGCAGAGGGGTCACTACGGGGAATACCCTGCCATACTATATAGAGGAGGGCTCTCCTATCTACGAACCAGTGGACCCCCACCTGAGGGGTGTGTGCGACTGCCTCTTACGGAGAGACGGCAGCCACATTGGTGCCACTAGGGGTGGCAGCTCCAGCTCTCATACATAGGGACCTTTTCTGGGGTACACTGATCAAAATACCATCATGAAGTAATTATGTAGGCGTGCCTCTGTCATTATATAGAAAAAAGATTGTGCACATAACGACTACCACATCATTAACAAGACTGCGAAGATACCAATACTACGACGTTGCCTACTCCTGGTGATCCCAAAAGCCTAACATGCCAACTAAACGCCAAAAAGATACTCCTGGCACTTCACAAGTGAGTTTCTTCAAGGCTCAATCTTCCCCATCGGCATCCTCCTCCACGACAGCAAACCATAAGCAACTTTCAGCTCTCTCAACCCCATTTGATCCCAAACGAAATTCACAGACGGACGACTCCGACATGGGAGATGATGCCCCTCTGACGGTGGGCCTAATGAAACAACTTTTTGCCTCCTTTAAGACAGACATCATGGCGGAATTTAAAACAGCCCTGCAAACCTGTCAACAATCAATTGATGACATCGGGCAAAGAACGGATCATCTGGAAACCAAATGTGAAGAAATAGTCTGCTCACATAATGCCCTCCTCACCTCACATGAGCTGCTAGCTGAGGTTGAATCCTTACGGAATAAAATGGGGGAACTCGAGGACCGATCAAGACGGAACAAAGTCAAAATTAGAGGGATACCGGAATCGGTGACCAATTCAGAATTAGAAGATTATGTTACGAAAATATTCAAACAGCTGCTACCAGAAGCAAGTAGCCAAGACTTACTATTGGATCGTGTTCATAGACTCCCTAAACACAGAATGGCCCCACAGGATGCAGCTAGGGACACTATAAGTACGGCTCGTTCATTGAGAGGAAAGCTTGCATTACTAAAGTGAAGCTTGATTACTTAAGTGAGTTGGAAACTGAAGCAGGTGAGTTAGAATACTGAAAAAAGGTGAGTTTGAACACAGTCTAAATTTTCATATTCTGTTTTATTGTAATAGATTCATCTTCTTTCTATCCTATTGTAACCTGTTGCTCAATTTTGACATTTAATTCATTGTATCTATATTTTTCCAACATTGTATGTCATTTTTACTCATTCACTATTATTTTCTCTTATCTTTGCCACACATTTATTGCACTCTGTTTCCCTCTTCACGCCTGCTCACATTTGCCTCACTTCTGACCTTCTCTGTTCCCTTCATCCTCTCACTTGTTGTTGTTTCATACTTAATTGGATTACTCAATCAACCTGATTTTACCCACTGGTCTCCTCTCTGACAGTAGTTCCTTGCCTGTTACCTTCTCTCTCACTCTGTTTTCTACCAAATCTACTACAGACGCTGTCTGTCCTCCCAAATCCCTCTGTCTGCTTTCACTAACCTACCCTCTCACCTTTGGTTCCTCATGGCTGTTAATCTCTCAACTTCACTTTCTCCAACTGCTCCTCCCCCCTCCCATCCCATACCTATCCTGACCACTCGCCCCCGCACCCCCACCCTCCCAATGACCCCCCCTCGCTTCTGCAATCCCAAAAACCTTATCCACATAAATACACAACCCACCCCCCCTCTTTCCTGTGCACTATGGAACGCCAGATCCATCTGCAACAAACTCCCTGCCATCCATGACCTATTCATCTCTAGAGCATTCCACCTCCTTGCTATCACCGAGACCTGGCTCTCCACCTCTGATTCTGTCTCTCCAGCTGCTCTCTCCCACGGTGGCCTCTCTTTCTCTCACACTCCCAGGCCTGACGGTCGCCAAGGTGGCGGTGTGGGTTTTCTCCTCTCAGCCTCATGCACCCACAGTGTCATTCACCCTGAACCCTCTCTCCTTTTCTCCTCCTTTGAGTCTCACTCTATCCGTCTATACTACCCCTACCACCTCCGTGTCGCTGCAATCTACCGCCCCCCTGGCCCTATCTCCCAATTTCTTGACAACTTCGCCGCCTGGCTTCCACACTTCCTCTCCTCTGACCTGCCATCTGTCATTCTTGGTGACTTTAACATCCCCTTGGATAACCCCGCTGATCCTGGCACCTCCAAACTCCTCTCTCTCTGCTCCTCTCTTGGCCTATCTCAGTGGACTACCTCTCCCACCCACATCCAAGGACACTCCCTCGATCTCGTCTTCTCTCGCTCTTGTTCCCTTACTGACTACACTATCTCAGCTTTTCCTCTTTCTGACCATCACCTCATCTCCTTCTCCCTCACTGCTTCCCCCTCTCCCACCCCCCCTCCCAAGCGCATTGTCTCACGGCATAACGTCAACACACTTGATCTTGCTGCCTTCTCAAACACGCTGTGTCCTCTTCTCGCCCCAATCGCCCTCATGTCCTGCCCGAACCTCGCTGCCTCCCTCTATAATGACACCCTATCTTCGGCATTGGACTCTGCCTGCCCTCCCTCCTCTATCCCCCTTCGATGCTCCAACCCCCAACCGTGGCACTCACCTATCACCCGATTCCTTAAAAAGTGCTCTCGCACTGCTGAGCGCTTCTGGAAGAAATCACGCTCCCTTGCGGATTATCTCCATTTCAAATTCATTCTTTCCTCCTTCAGCTCTGCCCTTGCTCTGGCCAAGGAATCCTACTTTAAGTCCCTCATCCTTTCCCAATCATCCAATCCCCGCAGGCTCTTCGCCACCTTCAACTCCTTGCTCTCCCCCCCTCCTCCAGCTCTTCCGTCCTCCATCGTAGCCGCTGATTTTGCTACCTACTTTTCAACCAAAATCTCCTCTCTCAGGACTGCCATCACTGCTGCCATGACCTCACCCTCTCCCTCCTCCCCTCCTACATCTCCACTCCCCTCCTTCCAACCCCTGTCCTCATTTTACCCCACCACTGCTGCTGAAGTCCACTCTATCCTTCAATCCGCTTCTCCCTCCACCTGCCCGCTTGATCCTATCCCCTCCAATATTATCCGTCGTCTCAGTCCATCAGTCTGCTCTCACCTGGCTCACCTATTTAATCTTTCCCTATCCTCTGGGATCTTCCCTTCCTCCTTCAAACACGCTCTTGTCTCCCCAATTCTCAAAAAAACAAATCTGGACCCCAACTCTCCATCCAACTACAGGCCCATCTCCCTCCTCCCTTTTGCCTCCAAACTCCTAGAACGTCTGACCTATAATCGTCTCCTAAGCCACCTTACTGCTAACTCCATTCTAGACCCCCTCCAATCCGGGTTCCGCCCTTTACATACCACTGAAACTGCCCTGACCAAAGTCACTAACGATCTACTATCGGCTAAATCCAAAGGCCTCTTCTCTATCCTCATCCAGCTTGATCTGTCAGCTGCCTTTGACACTGTTGACCACCCTCTCCTGCTCAACACCCTCCGCTCCTTTGGCATCACTGGCACGGTCTTCTCCTGGTTCACCTCATACCTCTCCGATCGCTCCTTCTCCGTCTCCACTCCGAGCTCCTCCTCTCCTACTACCCCCCAGCCAGTCGGTGTTCCCCAAGGGTCAGTCCTTGGCCCTCTCCTCTTCTCCCTCTACACCACCTCTCTGGGCACCCTCATCAGTTCCTATGGTTTTCATTACCACCTTTATGCTGATGATACCCTAATCTATCTCTCCTCCCCCGACTTATCCCCATCACTTCTGTCCAAGGTCTCCGAATGCCTCACGGCCATCTCAGCCTGGATGACCCAACGCTTCCTGAAACTAAACATGGCTAAAACTGAACTTCTAATCTTCCATCCCCCGAACATTCCCTCTTCTCCCACTATCTCCATCAGCATTGGTGAAACCGAGATCACGTCCACCGACCAAACGCGCTGCCTCGGTGTCATCATTGACTCCTCCCTCTCTTTCACCCCCCACATTCGTGCTCTCTCACAGTCTTGCCGCTTTCACCTACGCAACATCTCACGCATCAGACCATTCCTCTCCACTGACGCGACCAAAATTCTCATTCACTCTCTTGTCATCTCCCGCCTTGACTACTGCAACATCCTTCTCTCTGGGCTACCTCTCACCCGCCTCGCACCTCTCCAATCCATTCTTAACGCTGCTGCTAGGCTCATCTTCCTCTCCCGCCGCTCTACCTCCGCCTCCCCCCTCTGTTTATCTCTTCACTGGCTCCCCATTCCTTTCCGAGTTCTCTTTAAACTCCTCACCACCACCTACAAGGCTCTCTCCTCCTCCACAGCTCCCTACCTCTCTTCACTGATCTCTATCCACACTCCCTCCCGTCCTCTTCGCTCCATCGCTGACCGCCGACTGACCTCTCACCTAATCACCTCCTCCCACTCCCGTGTCCAAGATTTCTCTCGCGCTGCCCCCCTACACTGGAACAACCTCCCGCCACCCATCAGGCTATCTGATTCCCTTACCTCCTTCAAGCGCTCCCTCAAAACCCACTTTTTTCGACTAGCCTATCCCTCCTCCTAACCTCTTTTGATCCTCCTATCCTGCCTCCGTTCCCCTCCGTTCCTACTTATCCTATTGTATTTCGTTCGTCCACCCACCTATTTTTAGTATGTTAACTCTTATGAGCAGGGCCCTCCTTCCTCACGTACTCACCCTACCTCATTACCTCACCTGTGCTCCTGTCCTGTTCTTCCCTTCCTCTACTTCATCTTCGGTCTCCTTGACAATTTTGACACCTACTTCTGAACTGATGCTGATTTTAGTTCTACCAGCTATACCCCTATTTATACTGTATCTTTCTACACACCCTGTACGTTACCTTGTAATTTGTTTTTTTTTTGTTTGCTATGTACGGCGCTGCGGACACTTTGTGGCGCCTTATAAATAAACGTACTACTACTACTACTATAATGCGCTTCCATTTCTACCATATCAAAGAAAAAATACTGCGTTCTACGAGATCCAAAGACCTGGCAGCACCGATTCTGGGTCCCCTCCAAATCTTTGGTGACCTCTCGGCTGCCACCATAGCCCTTCGACGTACCTTTCTACCAGTAACCAGAGCTCTTCAAAAAGCCGAAATCCAATACAGGTGGGGGTTCCCCACCAAATTGATCATTCGGTGTAATGGCTCTACAGATGTAGTGACGACACCAGAGGACGGTATCAAACTCCTCGTCAAATGGAACTTGGACGGTATCTCAGCGGCTACTTCAAAGCACCCCAGGCTGAATAATGACTGGTCCATGGCAAAATAAGCTTGGTTTATCTTCATACATAGTATATCCTTTTTGAGTATTGCCATACATAAACGTTGGCTATTTTACAGTTTATGCTATAGAGATATGTGAGGTGTCTGTGTGGCTGACCCGCTCCTGGTATGGATGCGGGGGTATGCCCCGGCTGCCCCACCTCGCTGCTTTCTTAGTAATGGGAGGGGGCGGGTTGGTGACGCAGATACTACTTTTTTTCTTGTTTCGTTTGAAATTCATAGCGCTATCTAGAAGCATATCCTTATATAGTTGTAATGTTATACTAAAATTGTCTTAATCTTAGAGAATTATAATACGAGTTTGCACTAATCTTATGCAATATAAGCTAATCGACCAAAGAATGACAGAGGCGTACAGTTCCACCACGCCTCCTAAATGTGCCGCCTCCTATGGTGGCCTTATTTAGTAGTACCTACTTGGTACTCTCAACCCCCCCCCTTATTACCCTTGTTTTTTCCCCCCACCTAACCAAATGGTACGGTCTCTATTATACTCCACTGAGTGGTTCACCCCTCTGACTCCACATAGTAATGATCCTTTTCCAGACTCCAAGCTAGCACTGGCGTTGAGAGCCAACCAACAAATAAACTACAAGTTTGTTGACAGCACTCACCATTTTCAACTAAATAATGGTTAATGTTTTATCTTTAAATGTTAAGGGTCTTAACTCACCAAATAAAAGGAAACTAGCATTGCATCATTTAGCTAAAGTGAAAGCACATGTCACTTTATGGCCTCCTCTGCACCTAAATTCACTAACTTTAAATTCCCTACTTCTTACACCTCCAATGGCCCTAAAAAAAGCAGGAGTAGCACTCTTAATTTCCTCAGCATGCAAATTTGTATTAGAAAAACAATCAACAGACTCGGAGGGCCGCTACCTGATTCTTAACGGTAAATTGGAGGATAAACACGTCACGATAGCGAATGTATACGTACCGAACTCTAAACAGATCCCCTTTATACTAAAATTCTGTACAGTACTACAGGCTAACTGCTCGGGCTCTTTATTACTCCTAGGTGATTTCAACCAGGTATTGGACGCCCACATGGACAAATCATCCCCGCTTCGAACTTTAACCAGACCCACCCCTAAAGATCAATCTAACCAATTTAGAAGGATACTAAATTAATTTGCTCTCTATGACATTTGGAGGGCAAGGAACCCCTCATGTAGAGACTATACCTTCTACTCCCGGTGCATAATTCTTATTCTAGAATTGACTTAGCTCTCTCAGATAAATGGACACTTCAACAGATCAAAAAGGCTAGCATAATCCCCATACCTTGGTCCGACCATTCCGCTCTGACTCTAAGGTGGGACTTGAGCTATTACCACCCATCCTCGAGACAGTGGTGCCTTAGTGACTACCTTTTAGACGATCCTAACGTTAAGGACTCTATACAAAAAAATTTGCAGTTATTCCTAGATACAAATGATCCAACTGACACAAACACTTTTAACTATTGGTGTACTCTGAAAGCAGTAATCAGAGGTTCAATTATACAAGCAGCAGCTAGACATCCTGCCAAACAAAATAAATTGCTGAAGGATGTAGAGACCCGTCTAGCCGAACTAGAATCTAAGCTTAAAATCTCCCCCACTGACAAATTAATATATAAAGATTTACTTAGAACTAGGGAGGAATGGAATGTGCTGACCCTCCAAGAGGTGCACAAGAACCTTTTCAAATTGAAACAAAAATTCTATGTCCAAGGGGATAAAGCCGGTAGACTATTAGCACGAAAACTTAGGGGCAAAACAGCACAGGAAAGAGTAAAAGGAGTTGTAAATTTGAAAGGCACGAAAGTGACGGACCCGTCCGAAATAGCGAACGCCTTCGCTGAGTATTATTCCTCACTATATAATTTAAAAGATGACCCTGTTACCCCCCAGCCTACTGCGGAAGGCACTACCTCCTTCTTAGAAAAGCTTTCTCTACCATCCCTGGACCTGAGTACCCTCACTTCCTTAGAAAGCCCCTGGACAATAGATGAGATTAGTAAAGCTATATCGGATCTTCCATCAGAAAAAGCACCAGGCCCTGACGGGTATTCCAATAAATTTTACAAAACCTTCAAAGATTCACTATCTCACCCAATGCAACAAGTGTATGAGGAGGCTTCCGCGAAAGGGACCTTTCCAACAGAAATGCTGGAAGTGCGAATTGTAGCATTCCCTAAACCGGGGAAGAATCCCTCCAGTCTAGCCAATTTTCGCCCCATTGCACTTCTAAACACGGATGTGAAAATATATGCAAAGCTCATTGCCAATAGACTTGCACCACTGCTCCCATCCCTCATCTGTCACGACCAGGTGGGATTTGTAAGCGGCCGCCAGGCATCGGATAACACTAGAAGGATGATTGATGTCTTGGATGCCTTCTCCGTGTCCCCTGAGCCGCTACTATTGCTCTCGTTGGATGCGGAGAAGGCGTTTGACCGTTTGCACTGGGGTTATTTACGAGCAGTACTGACTAAATTTGGTATTAAAGATAGAGCCCTATCATCAATATTAGCCCTGTACTCAAACCCATCAGCTAGAGTCTTTATAAATGGAACGCTCTCAATTCCCTTTGCTATATCTAACGGCACGCGTCAGGGCTGCCCCCTATCCCCCCTGATGTTTGCCTTGGCAATTGAACCATTGGCCGAAACCATCAGGACCATACCTTCAATAACAGGCCCTTCCTTGTTTGGCCACTCACATAAAATTTGTCTATTTGCGGATGATGTTCTGCTGACTCACGAATCCAAGCACCTCTCTACGAGACCTACACAAAGTCCTACAGGACTATTCATCAGTTTTCTTTTTATAAATTAAACTGCTCCAAAACGGAAGCACTCATGGCGGGACAACAGCATTAAATACCTGGGCATACACGTCCCGGCAAAAGCCCAAGACATTCTTTCATGTAACTACCTCCCCCTATTCACTAACCTCAAAAAATTAACACAGGAATGGATGATGCAACATGTATCCTGGATGGGCCGAATAGCTGCTCTAAAAATGGTTTTGCTCCCAAAACTGCTATATTTATTTAGAACAATACCCATATTACTACCTGACTCCCTACTCGCAAAATTTAATAAATTATTTAAATCATACATATGGAAAGGCAAAAAACCAAGGCTAGCACGAAAGATAATGGTTCAACCCAAATCCCATGGAGGTCTGGCGTATCCAGATCTCCAAGCGTACCAAATGGCCTCTATACTCTCCTCTATAGGAGCATGGATGATAACTGATAAACCCAAACCTTGGGTTATAGTGGAAAGGGGCCTAGTGTCTTAGTTCCCCCTCATGGACTTATTATGGTTACCTCCCTCAGATGTAAAACAATTCACCCAAACCTCCACAGTGGTCCAGGCGATATGCAAAACATGGAATACCTTGAGGTATTGTATGCTAGGAGGGCCACAACCCACATTAGAACTGTCATTGAGGGGACTATCACGCCTGATCCCGAATTTGTCCCTCGACTTGTGGACATCTAGTAACATTCTCTCACTGAAGGATATGATGGACTCCGGTTCATTACTTTCCTTTACCCAAATTCAAGAAAAATACTCTATACCGTGGAAAGAGTTTTACAAATACTTACAAGTGAGACACTGGTTGCGAACCGTTTCCCCACCCCCTCAGGTCCTAAAGCCAATACCCAATGCGATATGGGCATTACTCCAAAAGACAAATAGCAAAGGCGCAATATCTAGGTGGTACACATCCTTAGTCACACCCCAACAATTTTCAAAATTCTCTTCTCAAGTTAAGTGGGAAAATGATAGGAGCGTGACTCTATCAGAGGAGGAATGGCAATCCGTATTTCAGATGTGTTTTAAATTGTCTAAGTGTATATCCCATGTTGAACAATATTTTTAACTCCTACATAGGTTGTATATGACTCCAGCCCTCCTCCACAAAATAAGCACCACAAATCCGTGTTTCTGTTGGCGTAACTGTGGCGGGGTGGGATCAATTTACCACATATTCTGGTCGTGCCCTCTATTGACTGATCTATGGAGGCGAGTATTCCGACTTGTCTCCACTATATTACACAGAGTTATAATTCCGCAATCGAAAATTGCATTGTTTCATATTCTTCCAGACATCGCCTCATCTTCTGATAAATATGTAATTGGTCATATACTGTCCTCAACTAAACGTCTTCTGGCTCGCAACTGGAGGACAACTAATAAACCTAGTCTTATAGAGATAGAAGAGGCGGTACAATCTCACTTTGAATTCGAAACAGCTGGCATATCTTATAGTTCATTGCCATTATCTTCAGCAACTAAGTTATGGCTAACTTGGATGGAATATAAATCGGATCTAGTAATGTAGGATACGGATATTGTATGTATTCTCTGAATATGACCATTCTATTGTATTATTACCGTACCCCCCTCCAAAAAAAAATACTTGAACTGTTTTATTGTTTATATTGATATGTGACATTCAATAAAAAATTTAATAAAAAAAAAAAAAAAGGGAGGCTCTAAAGTTAAGTTTAGAAGGGCTCATCGCCTCAGGAGTGGTGGTGAAGGTGCCAGACGAAGAAAAGGAGTCCGGTTTTTACTCCCGTCTATTCATAGTCAACAAAAGTTCTGTAGGTTACAGAACTATATTAGATTTAAGAAGATTAAACTTGCGCATGAGAAAGAGAAAGTTTCATATGGAGACCACAAGATCCATCCTGATGGGTATCAGAAGAAACAACTATATGGTTTCCATCGACTTGAGAGACGCCTATTTTCATATTCCTATTTTTCCAGGCGACAGAAAATATCTAAGATTCTGCGTAGAACGAGATCACTACCAGTTCACTTGTCTGCCGTTCGGCCTCACTTCATCTCCTCGTGTCTTCACCAAAGTCCTAGTAGTGTTGATAGAGGAGCTGAGAAAGAAGAAAATCATGATATGGGCCTACCTCGACGATCTTTTGATTGTGGCACAATCAGAAAGCGAAGTAGTGGCAGCAAGAGATTACACCATTCAGTTCCTTCAAGACCACGGGTGGCTGGTAAACTGGAAGAAAAGCTGTTTAGAACCAACACAAAGTCTTCAGTTTTTAGGGGTGCTAATAGACACCGTTCACTTCCAGATGTCTCTATCCGAGAAGAGGTGCGAGAAAATCCATCAATTAATTTCTCTAATCTACGAGAACGATCAGATACCACTAAGGGCAGCAATGAGCCTGTTGGGCATGATAGCCTCTACGGTGGATGTAATTTCATGGGCGAGGTGGCGGATGAGACCTCTGCAGTAGTTCCTCTTAGATTACACAAGAAGACAAGTTCCTCTGGAAAGAAGAATAAGAATCTCAGATTCAGTAAAAAATTCCCTAGGATGGTGGGAGATCAATCAACTGAAGCCAAGAAAGTCATCATTGGCGAGTCCCCAATACAGGGTGATTACTTCGGACGCCAGCGCCGTGGGTTGGGGTGCTCACGGGTTGAGCAGAACCTGCCAAGGCTTATGGTCTCCCCAGGAGACAGAGTTCTCCAACCACAAAGAACTAAGAGCTGTATGGCAAGCGATAAAGTTCTTCGGCAAAGATATCAAGGGGTCGCACCTATGTATTTTTTCAGACAACGCCACATCCGTCTCTTACGTCAACAGACAAGGAGGTACACGGAGTCGTGTACTGTTAGGAGAAGTGCAGAATATCATGTGTTGGGCTGAAAAGAATCTGCAATCAGTGTCGGCGTTGCATGTGCCAGGGGAAAACAACCAGCTGGCGGATTATCTGAGCCGCACAAGCATAATCCCTGGGGAGTGGGAGTTAAAGGAATCCGTGTTCCAACAGATAGAGGATTGTTTTGGTCAGCCAGAGGTGGATCTCATGGCCTCGGCAGTCAACAAGACACTTCCGCAGTTCTTCTCACGATACCCGGCTCGGGGATCAAGTGGAGTGGACGCCCGGGGTATGTTTTCCCTCCGTTTTCTCTCATTCACAGGACATTGTGGAAGATCAGAACGGAAAGGGTCCAAGTCATAATTGTGCTACCATACTGGCCGAGGAGGGCTTGGTTCCCCATGTTAGAAAGCATGGCGATTGCAGATCCAGTAATCCTTCCAGTAACACAGGATTTACTAAGTCAGGGCCCAGTCAATTGTCAAGAGCCTCACAAGTTAAATTTAGCAGCCTGGAAATTGAGAGGCAACAGTTGAGAGATAAGAATCTGTCTCCTGAAGTGATCGAGGTACTCCTCCAAGCAAGGAAAAAAGTGTAATCGGCTGTCTATTATAGGGTATGGAGAGTGTTCGCAAGTTGGTCAGAAGGCAAATTCGATTTTCTTAAAGCAAGTATATCACAAGTTTTACAGTTTCTCTGCGATGGACTTAGCAAGGGGCTGGCAGTTGCTATGCTTAAAGTCCATATCTCTGCATTAAGTGTTCTGCTAGACAAGAAGCTTGCGGAGCATAGTTTGATAAAAAGATTTTGTCAAGCTATTAAGAGGATTCGGCCTAGAGTTAGGTCAATAGTCCCGCAGTGGGACCTCAATTTAGTATTAAATGGACTAATGGAGGCTCCGTTTGAGCCGTTGGACAGAGTTAATTTGAAATTCCTGACGTGGAAGATGTTATTTCTAGTAGCAATAACGTCAGCGAAGAGAGTGAGTGAAATTCATGCACTGTGCATTAAGGAACAGTACTTGAAAGTTTTTCCAGATAGAGTGGTGCTGAGGACCAGACCAACTTTTCTGCCCAAGGTTGTTTCTTCTTTTCATTTGAATCAAGAGATTATTTTGCCTTGTTTTTTTCCAAGTCCTCTGACGAAAAAAGAGGAAAAATTACATACATTAGATGTTGTCAGGGCTGTCAAGATATATTTGGACAGGACGGCCGGATTCAGGAGGTCAGAAGCATTATTCGTGATTTCTCAGGGAGCAAAGAAGGGATTTGCTCCGTCAAAACAGTCGATTTCAAGGTGGCTCAAGGAGGTAATTGCATTTACCTACAAGAAGGTGGGCCGTGCGGTGCCAGAGGGCATTAAGGCTCACTCAACAAGGGCAATGGCGGTTTCATGGGCTAGAGAGGCCAGAGTTTTAGCAAAGGAGATATGCCAAGCAGCCACTTGGTCTTCCCTGCATACCTTCTCCAAACACTATGTGCTGGACGTCTCATGTTCTCATTTCGGAAGCAAAATACTGAAACAAGTATTGGCTTAAGGTATAGTATAAAGCCCCCCCTACTGCTGTGGTACATCCCAATGTATATGGCTGCCATGAAGTATGAAGGAGAAAGCAAGGATTATACTTACGATAATACCTTTTCTTCAGAATACTTCATGGCAGCCCAAAATTACTGCCCTCCCTGTTTGTGTTTTTTCCCTAGGATCAGGGCGGAGACAGTCAAAGACTATGATTAACAGGGAGCTGCTGGGCTATATAGGGAAGGAAGAGGAGGAGCTGGATCCTGGGGAAAAAACTACCTGTCTGATTGGAGAGGAGAGAGGGATGAACCCAATGTATATGGCTGCCATGAAGTATTCCGAAGAAAAGGTATTATCGTAAGTATAATCCTTGCTTTCTGGAGGTTTTAAAACATATGCTTATGCTGCATATTAACATATGCTTATGAAACAAAAAGTAATATTCTTTGTTACTTCTATAGAAGTGGAAGTTACTGTTTAAAGTAGCAGTATGGAAGAAGAGAAACAGCAGGCCACTAAAAAGTCAGGGTAAGCCACCACAGCATTATAAAAATGGGTACTTTATATGTAAGTTGGGCGCCCACTATAGTTAGTATGCTCATACCCCCACTATCGGCATATGTCGGCATGGAGTTGATTTTATATAGTGTGGCGAGCCACCGAGCCCGAAGTGTGGTGAGGGGATGCGGAAAACTAAGCAAATAGCTTAGTGGGCGCCCAACTAACATATATAAGTACCTAAAAAAGATATTCTTTAGTTTTTGGTCAGATAACAAGCAGTATGCTTATTTTATGCAGGTCTGATACCAGTAAAGAAAAGGAAGACCTGAAAGCAAAACAAGTTACACACAGCCAAATGCTTAATGTGTGACAAAGCCTTGTCAGACAAGTATCTTGGCAGCGGTTGTGAAGAATGTAAAAGACCTGAAATGCCAGTAGCCCAAATGGCTGGGTTAGTGCACATGCTCAAAAGTGCCCTAGCCGATACCTTTGTTACAAAGGAAGACTTGGAAAAAATTACTGGGAAGAGAAGTTGGTCAAGGCTGAGTGAGGGCTCAGCAGAGGAAGTAGGGGCAGAAGCTTTTGAGGAAGAGTAATTTAATACAAGATACATTCGAAACAGATTTTAATCCAGATATGGTGGAAAATCTGCTAACACTAATACATAAATCGCTGGATATAGAAGATACTCCGGAAGAGTTGAAACTACAGGAATCGTTGTTTAAAGATAAGAGGAAGAAAGGTAAAACCTTTCCACTATCACAGTCTCTTAAAAAGACAGTTGCAGTAGAATGGAAACACCCTGACAAGAGGGTAATGGTACCCTTAAAATTAAATAAGATATATCCTTTTCAGCATGATCAGGTGACGATGTGGGAAGAGCTACCAAAGGTGGATGCAGCTATTGCTAGGATATCCATAAAAACTATGCTCCCCCTTGATGCAAACATTTTTAAAGACCCAATGGAAAGACACACTGAGCTGGGGTTGATAAAACCACACCTTACTACTGGGGCAGCGTTTAAAACACAGCAACATCCATGGCAGTGACATCAAGGGTCCTGAGAGGGTGGTATAAACAGTTGGAGGCTGGATGGGATCAGGAGATCGGAGTTACTTAAAGGAGTACAGAATATCCAATTAGCAATTGAGTTTCTATGCAAAGCCTCAATGGACTCCGTAAGATTGGCTGCAAGGGCCAGTACTACTGCAGTGGTAGTTAGAAGAGCACTCTGGCTCAAGCCATGGGCAGCAGATGTCCGATCAAAAAATAAACTGTTGACATTGCCTTTCCAGGGAGATTACCTTTTTGGAGCACAATTAGACAAAATGATTACAAAAATCTCACTGGGCAAATCTGTATGGTTACCCCAGGATAAAATGGCCAAAAAAAGCCCAACCAACTGGCCGTTTAAAGACCAACCTCAAGATTTCAGGGATATCAGAGCCTATCGCCCAGGTAGGGGCTATAGGAGAAGCAATTGGTCGTGAAGGATGGATTTTCGTGCCCAAAGAGGAAGAGATGGCATATTTTTCTCACAACAGAATACACAATGACGCCAGGCCTCAGGCAGTGGGAGCCAGGTTGCTTCAATTCAGGAGAAGACCACTACAGACAGATGGGTGCTGGAAATAGTGAGAGAAGGATACAAGATAGAATTCAAGAAGCTTCCAGGAAATTTTTTCACAAAATCCCAGTTACCCAAAGACAAAGCGGAAAAGGAAGCGTTGATTTCAAGCTTGCAAGTGATGATAGAGCAAAAAGTAGTAGTAAAAGTAGTACCAAGGTCACAAATAAGCAAGGGGTGGTACTTCAGGTTTTTTGTGGTACAAAAAGCATCGGGGGGATACAGGACAATACTAGATCTAAGGAGATTGAATCGGTTTGTTCAAGTAAGAACCTTCAAGATGGAATCAATAAAAGCCATTTTACCAGATCTGAGACAAAAATGTATACATGATGTCAATCGATTGAAAGGATGCGTATCTGCATGTGCCAATCTTCCCAGGCCACCAAAAGTTTCTGTGTTTTTGTCTCAGAGGAGTAAGTTATCAATTCACAGCCCTGCCTTTCAGGCTGGCAACATCCCCAAGGACTTTTACCAAAGTGCTGTTGGTTGTAATATTGCTCTGGCCATATCTGGACGACATTCTGATCATAGCAGACACAAGAGACAGAGCAGTAAAACAAACAGAGCATGGGTGGCTGGTAAATTCACAAAAAAGCCAACTAAATCTGTCAAAACAAATAAATTATTTGCGGGTGACGTTGGATATGCGGTCAATGAAGGTGAAATTGACCCCGGAGAGGTGACAGAAGTTGGTACGTTTCATGGTATCGATGAGGGGGAGATCTGTAATATCCTCATAAGACTGTATGAAGGCTTTGAGTCTTATGGCAGTGGCACTGGAGAGCATACCACGGGCAAAATTCCACATGAGTAAGTTGTAGAACTGTTCTTGTCCCAATGGGACGGCGATAGCAAGAATCTTATGCAAAAAAATTGTCAGACGAGAGCAGATTGGAACACGGAAAATCGTTTGCGGCGCCGGAACTAGTTATCACCACTGATGCCAGCAAGACAGGCTGGGTGGCATCCTGTGGGCAAGAGATAGTTTAAGGGCAGTGGCCGGAACATTTTCAGTCAATACATTAAAACCTGAGAGATATGAGGGCAGTTACTCTAGCATGCAGTCATTTCAACAGGATTCTGAACAACAAAGAAGTGGTAGTTCGATCAGGTAACCAAACAGTGGTGGCCTACATCAACAGGCAAATGCCTATGCATTTCCACCCTTTCAGATAATTCCGAAGTTTCTAAGAAAGGTTAAAAAAGAAAAAGCAGTAGTAATAGCGGTTTTACCATACTGGCCTCCTCGGCAGCATGGTTCCCCAAATTGCTCCATCTGGCGAATAGACAAACCTTGGAGACTACCTCAGACATCAGATCTACTGATACAAGGCAAAGTTCGGTGTCCGCAACCGGCAGCATGGAACTTGACGGCGTGGCTGTTGAAGCCCAAACTCTAAAGTGTAAGGGTTTTTCGGAACCAGTAATTACCACTTTGCTTAAGGTAAGAAAGGATTCTGACTCTATAGCATATTATAAAATTTGGAAGAGATACAATTCATAGTGCAGAGAGAATAAATGCATACCAGGGGGAATTCCAGGAATCCTGGATATCTTACAAAAAGGATTGGAGAAGCGGCTATCCTTAAGTTCGATAAAGGTACAGCCCTAGCAGCGATGCTGGATTGAAACATAGCAGAAAACAGATACGAGATTTGTGCAAGCAGGAAAAAAGATAAGACCAACCTTTAAGCGTCCTTTGGCACCTTGGGATTTAAACTGAGTGTTAAAAGTTCTCACGGAGGAGCCATTTGAGCCATAAATGGACATCCCTTTCAGGTTACTAACTTGGAAGGTAGCTTTCCTGGTGGCTATAACTTCTGCGAGGAGAGTATCCGAGCTCCAGGCATTATGGGCGGAGGAGGAGTCCTTCATTAATCCTCAATTCTTACCTATAGTTGTATCCAACTTCCATGTGAACCAGGAGATTGTACTCCCATTGTTCTGTGCAAACCCTGCTAATAAGAAGCAGCGCCTGAATACGCTTGACCTATATACGCTTGACCAAATATATATTCTAAGGTCTGGAGAAATCAGAAAGACAAAAAATGGGTTTGGAGCTTCAAAGATGACAATTACCAGGTGGATCAAAAATTGTATCACAGAAGCTTATAAAGTCAATAAGCAAGTACCCCCAGAGGGGTTAAAAGCGCACTTAATGAGGGCATTAGCGACATCATGGGAAGAAAAAGGATCTGCATCAGTGATAGAGTTGAGTAAAGCAGCAGGATGGGCGTCTGTACGTACCTTCACCAGGCATTTGTCCTCAGCAGATGCCAAGTTTGGCCGCAAAGTCCTCAGCGCAGTGATATATATATATATATATATATATATATATATAAAAAAAGAGATAAAAAAGTTAAATATATATATATATAGTGTGTGTGTGTGTGTGTGTGTGTGTGTGTGTGTATATAAGTGGAGAACACAAAAACAAGTCCTCTTCTGTTCGGTATGTATATGGGAATGACCCACCCAGTGAATTAACTGCTGGGGTACAACCCACAGGTGATGGCTGCCATGGGGTAGGTAGAGGAAATATCAGATTCTTACCTGATAATTGTTTATTTATGTTAAAGCTGGAGAAGTAAAGACACAGAGGCCAGGGAGGAGGTGTCTTATATATGGGCCAGGTGTATTTTTTTCCCTTTCCAAGTACTACCCAGAAGGGAGGAAACCCACAGGTGATGGCTGCCATGGTGGAGTAGAGGAAAACATATCAGGTAAGAATCTGATATTTTCCAGTGGTGGAATGAGTTCAGCAATCCAAGTGGATAACAGTGGGCTCTAAATCTTCATTTGGCACTAACATGCTTAATCATGAGGTTTGTGCCATGCTGCCTCATGTAGTCTGGAAAGAGACAGGTTGGTCTTGCCTAATCCCATTACCTGTTGCACAGCCATTTCTGTATGTGCTCTGCAGATGGCAGCAGGACATTGCATGAATCTAAAACCTTTGACTGTCTGAACTGTGGTATAACGCTCCTGGCTCAGTGTAACAAAGAATGAGGCTAATAAAAATAAAGCTGCTGGGATATAACAAAGTACTGAACAGTCCATAAGAATGGGATGGGAGTTGTGGACTATGCTGTGTGATTTATGAATTGGGGCTCTGCTGTGTGCATGGAATACATTGGGAGAACCTCGGTATACAGTACATGTGGCTTGGCCTGATTACCTTGAAGGTGTTGGTGTGTCCTCATCTGATGGCATGTGGGGACGTCCGAGTTGGTATTTAAGGGGATTGTCTGTTAATCGATACAGGCTTTAATGTTTTGGTTGGGGTCAATGGTCTGAATCTAAAAGCAGGTGTCATTTTTTTTTCTAACATTTCCTGAAGTGAACACATTTCATACTTCTGTTGTCACTATTCAAAAAAGCTATGATTGTACTTCACAGCATTTGGTATTGGGCACCATGCTGATCGCTGAGGAAGGTGTATTTTAGTATGTTAAAATTTTGGTTGCAAGATGTCACTAAAGTGGTAAATTATAACATTCCACCTCTTCAATTCTTCTCTCATGCCCCTTTATTACCCCACATGTCATCAGGCCGCAACTCTTTCCATGCCCATCAGACCATGGGCCAGATGCGCCAAGCTCCTAAAAGTGATAATGTGGAGAGTGAAACTTCCAGCCAACCAGCTCCTAACTTTATTTTTTCAAACCCAGCCTGTGATGTGGCAGTTATAAGTTGGTTGGCTGTGAGATTATCGCCCTCCATGTTTTATGAAGATTGGTGCATCTAGCCCATATCAAGTATCCCACAAGTAACTGTACAGACCTGTGTGCAGCCCCCCAGCAAACCAAACAACCAGAAAATAAACTGATAAAACCTTTTTCTTTATAGTCCACCCTGGTATCACAGTTAACCTTGGGATGTAGTGGGTCTGGATGAGCCTAGCCACCTATGCTATGACTTTAAGAGGCAGGCTCCTCCCCTGCTGCATCCCAGAAATCCTCAGTTCATTTTAGGTGCCCACAGGAGTGGGTGTATATGCTATGGGCTGCGTGCTGCAGCTGTTTTTAGAGTTAGTTAAGATTTCTTTTTTTATTAATAAATTCTTATCTAAGTGCAGGTTTCAGTGTGAAGTTTCCTGGGGAAACTTCTTTACACTGTGAAAGCGTAGCAGAAGCTGACAAGTGCTTCCTGATCAGATTTCTGTGTGCTGGGGAGATAGAGCTGCTTTCTCCCAGCACAGCGCTCTGACCTCCCCACTATTTGTGGGTGAGGTCTCCTGGGCCCTGGGGAGAGACCTGATCCAGCTCCCTGCTGATAGGGGGATTATAGGTGACGGACCCCCCGCAATGGCGCCGCCATTTTCATGGGTTTGCAGGCTCACTGCATGTTTGAGATAAGCCTGTTACAGGAGCCCTGGGCACTTCCAAGTGATCCCTGTTTCAAGGAGAGACACTTGAAGGTAATAAAACAGCAGAATGGTAGCGGCTGAAGGAGGGTGCCAAAAGGCTTTCCCTCCCCGCTGAAGCAGGGACTTGGTCTCTTTCCCACTGAAGTTTGGCGCCCCTTTCCCCACACTGTGCAGAGCTGAAAGGGAGAATTTCTTGCTGCAGACTACTGTGAAAGTTTCTTCTGGGCAGTGCTTCACCTGTGACCGCTGAGGGTCTTTTACAAAAGCAGATGACAGATAAGTACACTGGTTACATTATTCTGTATAGCGCCTGACATTTGTAAAAGAAATGACAGGTGTAATTCTGCTGTTGTGGAGGAGGGGGCTTCTGCCATGGTAATAGACTGCAGGTTTTGCATTGTCAAATTTAACATGTGAATAGATGGACAAGGCGGATCTGTGCCCTGCATGTGACTTTGTTCCCAGTGGGGCTCAAGTACAGAGGTCTGAGCAGGCTGAACCTGCGTGGGTGGCTGCCCTGGGCAGATCCATGGCTGATTTGGTGCAGGCTTTTAATAGGCAGAGGGATGATCTCAGTAGGTCTTCTAGGCTTTTCCCATCATCACAACCCTCTGTGAGCTCACTCCCACCCTCACAAGGGGACCCTGCTTTACTGCAAGGCTATGCAACACACTGTGCAGGGTGTGTACAAAATGCATGCTTTATAGAGCAGTTTAATAAGATACCTGAGGTTACCATTCCCAGACACCCCTTATCTATCTCACCTCCACTTAATCTTGACTCTGAGGAGGAAGAGGGGGAATGTCCTGAGGACATGTCTTGGGGACAGAAAGAGGATTTTGAGACCTCTGCCCCTGGGGAGGAGGATTTGATATTGGCTGTCAAACAAGCTTTGAGTCTTGCTGATGTGGATAGAGTGCAGCAGGAAGGTGTTTTTAAGAAGCAGCACAGAAATGTAGTGACTTTTCCCTCTGATGAGCACATGAAGGACCTTTTGGGAGAAGCTTGGAAGACACCTGATAAAAGGCTGACTATGCCTTAAAGATTTGCTAATTTGTATCCCATGCCGGAGGAGCATGTGAAACTGGAAAACGCTCCCCTTGGTAGATGTACCTGAGCCAGGCTGTCCAAAGCCACGGCATTGCCGGTTCAAGGGGGGTGCTGCCTTCAAAGACCCCATGTCACGCTAGCAGTAGCACCAGCTGGAGTGTAATGGAGGCTAGGTGCCTTGATGTAAAGTTTTTGCATAGACGACAGAAGGGAGGGATGCAATTGGATAAAAGAAAACCAGTTTTAATAAAGATACTGCGATACAGAAGATGAACTGTGGCACAAAGGTAATACTGAAGATATAAAATAACCAGAGTCAATGATATATAAAACTTATTGTAAAGTTCGTAGTGGATGGATAACGAGGTTGAAAACTGAAGATGACTTGAAGTGTAGATTTGAAGAATAAACGTAAACTTGAATAGTTGATTTAAAGGATTTACTTGAAGAGATGATTGAATTGAAGATTGAATGAAAGATTGAATGGTTGAACGATTGGATGATTGGACGATTGGGTGATTGGATGATTGGATGGTTGATAGGATGAATATGGGAAGTATTGCAGCAGGCCTGAGTAGCTGTGACCAGGGAGAGTTGCAGTGGAAGTAACTGTCAGGTGAGGAAAGGGTGGTCCTCTTTGGGGGGCTAACCTTGTCCAGACCTTAGAGGCGGCAGCAGAGTTCTGCAGGTGGATGGTCTTCACAGCAGGCGAGCAGGAGTGGATTCAGTCTGGAGATAGCTGACAGGCAGCAGCGCTTTCAGCAGGAGTGGGAGTCAGATGCCTAGGGAAAGGACATCATTGTACTGACTGACTGTTTGGCCCAGCTGGTCAGTATTTAAAAGGAGAGCTGCACTGTAATTGGCTGAAGGTAATTGGTAGTGCAGCCTGGTTGGAGAAACCAACAAGATGGCCACCGCCAGGGAAGGCGACAGGTTTAAGAACCAGGAAGTGTGTGCAGTACACTCCAGGCAGAGTGTCCAGCAAGGCCCAGGCAGAGTTCACAGCATCATGGCGCCTCAGTGTGGGAGGCATGGGTGGCAGACATGGTGGTCGTGACACCCCATTGACAAAGATTTAAGGTTGCCTTAAAGCCAACTTTACTCCAAGGGTTTACGCCAAGGCGCTCCATGGCCATGACGGTGTGGGCCGATGCACTGTGTGCTCAGCTTCAGCCTGATACTGAGGCGTTTTCCTTAGTGGAGAAGTAAAAGTATGCGGCTTAGTATGTGTGTGAAGAGGATGTCAAATGGCGTCTCTGGTGTCAGCGATTTCTGTTACCGCTAGGAGGGCTCTCTGTCTCAAAGCCTGGGAGGTAGATAGTCCAAGAAGTCACTGGAAGCACTAGCTTTTAAAGGAGAGATTGTTTGGTATAGAACTAGAGGCTCTGATAAAACAGGCCACGGGGGTGAAGAGTACTTTCTTGCCTACTCTAGTAGCCAAGCATGGGACCTCCAGGTTTGGGGCTTTCTGCCCTTCCTTTTGTTCCTCCTTTTGGGGGGAGCGTCTAACAGAGGGCAACCCGGTAGGAGCAGATTTCCTTCTGGCAATGGATGATCATCCAGGTCCCGTTTTGGTGCCTTTGCAAAGAAACAGTCTTCAAAGGCGGAGGATAAATCCTCAGCATTACTGGGTGGAGGCTCCCCATTCTGGGACCAGAGTGGGGGTAGACTCTTGCAGTTTTGCAATGCCTGGTCCCGGTCCACTCAAGATACTTGGGTACAGTCTGTGATCTGCCAGGGTTACAGGGTCAATCTCAAGGAGGACCCACCAAGTAGCTTTATCCCAACACCTTTACTTTGGGAAGCACGAATGAGACAGGCCCTTATGGGGGCAGTGGCTTCAATTCTTCAGAAGGGGGTAGTAGTCCCATTGCTACCGGGGGAACAGACAAAGGGATTCTATTCCATTCTGTTCCTTGGTGACAAATCCAGACTGGTATTTCAGGCCCATTCTAAATTTAAAATCTCTGAACAAGCGTCTGTGGGTAGATCATTTCAGGATGGAGTCACTAAGGTTGGTGCTACTAAGCATGGAACCAGGGGAACATCAGTCTATGCTTCGATTCGCAGTAGGCTCTCAACATCTGCAATTTCAGGCTCTTCCGTTTGGTCTGGCCACTGCGCTGAGGATCTTTACCGAAGGTTGAAGGGAATCATGATCATTCCATACCTGGACGACCTGTTCTTCAAAGTCAGAAGTCATGAGTCAGAAGAGGCATTGTAGGAACATCTGGTAGTTGCAACACAGTTTCTCCAGGAGCATGGGTGGATATTGAATTTCAAGAAGTCTCAGTTGGGCCCGACCCAAAGATTGCAGTTCTTGGGAGTGGTTTTGGACACTCGCCTACATCGGGTGTTTCTACCGGAAACCAAGGCCGAGGACATACGACTGTTGGTTTTATCACTTCTCCATTTCCCAAACCCATCAGTCTGGAGGTGCCTGAAGCTGTTGGTCACAATGGTGGCCACATTCGAAACACTGCAATATACAAGGTTTTACTCAAGGACATTCCAATGGAACATTCTCACCAGTTGGTCAGGGGGATCCGAAGACCATGAAGCAGGAAAAGCTTGTCCTGACTGAGACAAGGGAATACTTAGCCTGTTGGATGGATTTAGAAACGCTCCAGCTAAGTCATTCTCTGCAAACCTGGGATTGGTTTGTGGTCACGACCAATGCAAGTCTCGGGATGGGGAGCAGTAGCTCTACATCTCAGACTGCAAGGGCTGTGGTCTAGCACAGAATCGACCTTGCCAATAAACATCGTGGAGCTCCATGTGGTGTGGAGAGTGCTTGACAGGATTACCAATAAGTATACAGTCATACAATGCCACACCTGTGGCATTTCTCAACCATCAAGAGGGCACCGGCAGCAAGATGGTGATGCGGGAAGTGTCTCGGATCTTTCAGTGGGCGGAATCTCATGTTTCGGACCCGTAGGCTGTGATCATCGGAATGTGGAGGCCGATTTCCTTAGTAGATCGGACTTGCTGGAAGGGGAATGGGCGTTGAACCGGGAGGCGTTTCAAGACATTGTGGCTCTCTGGGGGCTCCCAGAGGTGGACTTGATGGCATCCAGACACAATTGTCAGGTGGCCAAATTTTGTTCACAGACCAAGGATCGGACCCTTGGAACTTTAAGCTGGCTTATGTCTTCCCTCCCTTTCCAGGGATTGCTCTGGGTAAGGGAGTGAGGGCACAGAAGTCCAGTCATTCTGGTGGCACCGGATTGGCCCAGGAGGTCCTGGTATTCGGATTTACTGAGGTAGTCAGTGGCGTCACCTTGGCGTCTTCCTCTTTGTCCAGACCTGCTCCAACAAGGTCCATTTCTTCATCAGGACCTAGCTCGTCTAAGTTTGACGGCCTGGCTTTTGAGACTTCCTTATTTGAAGAATAAGGGTTTCTAGGAGGCGGTTATTCGGACTACAGTATGTTGAGGGCTCTAAAACCTGTGTCTGCGGCAAACTATCATAGAGTCTGGAAGATAACAATCAACTATTTCATTTCCTACCAAACACTGGAAAGCCTCGAAAATCAGAGTGGACCTAAGCCTGTAATCAGTTTCCAGCTGGATTTAATGATCTTGTCAGGATTCTCAGGTTATCAAGAACCATCAAACTCATCTTACCAGGATGCATTATCTGAAATTAAAGACAGAAGAAATGTTTCTCTTAAAATGACTTACACTTTCACCAGACTCCAGTGCTGCAAATTAAGGACCTCACCTCCTGGAAAGGTAATGCAAGGTACATGGTTTCGGGAAGAGAAGAAACTCTGCATAAATATTTTGTCAATTAAGAGTTTTTTGGGAAAATAGTCCAGTTTTTTTTAATACTCCTGGGGAGTATTATTGGACAACTGGGTAATGGTCCTCAGTTCACCATGAAGCAATTGAAAAGATTCAACAGAGATACTGTTAGTATAATTAAGGTGTTATGAAATATCCTTTTTAAGGTAGCATTCACTGCTCAAGAAGAAGGTCCTTTTTATTTCTTCTATAATGCCATTTAAAATAAATTCTAGCTTTTACAGGTAAATAATGAATTTTGATCCATTTGGGGAATTTACTGAGATGGGAGTTCTATTTCACATGGGATGTTGAAAGGGGCAACCAATCAGAATCTACTTCTTATTTATTTAGCACCTTCTATAAGGTAATAGAAAGGATCTGGTTGGTTGCCCATAGCAACATCTAATGTGATATAGAACTCCCATCTTAGTAAATTTCCCTCATTGTGTCATACTATATAACCTTGTTTTAATAATAAGTGATAGATAAGTTATTCATGAATGGTGGGATAACTGAGTCCCCAGAATTTTATGTAAAGCATTTACTGTACATACACTTATGGGAAAGTTTGCAAGAACATTCCCACAATCTGCATTACCAGCTGCTTAATTATGAGTCCATCATCTTTTTCCACAGTTTAATTTGAGATTACCACAGAAAAAAAAATTTCACTGCTGGAAGATAGACCCTGATGAGCTGCCTGGTACCTGAAGCAATTTCTCAGGCTGGTAGCGAAAGCCATTTTTGGAAAAGAAAAGGACACAGCAGACCAACATTTGTTATTGGATAAGGATGCATGCTCGGAACATCACAATAATAAATGTTACATAGCACTTGCTATCCTATCGCTATAATCTTCCTGGGTTTCCTCATTGTTTATTGCATCCACACATTCCCCTGTGTTATTTAAACCACATCCACGTCTAGTATTTTGATATTTAGATAACCGTCACAGGTCAGCACATGTATATGGGATGTAGTTGATAGCAGGAGGTGAGCCACACGGCAGTGGTACATGTTGCCTCTCCCACCTTCAACTCCCCAGAGAATAACTCACATGCACCTATTTGTTGGCAGAACTCAGCCTCCTCCTTTTTGTCATTGCCCAGTGTCACTGCTGCAGCCAGAGCTCCATACATCCCCGCTCAACGACCATATTGCCAGCGATATTGCACCATGTGTAAGGGCCATGTGGCTTCTTTGGAGTTCATACTATTACTAACCCCTTTTACATCAAATTTCCTGGTCGGACCCTGATCTTCGAATATGGGAGTATTCAGGGTCGGAACCATCTTCATACCCCATTTACACAGCACTTCAACCTGGGTCAGACCGGGTCTGTATTGTTTACACTGAACCTGGGTCAGCCCTGCTTTTCCCTATGGATGCCAGGAGTTGCCAGGGATTCCATACTCATTACCAATGGTGATTACATGCCATACGGTGTAAAAGGGGTATTACTGGTGTAGGTGGGGTGGGAATAAAAAGGTGATATAGTGGGGGGGGGGGGGGAGACTGCAGTTGGAGGAGCTGGCAGTGCTATCGTACAACGCAGTGCTGCTTACTTTACGTGCATAGAGTCAGTGCTAGGACAGCTGAAAACACTTACGGCCACGACATACCTGAAGAGTTAGCTTAAGTGAATGAATAATAAAAGAAAATCACAATATGGCACCATTCTCAGTTGCAGATCCCATCCTAGTTTATTAAAAAGGTAGGGGTTATATATCGATTATATACAGTACCAACTGTTATTGTTGCATGCATATTTCTTGATGTACTATACAGACATTTACCTAACATACTAAAAATAGGTGGGTGGACGAACGAAAAACAACAGGATAAGTAGGACTGGAGGGGAACGGAGGCAGGATAGGAGGATCAAAAGAGGTTAGGAGGAGGGATAGGCTAGTCGAAAAAAGTGGGTTTTGGAGGGAGCGCTTGAAGGAGGTAAGGGAATCAGAAAGCCTGATGGGTGGCGGGAGGTTGTTCCAGTGCAGGGGGCAGCGCGAGAGAAGTCTTGGCCACGGGAGTGGGAGGAGGTGATTAGGTGAGAGGTCAGTCGGCGGTCAGCGATGGAGCGAAGAGGACAGGAGGGAGTGTGGATAGAGATCAGTGAAGAGAGGTAAGGAGCGGTGGAGGAGGAGAGAGCCTTGTAGGTGGTGGTGAGGAGTTTAAAGAGAACTTGGAAAGGAATGGGGAGCCAGTGAAGAGATAGACAGAGGGGGGAGGCGGAGGTAGAGCGGCGGGAGAGGAAGATGAGCCTAGCAGCAGCGTTAAGAATGGTTTGGAGAGGTGCGAGGCGGGTGAGAAGTAGCCCAGAGAGAAGGATGTTGCAGTAGTCAAGGCGGGAGATGACAAGAGAGTGAATGAGAATTTTGGTCACGTCAGTGGAGAGGAATGGTCTGATGCGTGAGATGTTGCGTAGGTGAAAGCGGCAAGACTGTGAGAGAGCACGAATGTGGGGGGTGAAAGAGAGGGAGGAGTCAATGATGACACCGAGGTAGCGCGTTTGGTCGGTGGAGGTGATCTCGGTTTCACCAATGCTGATGGAGATAGTGGGAGAAGAGGGCATGTTCGGGGGATGGAAGATTAGAAGTTCAGTTTTAGCCATGTTTAGTTTCAGGAAGCGTTGGGTCATCCAGGCTTAGATGGCCGTGAGGCATTCGGAGACCTTGGACAGGAGTGATGGGGATAGGTCGGGGGAGGAGATATAGATTAGGGTATCATCAGCATAAAGGTGGTAATGAAAACCATAGGAGCTGATGAGGGTGCCCAGAGAGGTGGTGTAGAGGGAGAAGAGGAGAGGGCCAAGGACTGACCCTTGGGGAACACCGACTGGCTGCAGGGTAGTAGGAGAGGAGGAGCTTGGAGTGGAGACGGAGAAGGAGCGATCGGAGAGGTATGAGGTGAACCAGGAGAAGACCGTGCCAGTGATGCCAAAGGAGCGGAGGGTGTTGAGCAGGAGAGGGTGGTCAACAGTGTCAAAGGCTGCCGACAGATCAAGCTGGATGAGGATAGAGAAGAGGCCTTTGGATTTAGCCGATAGTAAATCGTTAGTGACTTTGGTCAGGGCAGTTTCAGTGGAATGTAAAGGGCGGAACCTGGATTGGAGGGGGTCTAGAATGGAGTTAGCAGTAAGGTGGCTTAGGAGACGATTATAGGTCAGACGTTCTAGGAGCTTGGAGGCAAAAGGGAGGAGGGAGATGGGCCTGTAGTTGGATGGAGAGTTGGGGTCCAGATTTGTTTTTTTGAGAATTGGGGAGACAAGAGCGTGTTTGAAGGAGTAAGGGAAGATCCCAGAGGATAGGGAAAGATGTACAGGCAGCGTTACTAGTGTTGGCAACTGGTGGGGGCATATGTATAGGCAGCACTACTGCTGTTGCGTCTTGTGTCAGTGTGGGCGCTACGTATAAGCAGCACTACTACTGTCAGAAACTGGTGCGGGCATTATGTATAAGTTGTGATACTACTACTGTCCGCAACTGATGTGCACGTTATGTACAGTATAAGTTGCGCTGCTACTGTTGGTAACTGTGTGCGATATATATATATATATATATATATATATATATATATATATATGAGAACAATGATGCAGCACTCCAGCCTTGTACGAATAGGTGGTTTAATAATAAGCAATCAGCTACGTTTCAACATTTACATGTTGTCTTCAGGCTAACATACAGATAAGTGAACCAAGCTTAAATAGCAATGTGTGCTGCGTGAGGCGGGAGTCAAGCCCACGCCCAGCCCCACGATCTCCACAGAGTGATGTCATCACCCCTCAACGCCGTGTCACGGACCGTTGCTAGGGGATACCAGTAAACAAAAAAAGCAAAGATGGCGCGCTCCATAGCGCGATGCACGATGAGGTGATATCAAAGAAAAATGTGAAAAAATACATCAAAAACAAACCACAGCAAATATACAAACAAGCAAGCATACATCCAGGTAAGGACATCATGACACTGCAGGTATAACGAACTGAACCTAGCAATAGCCCATAGAGAACGGCAATTTTGGTTTTATCTCATATACATACTAGCACAGGCGACACGCTGCCGGCATACTGCGTCGACTGACCGCTCTACCAGTAATCAGTGCCTAATGCCTATAACAATGCGTTGAGACCTATGGATTCATTTAAGCCCTTAGGGCTAACAGTGTTCAATTTCATGATCCAAAAGGCCTCACGTTGCAACAGACGTTTACCCCGGTCCCCGCCCCTCATGGACGCCGGTACATGGTCTATCATCCTGTAACGGATGGATGACACCCCATGACGGGCGTCCAAGAAGTGGCGGGCCACGGGTTGGTCACTTTTCTTAGAGGATAATGCATTTTTAATTGCCGACCTGTGGGCTGCCATACGTTCCTTGAACGCTCGTTCAGTCTTGCCAACGTATGACAACCCACAGGGGCATATAATCTGATACACAGTGAATTTTGTGTTACAATTCAATGAATGCCTGATGGATAACGGGCGGCCCGTATGTGGGTGATAAAAAGTCGGTCCAGGGATGAGAAATCTACATGTGGTACAGGTGCATCGCGTACACCCCATTTTGCCCACAGGGGAACTCACTGGCTCACTGTATGTTTTTACCAGCTTATCGCGTAGATTACGCCCTCGTTTAAAACAGGGCATTAATCTGGTGGACTGCAATTTAGGATCCTGGTCAGATGACACGATGGACCAAAGTTTTTTTGTTTTATGGACAATAGATGGGCTGGACCGATTAAACGTTTGGATGAAAGGCATCATTGGTCCTGTAAGACTAGATTTTTTAGATGCTAACAGGAGAGATTCCCTAGGGGTATTGTCAACCTTCTTTTTGGCCTCTAATAAGAGATCTCTATTGTAACCCCTGGCATGAAAGTTATCCATCATTGCATTCATTTGTTGGTCAGCAGATGTAGGGTCTGAATTAATTCTTTTGCATCTGATTAATTGGGAGTATGGTAACCCGTAGAGGGTGGACCGTGGATGACAACTCTCAAAGTGTAGCAAATTATTTCTGTCTGTAGGCTTTGAATACAAACTAGTGGAAATCAGACCATCATTAATGGAAATTGAAACATCCAAAAAGTGTATAACTGATTTGCTCGAATTGTAAGTGAATTTGATGGTACCAGGGCCTTGATTGTACCTATCTATGTGGGCAGCAAGCTCGCCTCCATCGCCCTGCCAGAAAATTAGCAAGTCGTCGATGTAACGGGTATAGAAGATAATTCTATCCACTACATCAGCGCTTGAGAAAAAAACGTCATCTTCAATCGAGAACATGTAGACGTTGGCGTAGGATGGAGCGACCGCCGCCCCCATCGCTACGCCAACGTCTTGCAGATAAAACTGCGAGCCATATAGAAAAAAATTCTTTTTAAGAACCATACTCAGAAGATCAATAATCAAGTCTACATCAGGCCCAGAATATACTGGACTATTTTTCAAAAAGGATGCCATACACGGTAAACCCAAATGATGTGGGATCACCGTGTATAGGCTTCCCACATCAACCGAAAACATCACCACATCATCATTCAATAAAGGTAAATTTTTTAGTTTGCAAAGCAAACTGGTGGTATCCTGCAGGAATCTGGGATTTGCGGACAAGCAGGGCTGTATGAGGCTGTCGATATAAATTGACGTGGGTTGGAATAGTGATCCTCTGGCAGACACAATGGGTCTGCCAGGAGGATCACTAACCGACTTATATATCTTAGGGATACAGTAAATGATAGGTACAAGTGGGGCGTTCGGAAGCAATGCCTCTTTTAATTTGGGGGAAATAATGTTTCTGTCCACTCCATGTTGCAAAAGTTCAGAAAGTTCTTGTTTAAATATAGGTGTTGGATCTCCAGGCAATTTGCTGTAGGTTGTGGTGTCTTCTAAATGTCGCATCACTTGCTGATGGTACTTGGCACTATCCTGGATCACCAGGGCACCCCCCTTGTCTGCACCGCGAAAAACGATGGACTTATTATTTGCAAGGGATTCAAGACACTCACGTTCTTTTTTAGAAAAATTGCACTGTATTTTTGGAGCTGTCGGCACTGTCACTGTGTCGACCTCTTGATTCAACAGTCTCATAAAAGTTTTTACCGAGGGATTAAAACCCTGGGGGTCGAAACTGGATCTGGGTAAAACTTTCATCAACTGGGGTGGTAGTGTTTCACTTGGTACATTAAGTACCGGGTTTTTTGCGAAGTGTTCTTTAATTTTCAATTGTCTGTGGAAACGGTGTTGGTCTACTGTCCACTGTTCTTTGTTAAATTTCACTGAGGGAATAAACGATAACCCCTTATTCAGGAGTTTCTCTTCCTCATTAGACAATTGATAAGACGAGATGTTGACCACCAAATTTAACGGCCCCTGGGGGGCTTTGCTCCACGTCCTCTGCCTTTTGTTTTGACCGGCACGTCGGGTAAATCGTCTCCTCCGCCCTTGATCCGGGCACGGGTTGCCACCCCTAAAGGGTGTCCTTGTGACTTGGTATTTGTGTGTGACTTGATGGTGTCACTTTCACTGTTTGAGGATCCCACATCCGTGGATGATCCATAATTCCTGCCGGTACCACCTCTACGTCTGCGAAAAAAAGGCTTTCTTTTGGAGTTGTCAAAGGCAGGCTCCGCCCATCTGTAAACAGTGTTATTTTCGTAATCTTGATCAACTTTATTACGTTTTTCTTTCTTAAATTTGGCCAGTTCTTGTTTATAAGATTGTATTTGGGCTTGGAGTTTGGCATACCAATCAATGGAGGCATCACCTTTCAACTCATCTTTGTGCAAGATTTCAAAAGACTCGATTTTGGTAGTGGTCGCTGCCATCTCTTTAGTGCATTGCTCAATGATCAGCAACATAAAGTCCAGGGAGCACTTGTTGGCAATTGCTGCCCATTTTTTTACAAAAGTTAGGATCATTTCTCCCGATGGTGGGACCATTTCGAATTCTGAGTCCCCGAGGAATTTTCCTGGATCTATGGTAATCGCTCAATGTGAGCCCATGCATATAGTAATCGGTGTAACGCTTATGCAACTTTAATAGATCTCTGTAGGTGTCATCCAGAGGGACTGGAATGCCCACCTGTGTCACATCATCTTTGAAGCGTATACCCTCGGCTTCAGATTCAGAGTAACTGAAGATATCGCAGGCTGGTAACAAGATCTGCCTGAGACCACCCACAGCGTCATCAGTGCCCTCAGCCATAATGTAGCAGCTGTGATTAAACAACGATGAACCACCAATAAAGTGCGTGAACAATAGGACTGCCGCAGCAGTGTTATTAAAGTGACAGTGCTTATACTGGATAAAACATGAAAAATACTCGAAAAAACAGTGCTACAAAAAACACTTTGGACATAAAAGACGACAAGTGGTGTTCATGAACACATGAGCACCACATCACCTGAGTGACTTGACAGCAATTGATAGTAGGGGGGTGCCTTGGCCGAAGATATCAAACGAGAATAGTCCCAGTTGATGGCTCCAATATAGAAAACACTTGTGTCCGGCACTCCAACACTGTACAGATAAACCCTCGGCGGGTGCCCGCATCCACTACTGGAACAGCATATACAGAGAACAATGATGCAGCACTCCAGCCTTGTACGAATAGGTGGTTTAATAATAAGCAATCAGCTACGTTTCAACATTTACATGTTGTCTTCAGGCTAACATACAGATAAGTGATTCACTTATCTGTATGTTAGCCTGAAGACAACATGTAAATGTTGAAACGTAGCTGATTGCTTATTATTAAACCACCTATTCGTACAAGGCTGGAGTGCTGCATCATTGTTCTCTGTATATGCTGTTCCAGTAGTGGATGCGGGCACCCGCCGAGGGTTTATCTGTACAGTGTTGGAGTGCCGGACACAAGTGTTTTCTATATTGGAGCCATCAACTGGGACTATTCTCGTTTGATATCTTCGGCCAAGGCACCCCCCTACTATCAATTGCTGTCAAGTCACTCAGGTGATGTGGTGCTCATGTGTTCATGAACATCACTTGTCGTCTTTTATGTCCAAAGTGTTTTTTGTAGCACTGTTTTTTCGAGTATTTTTCATGTTTTATCCAGCATAAGCACTGTCACTTTAATAACACTGCTGCGGCAGTCCTATTGTTCACGCACTTTATTGGTGGTTCATCGTTGTTTAATCACAGCTGCTACATTATGGCTGAGGGCACTGATGACGCTGTGGGTGGTCTCAGGCAGATCTTGTTACCAGCCTGCGATATCTTCAGTTACTCTGAATCTGAAGCCGAGGGTATACGCTTCAAAGATGATGTGACACAGGTGGGCATTCCAGTCCCTCTGGATGACACCTACAGAGATCTATTAAAGTTGCATAAGCGTTACACCCAGGGCCGGCGCTACCCGCTCAGCGGGTCCTGCAAAGCAGGGAGGCGCCGTGCTGAAAATGCGCACTCCCTTGCTCTGCGAAAGTTGCCTGTGCCGCAGCACAGGTCCGTGCTGCAAAAAAAAAAAAGCTGCGCCTGTTTCCCCCAGATCGCGAACAATGACAGGCACTTAGGAGCCGGGAGCCCTCAGTGTCAGCGTGGACTCTCGGCAGCAGCGTCGCAGAGATCAAAGAGATCAAAGCAGTGGCGTGAGGAGGAGGATGGGACTCGGGAGTGACAGGGAGCTACAGTACTGCTAGCAGGAATCAGCTCGGAGGAGAGGCTGGGGGAGGAGCACGAGTGCTCCGTTCCCAGGTTAGTGCTTGTATTTCTGGCTGCCTCAGCACTGACGCTCCTATCTGGTACTGTGTGTAGGCAGCAATGTGATGTAGTGTTTTTTTTTGTGCATACAGTATGTAACGTGGCACTATCTCTAATGTATGTTTTTAGGTGACCCATGGGTGTATCTATTAGACCTGCCTCTGCCCCCTGTTTTTGTGTGTGTGTTTTTGTGTGTGTGTGTGTGTAAGCTGGAAGTCACCCCTGTGTGTGTGTGTGTGTGTGTAGGCTGGTAGTCACCCCTATGTGTGTGTGTGTGTAGACTGGTAGTGACCCCTGTGTGTAGGCTGGTAGTGACCCCTGTGTGTGTGTGTGTGTGTGTGTGTGTGTGTGTGTGTGTGTGTGTGTGTGTGTGTGTGTGTGTGTGTGTGTGGGCTGGTAGTGACCCCTGTGTGTAGGCTGGTAGTGACCCCTGTGTGTATGTATGTGTATGTAGGCTGGTAGTGACACCTGCATGTGTGTGTAGGCTGGTAGTGACCCCTGTGTGTATGTATGTAGGCTGGTTGTGACCCCTGGGTGTGTGTGTAGGCTGGTAGTGACCCCTGGGTGTGTGTGTGTGTAAGCTGGTAGTGACCCCTGTGTGTGTGTGTGTGTGTGTGTGTGTGTGTGTGTGTGTGTGTGTGTAGGCTGGTAGTGACCCCAGTGTGTGTGTGTGTGTGTGTATATATGTGTGTGTAGGCTGGTTGTGACCCCTGGGTGTGTTTGTTGGCTGGTAGTGACCCGTGTGTATGTGTAGGCTTGTAGTGACCCCTGTGTGTGTAGGCTGGTAGTGACCCCTGTGTGTGTGTGTGTGTGTGTGTGTGTGTGTGTGTGTTTATATGTGTTTAGGCTGGTTGTGACCCCTGGGTGTGTTTGTAGGCTGGTAGTGACCCCTGTGTGTGTGTGTGTGTGTGTGTGTGTGTGTGTGTGTGTGTGTGTATATATGTGTGTGTAGGCTGGTTGTGACCCCTGGGTGTGTTTGTAGGCTGGTAGTGACCCGTGTGTATGTGTAGGCTTGTAGTGACCCCTATGTGTGTGTAGGCTGGTAGTGACCCCTGTGTGTGTGTAGACTGGTAGTGACCCCTGTGTGTGGTTTAGTAGGCTTGCAGACACTTCCGCATTTTGCAGGAGGCTCCCACTTTAGCCACCAGTCCCCCCCAATGCCCCACATTGCCCTCCTAATACCCCCAGAATACTAGTAAGCCTGTCAAGCACCGCTGCTGTGGTCAGCGCAAGAGCCAATCAGGCCAGAAGAGCCTGCTAGTGACCAGCCACCATGGAAAAATTAATTTGGTGAAGCAAAATGTGAATTTTGGCTCATTCTGTGTAATATATTGTTGGCATTACGTATATAAGCAGTGCTGCTGTCAGCCACTGGTGTGGGCATTACTTATGAGCAGCGCTACTTCTGTCGGCAACTGGTGTGGTCATTGCGTATAAACAGATACTACTGTCAGTTACTTATTATGTATAAGCAGCAAGCACTACTACTACTGTCGGTAACTGTGGGCAATATGTATAAGCTGCGCTACTACTGTGGGCATATGAAGGAGTACTCAGGGCATTACGTGTGTCATAATGTGTGTCAAGGGGCATCATGATGTATGGTATAATGTGTTATGGGCATTAGTGTGTAGCATAATGTGTAATGGGCATTACAGTGTGCTGCATATTGTGTTAGGGGCGTCAAGATGTCTTACATAATGTATAATGGGCATTACTGTGTGTGGTATAATGTGCTATGAGCAGTATGATGTTATTGGTACTTTTATGTGGCCACACCCCTTCCTCATGAAGCCACACCTACATTTTTGCTGCGCGCCTTAGGCGCGCACTCTCGCTGTATTGACTGGTGGGCCAGTCAACAATTCCCTTTCTGGCACAGGGCCAGATATGGCACTGGTGCTGTATAATACAGGGTTGCCGACCCTCCCGGAATTTGCGGGAGTCTCCCGAAAATCGGGTCCTTCCTCCCGGCCCCCGGAAGGGTGGACAACCCTCCCGGAATCAGGGGGACCCCCACTGAGCCCCCGATCGCGGCATTTATATGCCGCAATCCGCAAGTCTCAGGGGAGGGGGCGGAGCTAAAACGGCACAATTGTGTCATTTTAGCCCCGCCCCCTCCATGGCGCCAAACACCCTAGCACCGGCCCTGGTTACACCGATTACTATATGCATGGGCTCACATTGAGCGATTACCATAGATCCAGGAAAATTCCTCGGGGACTCAGAATTCGAAATGGTCCCACCATCGGGAGAAATTATCCTAATTTTTGTAAAAAATGGGCAGCAATTGCCAACAAGTGCTCCCTGGACTTTATGTTGCTGATCATTGAGCAATGCACTAAAGAGATGGCAGCGACCACTACCAAAATCGAGTCTTTTGAAATCTTGCACAAAGATGAGTTGAAAGGTGATGCCTCCATTGATTGGTATGCCAAACTCCAAGCCCAAATACAATCTTATAAACAAGAACTGGCCAAATTTAAGAAAGAAAAACGTAATAAAGTTGATCAAGATTACGAAAATAACACTGTTTACAGATGGGCGTAGCCTGCCTTTGACAACTCCAAAAGAAAGCCTTTTTTTCGCAGACGTAGAGGTGGTACCGGCAGGAATTATGGATCATCCACGGATGTGGGATCCTCAAACAGTGAAAGTGACACCATCAAGTCACACACAAATACCAAGTCACAAGGACACCCTTTAGGGGTGGCAACCCGTGCCCGGATCAAGGGCGGAGGAGACGATTTACCCGACGTGCCAGTCAAAACAAAAGGCAGAGGACGTGGAGCAAAGCCCCCCAGGGGCCGTTAAATTTGGTGGTCAACATCTCGTCTTATCAATTGTCTAATGAGGAAGAGAAACTCCTGAATAAGGGGTTATCGTTTATTCCCTCAGTGAAATTTAACAAAGAACAGTGGACAGTAGACCAACACCGTTTCCACAGACAATTGAAAATTAAAGAACACTTCGCAAAAAACCCGGTACTTAATGTACCAAGTGAAACACTACCACCCCAGTTGATGAAAGTTTTACCCAGATCCAGTTTCGACCCCCAGGGTTTTAATCCCTCGGTAAAAACTTTTATGAGACTGTTGAATCAAGAGGTCGACACAGTGACAGTGCCGACAGCTCCAAAAATACAGTGCAATTTTTCTAAAAAAGAACGCGAGTGTCTTGAATCCCTTGCAAGTAATAAGTCCATCGTTTTTCGCGGTGCAGAGAAGGGGGGTGTCCTGGTGATCCAGGATAGTGCCAAGTACCATCAGCAAGTGATGCGACATTTAGAAGACACCACAACCTACAGCAAATTGCCTGGAGATCCAACACCTATATTTAAACAAGAACTTTCTGAACTTTTGCAACATGGAGTGGACAGAAACATTATTTCCCCCAAATTAAAAGAGGCATTGCTTCCGAACGCCCCACTTGTACCTATCATTTACTGTATCCCTAAGATACATAAGTCGGTTAGTGATCCTCCTGGCAGACCCATTGTGTCTGCCAGAGGATCACTATTCCAACCCACGTCAATTTATATCGACAGCCTCATACAGCCCTGCTTGTCCGCAAATCCCAGATTCCTGCAGGATACCACCAGTTTGCTTTGCCAACTAAAAAATTTACCTTTATTGAATGATGATGTGGTGATGTTTTCGGTTGATGTGGGAAGCCTATACACGGTGATCCCACATCATTTGGGTTTACCGTGTATGGCATCCTTTTTGAAAAATAGTCCAGTATATTCTGGGCCTGATGTAGACTTGATTATTGATCTTCTGAGTATGGTTCTTAAAAAGAATTTTTTTCTATATGGCTCGCAGTTTTATCTGCAAGACGTTGGCGTAGCGATGGGGGCGGCGGTCGCTCCATCCTACGCCAACGTCTACATGTTCTCGATTGAAGATGACGTTTTTTTCTCAAGCGCTGATGTAGCGGATAGAATTATCTTCTATACCCGTTACATCCACGACTTGCTAATTTTCTGGCAGGGCGATGGAGGCGAGCTTGCTGCCCACATAGATAGGTACAATAAAGGCCCTGGTACCATCAAATTCACTTACAATTCGAGCAAATCAGTTATACACTTTTTGGATGTTTCAATTTCCATTAATGATGGTCTGATTTCCACTAGTTTGTATTCAAAGCCTACAGACAGAAATAATTTGCTACACTTTGAGAGTTGTCATCCACGGTCCACCCTCTACGGGTTACCATACTCCCAATTAATCAGATGCAAAAGAATTAATTCAGACTCTACATCTGCTGACCAACAAATGAATGCAATGATGGATAACTTTCATGCCAGGGGTTACAATAGAGATCTCTTATTAGAGGCCAAAAAGAAGGTTGACAATACCCCTAGGGAATCTCTCCTGTTAGCATCTAAAAAATCTAGTCTTACAGGACCAATGATGCCTTTCATCCAAACGTTTAATCGGTCCAGCCCATCTATTGTCCATAAAACCAAAAAACTTTGGTCCATCGTGTCATCTGACCAGGATCTTAAATTGCAGTCCACCAGATTAATGCCCTGTTTTAAACGAGGGCGTAATCTACGCGATAAGCTGGTAAAAACATACAGTGAGCCAGTGAGTTCCCCTGTGGGCAAAATGGGGTGTACGCGATGCACCTGTACCACATGTAGATTTCTCATCCCTGGACCGACTTTTTATCACCCACATACGGGCATTCATTGAATTGTAACACAAAATTCACTGTGTATCAGATTATATGCCCCTGTGGGTTGTCATACGTTGGCAAGACTGAACGAGCGTTCAAGGAACGTATGGCAGCCCACAGGTCGGCAATTAAAAATGCATTATCCTCTAAGAAAAGTGACCAACCCGTGGCCCGCCACTTCTTGGACGCCCGTCATGGGGTGTCATCCATCCGTTACAGGATGATAGACCATGTACCGGCGTCCATGAGGGGCGGGGACCGGGGTAAACGTCTGTTGCAACGTGAGGCCTTTTGGATCATGAAATTAAACACTGTTAGCCCTAAGGGCTTAAATGAATCCATAGGTCTTAACGCATTGTTATAGGCATTAGGCACTGATTACTGGTAGAGCGGTCAGTCGACGCAGTATGCCGGCAGCGTGTCGCCTGTGCTAGTATGTATATGAGATAAAACCAAAATTGCCGTTCTCTATGGGCTATTGCTAGGTTCAGTTCGTTATACCTGCAGTGTCATGATGTCCTTACCTGGATGTATGCTTGCTTGTTTGTATATTTGCTGTGGTTTGTTTTTGATGTATTTTTTCACATTTTTCTTTGATATCACCTCATCGTGCATCGCGCTATGGAGCGCGCCATCTTTGCTTTTTTTGTTTACTGGTATCCCCTAGCAACGGTCCGTGACACGGCGTTGAGGGGTGATGACAGCACTCTGTGAAGATCGTGGGGCTGGGCGTGGGCTTGACTCCCGCCTCACGCAGCACACATTGCTATTTAAGCTTGATTCACTTATCTGTATGTTAGCCTGAAGACAACATGTAAATGTTGAAACGTAGCTGATTGCTTATTATTAAACCACCTATTCGTACAAGGCTGGAGTGCTGCATCATTGTTCTCTGTATATGCTGTTCCAGTAGTGGATGCGGGCACCCGCCGAGGGTTTATCTGTACAGTGTTGGAGTGCCGGACACAAGTGTTTTCTATTGCATTGCGTGGAGCATAATGTGTGTCGTAATATCATATGGGCATTATGGTGTGCGGCATATTGTGTAAGGGGCATTACGCTGTGTGGCATAATACATAATGGGCATTACTGTGTGTGGTATAATGTGTTATGGGCATTACGATGTTACTAGTACTTTTATAGGGCCACGCCTCTTCCCCATGAAGTATCGCTCCTACATTTTGCCGCGCGCCTTCGGCGCGCACTCTCCTGTTTTTGGTGTGGTGGTCGGATAAGCACCAATTTCCTTTCTGGCACAGGGTACCAAAGTGGATAGTTATGCCACTGGTTCTGGCATAACTAGCCAGGGGAAGCATCCTGTGGGGGTCCTAATATTATACAGGGGAGCAGCCTGTGGTGTCCTATTATTGTTTTTTTTTTTTTTATTAAACATATACGAAAAACCTCCATTTAACGATGCGCTGTTACTTATGGGCCGGTGCTCTGAACTTGCCCCCCAGGCTAAAAGTTGCCAGCCAGCCCCTGGTATCAAGTTAGCTGTGGTTATGTACCACAGCTAATGAATTTGTATGGAGCTATCCAATCAGCCCTGGTACGTGGTACTTAACAGGGATTATGATTCGGGTGCCCTCTGAGTCGCAATAACACATGGGATCGGGAAATTATCCTGGATTATATGTGAAGCTGCACAAGAAGAGGACATTGGGGGTTATTCAGACCTAATTGTTGCATGCCCGTGAATTTGCAGTTGATAGACTGTGCATGCGTATGCCCTGTAGTATACATGCGCAAAGCCATCCTGCAATAAAATGTTTCTACATGTTTTATCGATAGCAGCATGCATGTGGGTAGTAACCCAGACATTTTCTGGTAGTGTCAGGAAAAATGCAGTCATGCCCAGGCATTTCAAGGGAAATCGTGTGATGTCCGCTCTGGCCCCGATCAGCCTGTTTCTATCCCATCCTCCATAAGTAAGTCCCGGGCTGCGCACTGACTGCACACAGTGGAAAAATCATTTAATGACATGTGTCTTGCATACAGATTAGCTGCTCATCCCCCATAGGCATAATTTTTGTAAGCCATCCACAAGCCATGTACAGTATAGCAATTTGTAGGCTTGCACAGGGAAGGATTCCACTCTTATTTTAAAGTGGCTCACCATTGGATCTGCTACAAGTGCTAGGGCTGTTAAACCTGACTAGACATTGGATTTGAAAGGGTTAATGGAAACTACGTGTTGCATATTTAATCAGCACCTAAACGCTTTCTGAAATTTTATTTATATATATTTTTAATCATTGAAAGATATATTTATTCCATATCACATGTCCCATTAAGGCTTCTTACACATCTGACACTTCAGAAACCTGTTGTAACTCTTCCACTCAAACTCCAAAAAGCAATGAAATTCCGATCATTAAGGCTGGCGCCTTAATGGATGTGTTCCTTGCACAATACAGATATGGTACGCCGTCACAGTTTGTGGGTAAGTGCAGATTCAGCACTCTCACAGAGTGAGATTGCTGTCACTCACACAGTGGTGGAGCTGCTAGTTCACAGATTTGTGTGTTCATTAGAATACACGCATGCAGTCTATAGAACTGAAGGTCTAAGCAGTTATGTGGTCACCCATCCCACTCAGTGCCCACACCCATCCCATTTGGCCACCACAACATTCCCACCTTGTTCCAACATCCTTCTCACTTCATACATCTGTCTCATTTAGTATACACATTTTGCTCACTCAAACATTTTTGGTTAATCAAAATCAAATCAAATTTATTGGCACTACAACATTTTAAAAAATGCATAATGGAATAGCTGCCTCCTTCTCTGATCTCCGGCTCTGCCCCGGAACTTAGATCTGTGCCCCATGCCATGTCCATGTCAGCCTCTGTCTCTGTCCCCCTCTCTAGGGAAAGCAGACCCAGCTAGCTCAAGATCACCAGTCCCCGGCACCAGAGGCAGCAAGTCAGCATCTGGTCCTCTGTTCTGATTGGGGCCGGACCCGAGAGCAGCATGGGACCCGGTGTCTTTCCCCCATCTGCACCATTCTCATTAGCCTATCTGTTGCACTCTGTCTCCCCTCTCCCCCCCACCCCACTGTATTACTCTGTCTTACCTTCCCCCATCTACACCACTACTGTGTTCCACCCATCTGTGTTGCTTTGTCCCCATCGGTGTTGCTGAGTCCCCCCCCCCCCCCATCCACACTGCTCTGTCTCCTCCCTCCAATCAACACCACTATTACCTCAACCGAGCAGCTTTGTCTTCCGCTTTGACATTTGGGTACTTGTTTCCTAGCACGGCCACATATCTTATGGATCGTGTACCTTTAGTTAAGGTACACGATCCATACGATGGACCCGATTTTCTTTGAAATCAGGTCCATTTGGCCGGCTAGGACAAAATATCGGGGGCATCGCGTCGGTCGGGACCGTTTACAATGGTCCCGATGCGACCGACGCGATGCCCGCGATTTCCCCATAGGCTTCAATGTTAAAAAATATTTTAACATTGAAATCGTGTCGGGAAAGGTAAAATATCGGGGGCATCGTGTCGGTCGGGACCATTAACATAGGTCCCGACGCGATGCCCCCGATTTTTACATAGGCTTCAATGTTAAAAGATTTTTTAACATTGAAATCCTGAAAAAATGTGAAAAATGTGAAATGGGCCAATATGACCCATTTCACATTTTAGATGTCCTCGTCGTCACCCCACGATAGACGCCAACCCGAAGCGTGGCGAGCGCAGCGAGCCGGCGAGGGGCGGCGGTGCGCGTCCTCCGACCTTTTCATTCCCCTACTATCCACGTCGGCGTGGAGTTGAGAATAGAATAGTGTGGCGAGCGCAGCGAGCCAACGAGCCCGAAGCGTGGCGAGCGCAGCGTGCCCCGCGAGGGGACGCGGATACCTTCACAGTTATACGCGTCCCCTCGCGGGCTTCACAGGTGTCCGTGGCGACGCGGACACCTGTGAAGTCCGCGAAGGGACGCGTTTACCTGTGAAGGTATCCGCGTCCGCTCGCTGCGCTCGCCACACTATTCTATTCTCAACTCCACGCCAACGTGGATAGTAGGGGAATGAAAAGGTCGGAGGACGCGCACCGCCGCCGCTCGCCACGCTTCGGGTTGGCGTCTATCGTGGGGTGGGGTGTACGCCGTGACATTTGGGGGGGTTGGGAATATTTTACATTGAATCCAATGTAAAATCGGGTCCCAGGGACCCGATTTACATTTAATTAAAAAAAAAAAAATCGGGTCCAAAATCGGTCGGTCGCGACGATCGCATCGCATGTGACCAAATCGCATGCGATGCGATCGACCCGATTTTTCCGACACGACCACCCCGATGTAAATCGGTGTGGCCGTGCTAGGAAACAAGTACCGACATTTGCATAGACTGCATGTGTATTCCAATGAGCACACAAATGTGTGAATTCGCAGCTCCACCATTCCAGTGTGAGTGACTGCAATCTCACTCTGTAGAATCTGGACTTACCCACAGGCTGTGATGGCATACCATATTCTTATTGCGCAAGGAACATGTCCATTAAGGCACCAGCCTTAATGATTGGATTTTCATTGCTTTTTGGAGTTTGAGTGGAAGAGTTACAACAGGTTTCTGAAATGTCAGATTGTGTAGGAAGCCTTATTGGGACATGTGAACCCGTAAGGTTTTTTATCTATGGAATTTCATAGGTTTTTTTTTTCAAGTTATTTTTGTAATTGTAAAATTTCACTGTAAGAATAAACATTGGATTTTTTAATGAAATGTTCGTATAACATCACTGTTTTGTGGAAAATTCTAAAAATATTTTTATTTACCAAACAGAATTGTTTATACTTTTAACTTGGGTCAAGCTACATTGGGCCTTATTCGAGTTCACTCTTTCAGACAAAATCCTTCTTAGATGGAAAAAAACATGTGCACTGCAGGGGGGGCAGATGCAACTTGTGCAGATCTAATTAGATTTGGGTGGGGTTTTACTTCAAAGTGAGATCTATATTGCAGTGTTAAAATAAAGCAGCCAGTATTTACCCTGCAAAGAATCACCAAAAAAATCACCAAATCTATTTCTATCTGTACATGTTACATCTGCCCCCCTGCAGTGCACATGGTTTTGTCCATCTAAGAAGGATTTTGTCAGAAAGAGTGAACTCGAATAAGGCCCACAGGGTGCAATGACTGTAGTAGGGGGCATCAACACCTATTGTCCAGAGGACTGTAGGTTACGCAGGGTGCAGGAGATAAACATGAAATTAGACTTAAAAAAAAAAATCACAGTTCCCTGTGTGTCACCCCCCCCCCCACAGCCCTGTGTGTGTCCTCCTCCCTCCTACAGTCCCCTGCTCCCTGTGTGTCACACCCCCTACAGTCCCCTGCACCCTGTGTCACCACCTATACAGTACCATGCACCCTGTGTGTCACCTTCTATACAGTCCCACTTGCGTGTCACCACCTATACAGTCCCCTGTGTCACATCCACCATGGCGCTTGCCTAAAGACCCCTGTACTGTGCCCAGTCCTGGACCCTCTAGGTGCACTAGAAACCATGGCGCTCACCTCTGCTATGTCTCTGGCTCCACTGGGGTACATGTGGCCCTGTTGTCATTGCGTGGTGACACTGGTGTATTGTGCTCCAGCTCCATGCAGGATATGAGTAGCATATCGCCATGTGTGTTTGTGCCTGGTCTGTGTCTGTGTAAAGGCCGGTGCTTGTGCAGCTGCATACAATCAGGGCTTCCCAGCCTCTCCTGCACGGCTCCGCCTCCCTCTCTGATTGCCTGACCAATCCCAGCACAGCTCACCTGGTAAGTACTGGCTGCTCAGGCTAGTCCAGCAGTCAGTACAATGATGTCGATCCCGTAGCATCATTGCTCCTACCTGGCTCTGTAGTACTCACTACAATCCTGAGCTTCCGCTCTCACCTGGCTCTGTAGTTCCTACTACAATACTGAGCTCCCCCTGGAGAAGATCCTGCGGGCCGTTTACTGCATCAAGTACCACCGGACTCTGCTTACCGCCTATGTGGACAGCGAGGTCAGATCCTCAAAGGGGTCTCACCTTGCTATACTCCCGACGGTCACTTCCAAAGGTTACCTCTGGCAGCAGCCACGACCATAAACTGCAAGGATTCCTCAGTTATCTTCATTTATTATCTTCAAATCATCATCTACATCACCCAATCATCCAATCTACTAACCTTCATCCAATCATCCAATCTTCAAATCCTCATCCAATCATCCAATCCTCCAATCCGCATCAAATCTTCAAATCATCATCCACATCACCCAATCATCCAACCTTCATCCAATCATCCACATCCTCCAATCTTCCAACCTTCATCCAATCTTCCAATCTGCAATACAATCTTCATTTGTTCTTCAAGTCATCCAATCCTCAAGTCCTTCTGCAACCCTTAATTACTACTCCGGTTTATATTCTATTCCACTCTTCAATTATATTGCAATATTCTTCCAGGACCAAGCTTCATCATCTTTATAATACTTTCTGGACAATTGACTTTATATTTGCATACTTGCCATATACCGTTTTTATCATCATCATCATCATTATCACTGTCTGCAATATATTCATTATATTTTATCCTCCTTGTTTCACTCCCTTCTGTCGTGGATGCAACCACCATACGTTAAGCACCCAGCCTCCGTCACTCTCTAGCTGGTGCTTCTAAGAGCGTGATACCCTGCACCCAGTGTGTCACCCCCTACAGTCCCCTGCACCCTGTGTCATGACCCCCACAGACCCTGTGTGTCACCACCTATACAGTCCCCTGCACCCTGTGCGTCACCCCCCCCTACAGTCCCCTGCACCCTGTCACACCCCGCTACAGTCCCCGCTCCCTGTATGTCATCCCCCTACAGTCCCCTGCACCCTGTGTCACACCACATACAGTCCCCTGCACCCTGTGTGTCACATCCGCCACAGTCTTCCTCTCACAGTTCCCTGCACTTTGCATGCCACCCCCCTACAGTTACTACACCCTGTGTCTTATCCCCTTAAGGTCACCTGTGTGTCACCCCCTATAGTCTGCTTCACCTCATACTTGCCTACGTCCCACAAATTTGGTTCCCCTCCTGGCCCCCGGGAAGGTGGGGAAGGTGGGCAAGTCTCCTGCATCGACAAAAGATTTGGACTAATATATCATGCGCTTAAATAGCAGCCCCAAAACCACAACCAAAAAATTGGAGAACCACTCCAGAGGTTAGTTACATACAATACCGTGTGGAATTTGGTAGGTAATCAAGGCGCTTTGCAAACATTTAAGGTGAAACCCAAAAAAAACAAAAGAAAAAAACCACAATAGTGTAATATGGTTTTAACAGTTCAATTAAAACTGGAGTCGACTCGTACCGAATTAAATGGTCCCACACAAGAGATAGATTAATAAAATGGAGAACCTAGGATTGGGTGGAAATATCTGCAGATGGGTAGGGAATTGGCTATGTAATAGAGAACAAAGAGTGGTTGTGAATGGTGCCGTATCAGATATGATACCGGTACTAAGTGGAGTGCCCCAGGGTTCGGTTTTGGGGCCCATTTTGTTTAACATTTTTATTAACGATATTGGGATAGGGTTACTCAGCAATGTATCCATCGTTCAATGTAGATAAATGTAAGGTTATGCACCTTGGGAGACACAACCAGTGTGCAAGTTACAACCTTAGCGGAGAGGAACTGGGTAATTCCATACTTGAAAAGGATCTAGGAGTCCAAATAGACAGCAAACTAGGATGTAGTGCCCATTGTAATGTAGCTACAAAAAAGGCCAACAAAATTCTGGCATGTATTAAGAGGGGAATGGAAACTAGGGACTCAAGGGTAATTATGCCACTATATAAAGCATTGGTGAGACCTCACCTAGAGTACGGAGTACAGTTCTGGGCCCCACACTATAAAAAGGACATCATAGAATTAGAAAAAGTCCAAAGGCGAGCAACAAAGCTTATTAGGGGAATGGAGAATTTAAGCTACGGGGAGAGATTAAGCAATTTGGGACTATTTACATTAGAAAAGAGACATTTAAGGGGGGACATGCTCAACATGTACAAGTATATCAAGGGCCAATATAAGGAACTGTCACACACCCTATTTTCTACTAGAAAGGAATCTAGGACGCGAGGGCATGAGTATAGATTAGAAGAAAAAAGATTTCATTCAGCTAGTAGAAAGAATTTCTTTACGGTCAGAACAGTCAAACTCTGGAACTCTCTTCCCAGAGACTTGGTAACGGCTGGCTCATTAAATGCGTTCAAGGCAAAGTTGGACAAACATTTACTGGAGAAAAACATCCATGGGTACAAATAAGAAATATAATTTGTCTGTAAAATACCAGAACCTACCAAATTAGCAATGGATATCTATACCAGGTTGAACTAGATGGACGCAAGTCTTTTTTCAGCCTTACCTACTATGTAACTATATATATGAGGTAGACAATAAGGCGTAGGGAGGGACATATGCTTGTCACAATGGAACCAAGAACTCCTCTCACTTTCTTTAGATGCTGATGAATCTCAAACGGATAAGAGAAACTTCATGGTGCAGTATAACATACTTTTATTCACACACAATTAAAACATCACACAATGTAAGGGATCTCAGGACTCTCACCATTCAATTATGTACACAAGTGATTGTAGACACAAAAGCATAAGATGTAAAACCACCACAGGCGTCCCTGGATACTGGCTGTAAGGTGAAGTCCGTCCGGTCCCCTTCCAGAGTGTTTTCAAACGACCACTGCCAACCGGTTTCGATACCTTGTGGTATCTTTCTCAAGGCATACAGAAAGTGGTCACCAGTAGGGGTATTTATACTACCATCCCAAATTTACAAAGTATTTCCTAATTCCAGACATGGATTTTCTAGCTTCTAGGTACACATTACAATCAATAGATGATCTGCAATACTGTTACTCCTCATTAGAAGCACCACGCTGAAATAGTGTCCCCTCTGTTAGGGAAACAGCAGCTTTGGTTTTTTGTTCCATTTTTTTTTGGAGTAAAGTGCATATAGTGCTTCCAGTTTACCTCAAAATAAATGAATGGAAGTTAGTAACAATACAAGAAGTATAAAACAAAGATTAAAAAAACATAAGACCAATATATAAAAATAATGTGCATTTTAAAATAGCTATAAAAACCACTTCGTTTCAAAATCCTTATTTAATCCATTTGGTAAAAGAGTATCGTACTGTATTTAAAAATATGTGTCATCTCGCATCTGGCCAATTTTTTATGTAAATCCCCACCTCTTATGCTAGCATACATTTTTTGTAAAATGTAAAAATTCATAATTCCTGACACATTACATTGGTGGTGGAGCCTAAAGTGATCTGAGAGAGCATGGGTTTCTACGCCCTTTTTTATGTTGCGCAAATGCTCACCCAATCGAACTTTAAAAGGTCTGCTGGTGCGACCCATATAAAATTTATTACATTGACATTGAATGGTGTAGACAACATTTGACGAATGGCAAGTTAAAAAATCCTTTATTATAAAGGACTTTCCATTAATGTTCAGTTTGTCGATTTTCATTCCAAAATTATTGGGCACATTTTTACAACCTGGACATGCCCCACATCGATAAAAGCCCTTAGAGGTGACCGTACTTTTTTTAGGTGAAATCGGACACAAACTCTGTACCGATTTGTTTTTTAAGTTGGGGGCCCTTCTAAAAATCATCTTTGGTGTGGGAGGAATATCATTGCCAATTATTGGATCTTTTCTCAACAAATCCCAATGCTTCTTAAATATTTTTGTAACATCGGAGTGTTGAGCAGAATAATTAGTTGTAAAAGACCATTTGTAATGATCTGGTTGATTCTGTCGATCCTTTTTCTTAGAAGTCAAAAGATCTTGTCTATCCCTTTCTTCTACAATCAGGGAAGTTTTATTTAATTTTTCTATGTCATAACCGCTTTGTATGAAGCTTTTCTTCATCTCTCCTACTTGTTCTCTATATATGTCAGTGTCTGTACAATTCCTCCTAAGTCAATGGAATTGTGAAAGTGGAATTGTTTCGAGCCACCTCTGATGGTGGCAACTGTCCATATTGATGTAGGTTCTGGAGTCCGTCGGTTTGACATAATTACGGGTCTTAATCTCCCCATCTTCAATGTAAATTACAAGATCTAAAAAATTCACACTGACCTTACTAATATCGAAAGTGAGGTGAATCCCTCTATCATTTTGATTCAAATAAATGCAGAATTGGTCAAGTGATTCCTTGTCTCCTCTCCACAAAAATAAAATATCATCAATATAGCGCCGCTACGACACCAGGTTTGCCCCATATGGGTGGTGGGACCAGATGTAATCGGTCTCCCACTCACCCATAAAGATGTTGGCATAACTAGGCATAACTAGGGGCAAACCTGGTGCCCATGGCGGTACCCCGTTTCTGTAAGAAAAAATCCTCCTTAAACAAAAAATAATTGTTGTATAGGATGAACTCAATGCCCTCTAGTAAAAAAAATTTCATACAAAGCGGTTATGACATAGAAAAATTAAATAAAACTTCCCTGATTGTAGAAGAAAGGGATAGACAAGATCTTTTGACTTCTAAGAAAAAGGATCGACAGAATCAACCAGATCATTACAAATGGTCTTTTACAACTAATTATTCTGCTCAACACTCCGATGTTACAAAAATATTTAAGAAGCATTGGGATTTGTTGAGAAAAGATCCAATAATTGGCAATGATATTCCTCCCACACCAAAGATGATTTTTAGAAGGGCCCCCAACTTAAAAAACAAATTGGTACAGAGTTTGTGTCCGATTTCACCTAAAAAAAGTACGGTCACCTCTAAGGGCTTTTATCGATGTGGGGCATGTCCAGGTTGTAAAAATGTGCCCAATAATTTTGGAATGAAAATCGACAAACTGAACATTAATGGAAAGTCCTTTATAATAAAGGATTTTTTAACTTGCCATTCGTCAAATGTTGTCTACACCATTCAATGTCAATGTAATAAATTTTATATGGGTCGCACCAGCAGACCTTTTAAAGTTCGATTGGGTGAGCATTTGCGCAACATAAAAAAGGGCGTAGAAACCCATGCTCTCTCCGATCACTTTAGGCTCCACCACCAATGCAATGTGTCAGGAATTATGAATTTTTACATTTTACAAAAAATTTATGCTAGCATAAGAGGTGGGGATTTACATAAAAAATTGGCCAGATGCGAGATGACACATATTTTTAATTACGATACTCTTTTACCAAATGGATTAAATAAGGATTTTGAAACAAAGTGGTTTTTATAGCTATTTTAAAATGCACATTATTTTTATATATTGGTCTTATGTTTTTTTAATCTTGATTTTATACTTCTTGTATTGTTACTAACTTCCATTCATTTATTTTGAGGTAAACTGGAAGCACTATATGCACTTTACTCCAAAAAAAATGGAACAAAAAACCAAAGCTGCTGTTTCCCTAACAGAGGGGACACTATTTCAGCGTGGTGCTTCTAATGAGGAGGTAATTTCACCTGGAACAGAAAACCTGGGATGTATTATTGCAGATCATCTGTTGATTGTAATGTGTACCTAGAAGCTAGAAAATCCATGTCTGAAATTAGGAAATACTTTGTAAATTTGGGATGGTAGTATAAATACCCCTACTGGTGACCACTTTCTGTATGCCTTGAGAAAGATACCGCAAGGTATCGAAACCGGTTGGCAGTGGTCATTTGAAAACACTCTGGAAGGGGACCGGACGGACTTCACCTTACAGCCAGTATCCAGGGACGCCTGTGGTGGTTTTACATCTTATGCTTTTGTGTCTACAATCACTTGTGGACATAATTGAATGGTGAGAGTCCTGAGATCCCTTACATTGTGTGATGTTTTAATTGTGTGTGAATAAAAGTATGTTATACTGCACCATGAAGTTTCTCTTATCCGTTTGAGATTCATCAGCATCTAAAGAAAGTGAGAGGAGTTCTTGGTTCCATTGTGACAAGCATATGTCCCTCCCTACGCCTTATTGTCTACCTCATATGTAGACCATTTCATTCGGTACGAGTCGACTCCAGTTTTAATTGAACTGTTATGTACTGTTAAAACCATATTACACTATTGTGTTTTTTTTTTTTTTTTTTTTTGGGTTTCACCTTGAATGTTTGCAAAGCGCCTTGATTACCTACCAAATTCCACACGGTATTGTAAGTCTCCTGCATCACTGCCGCAGCCCCTGCTCCCCCTTCCATGCGGTATAAAATCACTCATTTCGTGGGCAGGGGGTGATGCTAAAAGTTTGCATAATTTTAGCCCCTCCCCAATCCATGGACCCGCGGAGTAGCCCCCTGCACAAGACTGTTTCCCACTCTCTCCTTATGTCCAACTGCCATTGCATAACAAGTTGAAATGCCCTATCTTTACAATGGGGCATATTTCACTAAATAAAAAAAAAAACATACTGTAACTATCTGAAAAACCTTAACCCCAAAAGGCACTACTCTGGGACAAGCTTAATCTAATAAAACAAAACCCAAGTCTTAATTCTTCATCTTCTCTGAGTTATGCTGTCCCAAAAATCTCCTCATAGACTACATGGGGCAAACGGTCTAAAAAAGCCAAACAGGAAGTGGCAGAAAAAAGGTACTTGTTTCCTAGCATGGCGCCACCGATGTCAATTGTATGACATCGGGTCGATGCGATGCGACCGATTCGACCCGATTTTTAATTGTACAGCCACCCTGATGGCTGATTACAATGTTAAATGCCCCCCCCCTCCAGACCCGATTTTTAATTGTATACCCACCCTGATGGGTAATTACTATGTCAAATATCCCCCCCCCCCCCCATTGTTAATGCCACTCCACGATCAACGCCAACCCAAAGCGTGGCGAGCGGCGGCGGTACGCGTCCTCTGACCTTTTCATACCCCCACTATCCACGTCGGCGTGAAGTTGATTTTATATAATGTGGCGAGCGGACGTGCATTACTTGACACGTATTACGCGTCCCCTCGCGGGGCTTGCTGCGCTCCCCACACTTGTGACCCGCTGCGCTCGCCACACTATATAAACTCCACGCTGACGTGGATAGTGGGGGTATGAAAAGGTCGGAGGACGCGTACCGCCGCCCCCTCGCAGGCTCGCTACGCTCGCCACGCATCGGGTTGGCGTTTATAGTGGCGTTGCGTTAACAATGGGGGGCCATTTGACATAATTAACCATCAGGGTGGGTATACAATTAAAAATCGGGTCTGGGGACCATTTAACTTTGGGTCCAATGTTAAATTGGGTCGGTCGCGTCGCATGCCATTATAATGGCATGCGATGCGACCAGTTTTTATAATTGTACAGAAACTTCTTTGAAGCCGAAAATCGGGTCGGTCTGGTTTGATCGGGTCGTATCGCATACCTTGGGTTATGGTATGCGATGGGACCCGACGGGCGCCGTGCTAGGAAACAAGTACCGAAACAAATGACAGTTGACATTTTAGGTTAATCCCAATTCCTCATTTATTACTATTTTGCCCTGAAAGTTGGCATACAGCAACTGGAGAGGATTCTACGCGTTCATGCCAAATTTCACCTCAGCACGTCCAATCACTTTTGAGGTGTAGCTCCTCAAACACCATGCCCCTATCTCAGAAGTTTGTTCGATTCAGCCTTAATATAAGGGCACGACCGTGCCTTTATAATAATTGTTTTCTGGACAGCGATTGGGCCAAGGGCTGCTCGTGCCTTACAGAAAGTGATGAAATGTGCATGCGCATTTTAATCTGAAATACTGGGATTAGAGGCTCCAATCCAGGTATTGAAACCCTGGCCAAAAATCCCCCAAATCCAGAGATTGGCATCCCTACCTATGGCTATACAGAATGAATAGCAGCAGTGCTGGTGCCATGTTTCTCTACATATATGATCAAAGTTGAAGGCAGATAAACTCATCAAACTGGCCATACTGTAACACACCTGCATTTTTGCTCTCAGTGCTATGTAATCTCCCCAAAATGGTCCCTTCCGTCAATCACTCGACACATCAGTGCAAGTGCCAAGGCACTTTGGCAACTGCAGCACAGTCTGGCGATTGTTGCTCGGTTGCCATAGCATCAGCATTACCTACAAATATGAATAAGGCCTAAAGTACAAAACCAGTATGAAAAAAAGAAGAGAAATGCGGCATAAAGTACAGTTCATTGCAGGTTTCTAAACATTGCTGCATCAGCAGCCATAATACCCGAATAGGGCAGCGTGGCAGTATCTAAGGAGTAGATGTCGTTGTAATCAGTAGGGAAGAGATGATTATATAAGTGAGGGAAGAGGGACCAAATTTTGAGAGCATTCAGAGTCTACAGGGAAAAGGGAGACAGACAGGAGGGGACTCAGAGGGGAGAGCCAGTGATCATGGAGCCTTGGTTTAGGATGAGAGCTGAAAAGCTTTTTATAAAGTGGGTCATGAGAGTTCTCCTTAATGCCACCTTTGTTCCTAAATACAGCATCAAAATAATTTGCAGCAAGAATGGGAAAATATTAAAGATTTCAAACACACAGCGTACCCATTGCATTTCCTTTCCAGAATGTAGTCAGAAGGAATAAAATTCCCAAATTGGCAGAGCAATGACTGAATTGTTGCAGTTTTTGTGCATTCCTTTCTGTCATTCTGTCATTCCTTTAAAGTTAATTGCCCTGCTGTGTCTGTAAATCTCACAGAACTATATCACAAGCTAGACATAATCAATTGCAACCCTGCATTATGCCAACTCCAGTCTCTGAACATTGCCTGCCAATTGGTAAGCTTTCATATAAAAATATATGGCTTACTTTTCAGTAGGATGCCTTTTACAAACAATGGGGCAGATGTATTAAGCCTTAACAAGAGATAAATCCAAGAGTGATAAGGAGAGATAAACATCCAGCCAATCAGCTCCTTACTGACTTTTTTCAAACACAGGCTGTAACATGGCAGTTAGCAGGTGATTGGCTGGGCGTTTATCTCTCCTTATCACCCTTGGATTTATCTCTTGTTAAAGCTTAATACATCTGCCCCCATGATACAGAGCGATTACAGATAGATGCTATAGCAGTTTAGAAAAAACAATGGGGCAGATGTATTATTGCAGCACTTAGCGCACCGCTATAATACTTCCTGCTTCGCTTCATTATTGGTGTCCCATTAGCAGGAAGGGACACCAATAAGATGTATTAATATTTTGTCAGCCAAAGCAGGGGAGCGTAAACTCCCCCCCCCCCCCCTCCGGCGATGTTGCCTCCTGGAGACAACGCATCAGTTCAGACTGACGCTCTGTCTCTGCCTGCCTGGTCGGCTCACTGGGCATGTGCAAAATCTCGGTATTATTGCAAGATCTCGAGCGCAGCCAGGAACCAGTAGCAGGGCAAGTGTTGTCCCTGCAGAGGGGATTGGACAATGCAAGCCCTGAGCTGGTGAAGCGGCTGGGGGGGGATAAACTCCCCAGTCACTGTTTGCTGGGGGGATTGAAAGGGAACAGCTGCTCCGAGTTATTCGGCAGGCTGTCCCTAGCGCGCATTAGTTTTGCTGTTAATACATTTGAAAAAACATTATTCCCCCCCCAGTTAACTAGCAAGAAGTGCAGATATGCACTTAACCTTTAGTTCATACATATGCCCCAGTATGTGTCCCTTTTGACCACTAGGTGGCAGAGCTCATCAAATTCACACTATTCTACTACTGTTATTGTGCTACAGTTACAAAACATTGACATGACATTTGAGACATTTTATAAAACTTTATTCAGTAATGCTGTTTTTTATGTAAAAAATGTATTCCTTTTTTTAATATGTTTATTTTGTGAACAACAAATACAACTGCAAGATAGAGAGTGTGTCAGTTTCCTAAATGAAAGACTTTAAACAATAAAAAGATTATGGTAACATGAAAAAAAGAAAGAAACTCCACCTTAAATAAGAATACTAGAAAAAAATAGAAATGCTAATTTTGTTGTTGGGCTTTACATTTGTAATGGTGAACCACCACTTTCTATTTGCATGTTAAAGATTCCAAGCAATCCATCCTAGGGTTTAAAGGGGTCACATGGAGAGGAGGTCCTAGGACAAGTGTACCATGTGCATCCCCTATTAATCTCTGAGCTGGTAGCAGGAGATGTGAACCCCATAAGCTTCCAGGACCCGTAGCAATGTTCCAACTGTTGTTACCCCCTAGGCAAGGCTACAGGGCCGCCGAGAGGTATGCCAGGCCCTGGTAAATTTGAGGCGTGACCTAATTGCGGGAGGTGTGGCCACCTCCCGCAATTAGGCCACGCACCCAAAATGTTTAAATGGGGTGAAAAAAAACATTCTAAAGTAGAGGGGTTGAGTGTTATTGCCCAGCCCCCCACCACCACCACCACCTCAGCAGCAGCACACCTGACAGCGTATGCGCTCATGCTAAGCCTGCTGTCAGCATAGCACATGCTGTAGGTGTGTGTTTCTGCCTGGGAGGATCGGAGGGGGAAAGTATGGGGGGCTGGTCGGACCAGGGCCCCTGCCGGGCCCCTTCAGCAAGCCCGGGCCCAGGTACTTAGTACCCCCGTACCCCCCCTCTCGGCAACCCTGCAAGGCTATAGGTCTAGTGTCATGATTAAGAAGGCAAATGGCAAAAACAGAAAAATAATTAGATCATTTTGGATAATATTGTGTTTTCCTACAACCACTTCTCACTTTTCCTAAATAAATATAGACAAATTAACTTATAATATTTCTGAAATTGCAAAGACCGGTTTTACTATGTAAATATTAAAAAATTAGGTTAGGTTATAATATATTTTAATATTTGTTTTTCTTTTTGCTGCAATGTATTTTTAGGAATGTGGGTGGGAGGAGGAATAAAGTATTAGTGGGGTCACTTATATACTCATCTATTCCTAGTTAAGAAATGATCAAACTTATAAAAGGTACAGTAGATAAATAAGAAACAGAAGTAGTATATATTGAATCCATCTAGCATGCAGGGACAGGAATTGTAATGTGCACACTGCACTTAGTCAATCTAAAAAACTTAAGCCGTGATCCAATGTTTTGCTACTGCGCATAAGTATTTATTCGCATGTGCAACCTCTTTGTCCGAGCGCGTGCGGCAAATTGATTATTTGCTGGCCCGTTCGGACAAAGCAGTGCAGACGGTGGCGGACATGGGACATGGGTTGTGCAATGAAAATGCTAGGCATTCTCATGGTAACTCGCAGGTGACGCTGGTGCCAGGGGCGGGCAATAGATGTCACCGGATGTCAGCTGTCCACCCTCTTCCCGTACAAAGGCGCTGCAAATCTAAGTCAGCAGAGACTGACTTAGATTTGCGCGCACTTGAGAAATCATTCAATAGTTGGGGACCATTGAAGGATTTCTGCCCCGCACGCAATCTGCAAATGGATGTTTATGCAAAACACTCATTCACATGGGTGCGGGTAAATTCGTTGTGCTTATGTAGGGCGGGCATTCATGTGAGCAGCGTTGAAACGACTCCAAAGCTACAAAATCCGCAGCTTTGCAAGTCAATGAGGGCCATAGTGAGATATCGGCTAATGACCAATTTTGACTAAGCAACTGTTCCATTAAATGCCTGTAGATCATAAAGTGTTCATGCATATGCGATTATAAAGAATGTGTTAGCCAGCGAAGGCTGGCAATGTGGTGTGACGAATGTTAGTGCACCCCCCCCCCCCCACACACACACACACACACACACACACTTTATCCTTTACTGATATCTGACTCCCATTGTTCTTCTGTCAGTAGTTTGGTATCAACTTCTCCAGAGAGCCTGAGAACAATAACCAGTGAAAAGCCCAGACAAGCGCTTATCAAGGATTGGCTATAATGGCACTGCGCATATACCAGCCTGATTTCAGCACCGTCTGCAGCCAATTCTCTATGACGTTCAGGAAGCCATTCCTCTTGACTTCATTCTTTATTCCAATCCACAAAGGCATTATGGGCCTTATTCTAGTTCACTCTTTCTGACAAAATCCTTCTTAGATGGACAAAACCATGTGCACTGCAGGGGGCAGATGTAAAATGTGCAGAGAGGTCCGGCCGCAAGGCGGCCAATAGCGGCATTCGGGAGGCGGAGCCGCACGATGTAAACAAACACCCTGCGTCTCCGTGTCCGGCTGGATTCGGGCTGTCGGTTTGTTTTTTTGCAAAGACCCTTACCTGGACTACGTCGCGCTGGGACAGGTGAGTATGGTTTCCTTCCACAGCTTCCTCCATGGATTTCGTCGGACCCGGACACCGGACGCCATCGCCGACAGGGACGTCGACTTCAAGAAGGACGTCGACATGAAGAGGAACGCCGACACAGGACCGGAGGACATCAGGACCAGGGCTACCTACGGGAAGAAGATAGGTAAGTATTAGTATGTGTGTAATGTGTGTATTAAAGTTTTATTTTAAAAGTGTGTCAGTGTGTTTTGTGCACTATTTTTTTAACTGTGGAACTACAAGTGCCAGCGGGCCCTTTAATGCCCAGCAGGCTGGGACTTGTGGTTCTCCAAGTCCCAGCTTGCTGGGGAGGCTTGCTGGCACTTGTAGTGCCACAGTAAAAAACAATAGGTTCATCTTTTTTTTTACACGATAATCAGCTCGATGCCCACCGCCCAGGGGCATCGAGGACAGCACCAGGCTTCAGCCTGGTCAGGTAAGTCCTGGAGGGGGGGGACCCCTTCATTGGGGGGGTCCCCACTCCCCCAGGGCCCCTGGCCAGGCTGACTGGTCGGTAGGGTTAATGTTTTGGCCGCGGGACCTTATATTATAAGTGTCCCCCGGCTGTGACATTACCCTGCTGGCTGGTTGTGCCTGGGTTGTGCTGGTTCTTAAAATACGGGGGACCCCTAGTCATTTTGTCCCCCGTATTTTGGGAACCAGCCCCGGACCTGGAGCCTGGGGCTGGTTGTTAAAAATCGGGGATCCCCTATTTGTCGGGTTCCCTGATTTTTAATTACCAGCCCCGGCTCCTTCAGCCTGGTGCTGGTTACAGCTGTGGGGGGGACCCCACGCCAATTTTTTTTTTTAATATTTAATTTTTTTTCTATTTTTTTACACTGCAGCCTGCACGGATCTGACTGATCCGTGCAGGCTAAAACGCAAATAGAACAGGAAAATGGTGTTCTATTTTCCTGTCGTATTTGCGTGGGTGTTTTACACCACTAAGCAGCCGTATTATCAGTACGGCTGCTTAGTAAATCAGAAACCACCATTCTTTTGAATGGTGATTTCTGTCGTATCCTATCGATGGTGTAGGGCATTCGTATTTGTAACTACAAATACGAATGTCCCATCTTTAGGACTACGAATTGTTGTATTTTTGGGATTGTAAATCCCGAAAATACAAATTCGTAAAAAAAAGGTGTATTTCTCCCTACGAATACACCTTTTTTCTACGAATCCATTTTGGTAAATGTCCCCCACCGTAGCAGAAAATGTGTTAGCATATACCACCTAAAACTGGATTTTCAGTTTTGAGTGGAATTATCAGTCAAACAGTCCCCAAAGTTTATTTACCTCCTGAGTATGGTGTTCATTTCTGCATTGGCAACATAGTGACTGATGGAAAATACAGGAGTAAGGGAAAAAGGTTAAAAGAGGATTTAATAGAACCTAAACTCTAGAACCAAAGTAACTCTAGAACTACACAGGTGCCATATCAAGAGCCACAGGGGCAGGACCTTATGGGATATGGTCGGATGGTCGACAGTCATTAGGTCGACATGGCACAAGGTCGACAGGTGGTTCGGTCGACAGTCAAAAGGTCGACATGGGGTTTTTCACTGTTTTTTTGAGCCGACAGGCGGTATTTCATGCCCTACCATCCACTAGGGCGTGGTGGTAGAATAAAATAGTGTGCCGAGCACAGTGAGGCATTGTGCCTGAAGCATGACTAGTGCAGCAAGCCATGCAAAGGGACGCGGTGCACTAAAAACGGTGTCCATGTTGACTGTGTCGACATTCGGGTTAAAGAACAGTAAAGAAACCCCATGTCTACCTTTTGACTGTCAACCTAGACAAGGGGTAGCCAACTTGAGAGCTACTGTACCAACAGTTCACATTTTCCAGCTCCTCACAGGTGCACTCATTACTGAGTGACACATTTTAAAACATTCACAGGTGGAGCTAAATACTTCAATTGTGATTCTGTGAGAAGACCTGGAAAACGTGCACTGTTGATAGTTCTCGAGGACTGGAGTTGGCTATCCCTGACCTAGACCATGTTGACCTAATGCTTGTGTTGACCTAACCACCTGTCGACCTTGTGCCATGTAGACCTAGACACCTGTCGACCTAATGACTGTTGAAATATATGTATATAGTGCAATAAATGTATTGGTTAAACTCACTATTTAGATGAATAAAAAGGCATATCACCCTCATAGGGTATGAAGTACCTGTACTCCTGGTGGGGTATTTGAAGAACGTCCCAGTCAAGTGGTAATGATGCATAAACCGGCCAGCGGTGTAGGCAGTGACAGGCAGTTCTCAGTCCCCAGGTCACAGGAGAGTCCGTTCGGCGGCAGTAATGTTTTTATTCATCAAAAATATGTATATTTTTTCAGCATGTAATCATTGTTTCTAATTATATTTGCATTCATTCTATTTTGATATCTATCCATTTTTGTTTTGATATTTTACAGGAATTGGGCAAATGTGGTCTTATTTTTTACAACTCCAGTTTCACAATTCTACCTACATTGATTTTTGTGTTATTTAATGGAGATTTTCAGACCGTAAGTGGATAATAATAATATAGCAACTATTTTATTTACCAATTACAAATCAGAAAATATATTAATCCGAGACTATGGACCTTATTCTGGTCCACGTGCAGTGCTGCGAATTTCGCAGTGTTGCGTGGGGACTAAATGCCTCCTGCCGCCCGCAACCCCATCACACATCGCAATCCCACGCATGGCTGTGAATGGATGATTTGTATAAGCATCCATTTGCAGCCTTGGGTGTGGGGGAGAAATCATTCGATCAAATGATTTCTACAGCACTCGAAGATCAGAGAAACCTCTATGGTGTCTCTGACCTGCGAGCGCCCTGCGCGGGAAGCAGGCGGGCAGCTGACATCTGCTGATGTCAGCTGTCCATCCCCCACATCCGCGTCACTGGGCTATTTGCATGGGAACACCCATGGGCTGTGCCCTCGCCCACTCTGCTAGGTGCAAGCAGGGGATTCAGTATTAAATCCCGGCGGTCGGGATCCCGGCGTTCAGAATCCCGACGCTGGAATCCCGATCGCCGAAATCCCGACAAGGGGGGGACGTGGATTGCCCCCCCCCCCCTTGCGGGCTCGTTGCGCTCGCCACGCAGCGGGCCCCGTGCCTCGCTACGCTCGGCACACTAATTTATTCTCCCTCCAGGGGTGTCATGGACACCCACGGAGGGAGAAAGTGTTGGGATTTCGGCGATTGGGATTCCAGCGTCGGGATTCTGAACGGCGGGATCCCGACCGCTGGGATTTACACTGCATCCCCAAGCGGGACGTAGGCCATGTAGTTCACCGTGCCCACTTGCACCCTATGTCTGGAGATGAGCAGAATTGCATGTGCAAATGTTGGTCCCCCGTGCGAACGTGCGGGGGACTGAACCAATTAGAATAACTCCCTATATCTAAAGGCCCCCATATACTATGTGATTTGGGTCTGATTTCACTCGGATTCCGGCGGATCGGGGTGGAAAATTTAGTGAAATCGTCCTAAATAATGTGTGACCTCTGATCCGAAGTCCGGTCCCGTTCTAATCGAATCAGAGCTGGAGATCATACGTGCTACACCTAAGATCTCTGGTCAGACCCCTCCCAGCGGGAGGGAAGTACCACCTACAATGTATTTGGGTGGCTCAAGGGGGATTGGATTCGACTTCTCTGAGGGAAGGGGCCTTAATAATTGCTGTATTTGTTTTTGGTTTGTATTGGTTTAAGTAAATGGTTTAAGTAAATGAAAGCTGAAGCCACAGGTGTATCTCTCATGGCTGCATAGTATGCCATGTACACAGGTTCAGGGGGCTTGTCCTGCAGTGCCATCTTCTTATTGATGTATTCAAAACGATCATACTGCATAGACTTTGCCAGAGTCTGTGCTCACTTTGGTGCATGCACAATCTTGCACATTTAAACAGTTATGAGGCCCATATGATGGTGGTAGTGGCCTGCTGCACACCCTTCCCCTCAGCTTTTAAGAAACCCCTGACAAACATTGCTATAGTATTTTCTCAATCAAATCTCTATAGTTACTCTAATCCACATCTATTCCTAGGATATATTTTTGTGCTATCTTGGGTATTCAGATGGTTGGTCAACAATGTCTAGGTCTACAGTTAATAGGCTGACGCATGAAAAGGTCATCATGAGATTTCTTGGGATTTTTTCTTTATTTTATTTTTACTTTTCCCTACTGTATCATCTACGATTGGGAACAGTAAAGTGTGGGAAGTGCACGTGTGGACTTTTTATCACAATCAAGCTTGTGCATGTCGACCTTTATGTGTTGACCTAGACATTGTCGACTTAACATATCACATCTGCTATCTTCAAATTCACATGGCAAGGTAACAAAAGTTATGCAACCAGATGGGTGCAGTTTCTCAGTGCAGGTTCATGATGACACTAGGATTCATTAGATGTTATGGGGATGATTTACTAACGCTTCTCAAACAGAATCTGATTGGTTGCTATGGGCATAACCACCAGTTATCTGTTTATCATTTTCTAGAATCTGATTGGTTCGAAGTTGTCTATAGTTCTCAATTTTCTAGCTAATATTTATCAAGTACATTGTAGAAAATACTAAAGTCCGATGGATGTGTTTTGCTGCAACTGCAGGCTATGCAGACTTATACAGAACGGTAAATATGTATGTCCCCAGATACTTCTTATGCACCAAAGGGGTTATTATAATTCGTTCTGTCACCCCTGCATTCTCACAGCGGACCAATGTTTTGCATCTTGCGCATGTGCCGATGCATTTCTGCCCATTGGTGACCATGAATGATGTGGGTTTGAGAATGGATGTTTATGTTAAACATCCATTCGTAGTCAGGAGGGTGAACCAGCGGTGCAAGGGGCATGGGTGTAACGCCGGCGGGGCCTGGGGGACTCTCGAGGCTGCGAATTCACAGCCTTGAGAACGAAAAAAGAAAAGGATTGTCTTTGTTGCTGGCGCACTAGAGAAGAGAAGTTATTATATATTAAAAAGTAACTTTTAATGATATCAATAAAAATAAGCCATTTAAGGTGAAATGAAGACTACGTACATGACTGACAAAAACATTGAACAATGATTAAAAAGATGCACGTGCTGTGTGTGTGTGTCAATTCACTTATGGATCATATCATAGGGTTACTCCTGTTGGTAGGTTGTGGGATTACTCCTATGGGTTGGTCACTATAGTGCGTGACGTAATGGGTCTTTGGGCCCTGAATGTATGTTAGTAATAGAAGCTGTCAACGGAGTCACGTGAGTCAAAAAGGTCGTATGGGTAATCAGACGTTATGTTGTGTCTGGTTCCTCTATTGTTTTACGACTAAAGGATATTCAATTGAATATCTATTGATTGGGTTGGTTGGTGTGTATCAAATCTATAAGTGTAACACACCACACTTCGTTTTGGGGGCTACTGATCACGTGGATGGTTGTATCGACAGTACCTCTCACAAATTGATTGGAGTACACAATAAAGATTTAATTGGTTTGTGATGTGTGTCTTATTCTATACACATGGATCAGGTTGAGTCCATTAAGCACATAATATCACAGACAGGTAAAATTCTGTACCCTGCATTGGTGAGAATTTGCGTATTGGATACAATGCAAATCGTGCATGTATATAAGCACGTGGTGTTAGACAGGCTTTTCCTGCGCACCAAGCTGACTTTGGTTTGCAAGGATTGGGTGGGCGATCTGACAGTGTGTATACTGACAGATCCCTCTATTTAGTTGCAAGCACAGTAGTGTATATCTTATTTTATACACATAGACCAGGCTTGATCCATAAAGCATATGATGTCAGTTGGTGCAGCAGACAGATAAAATTCTGTACCCTGCACAAGTGAGAATTTGCGTGTTGTATGCAATGCAAATCGTTCATGTATATTAATACGTGATGTTAAACAGGTTTCTCCTGCGCAGCAAGCTTACTTTGCTGTTTATAGAGGTGGGTTTGTAAGAATTGCATGGGCGATCTGACAGTGTGTATGCTGTCAGATCCCTCTATTCTATTGCAATTTGAGCTTCACAGACCAACAGGGTAAGTGTACATAATAAACGTTAGTTAGAATCTAATGGAAGTGACACCCTTGGTAACTGTTGGAAACCCGATAATGGTGTGTAGCAGGACGGTGCTTATGCGTGTATAATGTTGGTACACATCAACCAGATTGTGTCGATTATACATATGAGGCCAGCCGATATGGCAAGCAGACAGCGTTCTATATTGTGCACAAATGGGAATACCGTGTCCTGCACTGTATTGTTCGTGCAAGTGTTTTTAACACGTGATGTTAGTAAGGATTTAAATTAATCCTGTGCGACAAGCTGGCTTTGCTGTCTTTTTTTATAAATTTGTTCAGCGGAAATTGTATGGGTGGTCTGACAGTGTGTATGCTGTCTGATCCCTCTATTCTATTACAATTGTCTGCTGATATGTTTATTTCCTTCCAATCTAACAATTATCTGGTTTAGCAACAAAGTGTAATACACTAAGGTCCTTTCAATCGGGTTTAACAACTATTGTAGCAAAGAATACAGTTTGGTCTTAAATAGTTGCATACATTCTATTTCATTATAGCTGTTTGTGCGTTCCTGAAAGGATTGAGGTACCCTGTGTGAGGTTGCTTGGGTAATCTGATGGTGTATATGGTTTAAGAGATTCCTCTATTTAGGTAGCAATTTTCCACATAGGTATTTTATAGGCATACAATGTTTAATATCGTTCAATATTGTATCTCTTTCAACCACTTGTGATTAGGATACATGCGAATAGGGAGTCACAACAGGATTTATATATCGTAGTTTCCACAGTGATAGTAAGTCTGCTAGGTTTCAGACTAAAAGTATGCAGAAAGCGGGGTTTGTTCGTGTGTTAATGATCAGACATTTAATTTGTATACGGTCTCTTCTATCTGGTGCTTTGTCTATCTCAGCACACGTCGTAGTTTAACTGATTGCAGATAAAGAGATAAGTGCAGTATCGTACATTAGCCCTGCTTGTAGTATATGCGCGGTCTATTGAAACCTTGTTCGCTCTTAGTACTAAGCAAATCGGGCGGTGTGTACAACACAACCATATGTCACACCACGCTCAAACACCCGCTAAGCGGTATTCTTTACTGCATATTCGTTAGCTAATGACTGTTCTATTAAGGTCACATATCATTTAAACAATGTAGTTTTTAGACACACATTCAAACAGCACGTGCATGCGGCCAACGCGCGTTTCACATATGGCTTTTTCAAGGCTGAACCCGAACAGCCATGTCGATGGGTATAAGTCAGATAGCTGACCAATCAGGTACTTGGTTTAGGTCATCTGGTATTGCAGTGTCAATCAATGTCTGCTCCGATGGTATTCTCCGTACCATGCTAAGTTAAGTTACGTATCCTAACTATTCTTGCGCGGTGTGTTCCAATTAAATAGAGGGTTGTATACATATAGCCAGTCTGTTGGGTTTAATGATATTATCAGGTATTCCCTGCTTGAGGGGTCTGCGTGTTGTTTTTCAAAGGGGGGACAGCAGTTGTCATGAATTGGTTGAGGGATGTGCGGCATTCTGTAGATATCTAACCTTAAATGTAGTAAGTTTTGGTTTTATTTATATTTAGGTTTTTATTATTATTGTTGGTGTTTGTTCTTTTATTATTAATGTTTATTTTTCGTTTTTTTAATTTTTTGTTTTTTGTTATGTTGTTGAGGTGTTCATTTCTGTTTCATATTTGCAGGGTCGTGCGAGGGAGGTGAAGAAATCACTGCAAGTAAACAAGGTGAGTATCATAACGTGTAGAAAAAAGAAGAAAGAGGATGGAGCTTATTATTCTCCAATATTAGTGATGAAAAGGGGACCGTGGTTGGTGATATTATTTGCTTGGTGGTAAGCCGTTAATTCATATTTGGGTATAGGTAAGAATAAAAAGAAAAAATGGGGACTGGGTGATTATAGTGGGGCATCAATATACAAAGGATGATTTCCCACTCATATTGGTGAAGATTGAGGTGCTGAAATTGTGATTGGGAGCGTATTGAAAATAGATTGAAGCCAAAGTGATAATAGGTCAGGTAGAATGTGTGATGGTCAGATAGATCATAGATATACAGTAGATCGTCTAGGGTCAATCCCTTTCCTCATAAATATGATGAGAAACTGTTGATTTCATTAAGTCCTGTCGGCTGCAGACTATTCATCAAGAATATCATCTTGGTCTCTTGTTGGAGTAGGATTCTGTCAACATCTCCCCCACGTACATTCATTTGAATGTGTTTCATTCCAAAGGCTCTTAAATGCTTGGGGTCACTGTTGTGGACTTGTAAGAAATGGCTGGCTATTGGTGTTAGGGTTTTGAATTTAAGTTTGTCTTGTTTAGAGTTTCTTATACTACCAATATGTTCTAGGATTCTTACTTTCAACTGTCTTTTCGTCTTGCCTATGTATATCTTGTTACATGGGCAGATCAGTTGATACACGACTCCCACTGTGGTGCAATCTATGTAGGTGTCGATTGTCCATTTTTTGTTGTATCTGTCCACAAAATGTGTGGTGGGTGCCATATATTGGCATGCCTTACATAGTCTGCATTTGTATGAGCCTTTTTTGGCATACAGTGCTTTTTTGGGGGATGTTAGGTGGCTTTGTACCACTCTGTCCTTCAAATTTGGGGAGCTTCTCCAACTAGTTTCAACCTTGGCTGGTAATATTTCTTTCAAATCTGGGTCCGTATGTAAAATTGCCCAGTGTTTTTGGCTGTTGAAAGTACCGATGTACCTGATTGGTTCTTCTCGTGTTTGTTTGAGTTTTGGGGCTAGAAGCGATTCCCTCGGGTATCTTCTAACTTCATTTTTAGCTGATTATTTTGTTACTATACCCTCTTTGTTTTAATCGGTTGCACAATTGTGCCTCTCTTGTTTGGAAATCTGAGGATTGGGAGCAGTTGCGTTTGGTTCTTAATAATTCCCCTTTGGGGATGCCCTTGATAGTTGCTTGTAGGTGGGAGCTTGATGCGTGTAAAATGTTGTTTGTGGCGGTTTTTTTGCGGTACATATCGGTAGTAATTTGTCCGTCTTCTTCAATCCTAATCGTTAGGTCCAGGAAGGTTACCTCCTTCTGACTTTCCTCACCAGTAAATTTGAGATTTAAATTGTTTTTGTTAAGAATGGAAATTAATCTTTTAAGGTCCTCTTGCTGGCCATCCCACAGGATCAGTACATCATCAATATACCTGAGGTATATAAGTATGTGTTTTGTGTATATGTCATATTGTTCGGAAAAGACCACTTCTTTTTCCCACCATCCCAGGTAGAGGCCCGCGTAGGTAGGCGCACACGCCGTACCCATCGCGGTGCCTCTAACCTGGAGGTAGTACCTGTCATTGCACAGAAAAAAGTTTTTGGTTAAGATAAATTCCAAGAGTTTGAGTAGAAAGGAATTGAGGTCTTGGTGTTTACCCATCCCTAAGAAATACTCAATGGCTTTGATTCCATTTCTGTGATCAATGCTTGTATACAAGCTCTCTACATCATATGTGGCTATCCATGTGCCTGGGTTCACTACGATGTCTTGTAATTTGGTGAGGACGTCCATGGTATCTCTAACATATGCTGTTAGTGATAGTAGATATGAGCGCAGGTATTGGTCCACAAAGATGCTTGCCTTCTCCGTCAGGCAGCCCATTCCCGAGACAATGGGTCTGCCTGGGGGGGCGGTCTCACTCTTGTGGATTTTAGGGAGTAAGTAAAGCTTGGGTGTGATAGGTTTATCCACTCTTAAAAAATCCAGGTCTTTCCGTGTGATGGTTCCATTCGAGAAGGCTTCATTAATTATGCTATTATAGATTCTCTGGTAGTCTGAAGTGGGATTAAATATCAAGGGTTGGTAACATGTCTGGTCTCTCAGTTGTTTGTTGAGTTCCTTAATGTACAGTTCCCTTGACCATATGACTACATTGTTGCCCTTATCCGATGGTTTAATAATCACGTTATCCCACTTGGAGATCTGGTGAAGGGCATCCCTTTCTCCTTGTGTAAGGTTGTCATGTGTTATAAACGGGGTGTTTTGGATGCATAGTTCATCCAATTCTTTGGAGACTAGGTCCAGAAAAACCTTCACTGGTGGGCAGATTTTGTAGTCAGGGAAGAAGGTAGATTTTTTCTTTAATTTCCTGGCATCTTGTGGGCACAGGCTTGGGTGATCTCCTTCTTGTTCTGATTCTAGCTCTTCCAAAATTTGGATCATTGCTAGATCTTCGTCGTTCAGGGTATTGGGTGTATCGGGGATAAGATGTTGTTGTCTCAATTTCGATTGGTTAGAAAATAATTTTTTCAATAGGATTTTACGGGTGAAAAGGTGGAGGTCCTTTTCACATTCAAATCGATTGGGCTGTGTTACAGGTGAAAAAGACAACCCTTTCGAGAGTAGTGAGATTTGTTCAGAGGTAAGTATTATATCGGATAGATTAATTATTTTCATGGTCTCGGAATTTATGTCCTGTACCTTCTGTTTTCCCTGAAATCTTCTCTCTCTTTCTTCTTTCTGCCCTTCCCCCTCCTGGTCTTGCGGTGTCTATATGGGGGTGGTTCCCTCTCCCTCCTGAATCTAAAAAATGTCTTCCCCTGCCCGGATTGAACATACTCAGGGGGCCTTCGCCCTCTGATGATTCCGCATCCGATGTTGTATAATTCATTGAATTATCATCTTTGTGTTTTTGATTGTAAGACTTCCACCTATAGACATTATTTTGGGCAAAATCGGTTTTGTCCCTGTAGAGTTTCCTACGTTTTCTTTCTATAATGGTTTGCTCAAATTCCTCCAATTCCTTCTGATATTTTTTATACGTGGTTTGGAATTTTTCTGTTGTTTCGAACTTCTTTAAACGTTCCCCCAGTATGGTGATTTCGGATGAGTATTGATTAAGAAGCAGTTCGTCATGTTTGATTAGTATTTTCATGAGGTCTTTTGAACACTGAGTCAGTGTGTTCTCCCATTCTCTCTTAAGCTCTAAGTTTGCTAGCTCGAATGTCGGGAATACTCTAGGTCTTAGACCACGGGGGGTGATGTTATTTTTAAGATAGTTGTCAAACGCATTCCTATTCCACCAAGTTTTAGTTTGTTTTATCTGAGTTTGTTTCAGAGAGTAGAGGTCATCCGACTAGTCCCTGTTCATTGGGTCATTGGTATCCATATCTCCACCTGACATGATGTCCAGTCTATTTTTCAATTTTTCCCGTCTATCATCTAGGTCTCGGGTGAGACTAAAGGTGGCCATTGTTGTATTGGTATCAAATTAATTATATGCAGTTTTCTGTGCGAGAAACTGAAGACTAGAAAACTAGTCAAAGTTGTAAGTACTTGAACAAGGGTAAGGGGGGTTTTGGGAGGTAGTTCTGCACAAGAATGTTTCTGGTTATTTGTGAGGTGTCCCCAATTATTAATTGCCGTGTTGTGATTGCAATTGATACATGGATGGGGGTGCTGCCAAAGACAATAATGGTAATACAGAGAACGAAAAAAGAAAAGGATTGTCTTTGTTGCTGGCGCACTAGAGAAGAGAAGTTATTATATATTAAAAAGTAACTTTTAATGATATCAATAAAAAGAAGCCATTTAAGGTGAAATGAAGACTACGTACATGACTGACAAAAACATTGAACAATGATTAAAAAGATGCACGTGCTGTGTGTGTGTGTCAATTCACTTATGGATCATATCATAGGGTTACTCCTGTTGGTAGGTTGTGGGATTACTCCTATGGGTTGGTCACTATAGTGCGTGACGTAATGGGTCTTTGGGCCCTGAATGTATGTTAGTAATAGAAGCTGTCAACGGAGTCACGTGAGTCAAAAAGGTCAGAGGGCGAAGGCCCCCTGAGTAAGTTCAATCCGGGCAGGGGTAGACATTTTTTAGATTCAGGAGGGAGAGGGAACCACCCCCATATAGACACCGCAAGACCAGGAGGGGGAAGGGCAGAAAGAAGAAAGAGAGAGAAGAGAGAATGGAGAGAAGATTTCAGGGAAAACAGAAGGTACAGGACATAAATTCCGAGACCATGAAAATAATTAATCTATCCGATATAATACTTACCTCTGAACAAATCTCACTACTCTAGAAAGGGTTGTCTTTTTCACCTGTAACACAGCCCAATCGATTTGAATGTGAAAAGGACCTCCACCTTTTCACCCGTAAAATCCTATTGAAAAAATTATTTTCTAACCAATCAAAATTGAGACAACAACATCTTATGCCCGATACACCAAATACCCTGAACGACGAAGATCTAGCAATGATCCAAATTTTGGAAGAGCTAGAATCAGAACAAGAAGGAGATCACCCAAGCCTGTGCCCACAAGATGCCAGGAAATTAAAAAAAAAATCTACCTTCTTCCCTGACTACAAAATCTGCCCACCAGTGAAGGTTTTTCTGGACCTAGTCTCCAAAGAATTGGATGAACTATGCATCCAAAACACCCCGTTTATAACACATGACAACCTTACACAAGGAGAAAGGGATGCCCTTCACCAGATCTCCAAGTGGGATAACGTGATTATTAAACCATCGGATAAGGGCAACAATGTAGTCATATGGTCAAGGGAACTGTACATTAAGGAACTCAACAAACAACTGAGAGACCAGACATGTTACCGACCCTTGATATTTAATCCCACTTCAGACTACCAGAGAATCTATAATAGCATAATCAATGAAGCCTTCTCGAATGGAACCATCACACGGAAAGACCTGGATTTTTTAAGAGTGGATAAACCTATCACACCCACGCTTTACTTACTCCCTAAAATCCACAAGAGTGAGACCGCCCCCCCAGGCAGACCCATTGTCTCGGGAATGGGCTGCCTGATGGAGAAGGCCAGCATCTTTGTGGACCAATACTTGCGCTCATATCTACTATAACTACCAGCATATGTTAGAGATACCATGGACGTCCTCACCAAATTACAAGACATCGTAGTGAACCCAGGCACATGGATAGCCACATATGATGTAGAGAGCTTGTATACAAGCATTGATCACAGAAATGGAATCAAAGTTATTGAGTATTTCTTAGGGATGGGTAAACACCAAGACCTCAATTCCTTTCTACTCAAACTCTTGGAATTTATCTTAACCAAAAACTTTTTTCTGTGCAATGACAGGTACTACCTCCAGGTTAGAGGCACCGTGATGGGTACAGCGTGTGCGCCTACCTACGCGGGCCTCTACCTGGGATGGTGGGAAAAAGAAGTGGTCTTTTCCGAACAATATGACATGTACACAAAACACATACTTATATACCTCAGGTATATTGATGATGTACTGATCCTGTGGGATGGCCAGCAAGAGGACCTTAAAAGATTAATTTCCATTCTTAACAAAAACAATTTAAATCTCAAACTCACTGGTGAGGAAAGTCAGAAGGAGGTAACCTTCCTGGATCTAACGATTAGGATTGAAGAAGACGGACAAATTACTACCGATATGTACCGCAAAAAAAAACGCCACAAACAACATTTTACACGCATCAAGCTCCCACCTACCAGCAACTATCAAGGGCATCCCCAAAGGGGAATTATTAAGAACCAAACGCAACTGCTCCCAATCCTCAGATTTCCAAACAAGAGAGGCACAATTGTGCAACCGATTAAGACAAAGTGGGTATAGTAACAAAATAATCAAAACAGCTAAAAATGAAGTTAGAAGATACCCGAGGGAATCGCTTCTAGTCCCAAAACTCAAACAAACACGAGAAGAACCAATCAGGTACATCGGTACTTTCAACAGCCGATGGCGCAATGTCACCTCAATTCTCCAAAAACACTGGGCAATTTTACATACGGACCCAGATTTGAAAGAAATATTACCCGCCAAGGTTGAAACTAGTTGGAGAAGCTCCCCACATTTGAAGGACAGAGTGGTACATGTTGGCAATTGAGTTTTACCCACGCAGTCAGGATCACCTTCTGTATCAAGCTTCATTCAGTAGACACACACTGGAAAGGTCTTTGTGGTATGATTGGTTTTATATAAACTGGAACTTGTCATAACATGAACTTGTAATGAGAACAAGGTAACTGTACATGAATAACTTCTCACTGCATGCTGCATCTGTCTTTCTCCTTCATGTAACCTTCAGACACAGGAAACAACAACAAACAAGTATATACATACATCACAGACTGTAAGACACACAAACACAAATGTGACAGCACCGCCTGCTGTCCCTCCAGTGTAATTGCAGCTTAAGTCATATCTGATGCATTTATTCTCAACACCCCTTCTCAACAGATGAGGCTTGATCCACGAGACCCATCTTTCTGGATAGTCTGTGATGTCTTTCTCCAACCAATGGCTTGGTGAGAATGTCTGCAGTCATCTCTTCTGTTGGGCAATATTCCAAGTTAAGAAGACCTTGTTCCTGTAGATCCTTCAAGAAATGGTATTTCACATCGATGTGCTTGGTCCTTGGATTTACCCGTTCTGTTTGAGCTAATGCGAGACATCCTTGATTATCTTCAAAGATTTTTGTAGATTCTACTTGTTTCTGTCCCAAACCAGCTAACAATTGTCTCAGCCATATTAGCTCTTGACTTGCTTGAGCTGCTGAAACATACTCTGCTTCTGTTGAAGAAAGTGCAACGCATGATTGCTTCCTACTTGTCCAACTGATTGGTCCTTCACCAAGTAGAAATATGTGTCCACTTGTAGACTTTCTGTCATTAGAGTCTCCGGCCCAATCTGCATCCACGTATCCAATCAGATCACAATTTCTGCTTGCTGGAAGATTAAGCACTAAGTTAATGGTTCCCTTTAAATAACGTATTACCCTTTTCACAGCATTCCAGTCCATCTGACTTGGCTTGGAGACCTTTCTACTTAGAATTGATACTGCTGTAGCGATGTCAGGTCTGGTAATAGTGGCAATGTACAGCAATTTTCCTATTGCCTTTCTGTATTGGTGATTATCTGGTAATGATGTACCTTCATTGTACATTTCCTTTATGTAGTTGGTCTCCATGGGAGTACTTGCCGGTTTTGCATCTTGCATCCCAAACTCTTCAATGGCTTCCTGTATCTTTTGTTTCTGGTTTAAGGTAAAGTCGCCGTTTTCTTCTCTTGATATTTGAATACCTAAATAGTGTGTTATATTTCCTAGGTCTTTTGTTTCAAATTCCTTATTCAGGATCTGCAGTAATTCCACTTTATCCCCTTCTTGCTCGAAACATACTAGAAGATCGTCCACATAGATTAACAGGTAGATCCACCTGTCAGTTATCCTCTTGACATATAGGCAGGGATCTGCTTTGCTTCTCACAAAGTCTTCCTGTATGAGGATTTCGTTTAATTTTTTGTTCCAGGCTCTTGCCGCCTGCTTCAGACCATATATACTTTTCTGGAGCTTGCACACTAGGTCTGGACTTTCAGGGTCTTTGAAACCCGGTGGCTGTTCCATGTAAATATCCTCTTTTAGCTCGCCATGTAAGAACGCTGTCTTTACATCGAAGTGTCTTACTTGCATATCCTTTGCGGCTGCTACTGTAAGCAATGTCCTGATGGTTGTGTGCTTTACTACTGGAGCAAATGTCTCATCATAGTCCTCTCCATATTTTTGTGAGTATCCTTTGGCTACTAGTCTGGCCTTGTATCGCTCCACTTTTCCATCTGTGTTGTATTTAACTTTGAATGTCCATTTGCTGCCTATGGTTTTCCTTCCTGATGGCAGTTCTGTTAGTATTCATGTCTGATTGTCATGCATGGATTTAATTTCTTCTTTTGCTGCTTCTATCCATTTCTCAGCTTCCCTTTCTGGTAAGTTAGATATTTCTTCCCAGGATGTGGGTTCACATATACTAGTGGTACTAGCTTTATATGAGAGACGCACTGGTGGTTTGCCTTTGTTCTCTCTGCTCGAGCGCCTTACTTCACCTGTTGTGCACTCTTCCATACCTTTGGTAATTGGTTCCAGACCGACTTCAACCTCTTTGATGGTATCTGTTGTGGTGGTGTCACTAGAGTCAGCGTTGTCTTCTTTATCCAGATCGGCTGGAATCATTACTTAATTTCTTAGTTCCTCCACAAAGGTCACGCTGTTGCTTATGGTTATCTTATTTGTCTTTGGGTTCAGAATTCTGTATCCCTTGGAACATTCACTGTATCCAACGAAGATTCCTTCTACTGCGCGATTCTGCAGTTTACTTCGTTTTTCTGCTGGAATGTACATAAATGCTTTACATCCAAAGACTCTTATATGTTTCACATTTGGTTTCTTGCCATGCCACAACTCATATGGTGTTTTCTCCACTGTTCTTGAGAATAATCTGTTTTGTAAGTACGTGGCTGTCATTACGGCTTCACCCCAGTATTTATCAGGTAGTCCTGAATCTGTTAACATGCATCTGATCATTTCTGTCAGAGTCCTATTCTTCCTTTAAGCTACCCCATTCTGTTCCGGTGAATAGGGTACGGTCTTGTGGTGCTCTATACCGAGCTGTCTCAGGAAGTGTTCTATTCTGTGACCTGTGAATTCACCTCCATTGTCGCTACGAAACACTAGTGGATTTCTTTGAAATTTATTTATAGCCATTGTTATATAATCCTTTAACTTGTCCAGTACTTCATCTTTGCTTTTGATGAGATAAGTAACTGTGTATCTGGAGTAGTCATCAGTGAAAGTCACTATATATCTGTTACCGCTTGGTGTATGTACTTGCATTGGGCCACACACGTCGCTGTGTATGAGATCTAGAGGTCTCTGGGCTCTGTTCTCACTTTGTTTTGGAACTGTCATTCTTGTGGCTTTGGCTTTTATACAGCATTCACACCTCATGGTTGTTGAACAGTCTGATACTGTGAGATCCTTCGTTAGACCTCTCTTTTGTAGTTCCTTAATGCTGTCTGGATGCCTGTGTCCTAGTCGTCTGTGCCACATGTGAATACAGTCGTTGTGTTCGTGTGTGCTTAATCTCACCTGTTGTACTGTCGTGTCTAAGCGATACAGGTGTTTCTCTGCTTTGGCTGTGGCTACTGTTTCTGTTCCATTCTGGATAAGACACATCTTGTCTTGGAATTTAACAGTAAGTCCTTTATCCGTTAAGCACTTTACAGATATTAATCCTTCCAATCTGGGAACATATAGTACATCTTTAATTGGTATTGTTTTGTCACTTTCATTAGTACTGGAGCATATGAGCATACCATGCCCTTTACCTTCTGCAGTGATATTGGTACCATCTGCAAGATAGATTGCTTCTCTATGACTTGTGTCAATCTCGGTGAAGAAATCTCTGTCGCTTGTCATGTGACTTGTTGCTCCTGAATCTATGAACCAACTAAAGTTTGTATGTGTTACTGTCGCTTTAAAAGTTCCATTCCACTTATCTGTGCATATATCTGTGAGTGCAGCTTTCACTTTCTGCTTGGACCCTTTTAAAAGTAGTTTCTGCTGTTCTTCTTTCCATATGGAACACTGTCTTTTTAAATGCCCGATTTTCTTACATCTAAAACAAGCTCTTGTTTCTTTGTTATGCACCCTGATGTCTGTAACTTTGAGAGATTTTTCAGAGTCACTGTCCATACAATCCTGTGTGATTTCTTTCCTGTGCTGATATTCATCTATAAGCCTATTTTTCACAAAGTCTAGTGTGAGTTCTGTTTCAGGTCTTGTTTCCAAGGCATTTATCAGTGCACTGTATGTGTCTGGTAGACTGCACAGGAGTATGGCTACTATGTGACTGCATTTCAGCTCTTCTCCTATAGATCTGAGCTTTGCTACCATTTCCCGCAATTTACTTATATGCTCTTGCATAGTCTGCCCTTTGCTAAGTCTCATCTGGTACAGTTTTCTTAGCAGGAATAATTTGCTGTTTAAACTGCTTCTTTCATGTAGCTTCTGCAATGTCTCCCACATGCCCTTTGCAGTGTTTTCTCCATTTAAATGGACTAATTGATCATCCTCAACTAATAAGCCTATAGTTGCACGTGCTTGTCTGTTCTTCTTGTCCCATTCCTGGTAATTATCACTTGGTCTGTCTGTAGTTATGACTTCCCACAAATCATCTTTAGTCAGCAGCATTTCAACTTTAAATTTCCACAGTTGGTAGTTATCATTAGACAGCTTGGTTACTGCAAGTCTAAGATCTGTGTGGCTTGCCATCTCTTCCGCTTATCTGCTATTCCCCCTGAGTTATACTGTAATACTGGGTTTACTCACAGTTGCTTTGCAGATCTCTCAGAGATGTTTCTGGTGCCTTAATCCTTGTAAGCTTTACTCCTGGTAACTAGGATCCTCTTGTCTGTGTCTGGGCCCATAACCTGTTGGCAATTGAGTTTTACCCACGCAGTCAGGATCACCTTCTGTATCAAGCTTCATTCAGTAGACACACACTGGAAAGGTCTTTGTGGTATGATTGGTTTTATATAAACTGGAACTTGTCATAACATGAACTTGTAATGAGAACAAGGTAACTGTACATGAATAACTTCTCACTGCATGCTGCATCTGTCTTTCTCTTTCATGTAACCTTCAGACACAGGAAACAACAACAAACAAGTATATACATACATCACAGACTGTAAGATACACAAACACAAATGTGACAGCACCGCCTGCTGTCCCTCCAGTGTAATTGCAGCTTAAGTCTCATCTGATGCATTTATTCTCAACAGTACAAAGCCACCTAACATCCCCCAAAAAAGCACTGTATGCCAAAAAAGGCTCATACAAATGCAGACTATGTAAGGCATGCCAATATATGGCACCCACCACACATTTTGTGGACAGATACAACAAAAAATGGACAATCGACACCTACATAGATTGCACCACAGTGGGAGTCGTGTATCAACTGATCTGCCCATGTAACAAGATATACATAGGCAAGACGAAAAGACAGTTGAAAGTAAGAATCCTAGAACATATTGGTAGTATAAGAAACTCTAAACAAGACAAACTTAAATTCAAAACCCTAACACCAATAGCCAGCCATTTCTTACAAGTCCACAACAGTGACCCCAAGCATTTAAGAGCCTTTGGAATGAAACACATTCAAATGAATGTACGTGGGGGAGATGTTGACAGAATCCTACTCCAACAAGAGACCAAGATGATATTCTTGATGAATAGTCTGCAGCCGACAGGACTTAATGAAATCAACAGTTTCTCATCATATTTATGAGGAAAGGGATTGACCCTAGACGATCTACTGTATATCTATGATCTATCTGACCATCACACATTCTACCTGACCTATTATCACTCTGGCTTCAATCTATTTTCAATACGCTCCCAATCACAATTTCAGCACCTCAATCTTCACCAATATGAGTGGGAAATCATCCTTTGTATATTGATGCCCCACTATAATCACCCAGTCCCCATTTTTTCTTTTTATTCTTACCTATACCCAAATATGAATTAACGGCTTACCACCAAGCAAATAATATCACCAACCACGGTCCCCTTTTCATCACTAATATTGGAGAATAATAAGCTCCATCCTCTTTCTTCTTTTTTCTACACGTTATGATACTCACCTTGTTTACTTGCAGTGATTTCTTCACCTCCCTCGCACGACCCTGCAAATATGAAACAGAAATGAACACCTCAACAACATAACAAAAAACAAAAAATTAAAAAAACGAAAAATAAACATTAATAATAAAAGAACAAACACCAACAATAATAATAAAAACCTAAATATAAATAAAACCAAAACTTACTACATTTAAGGTTAGATATCTACAGAATGCCGCACATCCCTCAACCAATTCATGACAACTGCTGTCCCCCCTTTGAAAAACAACACGCAGACCCCTCAAGCAGGGAATACCTGATAATATCATTAAACCCAACAGACTGGCTATATGTATACAACCCTCTATTTAATTGGAACACACCGCGCAAGAATAGTTAGGATACGTAACTTAACTTAGCATGGTACGGAGAATACCATCGGAGCAGACATTGATTGACACTGCAATACCAGATGACCTAAACCAAGTACCTGATTGGTCAGCTATCTGACTTATACCCATCGACATGGCTGTTCGGGTTCAGCCTTGAAAAAGCCATATGTGAAACGCGCGTTGGCCGCATGCACGTGCTGTTTGAATGTGTGTCTAAAAACTACATTGTTTAAATGATATGTGACCTTAATAGAACAGTCATTAGCTAACGAATATGCAGTAAAGAATACCGCTTAGCGGGTGTTTGAGCATGGTGTGACATACGGTTGTGTTGTACACACCGCCCGATTTGCTTAGTACTAAGAGCGAACAAGGTTTCAATAGACCGCGCATATACTACAAGCAGGGCTAATGTACGATACTGCACTTATCTCTTTATCTGCAATCAGTTAAACTACGACGTGTGCTGAGATAGACAAAGCACCAGATAGAAGAGACCGTATACAAATTAAATGTCTGATCATTAACACACGAACAAACCCCGCTTTCTGCATACTTTTAGTCTGAAACCTAGCAGACTTACTATCACTGTGGAAACTACGATATATAAATCCTGTTGTGACTCCCTATTCACATGTATCCTAATCACAAGTGGTTGAAAGAGATACAATATTGAACGATTTTAAACATTGTATGCCTATAAAATACCTATGTGGAAAATAGCTACCTAAATAGAGGAATCTGTTAAACCATATACACCATCAGATTACCAAAGCAACCTCACACAGGGTACCTCAATCCTTTCAGGAACGCACAAACAGCTATAATGAAATAGAATTTATGCAACTATTTAAGACCAAACTGTATTCTTTGCTACAATAGTTGTTAAACCCGATTGAAAGGACCTTAGTGTATTACACTTTGTTGCTAAACCAGATAATTGTTAGATTGGAAGGAAATAAACATATCAGCAGACAATTGTAATAGAATAGAGGGATCAGACAGCATACACACTGTCAGACCACCCATACAATTTCCGCTGAACAAATTTATAAAAAAAGACAGCAAAGCCAGCTTGTCGCACAGGATTAATTTAAATCCTTACTAACATCACGTGTTAAATACACTTGCACGAACAATACAGTGCAGGACACGGTATTCCCATTTGTGCACAATATAAAATGCTGTCTGCTTGCCATATCGGCTGGCCTCATATGTATAATCGACACAATCTGGTTGATGTGTACCAACATTATACACGCATAAGCACCGTCCTGCTACACACCATTATCGGGTTTCCAACAGTTACCAAGGGTGTCACTTCCATTAGATTCTAACTAACGTTTATTATGTACACTTACCCTGTTGGTCTGTGAAGCTCAAATTGCAATAGAATAGAGGGATCTGACAGCATACACACTGTCAGATCGCCCATGCAATTCTTACAAACCCACCTCTATAAACAGCAAAGTAAGCTTGCTGCGCAGGAGAAACCTGTTTAACATCACGTATTAATATACATGAACGATTTGCATTGCATACAACACGCAAATTCTCACTTGTGCAGGGTACAGAATTTTATCTGTCTGCTGCACCAACTGACATCATATGCTTTATGGATCAAGCCTGGTCTATGTGTATAAAATAAGATATACACTACTGTGCTTGCAACTAAATAGAGGGATCTGTCAGTATACACACTGTCAGATCGCCCACCCAATCCTTGCAAACCAAAGTCAGCTTGGTGCGCAGGAAAAGCCTGTCTAACACCACGTGCTTATATACATGCACGATTTGCATTGTATCCAATACGCAAATTCTCACCAATGCAGGGTACAGAATTTTACCTGTCTGTGATATTATGTGCTTAATGGACTCAACCTGATCCATGTGTATAGAATAAGACACACATCACAAACCAATTAAATCTTTATTGTGTACTCCAATCAATTTGTGAGAGGTACTGTCGATACAACCATCCACGTGATCAGTAGCCCCCAAAACGAAGTGTGGTGTGTTACACTTATAGATTTGATACACACCAACCAACCCAATCAATAGATATTCAATTGAATATCCTTTAGTCGTAAAACAATAGAGGAACCAGACACAACATAACGTCTGATTACCCATACGACCTTTTTGACTCACGTGACTCCGTTGACAGCTTCTATTACTAACATACATTCAGGGCCCAAAGACCCATTACGTCACGCACTATAGTGACCAACCCATAGGAGTAATCCCACAACCTACCAACAGGAGTAACCCTATGATATGATCCATAAGTGAATTGACACACACACACAGCACGTGCATCTTTTTAATCATTGTTCAATGTTTTTGTCAGTCATGTACGTAGTCTTCATTTCACCTTAAATGGCTTCTTTTTATTGATATCATTAAAAGTTACTTTTTAATATATAATAACTTCTCTTCTCTAGTGCGCCAGCAACAAAGACAATCCTTTTCTTTTTTCGTTCTCTGTATTACCATTATTGTCTTTGGCAGCACCCCCATCCATGTATCAATTGCAATCACAACACGGCAATTAATAATTGGGGACACCTCACAAATAACCAGAAGCATTCTTGTGCAGAACTACCTCCCAAAACCCCCCTTCCCCTTGTTCAAGAATTCACAGCCTTGCAAGGCAACCAGAATAAGGGCCCAAGTGTAGGCTGGGACAAGTGTGCACAGAGGATGCTGATGGGCTTTACAGTCAGTAAACAGAAATGTGTACAGACCTTTTATGCAGCAGGGGTGAATATATAGATTTATTTCCATGCGTGCAAATCGAGAGCTTTTGTGACTGAGTTCCTTTCTACTGTGTATCTGGCCCAAAGAGCGAATGACATGGAGTAAAATATTTATTTACAGGGATACCACGTAATATAATGCCTGATCATAAACAGTGTAACCAGTCGAATCATTCACTTGGAGTTGCAGGGCTTGGTCTCATCTAGATAAATCGCTGAAATCCAGGGATTAAAGTGATTTGGCCTGCAGCATCAGGGGCGTATTCAATCCAGGATTCTGACTGTCTGAACGTCCCGATAGTTGTAATCCTGTCCATTTTTGCAGGCTTTCCGACAATCGTAATTCAATGAAAGTCCATGTATCGGGAAAACGGACATTCCCGACAAGTTTTGTCTTTAAAAAAAAAAAAGACAAAATTGACAGCCTTCAATGCTGTTGGAAATCAGTAGCGCACGCAGGGGGGGTTTCTGAGTACCCAGAAACCCCCCAGGCGTCTAAGGGCCCTAGGCTGAAAGCTGAGGGTCCCCTCTTTCTATGGGTATAAGAATTTTAAAAATCGGCCCTTGGGAACCGGAGATATCTCACTTCAAAGCAGTGGTCCCCATCCAAGCCTGTTAATTGCTCTTCCCAGTCAGATATTTCAGGTACTGTCTGATTTAGAGTTTTTCTGAGGGTATATCCTAAAAGCTGGGACTCTCCCCCTTTGAGGGACACTGGTAGTTTGTCTCTACTGTTCCCAGAACCAGAGATATCAGCCTTCCAGCAGCTGGTTACTGCTCCAGCTCCACAAACCTGGTATGTAGTTTTATATTCTCATTGGCAGATTGCTCTGCCTCCTGAACTCTGATCCTCTAGTCCCCAATACCATTTGGTAGGTGGGATTCTCTAGTTTTTAATTCCATTAAAATCTAAGAAATCTATTTCTGGAAAGTGGAGATATCTGCAGTCAAGCAAGCTGTCCTCCCACCAGAAAATTATGAATAATAAGCCCACTCCACTATACACCCCATCCACTGCGTATTAAACATACTCTACCACCCTTCATTCAGCCCAATGCCCCTTTCTCCCACCCCATCTCCCACCATCTGTGCAGTAAAGGGGTAATTAATGGAAATTACTGATCCAGGCCCTACATGCTGAGGTGTTGATATAATACCCCCTGCCACCCGGGGGATATCAAAGCTTCCCCCACCCCAACCGCTGGAGGATCGGTAGGGGCCCCAATACATTGCTATGCCCAGGGGTCATACACTGCTGTTGACGCCCCTGTATGTGTATATATATAAATATATATATATATTATTGTTATTACTTTTATACATTTGGTCTATCTATAATACTTTAACTGACCCGGCATATACTGGGTCACCTAAGTGTCCATCTCCGTGCTTTGCTCCGCCCCTCTGGAAACCCCCTTCTGAAAATCCTGCGTTTGCCCCTGGAAATGGCAGCATTGAATATACGAGTGCCGGTATTTCCCCCTGATTAAATACCGTCCTTCCTCTGCATTTAGGAAAACATGATTTACTGAATTTTAGGCAAAGCAATACTAAACCAAATAACTGGTAAAACTATGTTGCATTGCAGATGGGGCAAATTAAAATGTGCAGATAGGGGCTGATTCTTATGGTAAGCTTGTAACGGTACGGTACACTTTTTGTCAAGGTCTCTATATACAGGGCCTTATTCTGGTTCATTCACTTGGACGCGCGAATGATCCAAACCCCGCCTTGCGAATGGTTAGCCCGCACTACCAATTCGGACACCGAATTCATTTGCATGGCTTGCAAACGGATGTTTTACATGAACATCCATTCGAATGTCAGTGGGAGCCACCCCCATCTTTCTATGGTCACCGACCATCAAATGATTTCTCCTGGGCTCACAAATATGTCAGTGGACACAAAATAGGCAAAAATTGTACCAATATGTCCCTTGGTGCTGACCATAATTTTCTTTACTCTCATATGGTTACCCAAAAACGAAAATAAAAAAAAACACAATAGAGACATTGTGGGACTGGATCCAAGGAGCTAACAGGGACGCCTGTGATCTCATTACCAACTGCTCATTTGTCTGCAATTTATTGTGGACCTTGATGCCTGTTTCTTGCTTATGGTGACATTACTGCTCTCCCAAAGGCGCATATTGTCTACTACACAAGTAGACCAATTGATTTGGTACGAGTCTCATCTACATAAATACTACAGTATATACAAATGGCTATTTCATGTGACATATGAAAAATTGGGTACTTGTGTATTATCACAGCGCCCGTTAGGTAGTTTATTTACTGTCCTGTTCAGCGTAGTGGCCCTTCAGCACGTCTTGGCAGTTCACAGCGCCCATTAAATAGTTTTACGTACTGTCCTATTCAGTGTAGCGTCAGCTATTCAGCGTAGTGTCCCTTCACCATGGCGGCAGCAGTCCCTCCAGCGTAGTGTAAGTGGAGGAATAAGAGACAGAGGGGCACTGCTCGCAAATACCTTGACTTCTACCTGCAGGAGTTTATATGGCAAAAAAACCTTTCCTGCACAGGAAACGCTTTCCTGCGCATTTTACATCCACTAACTCTGGTCCCAATGGCTGACAAACCAGCCGACATCTGAAGGGAATGCAGTAAATGAAGAATGACTGTTTTTAGAGTTTCTTGGCCTTGTTGTATGCTATTATTAAACATTGTTCATTGGTTTTCTTCTTTCCTCTTTATTGTTCAATAAAATCCAGTTGTTAGTTAACACATCGTCATTACTGTTTCAGATGGATGATATACCAGGAGTGGCGAGCAGACGCATTACGTGTCCTCCTGACCTGTTCATACCCCCACTATCCACCTTGGCGTGGAGTTGATTTCATAAAGTGTGGCGAGCGCAGAGAGGCGAGCGCACGCGTAAAATGAGCCCGAAGCGTGGTGAGCGGCCGCAGGATACATGAGCCCGAATGAGCCCGAGAGGCGAGCGCACGCGTAAAATTAGCCCGAAGAGCGGCCGCGGGATATCCGTGTCCCCACGCTCGCCATGCTTCGGGCTCGTTTTACACGGGCGCTTGCCACACTTTATAAAATCAACTCCACACCAATGTGGATAGTGGGGGTATGAACAGGTCAGGAGGACGCGTAATGCGTCCCCTCGTGGGGCTCGTGCTCGCCACGCTTCGGGCTGACGAGGATAGTGGGGTTTTGAAATGGAGGCATTTGCCAGAATTTGACATGGAGCACTGGCAAATGCATTCTTTTTTGTGCACAAGACGCACATGCGCCACACACCGTAACCCTGTCCATCTCATTCAAGTGGAGATGGGCAGGGTTTATTTCCACAGCCACAGAGTTCTGGGACGCTCGTACGTATAAGAGGCTCACGCATCGCAGAGTGTCTGGGACGCTCGTGCGTATGAGACACTCCTGTGTTCAACTAACATGGAGCACCTCTCTACCGGTGTATCAGCCACTCGTCTCTGGCACGCTGCATCCCATGCCCCATGGCACCCCGGTGTGAGCGCCATGCCGACTGTGCAAGTTGAAAAAGGCATCCGCATAGAAGCCATGAACATGCGCATATGAGAATATGTGCATGCACAGAGGCTTACCATAGGTTCCCCATTCGAACACACTGGGGACCGATGGCACCAGAATCAGGCTCATAGATCACTTGGGCAGATTGCTAACAAATAGACATTGTATTAAAGAAGCAAACATTCTCTCCCCAGAACACTGGGCCTTATTCTAGTTCACTCTTTCTGACAAAATCCTTCTTAGATGGACAAAACCATGTGCACTGCAGGGGGGCAGTTGTAACGTGCAGAGATAATTAGATTTGGGTGAGTTATTTTTTTTCTGTGCAGGGTAAATACTGGCTGCTTTATTTTTACACTGCAGCATAGATCTCACTTTGAAGTAAAACCCCACCCAAATCTAATTCTCTGTCAACAAGTAACATCTGCCCCACCTGCAGTACACATGGTTTTGTCCATCTAAGAAGGATTTTGTCAGAGTGAACTAGAATAAGGCCCTCTATTACATGGGATTATCTCCTTTTTTTAAGAATGGCAATGATATGACATGATAAAAAGCATCCTACAGTATAACGTATTGTTACATTATATAACTTACATTAACAGACACTAGATGGTGCTGTTATTATTCCAGTACAAATCTTACTTTAACAGACACTAGGGGCCATATTTACTAAGCTTGAAAAGTGATAAAATAGAAAGTGATAAACCACCAGCCAATCAGCTGCTAACTACCAGGTCACAGGCTGTGTTTGAAAAATGACAGGTAGGAGCTGATTGGTTGGTGGGTTATTATCACTCTCCATTTTATCACTTTTCAAGTCTTAGTACATCTCGCCCTAGATGGAGCTTTTATACTAGTAAATGAGAAAGCTTTGCTGCCACTCTGTTGTCATGGATACTGGAAAATGTGATGGCTTCATATGGCTATGGCTTCATGCTGTATTGTTTATACAGGCCTACTCTTTACTATATTTACTATCTGTACCTTATACTTGTTTATGTGAGTTAAATACAAATATATGTAATAATAAAAAAAAAATACATTCTCTATATTGCTTAGAATGATGTAGAATTACACTGATACAGGATGTCATTTTATTTTAATTGGTCACTATGGACCTGATTAACATGCAGAAGTGCTCTCAGCAGCATCTTTTGGTGGTTTTATGAAAATAGCCTACATTCTTCTTCCCTTGTGTTCCTCTATGTAGTCAAATGTGCAAGGACTCTGATACTCTTTTGGCTCACATGCACACAGTATTACTGTCCTTCGGCAGGTGCATGTTCGCTGCAAGCGACAGTGGCGTATAAGAAGAACACCCAGGAGAGGACCCGCTTGCAGCCTCCGCTGCGTACCCCCCTCCTCTCTGATAGCAAGTAGACTCTGGCAGCATTACAGAGTCATTTGGGTTAACCCTGTACAGGGTTGGGTATATACCTGCACAACCTATTTGAAACTTTATTCACAAATATAGAAAGAGAGACCCCCAAATATTGTATCCACTATGTGGGGGGTGCAGTTCCCAACAGAGATAATATATTTTTATGAGGAGCAGAGAAAAATACTGTATAGGGGAACGCACAAAATATTAAAACGTAACTTTTATTATTTTATATTCTAAGATGCCCTGTATCGAAATAAGGGGCACTACATAAACAGCAAAAATATTAAAGAGGTTAAAAGCACATATAATACACAAACAGAATGGGTGATGGAAGAATAAAGAATTAGTGTGTTAAAATACACATTTGTTATTTAGGGAGAGATGTTTTAGGGTAAACTTGAGAAAAAATCCTCAATGAGGATCAATTCCTTATATTATGTATTTAGTTATTGACCACGGAGAAATATAGGTTATAGGCGAGTTGTTTATTATTCAATCATACTATGGATTATCTGCTTGTGATGGGTGATCCCCTCTCACTGGTTCCCCAGTCTCAAGTGGTAGTAAACCGGTGTTGTCATGTACTGTATATAGTATATGTATTCATGGGCACTCTTTGTGATGGGTGGTCGGATCCGATATGTAATGCCGGCGGTCGGAATCCCGGCGGTCGGAATCCCGACACTGGAATCCCGACCGCCGAAATCCCGCCATGGGGGGGACGTGGAGCGCCCCCCCTTGCGGGCTCGCTGAGCTCGCCACGCAGCGGGCCCGGTGCCTCGCTACGCTCGGCACGCTATTTTATTCTCCCTCTATGGGTGTCGTGGACACCCACGGAGGGAGAAAGTTTCGGGATTTCGGCGGACGGGATTCCAGTGTCGGGATTCCGACCGCCGGGATCCCGACCGCCGGCAAATTGACCGCATCCCGGGTGGTCCCCTCTCACTGGTTCACCCCTCACAATAATTGGTTGGTATGGTTATATGCTGAATTGAGGTGGATAATCCTCCTAAACCAATTCCAAATATTCACAATATATATATTTTTATTGGGTTATACTTTATTTCAGTATCCCATTCGTGCACTTTATAGATAACACATCGGTTTGTGCCTCAGTTCTCTTAATGTATATTGTGATTACATTAATATAAGTGTCTTCACATGAAACACAGTTGCCACCAGTCAAAGTATATCGCCACAACAGTATCTAGTATTATTTCAGGAATACCACTCTCACTGGTATTCCTATTGGTACTAGTTATTGGGTTAAATTACCCTCAATGTAATTATATTCTGGTACATAAGCACTTCTAATTATTGCACAGTTTGGTATGGGATTTCCCTTGTGTTATAGTGATTCAAGTGATATTATCTATTGGCTTAGATTGCCCTCTTGTGGTCAATCAAATGAATCACAAACACATTACTGTTGCAATATTATGTTAAGTACACATACTCAATACATTTCTGATACAATGTCCTATTTCTCCTGTCTCAAGTTTATCCAAGTCCTGGAAATGGAAACATTCTCAGAATTTAATGAATTCCTTTTGGAATTGCTCGAGTTTATACTGACAAATTTTTTTTTTGTATGCCAGGAATCCTACTACCTCCAGGTCAGAGGGACAGCTATGGGGACGGCATGTGCCCCCTCATATGCTAACCTCTACCTGGGGTGGTGGGAGAGAGAATTTGTATTTCACGAATCAATGGAGGAATATACACAAAAATATTCTCATGTACTTTTAATTCTCATGTTCTTGGCATCAAGAAGTAGCCTAGCTACCTTGTGGGGTATGTTTTATACAAAGAGAGAAAATATATGCACAGTTAACTAGGTACTTATGCATCAGCCTCTCAGCGTTCATAACCGGTATATTATAATACATAGGTATATAACAACCATAGGCGTGCGCACATAGAGTGTTAGGGGTGCACAGGCACCCCCTAATGCTGTGCCCGCCCCTTATAAACACCTAACTGCCACTAGCAACCAGCAATATCTTTTACCAAAGACTATTGCTTTTTAGAACTGTATTCTATAAAAAGAAGCGCCCATCATTCAATTATGTGTGTTTTGCATTGTTAATTGTACTAGACCATTGTAATATCACTACCTGTGTCATCCATATATGTTTTTGACTTAAGAACTGACTGAAATAGGCAGGAGATTATGTTGTGGCTCAGAGACTTTTATATTGTAGTGAGTGCCAATAGATGATGGTAGACATGCCTGATTGGTGGTGTAAGACGCACTCAATGGGTGTTGTTAGACATGCACAATAGGTGGTGCACCCCCCTAATAAAATGTGCTGCGCACGCCTATGATAACAACCACTGATGCCACTATGTACCACTGCAGAGGTTTGTTTATAGGCAGGTAGCAGGAACCAAATGATGGGTCTGCTGAGATGTAAAGTCCAACTCTTAGAGGTGGGTACTGTTCTGGTGCCGGATTGTACCACAACAAGCTTGATTAAGCAGAAAATTCTGGGCAAGTAATAATGTGGCAGTTTGTGCTAATTACAGTTCAGGGGGAGTCACGTGACACAAGTGTCCGCATCTGCACCTAGTGGCAAGAGACTGGTATTGAATTCTGCTCAATACAATAGGAGGAATAGGAGGAAGGAGGAGGAAGACCCGACGCTCCTGTCCCCTCACTGTTCGGCAGGAGCTGGATTGTGTACCTGCTCACTGCTGCAGTGTGAGGGATGGAGCCATGGCAGGCATTAGTGTGTGCAGTAGCTGCCAGAACAAGCATGAAGGGGTAGACCCAGTGCTCGGTTCTCCATGTCCACACTTTGCGGCAGGAGCCAGATAGAGTATCCACTCACTGCAGCCATGTGGGAGACGGAGACGCGGCTGAAGACCCTTGTTACCTAAATCCCCGCTGAGGTGCAGAGAGATGGGCTGGCATGAGGCAGATGAGACAGGACACATGCATACAGACAGCTTGGTGATACTGGGCAGTATTCAACGAGAAAAATGACGACGTGCAGTGAATCCTGTTTAGGATTCGCTGCACATTCGCCACTGCCCGCCGTTTTCTGGAGCCTCGCCGGCTCCAGTATTCAACGAGTCAGGGGCTCGCTGCCCCTGACCGGCGAATTTTAACTCCTGCGGCGGATGCCGCAAGGAGCATAGGACAGCGGCAGGCAGGGAGATGGAAGTCTCCCTGCCTGCCCAAGAAATGTGTGGGGGGGGGGAGGTGGGCTCCCCGGATGCCAAGCAGCACAGGCTGCCCCCCGGGAGAGCCAGCAGGAAAGCAGATATTCACTGCACCCGATTGTGCATATGTAATGATCGGGTGCAGTGAATATATGAATATCTAATGAACGGCTCGGCTCCGGCCCCCTGCTGGCTGCTCGTGTAAAAAAAAAATTTTTTTAAATTAAATATATATTCATGTGCTTACAGCACATGAATAAAAATAGCATGCCCCTCCTCAGAATAAAATTCCTGATTTTTTGACACCAAATGTAAAAAACACTTTATTTTAAAAGTTCACATTCCACTTCACCATAAAAAGATAGCGATTGCTACTCGGTGAATCATGGCGAAAAAAACCTTGAAATGTATTCGCCATCTGGTCATTGAATAGGGTGATTCACCGTTTTAGTCAAAAATTTGCCTTACAGCACAAAATCGCCATAAAAACATGGCGAATCAGCCTCATTGAATACTGCCCACTGTGTGACATCGGCTTAGCTCATCCTTGTTAGTCATATGATCTTCTCATCTAGCAGTCTTTCCAGAAACAGTGTCCACCTGCAAGGTCTAATTGAGAGTACCGGGGCTTAGGGGACTCAGAGTCTGTGAGTGCCATGTGGCAGAGCATCTTTTGCCAGGTGGACCGACCAAAAATGTATGCCTGGGGAGAACACTGAATATGATAGTTAGGCTCATCAACAGGGTCTTTCCAATGTCTCGATCAGTGGTCCCAATCGCCTCAATGATTTGAGCCTCATCTAATGTCACAGTCTGATCAATTCCATCTCGGAGGTCACCCATTGTCATTTGTCATGTGAATACAAAAGCAAAACCTCTCATAGTATATAAATTTATGGCGTTTTATTGCACAAATAAACCACAAACTGATATATTAAACAATAAAATAAGATTTCTTATATTTACATTGGAGAAAGTGCTGGTGCAGTAAAGTGATAAAAGTAAATCCCAAAGCGTTTGGTCATTTACGCCAACCGCTGTAGGGCCGGAGTTCATCAGAAGTCCATCCCTACATTGGTGGATGTAAGTGAGGAAACTCGTTCGGGATTACTTTTATCACTGCACCAGTACTGTCTCCAATTTACATGGAAGATTTTTTTTATGGCAGTTTGTGCTTTATTTGTGCAATAAAACTTCATAAGTTTATATACTATGAGAGGTTTTGCATTTGTATTCACATGACAAATGACAATGAGTGACCCTGAGATGGGAGTGATCTCACTGTGCCTTAGACCAGTGGTTCTCCACCTCGGTCCTCAAGTACCCCCAACAGTTCATGTTTGCCAGGTAACCCTGCAGGTGCACAGGTGTACTCATTATGCACTGACACATTTTATAAAGATCACAGGTGGGGCTAATTACTTCACTTGTGATTCTGTGTTAAAACCTGGAAAATGTGAACCGTTGGGGGTCCTTGAGGACCGAGGTTGAGAACCACTGCCTTAGACCACAGGTTTTCAAACTCAGTCCTCAGGACCACACACCATGCATGTTTTGCAGGTCTCCTCACAGAATCACAAGTGAAATAATTAGTTCCACCTATGAATCTTTTAAAATGTGTCAATGAGTAATGAGGTCAGCTGTGTACCTGCTGGGTGACCTGGAAAACGTGAACTGTGTGGGGTCCTGAGGACCGAGTTTGGGAAGCCCTGCCTTAGAAGATATGCGAATCATTGACCCAATTGGGACCACTGATCTCCTGAGACCTTGGAAAAACCCTTTTGATGAGCCTCACTATAATATTTAAGTGGTACACATATTACTTTGTTCTTCCTGTAAATATACTTAAAATACTAAACTAGAGGGAGCTGTTTCTCATTCTTTTTTAGTAAATTATTTATGGGGCAATACAGTAACAGTCCCCAAGGAGAAAAATTAGCTGCCACCGTGACCTGACAGATGGGTAGTGTTAAAAATTGATGGAGGACAAACATGCTGCAAATACACTGTTCAAGTACACCTAGTGTTAGAAGCACCTTTTCAGTTCATTATTTTGTACTAAATTATTTATATCTAGCATATTCTTCTTTTTTTTTTTACCTGTAGGCTATTCATTACAGCGAGTGGACCAATGCTGCTTTTGTTTTTCGATTTTCCCTTTCCTGTGGGATGGGGTAAGTAGTCAACAGTATTTGTAATTTTGAGTGATGAATATATTTTATGAGCATAGATGGAAGTTTTTTAATTGTATACTCAGAAAAACTTTAAAGTCAGAACTCTGGAAAACTCACTGCCACTAGTGTTAAGGTCCATACACACTGAGTGATTTTGCTCATCGTGTATGGTCAGTGATGACCACTGTCATCGCTGGAGGGAAAAGACACTCAGTGTGAATGCTTTCCCCCCTGCCCTGCGCTGTCAGCGGGGGAGAACGGCTTTGTATGCAAAGCTGTCCACAAAGCCGCTCATCTGCTGGTATGACAAGCAGATGAACGGCTTTCCCAGCGATGATGCAGGAGTGCGCATCACCGCTCATCGCTGTGCCATACACATTCAGTGGCAATGAGCTGGAAGCCTCTCAAAACACCAAGTTTGAGCAGCTTTCAGCTCAAAATCACCCAGTGTGTATGTGCCCAACAATTATTTTTTAATATCTTTTATCTATTGTTTCTTTAGTACGCGTCAAAGCCATTGCTATAGGCAGTTTGGCTCTCAGGGTGAGCACCGCAATGGATGTGGCTGTGCAAGAAAAGACTAACTTACACCCCAGATTTGCAAGCTGCACAGTGCTATCACTGGCAGTGACCACTTGAGACCATGTCACTGTAAAAACAGTTGTTGTTCATTGTCACAGAGCATTTCACCCAAGAGTAACATGCCCTATAATATTGAGAATTAAAAATGTTCATATTAATTATATGTTATAAGTTTAAAGTCTGGATAGTAAACTGAAACTAATTGGGGTAAAATGTGTCTATTATTTCTGAAATATCCAAGTAAAATATCCACAAAGACCTCTGTTATACCCCTTTTACACCACCACCAAAGCACAGGTTTTTCCCTCCTGGACCCAGGTCAGAGGCAGTGTAAAAGGGGTTAATCAGTTTCCCTTTACACGGGACTTCTACCCAGGTCCTGACCAGGGTATAACATGGGCAGGACCTGGGTAGAGGGCAATATAAACGGGTACGCCGGGTCATCCGACCCAGCTCAGGTTTACATCAATGGGAAAGCCCAAACTCTGGACTGTCTGCTGTACTCTGCAGAAGTAGTGGAGGCAGGGAGGAGGTGAATGGATGCCTGTGCACCTTGCGGGCTGGGGGGGGGGTGTGCACGTGGGCTGCTGCGGCAATTGGCGATTCTGGCGCTTGTAGATGAAGTAATCTCCAAGTGCAGGCTCAGGAACTGCTTCCACCAGGGGGGGGGGGTATTATTTATATATACAGCATTTGCAGTTAACAAGGTGAATGCTGAAACAAACAATAATGTAGAATATGCAGCTCGCAAGCTAGTTATAAAAATACTAACTGTTTAACTTATCAACATTTCTGTGGTGCCATTCTGGTAAATTTGGGATACCACCAGGATTTTTATTTGGAACCACAATACATATGTATTGTATGTATACATGTGTGTGCTACATACATAACATCATAAAATGAGCAGTATGTGAATACTTTATGGTTATATGCATATAGCTAAGAAGTGGTAGCCACATGTAAAATGGTTCAGAATAGGGTCTTAATCTAAGTCCTAACCAAGGGGGAGATATAACAAAGCATGGAGAAAGAGAAAGTACCGTTCAGTCATCTCCTGACACTTTTTAAACACTGCCTGTAACATGAGATACTAGATTGTTGGTACTTTGTCTCTCTCCAAGTTATCTCCCTCCAAACTTTGATACATCTCCTCATAAATACATACAAAAGGTCCATAAAAGCGCTAGAGAGTCCAGAAATGGAATGGATCCGTCCGTGTATCAGGATCAACATGCAGTGCAGCTGTGCTCCGTTTGGTGTTTCACAAAACACCACAGGGGGTAAACATGTAGAAAAAAAAAACAGAGAGCGCACAAATGAGCTAGTATGAAGGTACAAATTTACTATAATAAAAAGCTCACATACATGTAAGTTAGGATATGCAGGTATGCAATCATATAAAAACCAGCAAGGCAGTAGTCCACAGTCAAAGACTCAGCGGCACGGCGGCTCGACTACAGCGGCTGGAATCGGAGGACCCGGCAGACATCACAACGTCAGAGGATAATCAGCGTCAACCAAGGACCGGCCAACGCGTTTCGTCAGCTTGTGACTTCGTCAGTAGGCGTGTCATGCATCACAAATGGTAGAGCTTATATACCCGAATGGTGCACAGATCGTATATATCATCACTGATTGCTTAAAGGTATATTACCGGCAAGTACATTAACGGAATAGATACAATAGCAAAAAACAGACAAAAGAATACATTGTGTAATACAAGAAATACAATAAAAGTACATTTACATCATAATATAACAATACATATATAATAAGAAAACACAAGAAAATATATAAAATATATAAGGCAGAATGAATGAAATCGACACAGCGTTGCACGACACGGACATCACAACAGGACTAAGCATGGACTAAGGGGTGTACGCCCAACTACAAAGCCCAGCACATCCAAGGAGTGATATCAATGCCATTAGTGCAAAAAAGGTACTATGTCAATGCCCTCATTCATACCAGTAGGAGACATGGTATTAAGGGTAAAAATCCAGTATGATTCTCTGCGGCTTAATTTAGTTAAAATGTCACCACCCCTTTCATCGAGGGTGACATGCTCCAATGCTTTGAAAGAAAAGAAATCAAGATTAGAGTTACAAGATCAGGCAAAATGACGAGGGACACTGTGGAGGATAGATTTATTTCTAATACTCCTTGTGTGCTCCAATATTCTAATTTTCAGAGGACGTTTAGTCTTGCCGATGTAGCTTTTACCGCATCGGCAAGATAGACAATAAATGACACAAGTAGTTAAACAGGACATTCTGCTCTTAATACTCCATGATTTAGAATTGTCACTATTAGCAAACCTATAATGATCCTTATCCACGTACTGACACATCTTACACTTGTTGCAGGGAAAAAACCCATTACAGGTTTTTAACCAACCATCCTTCGGTGTATCATTTTTAATGCGGCTAGGAGCCAAAATAGATCTTAAAGATGATGCCTTTTTAAAGACAATTTGAGGCTTGGGGGGCAATAAGTCATGTAAAAGGGGATCAAGTAAAAGCACATCCCAATGTTTATTAAGAACTTCTCTAATACCTTTGCATCTGGAATTATATTTAGTAACAAAAAGTATGAAATTATCAGATCTAGCAGGACGATTTTTATATTGTAACAGCTCATTACGATCATGGTCGCGAGCTTTCTTCTGGCAATGTTCAACTAAATGAGGGGGGTATTTCTTATCAATAAAACGTTTATTATAAATGGCAGACTGTTCATCAAATTTATTCAAGCTAGCACAATTCCTTCTAACCCTCACAAATTGGGAGTAAGGGATATTCTGGATCCACTTAAAGAAATGACAGCTATTAAAATTAACATAGCTGTTGCTATCCACCTGTTTGATATATGTAGACGTTTCGATGATATTATTGGTAGGAGACCATTCAGAAGAATCTAGCAACAAATCTAAAAAAATCTATTTTGCTATCATGAAAGTTAGAGGTAAAATGGAGATTGTAGGAGTTCACATTAATAGCAGCAAGAAAATTATTAAAAGAGATATCATCCCCGTCCCATATAATAAGGATATCAACTATATATCTATGGAAAGAGACAATCTGGTCTTTATATATAGAATTAATCTCGGGACTGAGCTCCTCCCATAAACATTTATATTTCTGCTTTTCCATTTTTTCACAGATTTGTGCTGCTTTATTCAACAATGCTCTGCAGTTACTATAACTCAGCACTTACAACTACAGTCGTTGGTGCGTTCAAGGTAAACATTAATTGCTTTCTTATAGTAAATTGGACTACAGCTACTTCCAGATAAATTAACTCCACAAGGCATCTACTGTACTTATATTACATTTTTGCATTCTATTATCTAAAAATTAACCAGGTTGGCCAGGCCTGCACTGGTGCATAAGGTAGATGAACCCGCAAGAGGTTCATCAATAATACCACAATTGATTAGAGGTATTAATAACTTACTTAATTATTTAATCACCTGATCAGGAATGTTTTTACCCTTTGTGTAATAGAACATGACACTAGTATTATCCAGATGTCAAGTAGCACATTGACGACTGAGAAAAAAAATATCAGTTTCAACCGGCATTAACATATGACGGTGCAAAATTGCTACCCATTGCACATCCACTTCTCTGAATGAAGAACTTGTTATCATAACCATTTCTAACAAGTCCAATACAAACTGTATATCAGGTCCCTGATAACATTCATTATTGTGTAATAGTCTACATACTGCTACATACTGCCGCCAGCCCACCTTGACTGGGAATGACAGTGTATAGGCTAGTTACATCTACACTACAGAGGAGACTAGCCTCTAGTACTCTCTTAATCTCAGCCAATCTATTAATGAAGGCTGTGGTATCTAACAAATAGCCAGGACTCGACTGAATACATGGTTGCAATAGTGCGTCTATATACGTTGAAATATCCAGAAAAAGTGATCCTCTGGAGGCTATAATTGGCTGTACAGGGGAAGCTACTAGACACTTATGAATCTTAGACAATGTATACAGCGGCGGTACAGTGGGGGAAGACACAATAAGAGCACTATGTAATTCAGCTGTAATAATTCCCTCACTGACCACATGCTGCAACATACTATCCAACTCCCTAGCGAACAAATTTGGTTAGATCACTGTAAACAAAATCATCCGACAACTGGCACTCTATTTCACTTTCGTAATCTGCTAAATTCTGAACCACCAAGGCCCGCCTTTGTCGGCAGGCCGCATGATGATATCAGAATAAGACGCTAGATCCTTAAGTGCCTTGCGTTTACCAGTTGACATATTGTATCTAATGTCTTGTCGTGCCACCTGTGGAAGAACATCATGCTGTACATCAACATCAAGCATACGGATAAACATTTTAATTGTAATATTATTGGAAACCGGTTAAAAAAATGATTTGGCTTGCAATCTTTTCAACTGTATAGGTATAACACTATCATCCATAGCCTTCTCAGTGTCCGCTTGTTTCCCAAAATATTCTCTCAATTTAAGCTGATGATTCAATTTGTATTTCTATATGTCCCATCTCATTGGATGGTACGAACTAATAATATTATTGCCTAAAAATCATTGTCTGTTAAAGGTTTTGGTACATTTTTATTATATGTATGTTATGCATATCTAGCTCTGAGTAATGGACTTTTGCAATCAGGGCCGGTGCCACCACTAGGCAAATCTAGGCATTTGCCTAGGGCGCCGGCCACTGGAGGGCGGCATTTTGTGCCGCCCGGGTACCTGTCCTACGGCGCTGTGTATTTAAATCTGGCGGCGGAGGCAGCGGGGGTCCCTGCAGTCCATTAAAAATCACGAGCGCTATCCGCCGGGCTATGCGGAAGCGCTTCTAGTGTGAAAACTCTGGCAGCACGGCGCACGCTGATCTCAGCCAATCAGCGTGCTGCCAGTGTTTTCACACTATAAGTGCTTCCGCATAGCCCGGCGGATAGCGCTCATGATTTCTAATGGACTGCAGGGACCCCCGCTGCCTCCGCCGCCAGATTTAAATACACAGCGCCGCAGGACAGGTACCCCCCCCCCCGGCACCAGGGCGCCCCCACCCCGACTCGCCTGGGGCGCTCCGGTGCCTTGCACCAGCCCTGTTTGCAATTGTTTGTTATATCCAGAAAAAGGCATGTCTATATTTTGGTATGTCGACCTTTTGTCTGTGTTGACCTAGTGCATGCCTACTTTTTTGTTGTCAAACTATTGACTGTCTACCTAGGCACCGTGTAGACCTTTCGATCCACAGCCTCTCAGTCTTGCCCCACTGGAAAGACTGCTGCATGTGATTGATTCTTGAGTTCCATTTTATACCACTATGATCTTGATTACGTCAAATCTTTTTTAGTTTTCAAAATAATTTAGTTTCCACTGTAAATTATGATATAACACCTTTAATAATTATCTAGCATTGTAAATGTATGTGATGGTGATGACTACATCATTAAACATATTCTTTACAATTTTGTGTTTAAAGTATTGTTACAGATCCATATTTTGGATTTCTTGTTGCCATATGCAGATTTAAATTAAAGTGAACTTTTCGCACTGTTCTTCAATCAGCAAAGCACATGTTTGTATGAAGGTGTATTCCAAATTACATGGGATGGTAGTACACTAATATATAGCATATGGTTTTAAACCTAAAACAGAATTCTTATTTTTTGGCGATGTTGCAAACTACAAATTTCTATGATTGCAGGGTATGTCATTTTTTTTTATAACATTTGTTTTTAATCTTTTACCTTTAGAATATAAGCATTGCCTATATTGGGATTTTCATTAGTGGAGATTATAGCTTTTCTTGGTTAAACTTTTTAGGCTTAAATATTTGGTAAGTATTCTCTATATGTTTTTATTATTATTATATATTTACTTTGCTGTACTAGATTTTTGTATGAGTTTATATTTGCATTACCAATAGTAGCTCTGATACAGGAGAAAATTTAGCTGAAACACACATAAACCTAGTATGTTAAAGATAACACTCTACAAATAAAATGACCTGCAAGCATATTTCTTTTCTCAAGGAATCTAAGAAATGCATCAAGGGTTTTCCATATACAAAACAATGTTGGTTTGGTGTCTGCGTTCCTAGTTTGAGAAACAAAGATTAGATTTAAAGGACTACATTTTTTATCCTTTTATGGGTTTAACATTCATCGATATGTTTAACGCTCACTTTAAAACAATTTTGCCACCTCACAACTCTTGGCAGCACAATGATAACTTTTTCATGAACTATTTTTTCTGTACATCACATTGTGGTGTTCAGTATTTTGGAATCTATCCTGTGTATTTTCCCCCTTCAAATTATAGAAAAGAATAAATATATGAAAAGGAGTTGAATAATGTCACTATGGCCCTTATTCTGATTGAGTCGGATGGCTCCGAGTGCGGACGGATGGCCGATGGTGTTTGCGCATGTGCAGAGGCATTTCTGCGCATGTGCGAATGCCTCACACATACGAACACGGCGCGAGGTCCGTGCAGAAAATGATCTTACGGAAACATCCGAGCAGGGGGTGCAGAGGGGCGTGAGGGGCTGTTTGGGCTCATTACCATATGCATACGCCCTGCGTTTCATGGGCGTTCCCTTTTAAAACGCTGGGCGTACGTATGGTAATCCGCACGTGTGGGGGGCGGAAAGCAGACATAGCCGGATGTCAGCTGCCCGCGCCATATCCCTGTGTTCATACGGAAAAATGTTCGAGTGATCTGGAGCACTCAGTGCTGTCTGACCACTCGGTCCATAATTCAATGGTCGGTGACCATCGGAGGATGGGGTAGGTTCCCACAGATGGAGGAGGTGCTCACATGAAACATCCACTCGCGGTCAGTTTGGTCTGCATTTTACAGCATTCGGGCGGTGTGAGTGATCCTTACGATAGGCAGAGCTAAGAACACTCAGTTCCTGTCCGAAATACGCATCCGTCCGATTCAACTAGAATAAGGGCCTATATGCCAAAATTCATTTTAATAAATAATATTCAAAGTGTAGTATTTGTACATTATGCAGTATTTGTTAATGTCTTTGATAACCTTTTTAATTAAAGGCACTCTTTTCAGTTAACTTTGTGCTAAAGATTTGTCCTCGTACAACAAAATGGCAGTCACATCAAAAAGCCCCTATCTGCATGCCAAATTTTCTAAGGCTGTGCTTATGTTACTCTCTGCACATAATACATTTGCCCCACCTGCATTGCACATGGTTTTGCCCATTAGAGAAAGGCTATTGCTTTTGTGATCCATGCAGTGTCAGGCCCATAATCTGCCTTGCATGCCATTTATGTGCAGCTTGGTGCACTGTATAGGCAGGGGTGTCGACAGGTCGTCCGGGCCCCGGTAAAATTGAGGGGGCATTGCCACCGGGCAGGGCCACTAGAGGTGGCATGACCATGTCCCTGTGAAAATATAAAATAAACGAGAGGGAGAGAGGACAGGCTGCCGCTGTCTCTCTCTCCAGCTCAGCACACAGCACTGAGCAGCGTGTGCTGAGCTGGGGACAGAGGCTGTGCTGCAGCGGCAGCATGTCCCCTCTCTCTCTCTCTCTCCCCACTGCCTGGCTCCCTGGGGGAGCAGGTCACGGGCCCCTCTAGTGGGCCCGGGTAAAAAGAACCCGCCCCACTCCCAGGGGCGGATTTAGGGGTGAGGGCGCCCGTAGGCACAAAAATAATGTCCGCCCTTCTGCCCTAATTTGACGATTTGCTAAGTAAGACAACTGACAGGGGCAGTATCTGCATGTTCCATCTACTGTATTTACACTCTATTCAAGATGGAACCTGGTGCATTACAGTGGATATTTTGCAGTTACTGGTACATTTCAGGCTGACAGTACTATCACATGCATCCAAGTGCCGCCCCCAAACATGTGCCGCCCCTAGGCACGTGCCTCACGTGCCTAATGGGAAATTCGGCACTGCCCACTCCTCTCAATGGCACTCACTGTGGGATCCATGTGACTAAATGGAAATATTGTAGCTCCTTTATGTATAACTTAATCTTTTATGACATATTGCATGTCGCCGGTGTATCCCAGTGATGACACCGGTAAAGTAGTCAAATGAAGCCCTATATAACCCCTCAAAAATATTTTTTAGACATTTTGGTTTTTAGTACATAAAGCACTGTAGCTCGTACACCAAAATATTGCCATTCATTCTGATTTGATATTCTAATACTCTAATACACAGCTTCTCAAACTCGGTCCTCAGGACCCCACACAGTGCATGTTTTCCCGGTCTCCACACAGAATTGCAATTGAAATAATTAGCTCCACCTGTGGATCTTTTAAAATTTGTCAGTGAGTAATGAGTGCACCTGTCAGGTGACCTGGAAAACGTGTCATGCATATAACTGGACATAAGGATTTCAATGGTCGTCCATTTTTATGAACCAGGGGTTATAAATAGGGTTAAGAAGAAATATATGAATAATTTTCAGTATGAATAATTGTAAACAAATTATAACGCACTGGAAATTTATAAGATTGCTTTATGTAAATTATATAATTCTTTTGTAGACACCATATAACACCATTTGTTTGCAAATACTTGGTTCATCCTACAGTGAAGTAATTTGAAGTTACTGCTTTAAATATTTGTAACATAATGTAAGATTTAATTAAATGTAAATTAATATGCTAAAATAAGTTTGAATTGTGACTGCTTATTGCATACTGTACTGTAATGCTGCTACTAGTTATAGTACTCTAATAGGTATAGACTGTAATAGTAATACTATTTTAGCATAGCACATCACATTATTTCTACATATTTGTAACCTACAGTAGACAAACAAAGCTCAAAGAAGATTTAGTAAATTCTAAAGCATCCAGTGGCCAAAATGGAGACCTCCCCTGAAGGAAACACACCCAGTAGATTAGGCCTGGCCTTGGTACAAATAAGAACCACACTGGAACTACAAAACAGCACTGGTATACATAGATCACCTTTTGTATGCAGACCCAAAGTAAAATATATAAAAAAAACAAAAACGTGAATTATCAAACAAAAAAGGAAAATGTTAATTATCAAAAAATATTCATGGAAGATGGAAAAAAAACATAACTCATTTATGCTTTCATTTATCAATTTCAGCATGGCAGGTGGAATGGCATATTCTTTTGCAGTATTACGGCAAAGACCTTAATTTCTGAAGAGCAAGGTCATACTTTGTCACCAAGTGTTGAATCCCAAAAACAGAGTGTGAAAAACATTCACTGAAACATTTATTGAAAATTTGTTGTCCATTGTTGATTTTTAAATGGTAAGAGATGTCAGGCAGAATACGTTAACTAGTTGTACAGAGTATGGCATTTGAAAACTGTATATTCTACTGGTATTAATCTGTTTACGTGCCAAAGTATACTCACACCAACTGCTGCCGTAACTATAGATGCCAAATTTGTTTGATATATTCACATATATTTATTATAATAAGTGACAGTTATGCATATACTAGATTTTAAATATCAGAATAGAAAAGGGGGGGGGGGGGGGGGGGGAATGGAAAATGCGCTAACAAGGTAAATCTTATACTGTCACCCAAGGTGCAAAAATAATGTCGGAAAAATACTTTCCCTGTACAGTAGTGCTCTACTTTGCCTATAACAGGCTTTTGAATATGGTGATATATAACACAGGAAAAAAGGAAAATATGATGCAATACGTTTGCATACTCCTATAATAACGGCAACAAGGAAATTATATTTCGGTACGTGTTTCCTAGCATGGCGCCCGTCGGGTCCCATCACATACTTAAGGTATGTGATGGGACCCGACAGACCCGATTTTCGGTTTTAAAGACCTTCCCATCCAATTTAAAAATCGGTCGCATCGCATGTGACGCGACCGACCCGATTTTACATTGTACCCAATGTTAAATGCCCCCCCAGACCCGATTTTTAATTGTATACCCACATGATGGTTAATTATTATGTCAAATGTCCCCCCTTTGTTAACGCAAGGCCATGATAAACGTGAACCCGAAGCGCGGCGAGCGGCGACGTTACGCGTCCTCTGACTTTTTCATACCCCACGATCCACGTCGGCGTGGAGTTGATTTTACATAGTGTGGCGAGCGCAGCGAGCCACCGGGCCCGAAGCGTGGCGAGCGGACACGGAATACTTCACATGTATTCCGCGTCCCCTCGCAGGGCTCGCTGTGCTCGCCATGCTTCGGGCTCGCCACACTATATAAAATCAACTCCACGCCGACGTGGATAGTGGGGGTATGAAAAGGTCGGAGGACGCGTACCGCTTCGGGTTGGCGTTCATCGTGGCATGGCGTTAACAATGGGGGGGGCATTTGACATAGTAATTACCCATCAGGGGGGGGGGGGGGGCATTTAACATTGTAATCAGCCATCAGGGTGGCTGTACAATTAAAAATCAGGTCGATTTGGACGCATCGCATGCGATCGACCCAATTTTTCAGACCCGATGACATACAATAGAAAACACAATAGTACCTATATTTCTTACATTATTTTTGCACCTTGATAGCTGCCTTGAAAAAAATGCATTGTCCCTTCCCCCTTTTCTGTTCTCAGCTACAGGGAGAGTGTAGCAATAGGGGGTGGAATGCAGCTATTTTTTTTTTTAACTATAGTGCCCACTATCTTTACACAAAATATAATTTTATACTTTAGTTTTTAAAATGCTAATAATCAGTTATGATGCAGGTTTTATTTGTTATAATACATTGTTACCATAAGCATGTTGGAAAAGCACTAATCATGTGACATCTGTGTCGGATGGTGGATTTCTACATTTAAATGGGTATGCGTCATTAGATCAACCCAAGCATTATGTTGACAGTCAAAAGGTTGACATGTTTTTTTTGCTCCGAATGTTGACGTAGTCGACATGGACACCATATCTGTGACGTGCCGATAGGCGGTATTTTATGACCTACCATCCACGGTGCCTCACTACACTCGGCACACTATTCTTTTCTCCCTCCATGTCCTAGTGGATGGTAGAGCATGAAATACCGCCTGTCGGCACATGTCTGCTCCAAAAAAAAGTGAAAAACTAATGTCGACCTTTTGACTGTTGAACTAATGGCCCTGTCAACCTAAAGCCATGTCGACGTTTTTCATGTGTCAACATAAGGTCTGTGGGACCTTCAGTGGTCGATCTATTGCATATCAACCTTTTGAATGTCAACCTAGTGACCATATACCATTTAAACGGGTTTGGTAGCACGGCATGGAGAAACAGCAAAGCATTATGGGAAGTACTTGTTTTGTGGACAGCATAATGCCAGCAGTATTTTGCCAGTGCCATACTATTGCTTATTAAAGCATTTAAACAGTGTTAGAAGTATACCTTTAAACATGTTTACTAGAGCCATGAATGTGTCTAATAATCATTTACAATAGATTCCCTTTTATATGTGTGGTGAATGGGAAATAGTTGAATGAGCTGGTCATACAGTATGATAATACTTGTATCTGCAATGTTTTGCATCCTAACCTTTCGAGTCATCTGTTTTTATTATGAAATTCATATCTGTAGCGATCTAGAAAAAGTTAACAAATAAAAAGTGGGTGTTCCCTCCAATGGCGCCTAAAACAGGAAATATACTTCCCTGTATATGGTTGGACGATCCTCTTCTCCAAATTTAAGAGATCATATAGAAATATAAACCATACGTTCCTCTTACATAACCAACGTCTCCTCTTCTCCAAATAAACGACTACATTCTCTTTTCAGGGAAATTATTTTACGTTCTCATAGGCACATGACAATGGAGAGCAATACCTGGGATCGATCAGCCACAGCAGGCCAGGCGGGTCAGGAATCCAAATACTTGGGCCCTTATTCTGGTCGGTGCGGATATATCTGCATGCGTTCGGCCCGCCGATGTTTTGTGTCTGCGCATGTGCAGAGGCGTCTCTGCGCATGTGCGAGCGGGGCGTACGGCCAAATCCCGCATGATATGTGAACACTCCGAACAGGGGGTGGAGAGGGGCGTGAAGGGCTATTTGGGCTCATTACCATATGCATACGCCCCGCGTTTCATGGGCGTTCCCATGCAAACGCTGGGCGTACGTATGGTAATGCGGCCGTGACGCACGTGTAGGGGGCGGACATATGACATCGCCGGATGTCAGCTGCCCGCCCAGATCCCTGCTTTTGCACGGAGAAATGTCCGTGTGGTCTGAGGTTGCGGGAGCTGGTGAAGCACTCGGTCCTGCATTCGATGGTCTGCAACCATCGAATGATGGGGGAGGTTCCCTTAGATGAAGGAGGCGTATTCCGTGTAAAATACACGTGCGGTCCGTTCGGCCAGCTTCTTACTGGACGGAGTTGGCGATCCGTATGGAAGGCGGGGTTTCGCACGCACGGTCCTGGCCGCATAATCGGATCCGGCCGCACCGACCAGAATAAGGCCCTTTATGTGGAACCGTAGATGATGTTTGGATTCCTGACCAGCCTGGCCTTCTGTGGATCGATTGATTTGTTGATGGTGCAGGGACACCATTTAAGGTTTTTCCCTGACATCCTGTAGGCTGCCAGGCCCACAGACGGACTTTTATCATCCTTTCTGCCATTTGTCCTAGAAAAAGTTAAGTCTGGCAACTGCCTTGATCCATAAAATCGATTACCGATTAAATTATCATTAATCTAAAAAAACATGTTTAACATTACTGGATTAACTGTGTTAATCAGTGCTGCTTCTATCTGAGCGGTTCCTCCTGAATTTTGTCTATTTGAATATTTATCGGAAATGTTCATATGAACAGGAAATTAATTTTGTACCGAGAAGATATTTATCCAGATCTTTATTCAATTACAATATTCACATAAAGGCATTGATGCTCCAATCATGCTAATATATGTAACCTAAGATTACAGTCTATGTAACCTGGTCGACAGTCATTAGGTCGACACATTTGGATCGACATACAGCAAGGTCGGCAGGTGTCTAGGTCAACATGAGATAAGGTCGACAGTGTGCTGGACTGTTTCGACATTCATGTAAAAAAAACAGTGAAAAACCCCAAGTCAACCTTTTGACTGTCAACATAACCCATGTCAACCTAACACATGTGTCGACCTGTTTTTTTACCTGAATGTCAAAACAGTCCAGATGGACACTGTTTTGAGTGCACCGTGCCCCCTCGCATGGCTTGCTGTGTTCGCCATGCCTCGGGCACGGTGCCTCACTGCACTTAGCACACTATTTTATTCTCACACTACGCCCTAGCGGATGGTAGGGCATGAAATACTGTCGGCACGTCGGCTCAAAAAACAGTGAAAAACCCTATGTCGACCTTTTGACTGCCAACCTAACCCACGTCGACCTAGACACCTGTTGACATTGCTGTATGTCGACCCAACTGTGTCGACCTATTGACTGTCGACAATCATTAGGTCGAACCATTGATCCCAACCCAGATTACAGCCTTAATTGAAATAAAACAAAATGTAAACTTATTTCCATATGATGTACACCCTTCGCAGTATTCCATGTTATCTTAAAATTGTATTTTTCCGTAAAATCTAGATAAAAAATTCCTGTGATGTTAGAATATTTTCTAAGCAGTTACTTACTTAACCCCTTGAGTGGTATGCTCGGGAAATTTCCAGACATACCATAAATATGAAATAGGTGTGCGCCAGTGGTGTCCAGGTGTGCACCTCTTGAGCCCCCGGTTACATACCCCAGCCCCCACAATCACCTGTGCTCCGGCGATCGGACGCCGGAGCTCTTCTAACCCCCAGCCTCTAGCCTCCTGCCGCCATTCATTTTGTAGCAATGACGTAGGCGGCAGGCTCGGGGATGTTCAGGCGCCCGAGTCCTCCCAAGGTCCACATGGGTTTAGGTTGACATAGCGTTAGGTCGACATGGGTTATGTCGACAGGTCGCGAGGTCAACATGGTTTTTCCCCACTGTTTTTTTTTACCCGAATGTCGACACAGTCGACAAGGACACTGTTTGCATCGCTCACTCGCCATGCTTCGGGCACGGTGCCTCGCTGCGTTCGGCACACTATTTTATTCTCCCGCCACACCCTAGTCGATGTTAGGGATGAAATACCGCCTGTTGGCACATGTCGGCTCAAAAAAACAGTGAAAAAACCATGTCGACATTGCGACCTGTCAACATAACCCATGTTGACCTAACGCTATGTCGACCTAAAACCATGTCGACCTTGTCCCCTGTCGACCTAGACACCTGTTGACCTTCAACCATGTCGACCAAGAAACCTGTCGACCTAATGACTGTCGACCTAAGTGTGGTCGATAATACAACCGTATCCCATATTTTATAAGTGCACACTGCCATTCGCTGCTAAGGGATGATTTGTTTTGTTAGCAAATATAACCAAAATAAAATTGTTAGCAAAATATATGCCAAGCCCCCCCCCCCCCCCCCCCCGCTCTGTACCGCAACCTTCACAAACATGTACCTTACTCACCTCTGGAATGGCACTTGGGTGTCCCGATAGACCATAGTAAATTATTACATAGAATAGATCCATTACCCATAATGCAACACTTGGCTAGCTGTTTCTGTAGTTTTAATCAACAGATATTCTATTGATTATAATAGAGGAAGTTCAAAAAGTCCCTTCGCAGTGACTGTGCTAACAAAACTGGGGGGTGATTTTGAGCGCTAGGGGCACATGTGCTGTGTGATGTACAGAATGCTGCGCTCTGGTATAGGGTTGCCGTCCTTACAGAAAGCTTTAGCGAAGAAAAGAGAGCCAGTAGGCGCCTTCTGTACACTAAAAAATGTTTTAATCAACAATCAACATACAAGTATCACAATTCACAAACACATAACATGTACCTATGCATGCATGCAAAAGAGATAAAAGCTAAAAAATAAAAAATTAAATAAAAATAAAAATAAAGTAAAAAGTCTGCATCAGATAATTACCGAGCAAGCTCATGTGACGGCGCCCCCCCCCCCCATATATATATACATAAACATAAAACAATAAATATATAAGATACATAAATATACTGTAGCTCCCACACCTGAAACCCCTCACTGTGCAGCCTGTCAGCAGGTCCTCCTCAACCCCCCAGAGCCGAGGTCGGACAGACTGGCGGGCGATGTACATAGTGAACAGCGATGACTCAATCCATGGGGATTTGGGTGAAAACCGGACCGCCGGAATGGAACAACTGTGTCTGTCTCCCTGCAGCCTGTGGCTGCTCTCGCAGTCACTCAGTCTGGGAGCAGCAGCCAAAGGCAGCACTAGTCAGGGAGCCGATCTCAGTCTGGAAACAGCTGCAGATAAGGGAGACGGACACAGCTGGTCCAGTCCGGCGGTCCGGTTTTCACCCAATCCCCACTCCATGTTCTCTCTGACTGGCACTCTACACATGACGGCGCCCTGCAAACCTTTGGCGGCCGGAGCACAAGCTCCGCCGGCGCCACCCTAGCTACACCTCTGAACTGAGTATGCACTTTTTGAGGAGAGAATCACAGTCTATTACATCCATGGAGGAGAGAGGTGGCCTGTCTGTTTTATCAGTCCCCACAATTCCTGATGGTAGCCATGATGGAGTTCAGTCTGAAAATGAACAAATCAGTTGTGTACCGTATGTTGTTATATGCTGTTTTTATTTTATTTTTCTATGATGTACAGATGTAGCGGGTCTTATTGTTGCTGGCGAATCGCCAGCAGCATGTTGCTGGCGATCCGCCAGCAACACGGCGCTCCATCTGACTGAGACGCGCGTGCGTCCCCCACGCATGCGCGTCTCAGTATCCGGGCGGCGGGGCGGTGAGGCGGACGCAATCCTGTCTGCCTCCCGCTTCAGGGGGCTGCGGAGGGTTGCGGGGACCCGGTGTAGACACCGGGCGACCGCCGGCAGCACCGTCGAAAGGGGACGCGCGCGCACCTCGTGCGTGCGCATCCCCTTCCGGCATACAGATGGCGCGGGGCAGGGGATGGTGGCTGGCGTCGCCATCGCCATCCCCTGGATAGATAAGTCCCGCTCCATCTGTATGTTGCTCTGGCAGGGGTGGAGGAGACTACATTCTGAAGCATCATTTAGCTGGTGGGTGGCAAAAGCAGAGAGTTCATTAGAGTTCTCAGCCAACTTACATAGGACATGAAGACATTTCTGAGAACAGTACAACACATCAGTACTAAGAAGCGTAGGACAAATATTCTGATTCATGCAGCCCACGGCTCCCCAGGAGTTAGGCACCATGGCCCAATTTTTTGGCATCATTGTGGATGGAATTTGTCAGTCCTTATTGTAAAAGACATATATTACATCACTTTTTACTCTTGTGTTTCAGGGAACTGCTTTAGACCATAAAAAGTTAAACAACTTCTAACAATATAATTATCCATTGAAAACATTTCAAATGTACAATATGTACTTTCCGAGTTAATTATTTTTCTTTCCCACTGTCTTTTTTTTATCTCCCTCTCCTCCTCTCTCTCTAGGGTTTATTACTGAGATGGGAGTTCTATTGAAGATGGGATGTTGCCCATAGCAACCAATCAGAATCTACTTATTTATTTAGCACCTTCTTGTAGTTAATAAATAGAATCTGATTGGCTGCCCATATCAACATCCCATATTCAATAGAACTCCCATCTTAGTAAATAAGCCCCTCTATCTCTCCTCCTTCTCATGTGCTTCTCTTTACCCCTATTGTGTTTGTGTGATAAAAACATCTAATAAAATACAGTAGGTTACATTTATAAAAAAATAAATAAAAAAAACACATTTTAACCACTGACTTGGTGGTAATATCACCATGCTAGTTGTAATAAATCCCAATGATTATTAACTTACACCATAGAAACCTCTCCCCACATGCAGAGAGCAGTTAAGAGGCACCCAGAGGGACTAATTAATTTTCCCACTTTGTACTTAAATTTTAGTCTAATATGGTGCATCTGCATTCTAGGACCCAAAGACAGCAATGGTCAGTGACTGCCGACATCACTGCCAGGAGTGGGCCAGAGCAAGAAATCAGTTGATGGAGGTCCTACTGTTGCACAGAATTTCTGACCTAACTAAGGGCCAGGGCCATTATGATAAAAACGCAGGCTGATATATGCCTTTAATTTTTAATATTTTCCTGCTGTACTGCAGTCCTAGGTGTAGGCAGTGAAAATGTTGCCATATAAGTGTTTGATGATCTAGGTGTAAGATGATGTAAAGATCAACACTTCTGAAATCCACCTACCGGTATACGTGATGTCATAATTCGCATGGGATTGCAGCCCTGTTCACACACATCTTGGAATTGGTGTGTCCTGCGCTGCAGGGCCGCATGCTTAAAAGCTCGACCCCTCGACTTCATCTCCAGATCGCAGTAAACGGATGGGGCCGTATGGAATCAGAAGCTAATTGGTGCAGTTCTGCTGGGAGCCCAAGGTAGAGGGCATTGCAGTAATCTAATCGAGATGATGCAAATGCATGTATGACCTTTGGAAGATCTTCAGAGGGAATTAAGTCTTTGATTCTGTCTATGTTCCTCAGATGAAAGTATGAGGATTTCATTGTGGTCAAAATTGATGGCAAGATGCATGCAGCATGTTATCAGGAAACACTGGAGGAAAATTTGCACTCTTCAGCCTGGAAACTGCACATGAGACGTACTTGGACGTTCCAACATGACAATGATCCAAAACACAAGGCCAAGTCGACCTGTCATTGGCTACAGCAGAATAAAGTGAAGGTTCAGCAGTGGCCATCTCAGTCTCCTGACCTCAATATCATTGAGCCACTCTGGGGAGATCTCAAATGTGCAGTTCATGTTCCGCAACTGACCCTGCTCCCCTTTCCCAGCACCATCAACCCTCATAATAGCAGTCATCATTTGGTGCTCCTACCCGCAATATTCTAAATAGAAACAGTGCACACATTCGGTGCGCAGCCCAAACAGGGGTGTGTTCTTGCTGGGAAGGGGCATGGCCACCCAATAGTACCCCCAATTCAAATTATGCCACACAGTAGTGCAACTTTATTCACATTATATCATGTGATGGTGTCCCATATTCACTTTACATCACACAGTAGTACCACTTTACCTTATATACATTACTCCTCACATTATACCCATAGGGAAAAATCCTGAGAAAATATTGTATTTTAAGCACCTCCATGGCCACACTCCAACCCAACACAAAGCAGTGTGTGCTGGGCAGAGGAGAGAGCTGCAGCTGCTGCTGTCACTTAAGGGGGGGGCCCGGGGCCCCCACTGGGCCCTTTCATCAGACTTTGGCCTTGGTAATTTGTACCCCCTACCCCTTTCTCTCGGCACCCCTTACACATTATTAATGTCCTTATAAACATAATGCCCCTTACACATTATGCCAACCTTTAGTAATGCCCTTCAGACAAATAATGACACACATAATGCCCCTTACACATATGTTGCACATTATTAATGCATTTATACATGACACACATAATGCCCCTTACACATATGCCGAACACTACTGCACAACCAACTCACCCGCAGACAGCACTCGCACAGCCGCTAACACTGTGACCTCTGCTTGAATATAGATGTTTCCTCATACATCATGCCTCAATAGGCCATGCAGCTCCTGGCCAGTTCTGCTAACGGTGGGTGCCTTTTTTGCTGAAAATTCATCTTATTTGCATTGTTATGATAATGTGACCATGACACACAATGAGCTTCCGATGATTAAAATGATATGCTGCATGGCTATATTCTGTGTGCGACTGTGGCTGTACCTCCATACGGAATGCTATGTTACAGTGATTTCCATGAATACACTATTTCATATGCAGATACAGCCGCACTCACCCACAGAATATAGGCATGCTGTATATCATTTTAATCAGCAGAAGCTGCTGTTGCCCCTAGGCATTCCAAATGCCCTAGGCATTTGCCTTGTTTGCCTATGCCTAGGGCCGGCTCTGCTCATCCACAACTACCACAATAGACTTTGGAGGTTATTCTGGTTGCTGCGTATATTTCCGAATTATTTCGGAGCGGTCCGCACGCCACGCTGTGCGGACATCGTACGAAGAAACGCCCACCGGTCCTCCGCATTCGGACGGACTCACTCTTTAAGAAGAGGGCGTGTTTACGGACGACATCCAAACCTTTGCGTGTGCGGTGGACACACACATATTCTGCACGGTCTTACAGCGTATGCACGGTCTTAACGCGTCAGAACGGACGGGAACCTGTCAGAACGGACGGGAACCTGGCCGTACGCACCGATGCGGTGTATTTCCGCAAAACTCACCACTATTATCTGAACACCGAAATCTGTTACATGACCCACTTATGCAATTAGGCAATGGAACAATGGGGGTAATTGAAAGGGTCCCTGCGCTATTTGCTGCCGGTGGGTTTAAATCAGTGATAGGCTTCACCTATAGGCAACCTCATTAAAAAGGGCGACAAAAGGGGTTGACTGCGCTAAAACATATTGTGCTTTCACAAGCTAGATTAAATTTACATATACATGAGTAGAAACAAATATGAATGGTCAGGTGTGTAAGAAAAATAGAAATTGCATTTATTTTACCATATAATAAAAAATGAATAAAAATATATAAAATAGGGACAAATGAATTAATAGTCACCCAATTATGGAGCAGAGGATTTCAGAATGGTTGGGGAAATCCCAAAATGGTGATAGTCCTGGATAATTGTTTGTAATCCAAGTAGTGAAGAAGGACACTGAGTGCCGATGCCACTGAAATTTCCACAGATGGTTCCCGGGTTCTTTTTAGGGAGGTGGCGTACCTCCACAGCGTGTTGGTGCCTCTGGGTAATAGTGGGGGCTGGTCGGCAATGGTTGTCACTTGTATTACACCGATGGTTCCCGGGCTTCCTTTTAGGAGGTGGCGTTCCTCCACACTGTGCTTGTGCCTCGGACGGTGATGAGTAGCCAAATAACAAATAGATAAAAGACAAAATGTCCCAAATGAACTGGATGAAATTCCAGGGCTCCAAATAATGTGAAGAGGGTGCTAGTAGTCAGGGTCCCTTTGTGAGGTAGCACCTACGCGTTTCGCTGTCGTGTGGCAGCTTTTTCAAGGTCCTTTGTCGTCTTTGTATATTGTATTGGAGGTGACCCCTCCAATTTTAGATTGCAGCTGTTCAGCAAAGCACACTCATATTAAGCGCCCTCAAAACTTGATATAGTTTTCTATATCCCCCCTCCTTTCTCATTAAAAAGGGATTGTTTTTAATGGTCATCTATTATTTCTCAAATTGATTGCTTGCAGTGTAAATGTGTGTCAAAAATGCAGCATATATTTGTGTGTTTAGTAATGGTCCATTTAAGCTGCAATGGTTCCAATTGAAGCAATGACAAGAATGTAATTAATGAGTAATGAGTAAAGGAGTGGATTGTGTTCAGCTGACATTGGTTGAGGTGCGCCCGTACTGATTGGGTGTTCCGAATGCCTAGCGTATGACCGAGTGGTGTCCGCAAAGCAATACTTGCTTATGAAGACCGCATGTTTCCTGCCTTTTTGTTCGTGCGCATTCGGTGTGCTGTCCGAATGTACGCGTACCAGAATTAGTGCACTCCCTCGTGTACGCCCATGTTTACGGCCAGTTTAGCCCACTTTGAAACTACGCCCCTGTGTAGTTCCGAATGACGCCCATAATACGCCCATATTTCACGAGTGAATGCGGTGCACATTTCTGTACGGTATTGGTGAGAACAAGTACGGAGACCTTGCGTGGCACATGCGCATAGCGTTGCCCACGCATGCGCAGACGGCTAAAAAACGCCAGCCGAAAGAGTTCGGGAAAGTACGCACAGACCAGAATAAGGCCTTTAAGCTGTCATTGATGTTAAAGGGGGCAATATCCGGTATTAAGAACTGGGGTATGTAAATTTTTGATCAGGGTCATTTGGGTAGTTTCTGTTGTCATTATTATTTAAAAAGAGTAAACACAGTTGTTTGACAATACATGGCTTCACCCAAACTCTAACCATGAGTGAAAGAAAAGTTTCATTCATATTCTCTGACAAATGGCCAGAAAACCTCAAATTCTGCTAGGGTATGTAAACTTATGAGGACAACTGTAAATGGTGTCCATGTCTACATATTTCGACATATACACCAAAAATTTGAAAAACTCGTGTCAACCTTTTGAGTGTTGACCATGTCCCTGTCGACCGTAAGCTTGTATCGACCCACTGCCAATGCCCGCCTATGGTATGTTGACCACTTCCAGGTGTCGACCATTAGTGGTCGACCTTGGGACTGTCAACCTAGACATTGTCGGCCCAGGGACCGCTTACTGTGATGAAGATTGATGGTAGATCATTATCGCCTGGGAACTCCTGTATATATCCAATGTGTATAAGGAGACCCAGACAGAGGGTTGCAACCTGCCCATTGATTTCAGTGAAACTCATAACCTTTTGCAGGACCACCGGTGGGTGTAGCTTGCTGTGCACAGTGGTTAATATTATGCATATAATAGGCCCCAGGTTATAATATGTACAGATAGAAGATGTTCATATTGTACCACATGGAAAGCGCATATAAATATAAAGCTGCCCTGAGTGCATGCAAAAAATGCAATTATATCCATTATATAGTAGTCTGTCTCTTTAAACATGTGCACCATAGCACTGAATTTACTCCTAAGTAGAAATGACGTGCCCTCCTATACTTATTGGTGGTAGTGGGCTGTCATTTTATCTATGATCCAGTTTAGCAATGGAACACCTACCTTCTCCAGGAAACAGTCGATAGGTTGACAGTTATTAGATTGACAGTCAATAGGTCCACCGCTATTGGTCGACAGTCAAAAGGTCGATATGCATTAGATCAACACGATACATTAGGTTTTTCTAAAAAGGTGTTTTTTCATACTACGGTGCACTTTCAAGTATGTTACACTTAGACGGGGATGCATTCAAGTTATACCTGTCCATGTTGATTTATGCAACCTACCCATTATTTAAATTTCAAAGGCTGATTTGCAAGACGGTCACAGGGTATACTGTGCCACACATGATGCACTGGATCCGACTAATGACCATCGTATCGCAATCATTTGACACAAATGCAACATTTTTAACAAATCAAGAGCCTGCGACTGCCAGTTAGCTCCCGGGAAGCTCTAGGCATATTGTTTCACAATCTTTGCACGATCGTGGTCATTCTGGTGTGTACATAGCCTTTGAGCAGGCATGTCCAAACTATGGCCCTCCCATCATGCCTTGCCACAGTTTTGCTATTAGGGAATGCTTAAACTATGGCAAGGCATGCTGGGATGTGTAGTTTTATAACAGCTGGAGGGCCACAGTTGGGAAATGCCTGCCTTAAGGCCCCCATACACTATGCGATTTTGGGCCGATTTCGGCACTATGTGCTGATAATCGGGTGAAATCGGCCCAAAATCGCAGGTGTGTGATATCTGATCCGATCCGATGCGCGGTCCTGTGCGCATCGGACCGGATCAGGGAGGTCGGACGGTCAGTACATACGATCACGTCCGACCTCCCTGTATGCATATGCCTGCCCACCTGACAGGCATATGCATGCAGACACCGGGGGAGCAGTGGGAAGGGCAGCGGGTCCCTGAGTGCTAAGCTGGCGGCGCCGGGGAGTGCTGACCTGGCCGGGCGGTGATGATCATAGATTTCAGCACAGCAGCGCTGCGGGACGGGACGCGCAGTGGCGGGTATTACATTTTAAAATTCCTGTCAAATGACTAGCCGTTCTCTGATTGGCTGAGCTCTCAGCCAGCCAATCAGAGAACGGCCAGTCATTTGACAGGTACCGCCCGGCCAGGTCAGCACTCCCCAGCTTAGCATTCAGGGACCCGCTGCCCGCCCCACTGCGCCCCCTGACCATCACCGCCCGCCCCCTGCGCCCCGACATGTGATAAATCACAAGCGATTTATCACATGTCAAATTTGGCTCATCAAGTGTCAAATTGTGTGTGAGCCTCCCGGGGAGCTCCCGGGCGGCTCACAGGAGAATTGGGTCCAACTTGTCCTAAGGACAAGTCGGCCAAATGTATGGGGGCCTTTAAAGATTGCAGGGTGGCCAAAAATCTTACCATTAGTGCTGGCTCTGCCTAATTAGAGGATGGGGTAGGGGTAATTAGGAGTCCTTGGGAAATGAGGTCCCCCACCTCTCCAGGACTACCTTAATGGTTTGTACACACGGTGAGTTTCCCTTGCTATTCGACTTAAGAGTCAAGTGCTATACAATCTTAAGAGTCGAGTGCTATCTCTGTACTTTTAACATACAATTCATGCTATCTACATTAGATTTGCACTATATAGTCATTGAAGCCCTGTCTATCTGGGTTTTGATTTGTGCTGTCACGGGAGCGTGCATTGGGATCGCAAGGTAGAAACCCTGTGCGATCTGCATGTGATTTTCACTATATAGTAAAAATCTAATGTCAAATCTCACCGTGTGTACACAGCATAAGCAGAATTCAGAGTGGCTTTGCCAAAAAGAAATCAAGCCCAAAATACATGTGTATGTGGACATCTCAACAATTTCTTTAATCACTTTACTGTTGTCTAGCATTAAGGTAATATTAATAGTAGTGGGCGACAGGAAAATAATATGAACACATAGTTTATAGTTTGCTAGTTAGGTTTAAAGGTTCTAAAGACCTACCCTATACAGCATTGGCATTGTAAGCTATCATTTGGTTCATGGGTCATATCATAATGGCCCATAAACTAGAGAAAAGATAACACAGGCAATCTAGAGTTAGCTGTGCTAAAGGCAAATGTTACCAGAGTCCAACAAGCATCTATACAGTGTAAATACACCTGAAGCTAATGTATTTTATGTTCTACACCGGAAGCCTACTTGTGACATAAACAATCATTTCATTTCTTTCATTCTTCTTTAAGCAGTTTTGAATAGAATGTTACCTTGTTACCTAATAAATACTTGACATACCCAAGTTTGGCATGACATGAGTTAAATAACTCAACAAAGATTTCTATGAACTTGAAAAAAGAAAAAGGAGGAGAGAAGGAGTAACCATGTAAACCGTAAACTATGACATGTTTTGTCAGTATACATGTGATTTCTGAGCTCTCGCCCAAGCAGTTGTTAATAATAAAATCTAGCAAGTAACTAAAGAGTGAGTAAGAGAGTGAGGCAGAGCACAGCATTCAGGACTCTGCTGCTATGGAGCTCATTCAGCAGTTCTTCATTGTGCTGGGACTTCTTGTATGCCTGCGAGTCATACTGCGATGTTTGGGATTTACAAAGTACCTGTTTCCACATCTCTGGGGTGCGGTGCCAGCATCTTTTTTCCAGTCAATGGGAGAGTGGGCAGGTAATGTAACAGGTTTAATTTATTTTTATATATATATATATATATATATATATATATATATATATATATAATGTTACTATAATGACTGATGTGAATGCTCTGAAAAAGAATTCTCTGTAAAGCGCTGCGGAATATGTGTGCACTATAAAAAAAATGTTACTAAATAATATGTATATAATATGTATGTGTGTGTATGTGTGTATACTGTATATATATATATATATATATATATATATATATATATATATATATATATAGTATATCGACGCCATCCCACAATTGTCTGTATATTTGTTCTGTCCCTCCCTCGCAAACAGGGCGGCGGTTTGTGGGTAAGGTAGCCTCATTCAATATCTGATTGATTTCATTTATTTAAACCAAGCACGAGTCAAGAGTCTGTTTTTATATATATATATATATACAATCCAAGAGAACTGGCACTCCCGGGCTTAGGTATAGCCTGATGTAGCTTGCCCCGGTGCCTGCAGTTAGGAACCTTGCAGTCCCAGTATACAACAATAGGAAAGAGGGCACTCGGGGACTCCAATGCGGTGAAAACAGTGGACTGGTTTATTAAACAGTCATAGGTGTCGTCAACGTTTCGGGGTCGCCCCCGTCGTCAGGACAGTAACAGTGAACAGTTCACTGTTACTGTCCTGACGACGGGGGCGACCCCGAAACGTTGACGACACCTATGACTGTTTAATAAACCAGTCCACTGTTTTCACCGCATTGGAGTCCCCGAGTGCCCTCTTTCCTATTGTTGTATATATATATATATATATATATTAGGGCGGAGTGAAAAAACTGAAATTGAGAAATTCAAAATCGGCTAGTGTGGAAAAGTTGTGACTTGACTTGAATAAGAAACATGCAAAAGCATTTTGATCTGAGTCAACATCTTCTGTTCTGGCAAAAGGCCTAAAGTTTCACTTTTTTGGTGAAAATGACGAAAACTATGAAGATGCTCCGATCTAGTTAAAATTATGTCAGGATGTCTTAGAGGGGTTCATTAATATACTTTAGCTTAGTAAAAGAGAGTACGAGATTGTCCTAGTGCAAAGTGACTGACTTTGGTGGGAGAAAAAAATCCCTAATAATTGACCCATTTTCATGGTCACAATTGTGAATATTGTGTGTTTTCTCCTGAACGTGTTTATAATAGAAGAAGCACAAATACTCTAAATGGAATTTCGGTGACACTGTGTGAAATATAACACTGCATAATAGCCCTTAATCAGACCTGATCCCAGTACAAATTTGTTCTCAAAATGGGCAAAACAAATGCTGTATTGCAGGTGGGGCAGATGTAACGTGCTGAGAGAGTTAAATTTGGGTGGTGTGTGTTAAAACTGAAATCTAAATTACAGTGTAAAAATAATGCAGCAGGTATTTACCTTGCACAGAAACAAAATAACTCACACAAATCTAAAGGTGGCCATTCATCTACAGATCGATTGTAAGATTGGGCCGGTTGGAACAAACAGCTGGTAATATCTGAATGACAGTTTTTCAGCATTTCAAAGCAAATGGTCAACTGTCATTTGCTCTCATCTTTTACCAGGATTTTGTTCCAACCAGACAGATCGGACAATAAATCTGTAGATGTATAGCCACCTTAAATCTCTCTGCACATGTTACATCTGCCCCACCTGCAGTCCACCATTTTTTTGCCCATTTTGAGAACAAATTTGTACTGCGATCAGGTCTGATTAAGGGCCATTATGCAGTGTTATATTTCACACAGTGTCACTGAAATACATGAAATTGGATTTATGCTGCTCTCTTTGCAGTGCATATACAAAGATAGACAATCCTGTGTACATAAATAAGAAATAACTGTTGCAGTCTGTTATTGAAAAACAGTAACTGTTACAATAAGTATTACAAGTAACAGTGTAAACTGTCTAATGTATCATTTTACATATCACTTCTGTTTATAAGAAACTAAATAAATAAACAAATACATCTAATGTTTAGGGGGGGGAAAAAAGAACATTGATTCAAAAAATAACAGGTTAATCATTCTATGAGTGGTGTCCAGCAGTACATATATGCCAATCACTGTGTTTATTTCTAGGCAGCAGGGCCGTCTTAGCAGTGTGGGCCCCTGGGCAAAGCAATGCACTGGGGCCCTTACTCATTCTCCCCTCCTAGGGGTGGGGTGGGTGGTATCAGCAGCAGCTTTGATGTCCCAGGGGTGGCAGGGGGTGCTCTATCTTCCATTCAACATGTAGGACCTGGAGCAGTAACTTCTGCTAATTACTCCTTTACTGCACAGGTGGTGGGAGGGTGAACACTAACGTGTGGAAGGGGGCACTGCGCTGAATGAAGGGACCCTTGTAAATGACTGCCAGGGAGGTAGGGGGTGTTTTATACACAGGGGACGGTTGGATAATGGAGTGGGCTTAATATTCGTCATTTTCTGGTGGAAGTGCAGCTTGTTTGACTGCAGATATCGCCATTATCTGGAAATAGATTTCTTAGCCTAGTTTAAAAACCTAGAGTCCCAACTTTCAGGAGGTGCTGGGAACTTGGGGATCAGAGATCAGGGGTGAAATGTAATAGGATGAGAGATTCAGAAAGTGAGAGATTTGGTAAGAAATCTCCAGGTTTTTTAAAGCGGAAATCATTTACACTTTACAATCAAACTGCATTTGCAGTGTAAATGATTGCTGCTTTAAAAAAACTGGAGATTTCTTACCAAATCTCTCACTTTCTGAATCTCTCATCCTATTACATTTCACCCAATGAGTCAGAGCAATCCATTGACAAAAATATAAAACTACACCAGACGTTTGGAGCTGGAGCAGGGATCGGCTGCTGGAAGGCTGATATCTCTGGTTCTGGGTATGATAGACACAAGCCGCTAGTGTCCCCAGAAAGGGGAGAGGGGGGAATATACTCGCAGAAAAACTGTACGTTAGAGAGAACCTGAGAAATATGACTGGGATTTGTAATGAACAGGTCGGATGTGGACTGCTGCTTTGAAGTTGGATATCTGCAGTTCCCCAGGGCCGATTTTCAAAATTCTGGTATCCCTGGAAAAAGGGCTATCAACATACAGCCCTTATACGCCTGGGGCCCCTAGGCAAGTGCCCATTAAGCCCATACAAAAAGACGGCCCTGCTAGGCAGGATTGATCAGCAATACTTATTACAGCATAATGCACTTTAATGTATTCAACTGTTAATATATTGGCTTATCTTTGGCATAATTATATGCTGTAATGCAGCTGCAGGTGGGGCAGATGTAACATGTGCAGAGGGAGTTAATGTGGCCATACATCTACAGATTTATTGTCCGAACTGTCTGTTTGGAACAAAATACTGGTAATGGATGAGAGCACTTTGCTTTGAAATGCTGGAAAACTGCCAAAAACTGTCATTCAGATATTACCAGCTGTTTGTTCCAACCAGCCAGATCTGTCAATCGATCTGTAGATGTATGGCCACCTTTAGATTTGTGTTGAGTTAATTTGTTTCTGTGCAGGGTAAATACCTGCTGCATTATTTTTACACTGCAATTTAGATTTCAGTTTCAACACACCCCACCCAAATTTAACTCTCTCAGCATGTTACATCTGCCCCACCTGCAATGCAGCATTTGTTTTGCCCATTTTGAGAACAAATTTGTACTGCAATCAGGTCTGATTAAGGGCTATTATGCAGTGTTATATTTCACACAGTGTCAATGAAATTCCATTTAGAGTATTTGTGCTTCTTCTATTATAAACACGTTCAGGAGAAAACACACAATATTCACAATTGTGACCATGAAAATGGGTCAATTATTAGGGATTTTTTTCTCCCGCCAGTCAGTCACTTTGCACTAGGACAAGCTCGTACTGTTTTTTACTATGCTAAAGTATATTAATGAACCACTCTAAGACATCCGGACATAATTATAACTAGATTGGAGCATCTTCATAGGTTTCATTATTTTCACCTAAAAAGTGAAACTTTAGGTCTCTTGCCAGAACAGAAGATGTTGACTCAGATCAAAAAGCTTTTGCACGTTTCTTATTCAGGTCAAGTCACAACTTTCCCACACTAGCCGATTTTGAATTTCTCAATTTCAGTTTTTTCACTCCGCCCTAATATATATATATATATATATATATATATATATACATAGGCGTGCGCAGCCCATTTTATTAGGGGGTGCACCATTGGAGGGGCGTGTCTATCACCGCCTACTGGGCGTGTCTATCACCACCTACTGGGCGTGTCTATCACCGCGTACTGGGCATCAATACAAACTAAACAGATGGTGACTTATTTATGTATATGGGCTTCAGAATGAGTCCCCCCCCCCCCCCATATACACACAGTAGAAACAGGGACAAAAATTTACATCATAATGCCCATTACACATTATGCCACACTCCGTAATGCCCATTACACATTAGGTCACAATCCATAATGCCTATAAAACTTTATGCCACACTCCGTAATGCCTATTACACATTATACCAAACACCGTAATGCCCATTACATAGTATGCCAAATGCTGTAATGCCCATTACATCATATGCCACACACCATAAATCCCATTGCACATTATACCACACACTGTAATGCCAATTCCACATTAGAACACAAGCCTTATTATGCCACATAAGTGCCGGGCGGAGACAGTGGACGGGCAGAGAGCGGTGGGCTACCCGCCCAATTCCCTCGATACATCAGGTGCAATGTATCAAATGGAATCCACGTTTTCTGCTGTTGGAAAGGGGGTCCAACATGGAGATCATATGTGCAGCACAAATGATCTCTGGGTCTGATCCGATCGGACGTCAGACACATGCTATTTGGCCCAGTTTCTCATGAAATCGGGCCCAAATTAGATAGTGTATGGGGGCTGTTAATCTGCCACATCTTACATATGAACATAATGTAAAATCCTTAAATATTTAATGTCCCTCCCCCATACCACGCACCCTATATATGTATAATTCACTTTTCCCACCCCTAACCTTATCAAATATATTTAACGATACCTCTCTGCTTTGATAAACTGACCCCCACAAAGCATAGGTAGCTTCCTAAACCTCTGACTCATGTGTACCTGATGCTGCTGTGAGTCTGCTCTGTTGTCTGCGCTGCGGTGAAGCCTACTGCAGCCGCATTGATAGTGCCGGGCGGGACTTGTGTCATGACAGCGCAGCTATGCTACAGAGAAATAGCAGCAGCGCGTAAGTGTGTGGGCGGCCTGGGGAATGGATTCGGAGAGATCGTGTATATGGGGGACTGCGCCGCAGCCAATACCCGCTCCAGCCAGTGCTACTGTGTGCATGCGGCTCAGCTCAGAAGCCAGGGCCATCTTAAGAGCATTAGGGGCCCCTGGGCAAGGCAGCACAGTGGGTCCTTAAATAATAATACACAGCACTAAGCAAAAATATGTGTACATAAAATGTTTGATTAAAGGTGAAATAGTTACAAAATGCCCATATACTGTACATATACTCCAAATAATAGCACCCTCCCACCCCACCCTTCTCCATTCAGACAGAGAGCGACCACTACCAATTGCACAACCAGCTCTCCCTCCCCCTCTTTCTTCCCTGTCCCATCCCATCCTGAATCATCTCACCTGAGCTAATGGGCAGCACTGCATCCTATCTTCATGGCTCCTCTCTCCCTGAATGTGGCATGTCAATTGTAGCACACTGTGACAGTGTATGGGGGACACGGGGGGAGATCCACACAGCGCCGGCACATGTAATAATAGAACGTTTATGCAGCAGAGCAACTGTAGTGGACACCATGAGCCCGGCACCGCCAACAGGGTTATGTAATAAAGCCTATCATAGGCTCTATTAAAAAATTCTGTCAGCGGTTCCGGGCTCATGGTGTCCACTACACTTGCTCTGCTGCAAATATGCCTCTGCATAAGTGCTATCAGTGGAGGAGTGAAAGGGGATCCGCGCCGCAGCAATTGGAAGCTGAGGGTGCAGGGCTTCCGGCGTCACTGCTTACCAGTCCGTTCTCCACCACATGCTGGGCTCCAGAGCCACGATCACCGGACCGTAACTCCTGCACCCGAACTTCCGTTACTTTCTAGCTGTGCGCAAAGCGATCCGCCTGTCTGCATCGTTACACCTGCCCCACTTACTGAATGTCACCATTCAGTAAGCAGGGCAGGTGAAACGTTGCAGACAGGGGAGGGGGAGCATGAGGAGAGCCGCCGCTGCCATTGAGCACCCTACTGTGCCAGTGAAACTGGTACTGTGTTAAAGCGTGAGGCGGGTCATTAGGAGGTGCCTGTGCACCCTCGGCACCCCCCGTGCGCACGCCTATGTATATATATATATAGAGAGAGAGAGAGAGAATGGATGAAGCGGGACTCCGCTGTCTTTGCAAGGAGCTGTAATCACAACTCGGTGCCCCCCGTGTAAGTACCCGGTAGGTTCCCGGGATAAGTAGATGCTGGGTGACGGCGGCACTCGAAGGAATAAAGTAGCCAGACAACTGGATAGTGACCAACGTTTCAAGGCTGGTGCAGCCTCTTTGTCAAGGTGCGGTAAGACAATGTTAGGAACAAACACCACATACCTTTATCCCTGCTCTGTGCAGCTCAGCGTCCGTGGCCACGCCGCCTCCTGGCGCTCAGTCGTGACGTCATCGCCCCGTTGTGGAGGGGCGGGCGTTGTAGCGAGTATGCCAGAGCTGGGGAATGATACATATTATTTGTATTTCAAAAAACAGTGTAATTGATGTATGGTACAAAGTAATGTGACAATATTAAGGCAACTGTTGCTGCAAACATAATCAATGTGAGTCTATTGAATAAAAAATGAAAGTGAACAAAATGAAGTGAATATAACAGCAAACAAAAAGTGATCAATGTGTACTTCAAAAGACATAAATGGTGAAAAAAATGTATAAATAGTGGAACACTCTTTGGAGTGGGGTTAGAGAACAGCGACATCAAATATTAAAATGGGCTGAACAGTTAATCTCAGCATAAACATATGTAGGGTGGGAGTCGACACATCGTGTCAACCACCAACTAGATCTTACCATATATTATTTGTAGCTTAAAAAGATTTATGCTGTCGCTGGCACCAATCAATGGGCGGCAACCTTGCTGAATAGGTACTGGCACATACACAGATGTATACTGTGTGTGCAGAGCCTAATGAGTGCAAATGCTGTTAGAACATACTACAAAAAGTACGCTAGTCCTGCATGCTCATTGAGCCCTCTAGGGGACAGGGTGCTCAACCTGTGTATCCAACGGCTCTCCGATTGGCACAGTTTGAGTCCCCTGTCACCTCCTCTTTTCAATGGGGGTATTTGCTCAATGATCCTATACCTGAGGGATGTTAGAGGGTGTCTAGCCTCCGCGAAGTGGCGAGCCACTCGTCGCTCGCTCACTCCGGTGGCTATGGCATTTTTGATTGCTGATCGGTGGGCGGCTGCCCGTTCTTTGAACATTCTGACAGTTTTACCGACATAGTGTCGGCCGCATGGGCAGCTGATCAAGTAGACAACATGATCTGAAGTACAAGAGACGCGTTGTCTGATCTTAATGGGCCGTCCTGAATAGGGATGATTAAATGTTTCACCGGCTGTCATAAATTTACACGTGGTACATCCGCTACATTTGTAGCACCCATTCTTGGGGACACCAAGGAATGAATTGGTTTTAATAACTGGTGTGGTGACATCATTCTTCACCAGGTAATCTTTTAAATTTTTACCACGTGTATATGCACACATCAACTTTTTCTGATGAAATGTGTGCAAAGCTGGATCGGTGTTCACGATCGGCCAATGAGATTTAGCTATTTTGCTAATGGACGTACTTAGTGGGTTAAAAGCATTAACCCATATGACACTTGTATCACCTTTTGCTGCGGGGAAGGCTGTAATGACTGATGTCTAGTCATGTTTTTCACTTTGTTTTTGGTTTTAAGCAACTCCTCTTTATGATAGCCTCTGGCAGCGAATTTATCTACCATTTGTGTTAAAGATGTCTCAAGCTCATTTGGGTCACTGACTATTCGTCGGACTCTGAGCATCTGTGACAGAGGCAGCCCCCGTTTTAGTGGTGTAGGGTGATGGCTCGTGGCCAATAACAAATTGTTACGGTCCATCTCTTTTTTGTATAGTGAAGTGTTGATCCTGCTGTTAACAATGTTAATTTGCACATCTAAGAAATGGATGTTGTGTTGATCAATAGTGAATGTGAACTTCACTGGAGAGTTGGAGCTATTGAGAGTTGGAGCACACAACTCCACGAGGACCCCCACGAGGGAAAACAGCAGGTGGTCGTCAGGCACCCGGCTGTCGGCATTTTGACAGTCGGGATCCCAACATCGGGTAAACGACTGTCGGGAACCCGTCCGGCACCCATAAGGAATGGTGCGGAAGAGTAACATAAGTTTGGGGAGAAGCAACATTTTGTAGGCAGCTATATGGCCTAACCACGAGCAGGGCCGGATTAACAATGGGCCTGGTGGAGCTGTAGCTCCAGGCCCACTCTCCAAATAGGCCCATTTTGTAGTTGAGGGCCAGGGCTTTCCAATGAGACCGACCCCGCGTCGCTAGCCGCCGGAAACCGAAGATACGGCAGGGCAAATCTGGAACGTTTTCCCCATAGGATAACATGGGACCCGCTAATTCCGACCCCCACTCAGTTCCAATGGCTGCCAGTTGAACCCAAATCGCTGGGCCTTCAATCTGATACCAGGCTGGTCCATATCGGTTAATTGGTTCCAGACATATTGCGGGTAAACCAATTCTTTTTCATTTCTGAAATGTAATTTCTGGCTGTTCATGTTGTTTGAGGGCAGCTTTCTCTGGCATCAAATGGTTTCACAGGTCCAAAATCATTTGAAGCCCACTCAAAAGTTCTTCAGTATGATACTGGTCTCATGTAAATGGATAACTTGGTTCCGAAGATATAGCCGTTGATTGAAGGGGGAGAGGGGGTGGTATTCTTTCCCCCTCACACCAGAAAATGCAGGGACTTTTTCAAATAGCTGAGTCCTGCAGTGCTCTGAATACAGCTGGGCAGCCCCCTGCTCTCTGCCTGGCTGTCAATGGCTGTCACTTCTGCCCGGCAGCGACTACAGGGGATTACATGCTCATTGCCAAGGGGGAATACATTATGAGCATGTATTCCCCCTTGGCAATGAGCATGTAATCCCACATGGAAATGAGCATGGAACCCCTGGCAATGAGCTGTTATGATCTGCCTCCAGGGGATCAGTGTAAATGTGCAGTTTATATATTCTGTTTGCAGTTTGTATGTTTTCCCCTGGATCAGTACTCCCTGGGTTTCATGCATACCCTGCTTCTTGGGTGTGGCTGCATGCAAAGTTATATAGTTAGGTGCTCAACATGCTGACGCTGCCGGTTTTACTGTAGTTCCCAGTGCAGTTCTGTTTGTCTTGGTTCCTGCTCCAGAGTGTTCCCGGTCCCCGCCTTTGTATCCAGCATCCTGTGCCCAGCCTTGCTTGTGCTACAGAGTCTGTGATTCTGGTCCCAATCAGGGCTGCTGCCTGCCTGTTCCTATGCTGCAGTCCCCTGAGTTCCTTCTGCTGTGATACCATCATCCCATATAAGTCAGGGGTTCTCCATGCAGCTCTTCTTTTATTTAAATTGTACTGTACCATCTCTGCATTGTTGCAGCAGATCGCACTGGGGGGGGGTCTGGTTTGCTCTCTAGGGGTCAATCCTTCCCTGTGCGAAGTAGTCTGGGGTTTGTTGTGTATTTAACACCTTAGTGCATTGTTGTACCCATGGGGTTACTTTTCCCACGCATTGGTAGGCTGGGTGTGTAAGCCATCTCACTCCACCTTGTCGTGTGTTTCACTTCCTGCGGGCCACCTTGTCCCACTCAAGACCAGATGGCAACGTTCTGGGGCTGGACCTAATCCTAATCCGACCCACAAATTGGTGAAGCCTTAGCCCGCAAGAGGCCAGCAGAATTGTGGAATCACGGCAACACACACCCAATCCTACTTTACATGAGCATGTAGGTAAGCAGCATTTATAATTTTTAAGAGTCATTATGGTGTTTGGCATAATACGTAATGGACATTATGATGTGTGGCTTAACATGTAATGGGCATTATGGTGTAAATTTTTATGACGCATATTGTGAATTTTTGCTCAATCCGTTTGGTATAATGGGCCTTATTCAGATCTGAGCTCAGTACAAATTTGTTCGGAAAATGGGCAAAACCATGTGCACTGCAGGTGGGGCAGATGTAACGTGCAGAGAGAGTTAGATTTGTCTGAGTTATTTAGCTTCTGTGCAAGGTAAATACTGGCTGTATTATTTTTACACTGCAATTTAGATTTCAGTTTCAGAACACACCACCCAAATTTTATTCTCTTTGCACAGGTTACATCTGCCCAACCTGCAGTGCATATGGTTTTGCCCATTTTCCAAACAAATTTGTACTGAGCTCAGATCTGAATAAGGCTCAATGTGTATTTTGGCTCAATCTATGTGGCAAAATGTGAATTTTGCCTTAATCTGTGTGGCATAACGTGAATTTTGACTCAATCCATGTGCCATAGTGTGAATTTTAGCTCATTCCATGTGGCATGATGTGAATTTTGGCTCATTCCATGTGGCATAATGTGTAAGAGGCAAGTACAGTATAAGGGGGTTACTACTGTGTTGGATGTTTTGTATAAGGGGTATATGGTGTGGTAAACTTAGGTGACCACATAAAAGGTGCTGAAATGTTGTCTACCAAGTTTTGGTTTTCAGTATTTTTTTTATGACTGGAGTGCTGCCTCACCTCGCAAGTATTTTAGGACATCGGCATTCTGCGGGTGCACCTTTGAAGGGCACCCGGCAATATATCTCCCTGCATCCTGTGATATATATGCCATTGCACTCTTTGGCTGGAGGGAGTGTGCATATATATCTTCCGATGCTCTCAGTGCTGGCGATTCATGGTCGGCACTGCAGATGCTGATGGAAGGTAAGTATATCTGCAGCTTCTATTTTCCCTCTTTTCTGTGCCAGGTCCTTGCATATGGCAACCTTTTTGCCATTTTCCACCCTATACTAAACCCATTGCATTTTTCCTATGCCAGCCCCCTGCCTTTTCCAGGCATATATAATTAGTTACAAATATAACAAAATAGGTGACACCACTTAGCGCTAACTTAGTGATCAGATAAAGAATAATTTACATATCTTCCATTGGTACAGTGATCCATATGTAATTCAGGTTTTGCAGGTAATAAAACATCACAAATGATACACCCTTTCTCCCACGTTAGTGGGATTGTTTGAACACAAGGGTATATCATATTGATACACCCTTGTGTTCAAACATTTATTCTCTCCTCCTACAGCTTTGCTCTCTCCCTCACCAAACAATCCTTTTTCCTCCCATCCCCCCTCTGCTGCTGCCATTACCCTTCCACTCCAACTATCCTACTCTGCCCTCCTTCTGCCCCACTACAGAAAAGGAAGTCCACTACCTCATCTTATCCTCTCCCCCCTCTACCTGCCCCTTGGGCTCCTGTCTCCTCTACATCCTGTCCCCCACTGGCTGCTCCCACGTTGCTCACCTTTTCAACCTATTAATCTCTAATAGCATCATTTCCTCACCATTCCAACATGCTCTGGTCTCACCTATTCTAAAAATAAAAAAGCAACCTCAACCCGTTATCACTCACTAACTACTGCCCGATCTCCCTTTGCTTACAAACTACTTGAACGGCTAGTTTACAGCTGTCTCACAGCTAATTTTCTGACAACTCCAGCCTTTATGCCCTACAATCTGCCTTTCACCCACTCCACTCCACTGAGATTGCTCTGGTGAAAGTCACCAATGACATGATTTTGGCCAAAATCCACTTCTCTGCACACTTGAAAACATTTACCCCTCATTATCTTCCCCACAGCCAGAGTAACACCCCCTTCTAATATTTCTATCACTGTTGTAAACATCATCATCTCCCCCATTCCCCAACTCTGCTGTTTGGGTGTCGCTTATTTTAGGCATATCTTATTCTCCCTCCACTCCTCTTCTGCCACTCCCCTTTGACAAAATCTGCACCAGCTCCCATTCCTCTACAGAATCTTCTTCTAACTCCTCAACCTCACATACTAGGCTTTCCCTAATTCCACTGCCCCATACATCTCCAACCTCATATCCCTTCATACTCCCTGTCGCCCTCTACAGTCGGCCAATGCTTATCGCCTCTTCTCTACCCTGGTCACTGTGGTCTCTCACAAGAGAAAAAACACAGTGGTCTCTCACAGGAAAAAACAAACAAACACAGTGGTCCACACAGGAAAAAAGCTGTGGACCCGCACAGATAAAAAAACCTACACTGTGACCTCAAACAAGAAACAAACAAAGACAATGGTCGTTCACAGGTCTCCATATACATGGAGCCTGCAATGCTCCCAGTGGTGAATCATTCACCATTTTCCAAGAGATTTCTGCTGCTATGATTTCTGCCTATACGCAACTCTGGAGAGTTAAGTAATAAAATATGGGTGCAGGGTGTGCATCAGGGCCCCCTGGACCCAGGAGCCTGTGTGCACTGCACCCATTACATATATGCCTATCACACTTTTTTGCTTCATTGTTGGCATATGATAACACTTCTGAATTACAATTGCCACACCCACTATTACTGACCAGTAGCTAAAACTTTTATTCTACTACAATACCTCATATACTGTACCAAGGGTTCCCCATAATTCTTAAATTGTAAGCTCATCTATATGGGCAGAGACCTCTACAGTATGTTTTCTGTTACTGTCGATAAATCTTGTTTGTTTGTGTTATGATCCCCTGTGTAATTTGTCCACACTAAATAAATAATAATTTACTGGTGTAGAGAGTAAATGATTCGAACATTAAATAACTACTGTATACCCTTTTTCTTTTTTAGTTGTGACTGGAGCTGGAGATGGTATCGGTAAAGCATATTCCATTGAGGTAAATATACTTCTTTGGACTTTGTAGAGTCTGTCTGTTATCAGTCTGCTTGTTCTGGCATCATGCAAAAAACTACTGGATGGTGTTTTCACTATTCTATACCTTAGTGAGCCAGAATTATCACAAACACAGGGTCCTTGATTACAATGTTGTTTATTCTCAACAGCAGGTTAAAGCATAGCAGGTTCAATCCACATGCAGTGAGTTTTACAGGTAGAAACATAGCAGACTCTTAACAGGCTCCACTGATCCCTATGCTATAACACTCCCAGTCTATTACTCAGGCAGATATTACACCATCAAGAGCAAGACAACTCTGCCCTAAAAACCCTTATATCAGGAAATCTCTGGTGCTGCTGATTACACCTGGGATTCTGCTGCTGCTACCAAAACCTGATCTGGATCCTCCACATTATTTTCATGTGGGGGAATGCTGACTGAAATATATATACTGTGTTCTGATTGGTGGATCAGTGTGATAAGTATGGGGAGCCGTCAGTCACAAGCCACACCCTCTGACGAAGTTGCATTACGAAACGCGTTAGAGCGGGGCTTGTGATGGCATCTCTCACCTTGTCCAGCTCCCCCCACCGCGTCTGTTCCTGTGTGGTTGTCCCGACATGCTGTTTGCTTCAGTGGGAGATCGTGGTTCCCAGCAGTGCCCCGGATTAGCGGTAGGAGGTTGCCTGGCATTTTCGATTTGAAACTTGTGGTACCCAGCCCACAGCAGTTTTGCATTTGGTACGAGTACACTGTTGCTCCATCTGGATGTGTTTTATACTTCATTTTTATTAAAATCTTGTGTGATACACTATGGAGCACCCATCCTGTTCTTTATTTTAATATATATATATATATATATATATATATATATATATATACACACACTATGTGTAATGTACATATATTGTACACCTGAACGTGAAGAGATGTATGTATACATACTGTATATAAATTCATATATCTATTTCACATGAAAATCCGACTATATATTAATCACTAATTAGGCAGGTTATCTTGACTTATAAAGTTTCAGTTTACACATCAATCCAGTAGATGGTGCACAGAGGATGATCACAATATTAGATGGTCATTCAATATGAGCAATAACAAATATCCATTTGAGCGAAGCCGCAGGCAAAGGCTAGTCGAAATATATTTACACTGATTGGTCATAAAATGTGCACAATGTAATGAGGTAAATGAAAGTTTCACTATCTTTTGTAGTTGGCAAATCGTGGCATGAATATTGTGATGATCAGCCGAACCTCTGAAAAAATGCAGAGAGTTGCTTTAGAAATTGGTAGGTTCCATGATTATTTTGCAAAATGTCACAATCAGGAGCATTTGTGATTGTTCTAGATGTCTACATATATACCAAAACACAATTACACACACACACACACACAGAGGCAGAACTCTGGGAGGCAATGGAGTCATGTGGCACCGAGCTCCTGCTCCCAAGGGGGCACCTCTCCTCACCTTCAAGTTTGAATCAGTTAATTGAAAGCAGTTGATATCGCTAATGTGGCTGATTGGGTTCTAACATAATTTTTGCAAGTGTCACACTTTGTATTAGATCCCATGACCTGTCCTAATGGAGACAGCCACCTTTGTGATTGAGCTATTTGGGGGCACCAATATTTACCTGGCCTCCGGGCAGCTCTGATTAACTTACGCCACTGCACACACACACACACTTCAAGGTTTTAGATTCCATAAGGTGTCAATATTTTGGAGGTGGCAGTCAGATTAATTGAAAACACAGACCTAGCAGGGATTTCACCAACAGATCAGTACATTGGATGCATGAATACAAAAAGGTTATTACCAGTGGCGGCTCCTACCTCTTTTGCAGGTACCCCCCTGTCACTGCCGCCATCGCCGCCATTGCCTCTTCCCGTCCCCGGGGCCTGTCCTATGATGACAGGCGCCATGACTGGCGCATGCACAGTACAAACATATGTACTGCGCATATGGCTAGCTTCTATGGGCTGCTTCATAGAAGTAATCATGGTCCTGGTGCCTGTACAATTTAAGTTACATGCACCGGGACCAGCGCATGTACAGTACCGATATAAATACTGCGTATGCGCATTTGCTGTTTTTGCCCAGCAGCCCGCAACAAGGCGTCCCGGAGGAAGGTTACACCTCCCAATGGGACTGCCTTCGTGACTGGCAGGTCAGACTTCCAACAGGAAGTTTCTGCCAGCCACAGTGAAGCCAGTGCAGTCTCACAGACTGCATCTGGCTTCACGACAATGGCGTATTTTACCTGGGGGGGGGCTGCAGCGCTGCAGCCCATAAGTAAAAACCACCACTGGTTATTACACAGTGTAAAATACCCATCTCCATGTACAGTGTGTTGGTTGCTCTTCACATGACATGCTGATCTCACTTGCCTGCTCTAGGGATGGGAATTACTATGGGAATCAATATTTTTGATATAATGTTTTTTTTATTTATGTATTTTTGTATCAAGGGTGATTTTTCAATGCTGAATCACTAAATAAATTATTTTGATAGTGATTGACTTAGCTCTACTTAACACTTCCCGCTGGTGGTACTTTGGAAACCACACATACAAGTTTCTACAGAAACTATACATGTATTTGGATGTGCCCTATTGTTGCTGAAGCTGGTACAGACCTTCCAACACACACACACATCCATACCTTCTGATGTTAAATCATTAATATTCCAGAACCAGTGTTTAAGGATAAACATCTTAAAGCATGTGTAATACTGATAATTTTGATATCATATCACTAGCATGTTCTTGCTAGTGCTAGGAAATCTGTAATTAATTGTGCAGTGACATAGAGGCTGGTTCAGAGGTGGAGGCTATAGTCTCCATGCATGCATATATGTTCACAATGGCTGTGTGGCAACAGGAGGCGTTTGTGCATGTGTCCTACCGGGATGCGGTCATTTGGTCTACTACAGTATGGTCGACAGTCATTAGGTCGAATCCATTAGGTCGACATGCTAAAAGGTCGACATGACTCTAGGTCGACATAGGAAAAGGTCGACATGATTCTAGTTCGAAAGGTCATTAGTTCGACAAGGTCATTAGTTCGACAAGGTCATTAGTTCGACATTGTCTATGTCGACATTCACAAGGTCGACATGGAGTTTTTCACTGTTTTTTGAGCCAACATGTGCCAACAGGCGGTATTTCATGCCCTACCATCCACTAGGGTGTGGTGGGAGAATAAAATAGTGTGCCGAGCGTAGCGAGGCACCGTGCCCGACGCATCGCGAGCGCAGCGAGCGATGCGAGGGGATGCAGTGCACTTTAAACTGAGTCCATGTCGACTGTGTTGACATTCAGGTAAAAAAACAGTGAAAAACCCCATGTCGACCTTGTGAATGTCGACATAGACAATGTCGAACTAATGACCTTGTCGAACTAATGACCTGTCGAACTAATGACCTTTCGACCTAGAATCATGTCGACCTTTTCCCATGTCGACCTAGAGTCATGTCGACCTTTTAGCATGTCGACCTAATGGATTCGACCTAATGACTTTCGACCATAATGCAATAGACCAAATGATCCCAACCCGTACTACCAATGTCTGCTCTTGAAATTTCATCTCTAGTATAATCTTGCCAAACTTGTTATAAAGAAAATACCACTAAAAAATCTGGTACTTGTGGACAATCACGGCTCCCACGATGTGCATCGTATAGCAAAAAAATCGCATGTGATCGCATCGCATGCGATTACATGCAGTGTTTTTTTTTAACAGATAAGCATCCAAATGCATTGAAATTAGTATCAAACATGTTCAATGGCCCCCAAATGTAATTTTTGAGGCTGTACCACCCCCACTATCAACGCGAACCCGAAGCCTGGCGAGTGCAGCGAGCCCGCGAGGGGCGGCGGTACGCGTCCTACGACCTTTTCATACCCCCACTATCCACGTCGGCGTGGAGTTGAGAATAGAAAGTGTGGCGAGCGCAGCAAGCCACCGAGCCCGAAGCGTGGCGAGCGCTGCGAGCCCCGCGAGGGGACACGGTTACCTTCACAGGTATCCGCGTCCCCTCGCGGCCTTCACAGGTGACCGCGTGCGCTCGCCACGCTTCGGGCTCGGTGGCTCGCTGCGCTCGCCACACTTTCTGTTCTCAACTCCACGCCGACGTGGATAGTGGGGGTATGAAAAGGTCGTAGGAAGCGTACCACCGCCCCTCACGGGCTCGCTGCGCTTGCCACGCTTCGGGTTTGTGTTGATAGTGGGGGTGGTACAGCCTCAAAAATGACATTTGGGGGCCATTGAACATGTTTGATACTAATTTCAATGCATTTGGATGCTTTTCTGTTAAAAAACGCATGCGATGTAAAAAAATTGGTAAAAAATTTGCAAAAAAGTATCCAATCGCATGCCATCGCATGCCACTATATATGGCATGCGATGGCATGCGATGGGAGCCGTGATAATCCACAAGTACCAAAAAATCTAACTGCTCAATAACATAAGGGCTGATTCAGGAGTAGATGCTATAGCATACCTCCCAACATGACCCTCTCCAGGAGGGACACAATGCTCTGTTACTGGACTTTCTCTTAAAGTATGATTGCCATCACCTGTTTCACACAGGTTAATTGATAAGAAAGGTGCTTCAACACAGATGATGGCAATCATAAATTAGGGGAGAAGTCCAGGAGCAGAGCAATATGTCCTTCCTGGAAAGGGTTGTGTTGGGAGGTATGCTATAGTCCCATAACACTCCCAAAAGTCAGGATTGTGTTGTCACTGTCCAGTTCCCACCCTGAAATCCCTTTTTCATGGATAGACAGATCAGGCCAAGTTGTGGCTGAATAGAACAAGACATAGCAAAATGTGTAAATGTGCTTCTATGCATGTGCTGTATGCACAAATATGCCTCTCACATCCATGAACATGAGTCATTTTGCAAAACTTTGCAGTTGCAATTGCCAGTGGGGGAGTCCCTCACTTCAAAATGTTGCAGGTGCATCGCTAGCAAAGTGCTCACACATGAAGTGTAGCCTCTTGCGGAGCTAGACGCACAGAGCTGCCATCTTTTGGATCACAGTAGCTGCATGTGATGGCACTCAGCCGCTGCCCCCCCCCCAATGGTTCGAGCACTCCTCCACTGTCTGCACAACACACCAAAAGTGCTGCACCGCCACCTCCATAACGCCCCCCTTGTGCCTTAGACTGCAGTCACAATTTTCATGATTTTGGATTTTTGGCTCATTTGGAAACACATCTGATTCAGGCCCAATGTGAGGCGTCACCAGGTCTGGTGACATCCGCAACAAGCTCTGTATCCCCAAGTGTGAGCAAGAGTAAGTAATGTGTCACTACCCTAATTTCCAGTAGAATGTCACCCAAATAACGGGCAATGTCTCAACAGTCGGATTTCAAGGCTGTTTGAGCTGAGAGCAACTTGACATTTGGAATTCAATGTTACGGCTGTTGAGTGGCGGAAAGTCTGTGAATCAGCGTAAGCGGCCACGGATTGTCGAAAAAAATCTGTGAATATGACAACACGTGGCTGTTTCTGACAAAACAAATAGTTGGATCTGACACCCTGCAATACTGTCGTTAACGGCAGCATTGAATAGGTGACTGCCGTTATTTCCCCTGTCGGGAAATATCAGCACACAATGAATACCCCCTTAATGTCTGAATGTGGAAATGTTTCTATAGTACTACTGAAAAGAACATGAGATATATAAACACACATTTTAAAATTAAAAACATTCCAAAATGTAGAGGAAAATTATAATTTTATTATACAGGTTGAGTATCCCTTATCCAAAATGCTTGGGACCAGAAGAATTTTGGATAACGGATTATTCAGTATTTCAGAATATTTTTATATTTCAATTGAGAAATCATGCATTTATGTTGTACAAACACATTAAACACATGAAATACACACAAATATGTTATATTACTATATTATAATTTGTGCATGAAATAATGTTTCAAAACATGAAACGAAGTTTGTGTACTATCTCAGATACTGAATTTGAATGCCAAGCAATCATTGTCTTGCACATAGTTAGTGCCACTTACATATCCTGTCCCCAGTAGTGCTTTTACAGTTGTCTCCAGTAGTGCTTTTACAGTTGTCTCCAATATTGTTTTTACAGTTGTCTCCAGTAGTGCTTTTATCATGACATTTTTTATTTTACTTTCTGGAATGTATTGTTTTCGGAATAATTTGGATAAGGGATACTCAACCTGTATTACAATACCTATTCTCCAACTAGAATAATGTAGAAAGAATGGCAACATAGTAAGAAAAACTACTGCTAGAAACTGAAAAAAATAAATATATGTTTAACTTTTTTATATTATACACATTTCAACAGAGCAGTCTACAAAAAGAAGTGTTAAAATCATACAAGCTGACTTCACAAATAATAACATCTATGAGGGTATCGAAGAAAGTTTGAAAGAATTGGAGATTGGAGTTTTGGGTAAGAAATCTGATCATATTTCTCTTATTTGCATACTGCAGTGGTTCCCAAACTTTTTTAAACATGACGTCCTAGGGTATCAGGATTTTTCTCACGGCACTCCTAGTCCAAAAATTTCTTATTGAAAAAGTCACACAAAAAGTAAATTGACTTTATATGTCATCCTTAGGTACTGTCACATGGTGATGGGCAGGATTCACTTCTGTTTGTCCACATATTGTATGATTGGAAGCCTCAAGAACTGTTTTTTTTTTCTATGAAAATAAGCATTAAAAATTTGAATTGGTCCTGGACCAAGAACTGTTTTTTTTTTCTATGAAAATAAGCATAAAAAATTTGAATTGGTCCTGGACCACCATCCCAAGGCACCCTTGCAAGTGTTCCACAGCAACCCAGGATGCCATGGTGGAACACACAGTTTGGGAACCACTGGGATACTGTAAAACATGATAAGTAAATAATGATAGTATAGATAGTATGGAATAAATAAATGACACAGGATTAGATGCAATAATTCAACATTTGCATGATAATGCAAATAATTAATGATTTGCAATGATATTTCTGAGCTGCTTGCCATACTTTCCTTCGGGTGCAGTACAAACATCCTGAGGAAAGGATACTCAGGTGATGCTTTGAAAAGAACCAGTATGTTTTTAGCTGAACAATATGCCGCCTTTCCAAAAATGATATAGATTCAAACTTGCAATATGTTTTGTTAGTATTTAAGTGCATTGAAAATACTAATATTTTTAATTTGTATTTTGTTTGGCTAGTTAACAATGTAGGAATGCTCCCAAGTCCTCATCCAGGCCCATTTCTGACCAGACCAGACAATGATGAGGTGCGGTAATTCAATGCATATTTTAAGGATTACTGAAGACGGTTTTAAAAGTCAACTGACTGACTCTTACAACATGTACCATGAAAGGACATGTAATTGCTATTTTTTTTTTAAATATACATGTCTTGGGAGAGCCTGATCCCTATGGTACTACCAATTTGCACGCTACTTTTACTAAGGGGACAGTGACTGGCTGTGAAATGTTAATATGCTCCAAAAATAGAGGTCGGCATCCTTTTGCTTTCAGTTAAAATCCAGATAATCTTAATAATATCATGATAACAAATAAACAGAAAAATGGTGATGGTTTGCAATCACTCAGCAGGGTAGGGTAAATAGCCTTTCACTATGTCTGGATATATTTTTGGATGCTTTCACAATGGGCGCTAAGGGGAGAGCTTTAGGGTTAGGAGGGTGGCAGGGCTATTTTTGTGAAGGCTCCAGCAGGAACTGAGGCCCTTATTCTAGTTCACTGTTTCTGACAAAATATTCCTCAGATGGACAAAACCGTGTGCACTGCAGGTGAGGCAGGTGTAAAACCCCACCCAAATCTAATTATCTCTGCACAAGTAACACCTGCCTCACCTGCAGTGCACATGGTTTTGTCCATCTGAGGAATATTTTGTCAGAAACAGTGAACTAGAATAAGGGCCACAGTTCCTGCTGGAGCCTGCACAAAAATAGCCCTGGAGGGTGGGTTTAGACTGCAGGGATGGAGCGTTAGGGTCGGGCACGAACGGTGAGGGCTTGAGGTATGCTGGGGGGGAGGGGGCATGGGGGTGGCTAGGGTTAGGAATTAGGTGGGAGAGTTATAGTTAAGGGGGTATGGAGAACAAAATTAAGTGAAGTGTGTTTATAGCTCATCCTTAGGATCAGGATTCACTTCTGTTTGTCAACAATGTATCTATTACATTGGTCCACCATCCCATGGCACCAGTGCAAGTTCCCCCAGGGTGCCATGGCACACAATTTGGGGACCACTGGCCTAAACCATTTCAAAAGTTTGCATCACAGGGCACTAATGATGTCAAATAATTAAAAGCAATTAATTACACTAAGAATAATGCTTTTATTTCTTTTACCTAGAATCTGATTAATTGCAATGTCACTTCTGCAGTTAAGGTATGTACTATACAAATGTAAAAGCAAGTTGTTTAGTTCATGCATGTAGTATATTCCATGCATATATTTAGTCACAGCATACTGAGGGCGGGATGTACTAAAGGGAAAATGCGGTAAAACCCCCGTTTTACTGCATTTTCCTATGCACTATTACCCGGCCGCACCGTTATCGTAGGGCAGGGTATCGCCAACTTTGGGTGGCGATACCATATAGAAGCCTATGGGCTTCTTTTCGCCGCCCGCCGCAACCCCACCGCCTCGCCGACCCCCCCTCTCCCCCTCCCTTGGGCTTACCTTCTTGCAGGTCCTCCTGGCCCCTGTAAGGTAAGCCCTTCCTCCCCCTATCAACGCAGCCGGACGTCCTTATGGCTGCAGGGGGGAGGAGGAGGCACCGGGGACAGCCTGCTTAGCTGTCCCTGGCGTGTAGGCATCAGGAGCCGGCTGGGGAGGTGACGGAGACCCCTGCGGACCAGAGTACAGGTATCGCGGGGGGCTCCGTTAGTACATATGCGTTGGCATCGCGGCGGACAGCCGGCGAAGGGCGGCGATGTATATTAATACATCCCGCCCTCAGAATCTATTACTACAGTTACCAGCCTGTCATTATGACGGAACAACCTAACCTATCAGTATGCACCCGAACAGAGCAACACTTGAATTGCTCCATCGGGCACCATTTGGTGGCTGGCATGCAAAACAGCTGAATCTGCTCAAAAGAGGTAAGAGGTAAGAAGTGACTATTTTTCTATAAGGGTGACGGCTGTGCGCTATAGGTCCACAGTGTATACCCTTCAAAGTATTCAACGGCTTCCTGACATTCTTTGAGTAAGCTGCTGAATACTTTGAGGTGTTGAAACAAATTAGAAAGAGGCCTTTTCTTCTCCTGGTACCAGTTCTCATTTGCACCCAGTGGTGACCATTATGTGGGCGGATCCAGACAAGGCATATTGGACTGCTAACCAAGCCGGGAGTGCATACTTACAAATCGCCATTCGGGTGGCCCCCTGTGCACATTTAACTGATCCCGGCTGAGGCAACCACAATTGCTGTCAAAAGGAGTGGTAACTATAATGCACTGTTTATACTAACAATCATCCACTGTTATCACGTTCCATTGACTATTTAATTATACTAACGGACAATCATCTATTAATCCATAACTACCCCATTGGAACTGTATCAGTTAACCAAATAAGTATTCTTACAAGGACATACTGTATACACAAAGTGGTTTGGATTGGCTCATTAACCCCACTTTAATGCGAGCTATTGTTGCTTCTGACCAAGTTTGTTTTCATTTATATATGTTTTAATTTATGTATTATTTTTAATATCAGATTTAATTTAAATTAAATGTGGTTTCTATTTTAGTGCAGTTTTATTATTATATAAGATTAACATGTTATAGATGTCATATCAGCGAGCGTCTTCTGAAAGAAAGAGTTCAGAGAGGCAAAAGAAGTTTAACATCTTTGTGTGGGCACTCAAATGTAACCTGTAAATTGATAAAACTTAATTTTTATTTAGGATAATTACGGCGCCAGAAAGTGTGTGACATAGGTATAATACCTCTGTCATGTGACACCGTTTCCCCCTGTTCAGGGCTTGTACACACTTGTGTAAACAAGCCCTAAACAGGATGGAATGGCCGTCCTGTGACATATGTAGTTTACCTATGTCACGCTTCCCGGCACCATGGTGCTCATATGGAGTCGGTCTACAGGCATCATGCAGGACCATAGAAGGGATGGACATATGAAGCTCACCATCAAATGATGGCTGGGCATCCGGCATCGAATCTTTTGATATGATGGTCACTGACCATCGCATCAAATGCATTTGTTAGAAAAAAGTATTCATATGATTTGTGCATGCACAAAAGCCCTTTTTTGCAAACATGTTCAGCATGGCTGACGGGAGAGAACAGAAGCACTGCTAAATGGCCACAAGGGGGGCAGGACCGTTGGAATACTGTGAAATGTTTACAATTCAATGATGGCAAACATTGGATTGCTGCCATCGAATGGTAAAACTATTACCATCAAAACAAAACCATTGATGGTTGCAAAACATCGGGATGCGCCTGACGCCACCCTACAATATTATATTGGCAGACTGGCCACAGGGGGAGACCTGCCGACAGCAGAGATGGGACTGCTTCTATCCTTTCAGAACTAAGCATACTGCAGTCCCCTCATGAGCCATTCACTGCACATGCAAATGGCACATAATTAGCAGCTGCAGGATATCTGTGTCCTCACATTATACTGCAGTAATTATAAGCGTTATAAGGTGTCATATCTATATACAGTTATGCAACTTTACTAAGGGCTAGATGTACTAAGCTTGAAAAGTGATAAAATAGACAGTTATAAACCACCAGCCAATCAGCTCCTAACTGCTATGTCACAGGCTGCGTTTGTAAAAATCGCTTTTAAAGGCTTAGTACATGTCGCCCATAGGGAGAAATCACATAAGACTTCCCTTGAACCTCCCAGGATGCGGATCACATGCGATGTATCCCATGCCGCCCTTTTAATGTGATGCCATACCCGCTGCCGAGAGGCTGCCCGTGTCGGAGGACAGACCTGCAAACACATCAGATCGGATCAGATGTCAAACACATCCGATTTGGCCACTTTTCACCCAATTTCTTGGCCAGATCCATCAGAATCTGGTGAAAAGTGGCCAAATCCGATTTAGCACTGACTACTATCTGCAGACTCATACCTAATTTGAATTTGGATTCCTGGGTAGACGCGGGAGTGACTTCCTTGGGCCACTTAGCACATGAGGGGTCTCTTTTACAGTTTTCCTCTCTTCAGGAGAAATATAGGCTACCCAAAAATGATTTTTTAGAAATACCTACAAATTCGTCATTGGCTTAGCACTACTTATAGAAGTACTATAAGACTTCTCCCTATACCTAAACTTCTTTCTGCTAAGATGTCCCCACAAACACATAGAGGTGGTATTTCAAAGTGGTATGACTATTTGATATCCAAATCTAAGAAGGGGGAACTCCCTGCTCAGTTAAAGTGGGAGCTTGACTTGGATATTTCTTTTAGTGAGGAGGTTTGGGACACTATATTATATTCAGGTTTTAAGATGTCCAGATGTTTGCAACACGCTGAAATGTTCTACAAACTTTGCCATAGGACTTATTTTACTCCTAAGCGGTTGCATGCCATCTGGCCGACTGTCTCTAACTTATGCTGGAGAGAGTGCGGGGAGGTGGGCTCCATTTGCCACATCTTCTGGGGGTGCCCATTGATTCGTCCTCTTTGGACAGCAGTTTTTGCTCTGATAAGTAAGGTATTTAGAATATGTGTGCCGTCAGACCCGGTGGTGGCGTTGCTACACCACACGGACCCCAATTCTGGAGGTGATCTTTATATCTTGAGACATATTTTAATAGCAGCCAAGGCCGCCATAGGTCTCCACTGGAAATCTACGGAGTTGCCCTCGATTAGTCATATCACTGCGAAAGTCCATAGACACTTAATCTTTGAGACCGTGAATGTTAAATATTCTTCTTCGGCCTCATCGATCCATCTTAAGTGGCTTAAATGGTGCGAGTATAGGGTGTCCCAGAATCTCCCCCTTTCTAATTATGATACGTGGAACCTCTCAGCTCTTAATTCCCCTTAGAGTGGTTAGAATACCTAACCTTACAGAGAGCTGAGGCTTGTTGCTGGAGTATACACCTTTCTCCCCGGAGAACAGCTGGACCTCAAAGTACCACATGTCCCCCCCTCTCCCTCTTGTGTCTGTCTATCTCTCTTTTTACACTTTACATTTCTCCTCACTCCCTATTATATGTTTACTTTTCTCTCTCTCTGTTTAAAACTTTTGTTCTCAATATGGGCCGCAGACATATACGTGGCATATAAGGTTTAGCATTATGCGATACATTTACTATTGTGTTCTGTACTGTCTGATGCAAGACATTATTCTTTGTATAGTACCAATGTTTACCTTTATGTATATTGTACGATGCCATTTTATGTGTCTGGTGTCTCAATAAAAATTCATTATGGGAAAAAAAAAGAAAAGTGGCCAAATCTGACAAGGCCAGTTTAAGTGTTTTCAGTATTCTGCCGTCTTCTAATTGATCTATGTCTCTGTGAATACCTCAATCATTTCATATATACACTACTTTATTCCCCCTGGTGTGTTTTTAGATATTTTCACCCATAAAATAGCCTTGGCAAATTGACATTTTTTGATAATTTAAAAAAGGTGGTGACTTAGGAGAAGCATAGTTGTAAGATGCTTTCTTCTCCCTTTTTTTCTTTATTTGCTAAAATATTTTTTTGACAATTGTGTAAATTATTATGTTTATTTATGATAATTAAAATATTACATTTGAGTGCCCCCAAAAAGAGGATAAACTTCTTTTGCCAACTGCTATCATTAATGTCAATAATTATATTCACTTTACTATGCTATTGTTGGTCTACCTATTAATTATCCTATTAGAGTCACTGGTGCAAGCTTATACCCCCTTTTCTCTATACCAATGTTATAGACGTCATATATGTCGCTTTATATATGTAACATTGTTATTCAATGTTGCCGTTTTCATGGTTTTCTTTTTAGCATTAATATTGTTATTATAGTTTATTATTGAAGTGCATTGGTTTTATAGGTCGCACATTTTGCCAGCACTAATGTAAACCATATCTAATAGAGCTGTTTCATTAGTGGATTTACAAGTGCTGGCAGGCTATGGGATATGATACAATAGGTTTAAAAACGAAACAGCTGGGCTCAGTGGGAAGAGGGCAACTACTGCAGTCCTTACAAGAATGACATCTTATTTTGCTATGGAATCTGCATGTAGAACTGTATGCTGGTATGATAATCTTGCTGTTATTGCTATAGTCTAATTAAAGGAGCACTAGATGATTTCTACGCTTGCATTTTATAGGGCAGAAATCATACTGACTGTCTTTCTCATGCAGGCCTCTATGCAGATTTGCCTACCCTCCTGCATTCTGCAGGAGACTCTCTGAAATAGCAGCAATCTCCCTCTCTCCCTCATTAGTCTAGCAATCTCCCTCATTTCACCTAGTCCACATTACACTGTTAAATTTCTGAGGAAAAAAGGAATGAGAGATATATACATTTACATTGAATCATCAGCACCATTTCCCAGCACTTTAGCAAGTTTAGTAGCTCTTACTAACTGCTTTGGGGCTAGCAAGTCATTTTAAAATATTCCTCTCAGATGTAGCAGTACACACCCACGTTTCTAGGTGCCACGTTCACAATCTCTCCATATATGAAACTAGACACGCCCTTTGGTTGGAACATGGGGCACTGTTTAATATGTCTACTACCAATTATAATCTCCATGTAACCAATTTTCAAGAGTAGGCAAGTATGCCTCTCTGGTATCCAGAAGGGGATACAGTATCATGAAATTGAAAGGGGTGTAGTGCTATGATCAGGGCTGCTGAGAGGGGGGGAGGGGGTGGGAGCAGGTACTAATTAGCTGGGGCCCTGGTCTCACCCCCCCCCTTCCCCCTCCATCTCCATCGCTTCCCCCACCATCGCTCCCAGGCAGCAGCAGCAGCAGCAGCATACACATACATGTGCTGTGCTGACAGCAGGCTCAGCATGAGCATCTCACTGACAGCATGAGAGCCTGCTGTCAGCACAGCACATGCTGTAGGTGTTTGCTGCTGCTGCTGCGGGGTGGGGGGGGGGGGGCGACAATAACACTCCCCCCTCGACTTTAGAGTGTTTTTTCACCCCCTAAACGTTTTGGGGGCATGGTCTAATCGATGGAGGTGGCCACGCCTCCCGTAATTAGGCCATGCCCCCAAAATTTTACTGGGGCCTAGCATACCTATCAGCAGCCCTGGCTAAGACTCACCTTATTTTGGCTCGACACTGCATGGCATATTGCTGTGCAGGCATTATGCAGCATTTTACTGGAGAAGTGGGCTGGATACAGAAGAGTTAACCACTTTCCCAAGATATTTTGGAGCCTAATTGTAACTCCAGGACAGTTGGTAAATGTGACAGAGCCTTGTCAACAAGGTAGTTCCTATTCACATGATTTACTACTCCAGCCCAATGTCATGTGAAAAATGGGCATATTGTATAAGTGTATAAGCATCTTTAGACCTACTGTAGTGACTAGGGACTGAATGCACTAATAAAAAATGTTTTTTTTTACCACCTTTCCGTATGCTCTAAACCCCCTCCACTGGGCCAGCGCAGCAGAGGGCTATGTGTAGAAGGCTATGGGCTTCTCTCCGCAGCGCTGTGTGAGGGAGCAGTCACGGATCCCTCCCAGCATGCCCTGCAGGCAGCCACCACTCATGCGCACATGCGCAGAGGGACTCCCGTGTCTCAGACCCAGAAGTCCAGGGACGGCATCGCATCACAAGGGACAGCTCTTATCGCAAGAGCTGTCCCTTGCGGTATTAATTGCATATGCTAGTGCATATGCGATTAGTAAGAAAGTGGTAGATTGCGGAGGGGTGCAAACACGGGCGGCGTTAGACCATCCCGCCCCTAGGTCCGTGTGGCTCTGACGGAGGATTCCTGACACTAGTTTTTTTAATTGAATGTAAACATACTAACTTGTCATCGCGCTACTAATTGATGTTTTCTGGGTACTGTTACCACATTAGACTTTTTCAGATTTAAGGCTTAACCATACAGAAGAGTTATGCTATCTACATAACATAAGTAGACTTACCATACTATTCCTTTCAGTGAGGACACACAGAATTACAATACACAGGTTCTATGGCTGAGCAAAACCAGGTCAAAAGAAGACTTGAATTAAGCTAGCCCCAAACCCTGTGTAATTCATGATTGTCCCAGTTGGAAAGAATAGTATGGTAAGTCTTTACATAACAGACAAAAAAAGTAAATGTTTGATTGACTGCTCAGGTTTAATATAATTATGCTGTTTTTGTTTTTTTTTTAACTGTGTGTGTAGTATAAATAAAGTAATATAAAATGTGTGTGAGTATACTTTTACGTGTTTTTACAATGAGAAAAAGTTAGACAAACATCAAACCCTGTTAAGAGATCATTTGCGATGGACTTTTAGATAACTATATTGTATATCTTAAAAGTACAAATATGTGAACATACATTATTATTTGTTTAGATGACAAGAATAATATTAAAGCAAATGAAACAAAGGTAAGGTGTATGATTTTCAAATAACAGTGGGTTTTTAATTAATGTTAAATATGATAAATAAAAATACAGATGGTTCAGAAAATATATCTTGAGTACATTATTTTATTAAAGAAAAATATATATTATATATAATCAGGCGCAAATGGTTAATTGAATAATTTATACAGAAAATCAAAGTATTGAAAGGCAGCTCCCAGTGGATTCCCACAGAGGAACCCAATAAATCAAAATAGGGGGATATAATTATTTTAATCAAATAATGGTAGAGAGTGCACTGAATTAAGCACAATATATTTATTTAAAATTAATTTAATAGGAATGAGCTTATATCACAATCGCAATTATTTGATATAACAATAAAATCAGTAGAATAATATATTAAAAAATCTTCGGAGGAAACCGTCTGATCCCACGACGGAGAAACACGTTAAGACCGGGAGGACCACCCGGCACCCACTTATACCCTCCACCTTGTCTCAAACTACCAGCTATTCATCTCTTTTCCTCGGGGCTGTCACCTGTGTGCGGAAGGGTGACGTGCGGCGAACCTGGACCGATCCATACCATCAACAGGACCCCCGAGAGGTGTGACTTGCTCCAGACTTCACCACAGAGTGCGGCAGGTACCTCATCACTCCCGCCGTTGGCTCTCCCTCAGAGTGTCACGGCGGTAGATGAGACGGCAATCCATCACATTACCCAGCCGCGCCGCTGTCTATCGTGGATGTGCTCCCGGCTTACTACAATCACCTGCCGGTTGTAGCACAGGGTCATCTTCTCCAAACAAGTGAGTCTGTCTTGCAAGTTACCATTCATCATCACACCTAATCCCCCCAATCCCCCTTCATCAACCCATATATCACCACTGCCAATAAACTTACCGAAAGGACTTTTCTTTATGGACATACAAATATCATCTGTTTACAAGTTCCCCGCTACTGGACATTACACCTTCCTTTAGTGGGAAAGAGCACTGGACATTTTATTCACAATAACAGCATTGTGTAGGGTATCAGTGACTGCCTAAATGGTTTAATTTAATTTTTTTTATATATTATTCTACTGATTTTATTGTTATATCAAATAATTGTGATTGTGATATAAGCTCTTTCATATTAATTGAATTTTAAATAAATATTTTGTGCTTAATTCAGTGCGCTCTCTACAATTATTTGATTTGAATAATTATATCCCCATTATTTTATTAACCTTAAATGACAAGAAAGCCTGCCCCATTATTGTCTGTGTAATGGGGGTTTTAATATATAACCCTTATTCTAAGTCCCTTTAATTCCCATGAATAGTACTTTAGTACCAAAGTAGTAGATGCCCCATGGGCAGTGCCTCAACCAAAGTACTACTGCAGGAAAGGTTAAGGATATTTATTATTTATTTATTAACAATTTCTTATATAGGGCACACATATTCCGCAGCACTTTACAGAGAATATTTGAACATTCACATCAGTCTCTGCCCCAGTGAAGCTTACAATCTATATTCCTTACCACATGTACATGCACACAGACATTCTAGGGTTAATTTTGTTGGGAGCCAATTAGCCTACCAGTATATTTTTGGATATGGGGAATGTTATTAGCAATAACCCTTCAGGTGGTAATAGAGCAATCTTCTAGCTCTGGTGACGTGAGCAGGGCAGCCGAGAGGTATGCCGGGCCCCGGTAAAATGTTGGTGTTGTGGCCTAATTGCGGGAGGCGTGGCCACCTCCCGTGATTAGGCCACACTCCCAAAATGTTTAAGGTGGGTGAACCCCCCCCCCCACCTCAGCAACAGCAGTAGTAGCACACACCTACAGCATGTACTGTGCTGACAGCAGGCTCAGCATGAGCTCTCACGCTGTCAGTAAGACGCTCATGCTGAGCCTGCTGTCAGCACAGCACATGCTGTAAGGGTGTGCTGCTTATGCTGCCGGGAGGGATGGAGGGGGAAGGTATGGGGGGGGGGGTGTCAGACCAGGACCCCCGTCGGGCCCCTCCAGCAAGCTGGGGCCTGGGTAATTAGTACCTGCCCCACTCTCGGCGGCCCTGGGTGGGAAAGAGTTTTTACAAGGATTTCACATGACGCAATAACTGTAAAATATGTTGTGTAAATTGGAGCTGTTTGGTGTTAGAGTTCAGTTCATGTGGGAGGTTTAAGTTTTTATTTCACTTGTCATATATCTTCCTTGTAATCTTCCTTTACAGTACATGTGTCAAACATATTGTGCTTTCTTCTGTCTTTCGTGCATGGTTAGACTGTAATTAATACTTTTCCATAATCAAATCTGTTGATGGTTATGTCATTTCAGTATGCAGAGGAGACAGAGCTGCACTAAATGCCACCTTTTAGCATTCCCATACTCGGTCCTCATGTTACCCTAACAGCCCACGTTTTAAGGATATCCATTATTGAACACAAAGGTTTGATCTAACTGAATAAGGTACTCATTAAGTCACTCTGGGCAAAATGTAATAAGCCTTGAAAAGTGATTAAATTAAGAGTTATAAACCACCAGCAAATAAGCTCCTAACTCTAATTTTTCAAACACAGGGGCATATGGAATAAGTCTTAAAAAAGATAAATGTAAGGGTGATAGAGTGATAAGCGTTTAGCCCAGTGGTTCCCAAACTGTGTGCCGTGGCTCCCTGGGGTGCCTTGGGACACTTGCAGGGGTGCCACGGGTTGGTGGTGCAGGACCAATTCAAACTATTTATGATCAATTATTTAAACCAGTGCTAGTGGCTGCCAATCATAAAATATGTGTACAATCAGAAGCAAATCATGCCCTTTAACACATAACTGAACCTAAGAAGCACATATTAACACAATCTATTTAACTGTATATATTTTTAGGGGGCCTAGGGGTGCCGTGGAAAAATTCTGATACGCTAGGGTGCCGTGATTTGAAAAAGATTGGGCACCCCTGGTTTAGCCAATCAGCCCCAAACTGTCATGCTACAGGTGGTGTTTTAAAATGTCAGTTTGGGGCTATTTGGCTGTCACCCTCATGTTTATCTCATTTTAATGCTTAATAGGTCTGGCCCATAGCCTGTAACATGACAGTTAGGAGCTAATTTGATCTGCACTTTATCACTTTCTATTTGATTACTTTTCAAGCTTAGTATATCTGGCCATCAATGCTCAAACATGGATATTTTTAAAACCTGTTAGGACTGTTAGGGTGCTTGGTGAGAGATAATGTGGTCAAAGATAAGGTTCCAACCTACCAGATTCTATTTGTCATTATTAAACACATTATTCTCCTCCAAACAAGGATATCATTATTGCATGGTAAATATAAAACCCACTGGTGTTGATTTGGACACAAAACCAATCCTCCATAATATCAAATGATAGCTGGAACATTTACATTCATTATGTTTTATCAATGTTCTTTTTTAAAACAAATTAAATTTTTTATACAAGTTTTGTTTTATGAGAATGCTCATATGTATAGTGTGTGATTTTTAATTCATTAAATATAGATACATTTTAATAAATTCTATTTCAGAAAAACCCTAGAGCTGTATCTTTTTTTCTCATTCTTAAAAACAGCCTGTAACATGGTTGTTAGGAGCCAATTGGCTGCCGCTTTATCCCCATCCACTTTATCTCTCTTCAAGGCTTAGTAAATAGACCACTGCCTTTTGTAACCACAATATACAAGATAAAGAAAATGACAACATAAACCATAAATCATTGTATGGTGTATTATTTGTTAATTTTTGTTTCAGGAGAAAAGGCCTTATTTTGAATATATCCTCTGCTTTTGGTAGTTTTCCTTGTCCACTGTATGCTCTCTATTCGGCTTCCAAAGTAAGTCTACTAATTAGAATTCAAATCTATGAGATAAAGATCTAGAGGTAATCTGGTATTGTATATTTCACTAATTACAGTATATACGTGTGAAAGTTTAATTCCACCTTAAGATACATTTTAGAGTGTAATATTCTGAGCCCAAAGATTTCTAAAAGGTTACTGATCTGAAGTCAATTGTTTATGTTATATGGAGGATTCCTTACAATGGGGCAGATGTATTAAGCCTGGTGAAGAGATAAAATGGAGCTAAAGTAGAGATAAAGTGGAAGGAGATAACTCACCAGCCAATCAACTGTGTTTGAAAAATGACAGTTGGGATTTGATTGGCTGGTGCATTACCTCCTTCCACTTTATCTCCACTCTATGGCCCTTTTTCTACTTGACTCGGTCGGATGCGTATTTTCGGACAGCCACCGAGTGTTCTTATGCCCGCCTAACGTACAGATCGCTCACACCATCCGAATGCAGTAAGACGACGAGCGAATGGACCGCGAATGGATGTTCAATGGGAACAACGCCCCCGATCTGTGGGAACCTCCACCATCCTCCGATGGTCACCGGCCATCGAATGATGGACCGAGCGGTCAGACAGCTCCAAGTGCTCCAGACCACTCGGACATTTCTCAGTGCAAAAGCAGTGATATGGGTGGGCAGCTAGCATCCGGCTATGTCAGCCCCTCACACGTGCGTCACGGCTGGATTAGCATATGTATGCCCAGCGATTTCATGGAAACGCCCATGAAACGCGGGCGTACGCATATGGTAATGAAACCAAACAGCCCTTCAAGCCCCTCTCCACCCCCTGTTCGGATTGTTCTGACCGATCATTTTCTGTGCTGAATTCAGACGTGCATGGCGTTTGCACATGCACCAAAATGCCTCTGCACATGTGCAAACACAAAACATTGGCCATCCGACCGAACACGCAGCCGTCTGACTCAATCAGAATAAGGGCCTATATCCATTTTATCTGTTCCCCAGTGTTCCACACATAAACTTGTTGCTGCTCCGATCACTTCTGCATGCTCCTGATGGCTGTGATAGCACTGGGAAAAAGAGGTTTAGAAGCTGCTCTGATTGATATCTGGCCACAGTCACTGCTATTAGCGGTTTTGATCTAGCTGGTTGAATGGATGGAAACTGCCTGTATAGAGGTCAAACTGTGTGCGGCATCTAACATGCACTCAGGAATGCTCAGTTGTCGATGTACAGTAGGCGTGGGCTGACGCGTTTCTCAGCCTCCCACGATACTCAGGTAAATATAAAACATCAGTGTTTTTACCATCTGCTAAAATTGCCCAGTAGGTTTCTTAGACGATTATTGCTGTCATTTTTAATAGTGGATTTTAAATGAGTCCCGGAGTCTGTGTATATTTATTAACTTTTTAAAATCAAACTAAGAAAAAGTCTGATAATGCACAAATTACCATTGATTGGACAGCTCTTCTGTATGCCGGCTAAAAGGGTTAATTATATGGGGAAAGTTACATGCCAATTAGCAATTAAGCCTACAGTATATGAAACCAGCCTGAGACATTTGTACCATTGAAGAGAGAAGGTCACGGAGACGACCAAAAGGGGACATGCAATAGTTTTTTTGGGGCACGCTACGCTCGCCACACTATATAAAATCAAACCCATGCTGAGATGGATAGTGAGGTTATGAGCTTACTAACTATAGTGGGTGCCCAACTAACATATAAGTACCAAATGTTGAGTTGATTATTTAAAATGGAACTTTTATTGATATATTAAGGTTAAGAAAAATGCGTCAGAAGTAAATAACAAACTTGGGAGAATACATATATCACAACAGTGATGCAGTCACAATGTTTAAATATCAAATCGAATCACAATAGTTTTTTAGACGAAATACTGTATTAGTGAAATAATAATTGAATATTTACTACCTTGTTGTAACGACACTTATTGTTTTTTATGGGGCACCAATGCCTAATTGTGATTCGATTTGATATTTGAACATTGTGACTGCGTTACTGTTATGATATATGTATTCTCTTAAGTTTGTTATTTACTTCTTTACGTCTTTTTTTAGCTTTATATATATTAATAAAAGTTACATTTTAAATAATCAACTCGACATTTATATATTTACAAAGCGTGCCCCAAAAAACCTATTGTACTGTATGTTCCGTTTTGGTCATCTCTGTGACCTTCTCTCTTCAGTTATATTACTGAACATCTTTGGGAGCACCACCAACCAAATACCGCCAACAATTACTAAGAGGCAGGGCCGCCAATAGGGGGGTGCTGTGGGTACAGCTGTCCCGGGCCCTGGCCTCTGGAAGGGCCCAGGACAGCTCATTTTGCCCACAGCAACCCTCCGCTGTATGCTGGCTGCTCTGCGCTCAGTCTTCACTCAGCATGTCCGGAAGCACAGGCTATTTCAATGGAGGATGCTGGTGGCCAATTAAAATTCTGCACCGGCTTTTGAGCCAATCAGAGCTTGTGTACCATTGGCAAATCAGAGCGGCTGCCAGTACACAAGCTCTGATTGGCTCACCAGCCGGTGCTGCATTTTAATTGGCTGACATCCTGCATTGAAAAAGCATGTGCTTCAGGACCTGCTGAGTGGGGACCGCACTGACAGCTCGAGGGGTAGGGGGGCCCGGACTGGAAATCAGTCCTGGGCCCCAAAATTCCTAGTGGCAGCCCTGCTAAGAGGAGCGGTGCTTATCTTGGTTATATCTAATTGTTTGAACCTACCAATTTTTCACTGGTGCCCATTTAAGCTTGTGCCAACCCCTTTCCCGTACTGTACATTTCTACCATTGCTATAAATATTGAGCTTGAAAATTCATTTTCAGTTTTGAGGAAAAGTTTCCTTTAAGGCATTTTAGATATTTTGTGAATAGTAACCTTTTTAAAAGTGTTGCATAAAACAATGTTTACCATGAATTTCAGCATATAGGCCATATTGGTAAACTGTTATTGTTATTTTTGAAAACATTATGTGGAATTTCAGCAGAACTTTTATGTGAAATCATTATTCCTTCCATCCAGAAACCAATATATATATAAATTGTACATACTTTAAATTACATCAGTTTAATTAATGTGTTCATACATTCTTATGTAGCTGGCATGGTCTTTCCTGCCCTTTAAAGGGCATACACCTTCATAGCATCACCTCCTTTTTTAGTGTTGTGTTGATTCTTAATTTTTGGCTTTCTTTTCATAGGCATTTGTTACAACTTTTTCCAAAGCCCTCCAAGCTGAGTACAAATCAAAAGGAATTATTATCCAGGTATAAAATGTTATATGTGATCTGTAGTAGACACACTGTATTTCTAATCATACTTATTTTATATAATTTTATTATAAAATGATTTCTGTGTTCTGTAATTTGGTATATCTAATGTCACTCTTTTCCCCACAATAGCTCAGATTAGCTTCCTTTAAAGACACTATCAATAGATATCAAATTATGAATTACATTTCATTATAAATTATGTTTATATTATATAAAAGTATAGATGCTGCAAGCTACAGTTCTTGTTTAAAAGATCAAATAAAATGGTACTTGTTTCCTAGAACGGCGGCCACTAAGCAAATTGCTTAGTGGGCTATTCTGCGTAGAGAAATCGCATCGCGTACCATGTATAGTGCTGTGCAATGCGATGTTCATGTTAAGTGCCCAGGAGTGCTTATACAATTAAATATCGTATGGCACCATATGCGATGCAATACGATATTTGATTTTATAAGCACCCATGCCATGAGATGTGATGGGTGCTTACTATGTCTTGTGATGCAATGAGATGTGATTTGTGCATTGTATAGCATGTGGTATTTTATTTTGTCACCCCCATTATCCTCGCCACCCCGAAGCGTGGGGAGCGGGCCCCGCAAGGGGCGGCGGAACACGTCATATGACCTTTTCATACCCCCACTATCCATGTAGGTGTGGAGTTGATTTTAGATAGTGTGGCGAGCGCAGTGAGCCACCGAGCCCGAAGCATGGCGAGTGAAAGCAGAATACATGTAAAGTAACCCGCGTCCGCTCGCCACGTTTCGGGCTCACTATCTAAAGTCAACTCCACGATAACGTGGATTATGGGGGTATGAAAAGGTCGGAGGACGCGTTCCACCGCCGCTCGCCACGCTTTGGGGTGGCATGGATAGTGGAGGTGTTTTAGGAACAATTTCACACCTGCATTATCATATAACTGACAAAATAATGACAACATGTGTTCAACTGATATTTACTTAAATAATTAAATTATTATTAAATAATCATAAATAATTAATAAAATCGATTACAAGACTGATTGATAATTGATTACAACAAGAAAATATAACATTAAGAAAACATTCACACAAATTTATTCGTCCTTTGGGAGCAGTTTAAGTGCTTCCAGAATCCTTTTGAAAGGATCCTCAGTGCCCAGTGTCTTTCGCCACACTAATTCTATGAGGTAAGATTCAAGCTGATAACTGGCTGTTCCTCTTTGGCGCTTGTTGCGCCATTACAATTGGCCCCACAACATCTCCACAGTTTGTGTGTGAACACCTGTTGCTGGATCAATAAAGTTATATCTGTGATTAACAGTGAAATGGTGGTAGCCAACCTGTTCTAATTGTTCAGAGTTATATGCCCTCCAGCAGTCAGTGTACCTATTTGTGCCTGCCTCTACATTCTGCATGATGCAGTTCATCAATGTGGCTACATCCCAGGTGGCCACCTTTTCCAGAAAACATTGTCCAGTTTCCCGGCAGATCCACTGTTGTGGTAAAATTCTTCCGGCATTATTCTTTCTTTTGACAAACAATGTCTCATCGCATTCCACGATCATCCTTGGCCCACCAATGCGCCGCTGTGGCTGCGCCATTACATCTGGGGCACATGCCTCCCTGACCCAGCGGTTGTACAGCACTGTGGTCTTCTTGGAGATGTGGAGCTGCTGCGCACAATACTACACAGACGTCATCTCCTGTGCCTACGAGTACAGGAACCGTGCCAGTGTGAGAAACGCTAACCGACAGCCAGGGAACCATTGTGCCGCTCGCAAACTGACCTTAAGTCGGCATGTCTTCACGTGGCACCGCCACATCGCCTCCTTAACGGCAAGGCGCATCGTGTGGCCATTTGCACAATTCGCGGCGACTGGGAGAAGTCCATGGTCCTGAAAGAACTTAATCGCCTCCTCCTCGGACTGAGGCAAGGTGAAGATATCCAATGATGCTGCCATATCAATATTTAATACCAATTTAATAGCGTATATTAATACAACAGCAGGAGCTCTGAGTGATGCTTCCAGTAGTCACAGAAAATCACCTCAGAGTAATTTCTGACAGAATCCAACAGGGGGCGGGAATGTCAGTGAGCGGGAACATGAATGGTACTGAAATCGTTTTGCACGCATCGCATGTCACTATAACGCGGCATGCAATGTGATGCGATATCTGTACGGTATATCTGTGGATGCCGTGCTAGGAAACAAGTACCAATAAAACAATAAAGACCTGGTCTGACCACAGCTCCAACATGGTTTATTCCCAGGTCGGCGTCATTTACATGGGATATCATCATATCCAAGCGCTGGGAATGCGGTTCTCCCTATGTTGTGAAAGGACCCATGTTGCATGACCTTGGTTACCTGTTCACACTGCTCCTTTACCCAGGTCCTTCCCAGGACCAGTCCTGCAATTTACCTGGATTGGATTTCCAGGTAAATGGACTCAAATATTTTTTTTCACATGAGCCATAACCAGAGTTACATGACAATAACCAGCATTGAAGCATGGATGATATACTAGAACCTAGACCACATGCATCTACATATTGCCTCTCAAGTATTTAAGCATGTTATAAATAAAAAAAAATTATTCAAATGCTCTTTAAGACAGTCCTGATTCCAAAATACAGGGGGGAAATGTTAGGGTCCCTTGTATTTAAAAAAAACAGCACCGGCATAAGGTTCTGCTGTGGAACAACAAGTCCCAGCGAGCCTTCCCCACATGCAGGGACTTGGAGAACCACAGGTCTCTGCATGTGCGGCATTAAATTGCCCGCTGGCAGTGGCAAACGCAGGATTTTCAGAAGGGGGTTTCCAGAGGGGCGGAGCAAAGCACGGAGATGAACACTTAGGTCACCCAGTATATGCCGGGTCAGTTAAAGTACACACACACACACATATATATATATATATATATATATATATATACATACAGGGGCGTCAACAGCAGTGTAGACCCTTGGGCATAGCAATGTATTGGGGCCCCTACCGATCCTCCAGTGGTAGGGGTGGGGGAAGCTTTGATGTCCCGCAGGTGGTAGGGGGTATTATATCAACTGCTCAGCATGTGAGGCATGGATCAGTAATTTCCACTAATTACCCCTTTACTGCACAGATGGTGGGAGATGGGGTGGGAGAAGGGGGCATTGGGCTGAATGAAGGGGCTGTGATACATAACTTCCAGGTTGGTAGACCCAGAGGATATTTAATATGCAGAGATGGGGTGTATAGTGGAGTGGGCTAATTATTCATAATTTTCTGGTGGGAGGACAGCTTGCTTGACTGCAGATATCTCCAGTTCCCAGAAATAGATTTCTTAGATTTTACTGGAATTAAAAATTAGAGAATCCCAACTACCAAATGGTATTGGGGACTAGGGAATCAGAGTCCAGCAGGCAGAGCAATCTGCCAACGAGAATATAAAACTACATACCAGGTGTGTGGAGCTGGGCAGTAACCAGCTGCTGGAAGGCTGATATCTCTGGTTCTGGGAATAGTAGAGACAAGCTACTAGTGTCCATCAAAGGGGGAGAGTCTCAGCTTTTGGAATATACCCTCAGAAAAACTCTCAGTCAGACAGAACCTGAAATATCTGACTGGGAAGAGCAATTAACAGGCTTGGATGGGGACCACTGCTTTGAAGTCAGATATCTCTGGTTCCCAAGGGCCAATTTTTAAAATTCTTGTACCCATGGAAAGAGGGGACCCTCAGCTTTCAGGCTTGGGCCTTTAGACTCCTGTGGGGGTTTCTTGGTACTCAGAACTGGCTGGAACTTGAAGTCCCACTGCAGGACCAATACTCAAATAAAAACATACACACTGAATAAAGTATAACTTTATTTACCTACATGGATACATCATACCTACATACTAACCTATCTTGACCCCTTAGGTTCGGTCCACTTTTTTATACAAATCCATTGTAGACCTGTAAAAAAATTATACTCACCTCATCCAGTATAGGCACCAAAGGGGTTAAAATAAAAACATGCCAAGTACCCCAACCAGTGGACCTGAGGAGCTGCATGTTTACAAATGCAGCTCCTCCATGAGAATAAGTGGAATCCCACTGATGTCAGTCATTGGGACTTCATTCAACTTACCAGGAGCAAGCTCCAGCACCTGATAGGCTGTGCGCTCCTCTATAGATGTGCAAGTTAAGAATATAACATGTGCGTCCATGGCCGGTTCTCACCATAGATGTCCATATTTAGAGTTTAACATGGACGTCTATGGTGGGAACTAGCAAATCGGCCTGACCACAAAGTCAAGTGGGGTCGCCTTTGTGTATGCTTCATCAAATACAAATGTAAAAGATGGTCTATTTTCCATTCACATTTTGAGCTGAATTCACATACAAATGATTGTAAATTAGATAAATTGATAGAACTCTTTGGCCATTTTTGGTGCCGAGTTCTATCGATGGTCTATTCATTCGTTCAGTCAAATTCAGCTGAGCTTATCATTCATAAAAATGGCGACTCGCCCAGATTTGTCTCTTTGTAAAGTTGTTGGCTGGTAGGATCAAATGGGTAAGAATTGGTGAGTTCGTACCCAATCGATCTTAGTAACTTTCCCCCACATAGTAATATTGTCTTTGTAATGTAGTTACATAGCAAGAAATATCAATGAGTCTGTGTTTCTATTACAATACTTATTGATTTTCCATTTCAAACCAAATTCAAGAGTTGATAATAGAATTTAAGACCAATAACCCACATTAATTTAGGAAGTAAAGCATGATATTATCTTATCTGTAGTCACCAGTAGGAGAATACCCTTTTCAAATACTATATAGTCTTTTGGAAATATTGTCAATGCCATTTTTGTATTTAAACTGTATATGTATTCTTACCCAGGCTGTTACACCTTATGGTGTTTCAACACCAATGATACATAATCCATCAACAAATATCATAACAAAATCGTCAAGAGACTTTGTAAGAGAGTCGCTAAACCACGTTACACAAGGAAATGAGACATATGGCTGTACGGCACATGCAGTTTTGGTAAATTGACTTTAAAATTGTGCATGCTGATCATTTGATTTGCAGTCAGTAGCTATTATACAATTGACATAGCTGATAATAACCAGTCAAGTGTTTACTAAAGATAGGGGACGGTGTATTTCCCTTGCATTGTACTGCATGTCCATATACTGTTCCTAGAAAGCTTTTGTTAAATACTCTCAACATTTTTCCTCATAAACCATGCCTACAGTATTTCAGTCCTTTGATCGCATTATATACTTTCCAACCTTCATCCTCAAAGTACATTTATAGGCCCTCATTCTGATTCCTTCACTCACCTGTGCATTCGCACAGGAGAGTGACGGGTAGCAATTGGTTATTCGTCAGCCCGTTCACACTTAGCAGTGCAGGTGGGGCGGCGGGCAGGAGAAGCGCCCATGGAAATGCCCAGCATTTCATGGGCGTTCCCATGAAAACACTGGGCGTTCTCATGCTAATGCGGCCTTGATGCGGGGGTGGGCACTAACGTCAGCAGATGTCAGCTGCCCGCCCTCTTCCCGTACAGGGAAGCCGCAGATCTAAGAAACCTGAGAGGTTTCTTAGATCTGCGAGCACTTGCAAAATCAAATGATGGGATTTCATATCCCTGCTTGAGCACAGGTGTTTATATTAGTACAGTACCTTATTTTGATTAATCCGTATATGCTGAAGCCAGGACATCACTACGTTTCACAAAAACTGCTCCAAAAGCCCTTTAACGCATTCAGGTGATACTAATATAATGCAAAAAGGGTGTGAAAACACCTTTCACCACATTATTTTGGTAAAAATTAATTTTAAGAAATTAGCCCCTCAGAGACCAACAATCGGAATTTTTCTAAAAAGTTTTCTGTTTGGAATCAGAGGCAGAACTCTGGGAGGCAATGGAGGCATCTGCCGCCAGGCTCCTGCTCCCAAGGGGGCACTTCTCCTCCCCTGCAAGTTTAAATCAGTTAATTGAAAACTGTCAATATCTCTTTTGTAATGGAGTTATGAAATATGTGTTCTCTCTTTCTATCTCTCTCTAAATATATATATATATATATATATATATCACACATGTCAGAAAATATATATAATGTAAAATTTAAGGTTGTGTGTGTGAGGGGGAGGGGGGCACCAATATTAATCTTGCCTCCGGGCAACTGGGACAAACTTACGCCACTGTTTGGAATAATTAGTGGGGCTTGCTCTGGCATCCCAGTGGCATCCCCTTGAAGACTAATTAAGCAAATGGAAGTTTCCAATTAGCTTAACCCCTTCCCGACATTTGACGTACATTTACGTCATGGTCGGGAAGCACTTCCCGACACATGGCGTAAATGTACGTCATGGATTTAAACTGTCACCGCGTCTATAGACGCGGTGACAGTTTCAACATGTCTGCTGTCCCTGACAGCAGACATGTCCGTGCATGCCCAGGGGGGGCTGCGATGCCGCCCCCCCGTCGGCGATCGCTGTGATTGGCTGTTCAGTGTGAACAGCCATTCACAGCGTTTTCCTGTGTCACCGGCGAATAACGTTCGCCGGTGACACGGGATCAGAGGTGATTGGTGCTGTAAAGTACAGCACCAATCACCGCGGGGTGTAAGGGTGACACTGGTGTCACCCCACCTCACCCCGCCCGCCCCCAAAGGCCGTGATTGGTCCGTCGGACCGACGGACCAATCACAGCCAAGGAGGGGGATTTAAACTAACGGTGACTGCACTGCAGACGCCATTCCGGTCTGGAATAGCGTGCAGTGCGGTCACCGTACCCCCCTGCCGCCATACTGACCAGAACCTTGCTCCATACTTGCTCCATACTTGCTCCATACTTACCTGATCGCTGCTTCATCACTGCTTCCTGGATCCTGTTGCTACTTGTGCCTTCCTGTGAAATTGTGCTGCTGCAGTGTACTAGCTAGATAGAGAGATAGATAGAGAGATAGAGAGAGATAGAGAGATAGAGAGAGATAGAGAGAGATAGAGAGAGATAGAGAGAGATAGAGAGAGATAGAGAGAGATAGAGAGAGAGATAGTGTCAGAGAGTGCTATATTTTGTGCTGCTGCAGTGTGATATAGTTATAGATAGAGAGAGAGAGATAGAGAGAGAGAGATAGATAGAGAGGCCTAGTGACAGAGTGCTATATTTTGTGCTGCTGCAGTGTGATAGTTATAGAGAGATAGAGAGAGATAGAGAGAGAGAGATAGAGAGAGATAGTGACAGATTGTGCTATATATTTTTTATATAACTGACTGCTGCCCCCTCCTTTTGTGCTGATCAGTATAAATTAACTGATCAGCAACTTTTTGGGGGCGCAGGTTTTTTTTTATATATAGATATACCTGTCAGTGCTGCTGCTGCAGTGTCATAGAGTGATAGATAGTGAGAGATAGAGAGATAGAGAGAGATAGTGACAGAGAGTGATAGAGAGTGCTAAATTTTGTGTCTGCTGCCCCCGCCTTTTGTGCTGATCACTATATCTGAGGTGATCAGCAACTTTTTTGGGGGTACAGAGGTTTTTTTTTTTTATATATATACCTGTCAGTTGCACCAAAGGTTGTGCACCTGCTGCACCTCACTGGTAATCAGTGTCGCATCACTGATCACCTTTTTTTTTTGTGTGTGTGCTGTGGGGTCTTTTTTTAATTTTTTTTTTACACACACTGTGATTTTGTGGGTGTCCTGTGGCCGCTGTGCGCTGATCAGTGACGTACATCACTGATCATCTTTTTCGGCACAGGGTTGATCTATTTTTTTTTTTTTTTTGATCAAATTCCTGTTGCCTTTGAGCGCTGTTCAGTGACAGACGTTACTGACCAACATCTGTGCTCAATTTTTGGCGCAGGACCTTTTTTTTTTTTTTTTAACCCCTTAAATTTTTTATTTTTAACCCCTTCATTTTTTTTTTTTTTTATTGGTATAAAGTATTTTTTTTTTTTCTGCACTACATACATACTACACACTACATACCCCCCGGATTGAAATAAAGTTTGTACCCCCCCTACACTATACACGTGTTGAAACATTTCACTACCAGTAACACAAAAATAAAAATGTCCTCCCAAATGTCCTCCCAAATGTCCTCCCAAATGTCCTCCCAGTCATCCAGGAGAATGTATTCAGTGGAGGAGGCATATGCCATGCTTGCTTCTGACTCTGACACAGCCAGTGATGCAAGCGGGGAATTTGAAGGATTTGCCTTAAGCTCCTCTTCCTCCTCTGGTGATGAGGGACCCCCTCAAAGACGCCCCCGTAGAGCAGCTGAGACCCCCCCCCAATAATTGATCTCGTATGGACCCCACCACCAGACAATTTTGAGCCCCAGGTTCCTGAGTTTTTGGCCATGCCAGGAATCCAATTTGATTCCACAGGTCTCAGAGAAATTGACTTTTTCAAATTATTTTTCTCTGATGATTTTATAAATTTAATGGTGGACCAAACTAATTTATATGCCCAGCAGTTTATTGCTCAAAACCCCACGTCATCATTTGCTAGGTGGACCCCTGTAGATGCAGTAGAGATGATGACGTTTTGGGGTCTGGTGTTTCATATGGGCATAGTAAAAAAGCCAGAAATTAGGCAATATTGGAGTACAGATGTTCTGTACAGTACTCCATTTTACCGTATGGCCATGACCCGGACTCGATTTGAGACAATTCTTAAATTTATACATTACACCGATAATGCACAGTGCCCACCCAGAGATGATCCCACCTTTGACCGGCTATTCAAAGTCAGGCCGGTCATTGATCATTTCAGTGCCAAATTTGAAGAGGTGTACATCCCTGAAAAATTTATTTGTATCGACAAATCCCTTATACATTTTAAAGGAAGGGTTAAATTCCGCCAGTACCTTCCCAGTAAGAGGGCAAGGTATGGCATAAAAATGTATAAACTGTGTGAAAGCACCTCAGGGTACACCCACAGGTTTAGGGTTTATGAAGGGAAGGATTCAAGAATTGAACCGCCAGAATGCCCCCCCTCCCTCGTAGGTGTTAGTGGGAAAATTGTCTGGGATTTAGTGCACCCCTTCCTGGATAAAGGTTATCACCTCTATGTGGATAACTTTTACACCAGCATCCCCCTGTTTAAGGCCCTTGGTTCAAGAGGTACAGCAGCTTGCGGTACTGTGCGCAAGAACCAAAGAGGCCTCCCAAAAACGCACATTGCCCAAGTAATGAGAAGGGGTGAAAGCAGGGGAATATGCAACGAAAATATGTTGTTGGTCAAATATAAGGACAAGAGGGATGTCCTTATACTGACAACAATTCACGGAGACAGTACCACCTCCATCCCTGTACGAGGTACCAGTACCCACACCTCCAAACCTAATTGTATCCTGGATTACAATAGGTACATGGGCGGAGTGGATCTTTCAGATCAGGTACTGAAGCCGTACAGTGCCCTGCGGAAAACAAAAATCTGGTACAAGAAGGTGGCCGTGTATATCATCCAGATGGCACTGTATAACGCTTACGTGCTATTCCGTTCTACCGGCCAGAGGGGGACATTTATGCACTTTCAAGAGGAAGTCATAAAGGGCCTAATATTTGGGAACCAGCAGGCAGAGGGCCCCAGTACTTCTAGTACTGGTCCCCGTATTGTACCAGGGCAGCATTTTCCTGATGAAATCCCCTCCACTGGAAAAAAGGGCAGGACACAAAAAAGGTGCAAAGTTTGCTATAAAAAGGGAATAAGAAAGCAAACTATTTTCCAGTGTGACACTTGCCCCGACAAACCCGGCCTATGTATAAAGGAGTGTTTTAAAATATACCACACATCTATGGAATATTAGGTTCATAATTTCACCGTGCTTCGGGGGTCTTGCTAATGCCACATAGCACCCACCATTCATTCCACCAGAATCTGAGCCGCAAAATCCAAAAATCACTCCTTCCCTTCTGAGTCCTGCCATGCACCCAACTGGTATTTTTTGGTCACATGTGAGGCATTGCCGTACTTGGGAGAAATTGGGGCACAGATTTTGGGGTGCTTTTTCTCCTTCATTCCTTGTGAAAATGAAAAATTTTGAGCCAGAACTGCATTTTTGTGTAAAAAAATGTAATTTTTCATGTTCACTGCCCACTTGTATCAAAATTGGTGAAACCCCTGGGGGTTTGAAATGTACACTATACCCCTAGATGAATTCCCTGAGGGGTGTAGTTTGCAAAATGGGGTGACTTGTGGGGGGGTTCCACTGTATTGGTGCAACATAGCACCCACCATTCATTCCACCAAAATCTGTGCTGCAAAATCCAAAAATCACTCCTTCCCTTCTGAGTCCTGCCATGCACCCAACTGGTACTTTTTTGTCACATGTGAGGCATTGCCGTACTTGGGAGAAATTGGGGCACATATTTTGGGGTGCTTTGTCTCCTTCATACCTTGTGAAAATTAAAAATTTTGAGCCAGAACTGCATTTTTGTGTAAAAAAATGTAATTTTTCATGTTCACTGCCCACTTGTATCAAAATTGGTGAAACCCCTGGGGGTTTGAAATGTACACTATACCCCTAGATGAATTCCCTGAGGGGTGTAGTTTGCAAAATGGGGTCACTTGTGGGGGGGTTCCACTGTATTGGTGCTTTGGGGGTCTTGCTAATGCGACATAGCACCCACCATCATTCCACCAGAATTTGTGCTGCAAAATCCAAATATCACTCCTTCCCTTCTGAGTCCTGCCACTTTTTGGTCACACATGAGGCATTGCCGTACTCGGGAGAAATTGGGGCACAGATTTTGGGGTGCTTTGTCTCCTTCATACCTTCTGAAAATGAAAAATTTTGAGCCAGAACTGCATTTTTGTGTAAAAAAATGTAATTTTTCATTTTCACTGCCCACTTGTATCAAAATTGGTGAAACCCCTGGGGGTTTGAAATGTACACTATACCCCTAGATGAATTCCCTGAGGGGTGTACTTTGCAAAATGGGGTGACTTGTGGGGGGGTTCCACTGTATTGGTGCAACATAGCACCCACCATTCATTCCACCAAAATCTGTGCTGCAAAATCCAAAAATCACTCCTTCCCTTCTGAGTCCTGCCATGCACCCAACTGGTACTTTTTGGTCACATGTGAGGCATTGCCGTACTTGGGAGAAATTGGGGCACATATTTTGGGGTGCTTTGTCTCCTTCATACCTTGTGAAAATTAAAAATTTTGAGCCAGAACTGCATTTTTGTGTAAAAAAATGTAATTTTTCATGTTCACTGCCCACTTGTATCAAAATTGGTGAAACCCCTGGGGGTTTGAAATGTACACTATACCCCTAGATGAATTCCCTGAGGGGTGTAGTTTGCAAAATGGGGTCACTTGTGGGGGGGTTCCACTGTCTTGGTGCTTGGGGGGTCTTGCTAATGCGACATAGCACCCACCAAAATTCCACCAGAATCTGAGCTGTAAAATCCAAAAATCACTCCTTCCCTTCTGAGTCCTGCCATGCACCCAACTGGTATTTTTTGGTCACATGTGAGGCATTGCCGTACTCGGGAGAAATTGGGGCACAGATTTTGGGGTGCTTTTTCTCCTTCATTCCTTGTGAAAATGAAAAATTTTGAGCCAGAACTGCATTTTTGTGTAAAAAAATGTAATTTTTCATGTTCACTGCCCACTTGTATCAAAATTGGTGAAACCCCTGGGGGTTTGAAATGTACACTATACCCCTAGATGAATTCCCTGAGGGGTGTAGTTTGCAAAATGGGGTCACTTGTGGGGGGGTTCCACTGTATTGGTGCTTGGGGGGTCTTGCTAATGCGACATAGCACCCACCAAAATACCACCAGAATCTGAGCTGCAAAATCCAAAAATCACTCCTTCCCTTCTGAGTCCTGCCATGCACCCAACTGGTATTTTTTGGTCACATGTGAGGCATTGCCGTACTCGGGAGAAATTGGGGCACAGATTTTGGGGTGCTTTTTCTCCTTCATTCCTTGTGAAAATGAAAAATATTGAGCCAGAACTGCATTTTTGTGTAAAAAAATGTAATTTTTCATGTTCACTGCCCACTTGTATCAAAATTGGTGAAACCCCTGGGGGTTTGAAATGTACACTATACCCCTAGATGAATTCCCTGAGGTGTGTAGTTTGCAAAATGGGGTCACTTGTGGGGGGGTTCCACTGTATTGGTGCAACATAGCACCCACCATTCATTCCACCAAAATCTGTGCTGCAAAATCCAAAAATCACTCCTTCCCTTCTGAGTCCTGCCATGCACCCAACTGGTACTTTTTGGTCACATGTGAGGCATTGCCGTACTCGGGAGAAATTGGGGCACAGATTTTGGGGTGCTTTTTCTCCTTCATACCTTCTGAAAATGAAAAATTTTGAGCCAGAACTGCATTTTTGTGTAAAAAAATGTAATTTTTCATTTTCACTGCCCACTTGTATCAAAATTGGTGAAACCCCTGGGGGTTTGAAATGTACACTATACCCCTAGATGAATTCCCTGAGGGGTGTAGTTTGCAAAATGGGGTCACTTGTGGGGGGGTTCCACTGTCTTGGTGCTTGGGGGGTCTTGCTAATGCGACATAGCACCCACCAAAATTCCACCAGAATCTGAGCTGCAAAATCCAAAAATTACTCCTTCCCTTCTGAGTCCTGCCATGCACCCAACTGGTATTTTTTGGTCACATGTGAGGCATTGCCGTACTCGGGAGAAATTGGGGCACAGATTTTGGGGTGCTTTTTCTCCTTCATTCCTTGTGAAAATGAAAAATTTTGAGCCAGAACTGCATTTTTGTGTAAAAAAATGTAATTTTTCATGTTCACTGCCCACTTGTATCAAAATTGGTGAAACCCCTGGGGGTTTGAAATGTACACTATACCCCTAGATGAATTCCCTGAGGGGTGTAGTTTGCAAAATGGGGTCACTTGTGGGGGGTTCCACTGTATTGGTGCTTGGGGGGTCTTGCTAATGCGACATAGCACCCACCAAAATTCCACCAGAATCTGAGCTGCAAAATCCAAAAATCACTCCTTCCCTTCTGAGTCCTGTCATGCACCCAACTGGTATTTTTTGGTCACATGTGAGGCGTTGCCGTACTCGGGAGAAATTGGGGCACAGATTTTGGGGTGCTTTTTCTCCTTCATTCCTTGTGAAAATGAAAAATATTGAGCCAGAACTGCATTTTTGTGTAAAAAAATGTAATTTTTCATGTTCACTGCCCACTTGTATCAAAATTGGTGAAACCCCTGGGGGTTTGAAATGTACACTATACCCCTAGATGAATTCCCTGAGGGGTGTAGTTTGCAAAATGGGGTGACTTGTGGGGGGGTTCCACTGTCTTGGTGCAACATAGCACCCACCATTCATTCCACCAAAATCTGTGCTGCAAAATCCAAAAATCACTCCTTCCCTTCTGAGTCCTGCCATGCACCCAACTGGTACTTTTTGGTCACATGTGAGGCATTGCCGTACTCGGGAGAAATTGGGGCACAGATTTTGGAGTGCTTTTTCTCCTTCATACCTTCTGAAAATGAAAAATTTTGAGCCAGAACTGCATTTTTGTGTAAAAAAATGTAATTTTTCATTTTCACTGCCCACTTGTATCAAAATTGGTGAAACCCCTGGGGGTTTAAAATGTACACTATACCCCTAGATGAATTCCCTGAGGGGTGTAGTTTGCAAAATGGGGTCACTTGTGGGGGGGTTCCACTGTATTGGTGCTTGGGGGGTCTTGCTAATGCGACATAGCACCCACCAAAATTCCACCAGAATCTGAGCTGCAAAATCCAAAAATCACTCCTTCCCTTCTGAGTCCTGCCATGCACCCAACTGGTATTTTTTGGTCACATGTGAGGCATTGCCGTACTCGGTAGAAATTGGGGCACAGATTTTGGGGGGCTTTGTCTCCTTCATTCCTTGTGAAAATGAAAAATTTTGAGCCAGAACTGCATTTTTGTGTAAAAAATTTAATTTTTCATTTTCACTGCCCAGTTGGACCACAATTGGTGAAACCCCTGGGGGTTTGAAATGTACACTATACCCCTAGATGAATTCCCTGAGGGGTGTAGTTTGCAAAATGGGGTCACTTGTGGGGGGGTTCCTAAATTTTAGCATCTTATGGTGCCTAGAAACCTACATGGTGCCTAAAAAATAATCTCATAAAAAGGAGGCTCCAAAATCAAGTAGGTGCTCCTTCTATTATGAAGCCTGTGGTTTGGTCAACGTGCACACTATGGCCACATATAGGATATTTATGAAAACAAAAGATTTGGGGGAATCAATTTTTAGTCACATTTCTCTAGTAAAATGTACTGTGTTCCTTAGAAAAATGTATTAAAATTGCAAATCTGCAAAAAAAATGAAATTTTGAAATTTCACCTACACTTTGTTTTAATTCCTGTGAAACACCTAAAGGGTTAACAAACTTCCAAAATGCTGTTTTGAATACTGTGAGGGGTGCAGTTTTTGAAATGGCATCATTTATGGGGGTGTCTCACATACAAGTCCCTCAAAGTCACATCAGAACTGAACTGGTCCCTAAAAAAATCAGTGTTTGAAATTTTCTTGAAAATTTGAGAATTTGCTATTCATATTGTAAGCCTCCTAGTGTCCAAAAAAATTAAAAGGAAGTTGAAATAATGATGGAAACATAAAGTAGACATATGGTCTATGTTAGTTATTAACTATTTTGAGTGGTAAGATTATTTGTCTCACAAGCAGAAAATTTAACATTTTGCAAATCGCTAAATTTTCCATTTTTTCACGACATTTTGGTATTTTTCACAAAAAAACACAGACTGTATCGACCCAAATTTACCACTAATTTGAAGTACAATGTGTCACGAAAAAACAATCTCAAAATCACTGGGATAAGTAAAAGCAAAAAAAAGTTATCCCCACTTAAGTGAGACATGTCAGATTTGAAAAAAATGGCTCTGTCAGGAACGCAAAAACTAGCTCTGTCAGGAAGGGGTTAATTAGTCAGTAATTACTCACTTTCTGAAGCAGTGTCTTCTTGTTCCAATATCCATAAAGTCTGTTAGGAAGGGATTGTGGTGTACCTCTTAAGGCCCCCATATACACAGGTCCGACTTGTCCAATGGACAAATCGGACCTGATTTCTCATCACAGGAGCTAAAAAGCACCTGCCATGTACAGTACACTGATGCACCCGATTCCGATATATCATACGAGCTGCACGTATGATCTACAGCAGGGGTGGCCAACTAGTCTGAGGCAAAAAGCCTACAAATATCTGTAGTTAAGCTAAAGAGCCGATATGATGTGCGGCCACAAAAATGATACTAGCTGGTACAAGGTCGTGTACTATTTTTGTGCAAGCACCCTCACATCAAATATACTGAAAGAATCAGGTCCACATAAAATACATTTTAGAAGCCAGATTCATATAAAATACTTAAAAAAATATCTAGAACCTCATAGGGGGTTATTCTTACCTGATAGCTGCTGTGCGAATTTGCACAGTGGCCGATTTTCAAACAACTGCACATGCATATGGATCCTAGCGATTCAACCCAAAATCCAGCGTTTTTTTCTGATTGCTGGCCATTCGCAGGTTTACTGACCGGAAACCGGCACTTGTGGGTGTCACCGTGCCCTTACCTGGCAATGATGGGAAAAACAGGTGTGCAGAAGCGTTTTCATGTAGGTTCTCTGATTTCAGCTCAATCAGCCTGATTCTATCGCACAGGCAGAGTAGGTTCTGGGTTCTGGGATGGTGAGTGAGTTGTGAATCGATTTGCAGCTACACACCAGTCGGCATGATTTCCACAAGCCATTGGCAGGCTTGCACTGCTTCCTCCCTGTGGACCCCTTGAGCTCTGCCTCTCCTCATGCAATGCGCATGGAGCAGATTGGATCATGCTCCTCCCAGATAGTGAAGCCTCCTCTGAACAGCTGCGTATCTGTCAGAGGAGGCAGGCTGAAAGTCCCGGAGCCACATATCACAACAATATCACAGAAAGAGCCACATGTGGATCAGGAGCCACTGGTTGGCCACTGCTGATCGACAGTATGCGATGTGCACATGAATGGTCTTCGGATCCGATCACATGTCCAACACCTCCAATTTGTGCTCATTTCACCAGATATATCAATGAATTCGGCCCAAATCGGACCTTTAGTTCTAGCTTTTGCATGTGTTTGTACTCCATAGGTGAGCCTAGGCTGGAAGCATAGATATATAATTGAGGGGTGATGCTTTCCTATACCTTGATATTGTCTATGTTTCAAATATACTGTATATATGTGTGTGTGTATATATATATATATATATATATATATATATATATATGTATGTATGTATGTATGTGTATGTATATATATATATATATATATATATATATATATATATATATATATAACTTGTTACCAACTTTGTTTGCTGCCTTTTATTAATGCAAAGCAATAAAGAATTAGTAGTGCCAAAACTAGTATACTATACAGTATATGTGCAAACTAACGGGGGCTTTTTCTTAGAAATACAACAAACTGAATTACTTTACAATGATTCTTTATTTTATTTTCCAGGGATGCATTATGAACCAAATTCCACTGTGGGTGATCCATAGCACTAGAGTACAAGAGTACTGCCAGCATGTCTTAAACAGCAAGCTCAAGACAAAATAACACATGGAGGAAATACTTTGTATGTGAATACTTTGCATTATTCAATTGTTTTTCAACATTTTAGCTTGCTATTCCCGGGGGTGGTGAGCTTAATATGGCCCTACTATCTCCTGCCAATTTAGAATGTTTACAATTGAATACCACCTATTATGTTAATATGTACTGTACTAGGTAGGCAGTTATTTTAGAAAAATTGAGCACAGTAGCTTCAAATAAATTCAAGAATTTCTGTTTTATTTATATTTATATTTCTATATGTTTTTGTTGCTAAATGTATTAATTAATTAATTATTAGGGGAATATAAAACACAGCTATGTATATTATTTTAGACTTTTTACAGGCTTTCTATGCAAACATTTTCAGATGCACATATCTGACTTGAGCAATACTTTTTTTTATTTAGAAGGTAGGATGACAGCTGGGATAACTGACCCCTAGTCAGGCATCTGCTTATCAGTCATGGCTAGCCCTATGTTTGCTTTATCACACATCTCTAAAATGAACAATGCATCTATATATTATAGCAAAGTTTGACAATAGCAAGAAGATCTCTTGTCATGGGTTCATTAGCATATCATTTGACATTCACCTCTTTATAATACTAGTTAAGCTAGCCATACAATTTGCTGCACATTAAGATCAAGCTGAAGCAGTAATACTTAACATTCTTGTATTAAGTAGAGATGTGCAGATTCTGATTTACTTGGTTCTTATCACAAAATTATCGCATATATACACATATATATCACAAAATATTTGGATTTTTCTGATTCGCTATCGGCTGTCACGTGTTTTGGATAGCCAATAAGATCCCGCTGTGAGAACCAAGTAAATTCGGTTAAAACCGAACCCGCACATCTCTAGTATTAAGACAATGCAAAGGCTGCTAGTTATGATTTCTAATAATTATAGATCGGACGCATGCATTTCAAAGGTTCATTTTTAATCTGTCAAATTATGTATCAGTTATATTAAAAATCTTACTAATAACATGAAGCTTATTTAATAAAACCTCCTTTCCACAACCTGAGCTAATCTTCCCTCAAATAAGAATTGTTGTGCTTTCATAGCCTGGTTCAGGCATACTCCTTTTCAGTTCCTATGGTTATGTTGGCTTACTGCCTGGAGAAGTTAAAACATAAATGGCTTCTCACAGAGGTGTTGGCTATTAGCCCATCGGACAAGCTGCAGCTCACTCCAATCATTCTATTCTACACATGGAGAAAAGACAACACTGACTGACATGGCATAAGTTTAGGGGTGGAAGACATGCTCACCAAATTTCCCAGCACCTATACCATACTTGCCTACTTTTGAGGGGGCGTGTCATGCTCCACCCAGAGGGTGTGTCTAGTTCCATATATGGAGCAATTGTGAAAAGAGATTGTGAACGTGGCACCTAGAAGCGTGGGTGTGTACTGCTACATCCGAGAGGAATCTTTTATAATGACTTATATCCAAATGTAGATGAGCCCCAAGTGAGTAAGAGATACTATACTTGCTAAAGTAAAGTCACTAAAACGCATTAGGGATTATTACTCTATTGTGCTTTACACGTGGTTCCATATAAATGGCCACAAGACATGCATGTACTCATAGGAATCATTGTGTTCTATAACCAAAGAATGCAGGAGGGTAGGCAGCTATGACCTATACACCTTACTTGCACTCCTCAGTAAATTGTTATGATGTCCACCGGGACCTGGGGAGTGAATGTTGGTGGTGAGAGCAGGTGGTCAGGCGTGAGCCCGCAGCCGGGACCGCCGGTTAGGACGGCCACAGCGGATGCTACTCTAACTCTATTGAGCCCCTGAGGCAGATGGTAAACCCCTGCAGAGCTAGGCTTCACCTGTGGCCGCCGCGTCCGAAGGAGCGAGTTAAGCCCGCTCCGACCCCGATGCAGCCAGGTCTTAGGAATGGGCAAGGGGTAGACGATCGCCACAGGGTACTCAAGAGGATCACTGGCTACCGGGCCTAGCTGGAAGTGGACCCCTGACTGCCGGCACCTGGCCAAACCGGGATGCGACCGTTTCGCAGACACAAGGAGGACCGGTAGAGGAATCCCCAGCAGGAAGCACCACGACTCCTCAAAACACTGTAAACCCAAGGAATACTCCCTGCCTAATGGATAGGATAAAAGACTAATGGGAGGTAGATTAAGAGGGATAACAGCTGGTGAGGATAACACTGTACCCACTGCGGGGTACGGCCACGGCGGGCCACGAGCAGGAACAGGACAAGGAAAAGTAAGCCCACGGAGGGGCACGGCCACGGCGGGTCACGAGAAGGAACAGGACAATGAAAAGTTAGCCCACGGAGGGGCACGGCCACGGCGGGCCACGGGAAGGAACAGGACAATGAAAAGTAAGCCCACGGAGGGGCACGGCCACGGCGGACCACTGAATATGAGAAATAGAGACCAAGGCTCCAAAGGAGCACTTACGTGACCCACGGATGATGGAAGAAGTGGGCCGAACGCAAGCTCACGCTGAAGCTGGCCTCTGGAAGTTGTGAATGGCTTGGCAGATTCTGGATACTGTCCGAAGCTGGGACACAGGCAGAAGAAGGGCACTGCAGCAGACAGGACACTGACAGGGGCAGGACACTGGAGCTGATATGACACAAGGACCAAGGACCTGGAAGCCTCGGGGACCGGGGAGCGTGCTTAGACAGAGAAATAACTCTAGGCACAAAAAGCTATAACCGGCGTCTGTGCCCAGCAGACGCCGGCTATTTATTTTGAACTTCGCGCCGCCTGACTGACGTCAGGCGCGCGCGTCATCTGCCGCCGGGCGGAAGCTCAGGGACGTTGCCTAGCAACGTCCCGACGCTCCGCTTCAAAGGGAGGCTTGAGACGCTGCCGGGCAACGTCCCGGGCCGCGTCACAGGGGAAAACATCCGCCGTCCGTCCAGGTGCATCGCAGCCCGGACGGCGGCGTGCAACATAAATATTAAAAGCAATGATTGCAAGTCAGTGCTTTTCTCCTGATAAGAACTACTTGACTTTGGGACAGATTCTCTAAGCTTAAAAAGTGATAAAATGGAGAGTGATAAACAGCCAGCCAATCAGCTCCTACCTGCCATGGCATAATGTGACATAGGCATTACAGAGTGTTGAATAATGTATGTGTATTCTTAACAGTAAGTCAAATTTAAATCAGGCATGGGGAGGGGGCACCAACATGTATCTTGCCTCCGGGCAACTGGGATGAACCTATGCCACTGTGTGGGGCTGAGACAAAAAGTATAGTCACAACCTGAAGGATGTAGGGTCCTCCAAGAGTCGGCCAGCTGGTGCTAATGGAACAGTCTCCTAACTCGGTATTTAGCTGCTGAAAAATGTGGGGAATTTGTGGACATGTCGAGTACAGGATCTAGAGACCAATTAAGGTCTCTGCCCATAACTGTAATAATCTTCACCAATGGCTCTATCAAATCCAGGGCAGAGTTAATAAAGTAGTGTTGATCAGTTTTTGGCATGTAAATAGTGTCCCGCGGCAGGGGGGGGGGGCAGTTGAGAGTCCCTCCTGTCGTCCATGAATAGACGTTGTGTGCCTGTGCACAGCGTATATTCCTGCAGGCAGAGGGACTGGGGGCTGGCCAGCAGCTCACAGAGATGCTGGGCATGCCCCCACCGTGGCGGAAAATGGGGACATGGCTTCGCGGCAGCGACGCGACTATAGACCATGCCCCTTTCCGATAGGCCACACCCAAAAAAAATTGACGCGCACATTCGGCACGCACCCTGTCCTGGCCCGGTGTCTCTGTATGTTGGGAGGTATGCACCCTTAGCTTTCCCATCAGGATTGTTGTTAAGAAATACTGGGGCAGATGTATTATAGTGGAGAGGCGAAGCAAGAAGGGACATCTTGTCTGCCAAAGCTGGGGAGCGCAAATTCCCCACTCCGACGATGTCCCTTCCTGGACATAGTGCATCAGTTTACACTGACGCGCTGTCTCCTTCCCCCCGGCCAGCTAGACTGGGCATGCGCGGGATCACGCTACTCATGCGAGATTCTAGCACAGCCCAGAGCCAGCAGCAGGGACAGTGCTGTCAAGTTAGGGCTTCAATACCCTGCTGCTGGTGAAGAAGATAGCTGTAGCAGGCAGAACGGTCAGCCAATATGGACAGGGGCACATAGCTCCCCTGTCATTTAGCGCACACCGGCTCCTTCATACACGAGGGAGAAGCGATATCAGTGCACATAACATACGCTGATATCCCTTCTCCCCCATAATGACACTTCATACATCTGCCCCACTGTTGGAAAACAGCAGTTAGATAAGGAAGGGACCTTAAGAGCAGATTTAAAATGTGTCTCCTGAGTCATGGCTATGTCGACTCGGCCCATAAAGAGTGGAATAATTTGGATCTTTTCTCAGGTATGTTTAAACAGCGAGCATTGAGGGAACAAATTGTCATTTTATTGGGTGTAGCCATCTATTTGGGGTAATAAAAGAAAGCAACTTTGCAAAGGAGAGTTGAACGTTGTGGTCTAGGCAATGCAGCCAGGTCCAGAATGTTTGGAGGGGCCTGTGGTGGCTGGGTGACATCACATGAAGCTGCTGCGACCCCAAAATTTTTTTTCAAAACTACATGCTGAATTAGGCCCTTAATTTGCAACTCATATTGAATGAAGAAAAATCTGGACAGAAATGAAGTAACACAACAACTTTGCCAATGCCACATCCCATTCATTTCGGCAATGTTAACTCTCCTGTGAAATCTGAATTTTAATGCAATATAATGGTCTTTGCATATCATATAAAACATTCTAATTTTTATTAGAGATGTGCACCGGCCACTTTTCGGGTTTTGGGTTTTGGGTTCTGATTACCTTGAGGTTTTGGGTTCTAATGGGTTTTGGCAAAACACCTCCTAAGTGTTTTGTGTTTGGATTTATTTGGGTTTTGGGTTCTGATTTTTTTGTTAAAAAAGCCTAAAAACAGCAAAAATTGCAGAATTTTGTGTTTTTTTTGCTCCTACACTATATTGACCTCAATAACATTCATTTACACTCATTTCCAGTGTATTCTGAACACCTCACACCTCACAATATTGTTTTTATTGCCAAAGTTTGCACTGAGGTAGCTGGATAACTATGCTAAGCCACACAAGTGTGCGGCACAAACACGTGGCTCATGTAAGAGTGGCACTGCAGCGGCAGACATGATGGCAGTTTAAAAAAATAGGCCCATAAAAGATACCTATCTGGCTTGATCATGCACTGTTTACCATGTGCAGCCAAGGAGCGGTGGGCATTTTGTGCAGCACAGAGTTTGTCTGCAAGTGTGTAACTGTTTCGATCACTTTAACATCCAACAAGACCCCTATCTGGCTTGATTGTGTGATAATGTAATCTGATTGTTTAATTTTGTGATTATTATTCATTTATTATTACCAGTCGTCTCTTAAATCATTGCCTAATGGGTGTAGGGGAGTGGGCTAATCAATTTTAAGGTGGCAGATGGAAGATGTAATGTAATGTAAACCATCACTAGCATTGGTTGCAGCAGTGGCAGTAACTAACGGACCCGGCTGTGCAGATAAGGAGGAAGCTGACAGCGATGATGTCAAAGGGAGAGCCAGCGAACTGTTGCTCCATGCAGCGCTGGAAAACTTCGCTGCCCGTGGTAATGCCATAGGGCATGCGTAACCATCACTAGCATTGGTTGCAGCAGTGGCAGTAACTGATGGACCCGGCTGTGCAGATAAGGAGGATGCAGACAGCGATGATGTCAAAGGGAGAGCCAGCGAACTGTTGCTCCATGCAGCGCTGGAAAACTTCGCTGCCCGTGGTGATGCCATAGGGCATGCGTAGGAAGACGTAGCACCCAATAGGGGTCATGAAGGCAGTAAGCATGGAAGAGGCTCTGTCCAGAGGGATCTGCCAAAACTCACACTTGGCATTCAGGGTGCTAAAGACCGTTGCACCTGGCATGTCAGTGATCACCTGCTCGATGGTGCAGAGTGTGTATCTGTTTTGGTCAGTTTAATATTTCATAAGACCCCTATCTGTCTTGATTGTGATTATGATTATTTTTATAATTAATTTCATCTGATTTTTAATTTGGTGATTCATTTATTATTTATTATTACCATTCGTCTCGTCAATCATTGCCTAATGGGTGGAGTGGAGGGGGCTAATCAATGACTAGGTGGCAGCTGGAAGAGTTCTATCTGGCTGCGACTTCTGTAACTCTATTGATCGCTAGGGTGGATTCAGGTGATCTGGCTCGCTAGGCGGGTGTTCCCTTTGCTCACTGCTTCACATGCGTCCCTCGTGAAGCTGTGCGCTCTGTCGAGGAGGATGTCCTTTGCCGTTAGAGAAGTACTGATCTTCTCTAAAGGTGTTACGACTCGTAGCTGCACTCCCCTGCTACAACCTCAAAACAAGCACCAAGACCCCTATCTGGCTTGATTGTGCACTGTTTACACAGTGCAGCCGAGGAGCAGTGGGCGATTGGTGCAGCAATCAATTACTCTCATTAGTGGAATGCAATCAGTTGTATGCATTTAAAAGACAAGTCCCTCATACGAATGACTCTCAGCAGTGGGCACCAGACCAGACAGGTAGATGAAGCAGTACTAGACACCACACGGTAGATACTGCAGTACTAGGCACAAGACCGGTAGATAAGGCAGTACTAGGAAGTACTAGGCACCAGACGGTAGATACGGTAGTACTAGGCAGTGGGCACTAGACCAGACAGGTAGATGAGGCAGTATTAGTTGTGTGTGTATCTGTTTTGGTCAGTTTAATATTTAACAAGACCCCTATCTGGCTTGATTGTGATTATGATTGATTGATTATTAAGTAATTTAATGATGTGATTGATTCATGGTCGAAACCCCGTTTAAAACTTTCCTAATCCTGACCCTGATGTGCAGTTTGTCTCTGTGCTGAAAGATCCCAATCTCAAATGGCAGACTGAACAACCTGTGGATAGCCATATTTCAAAAAATGTGAATGGGCTTGTGTGGCAGCCCACTACAGGATACCCCCTGTGCCCCTGGAGTGCCCCCAAAGAAGTTTAATTGCAGCCAATGCAGCTCAGAGGAAAACTGCAGGGATGTGAGGGGTTAAACAGCCCCAGCTCAGTCCACGTGCAGGGAGCCTGACACCCCCCTGATTGGCTGCCCAGGGAGTGTGGCAGTCCACCCCTGGTGTACTCTTGTGCCCCCAAAGAGATTTTAATTGCGTATTTGAATCCTTTGTTTCACCCAAACTCCACTTAAATGTCATTGTTGATTCTGAAACTGGGTGTTCTTGAATGATACTAAAATGTACACGTTAAAATGTATCTACCCTTTAGGTAAGTCTTTGCAAAAAGAAACACTGTATGCATATGTTGTGTTATCTGTCAGAGCTATTTCTAGGTTGTCTAGTTCATGGGTGTCGGGGTTACCGTGGTTATTATGCCAAGGTATATTTCTGAGATAAAGATCTACCTGCAAGAATGAAAGTGCTTGTTTAGTATTTCTAGAAATTTGCATTTTTATGGGAAAAAAAATCAATGTACATTGAAGTTGTAAAGTGTAAATTTTTTGTAAGTAGAATAAATCTCTACAACGGTTAATTTTGATTATTCTCTTATTCATAAATTGTTCACTTTACATATTTTGAGCAAGTGCTTTATAGAAAGCTACATTTTCTAATAAAATCTTGGTTTTGTATGTTTTCTACACAAAATTTTTTTTAATTTAATTTAATTGCTCAGAGGAAAACCTCCTTTGCTTGTGGAAGCTGCAGGTCTGTGAGGGTTTAACAGACTCAGCTAGTGTCCTAGTGTCCCAGCTCCCCTGCACATGAGACAGGAAGCTGGGAGGTCAGAGGTGATCCCAGCAGCAGTGTGTGAGAGAGAGAGAAAGTGTGCAGAGGGGTGAAGAGCTTGTATCCTGAGCCAGGAAGCATGCAGACAGAGATGCTGTGCAGAGAGAAGCACACATCTGAGACCAGGCACTGGGAGCAAGGACCCAGCAGTTAATGACAGCCAGCACCGCTGACCAGAAGAAGGGGTGAGCAGCATGTGAAGGGAGATAGAGCCCAGTAGGAGTGACTGCAGAGACCTACAGCACGGAACTAGGCAGAGAGGGACATTGCCGCCCATCTGGGAGTCACCCAGAGGACCACACAGCACCCAAGACAGGCAGTGGCCAGCCAGGAGTCGTGACCAGCAGGAGCTGGCAACTGCAGCTGATTGTTCAGGTACTGGGGTGTTGGATACCCCCACTAACAGGACTGCCTGTTTGCCTCTGATACAGGAGATTGCCCTAAGGGATGGGAATCTGCCTGCCCCTCTTAGAGAGGATTTTTGATCACTTTTGTTATACATAAAAGTAGTGTGCACACTAAGTTATGGCCTAATCACCTGGGGGGTTATTCTAGTCCATTCTTTCTGACAAAATCCTTCTTAGATGGACAAAACCATGTGCACTGCGGGTGGGGCAGATGTAACTTGTGCAGAGAGAATTAAATTTGGGTGGGGTTTTTCTTCATAGTGAGATCTATATTGAAGTGTAAAATCATGCAGTCAGTATTTTCCCTGCACAGAAACAAAATAACTCACCCAAATCTAATTCTCTCTGCACATGTTACATCTGCCCCCCTGCAGTGCACATGGTTTTGTCCATCTAAGAAGGATTTTGTCAGAAAGAATGAACTAGAATAAACCCCCTTGTGAGGATTTCCTTCGCGGGACCGTTATTCAAATTCAGGAACTGTGTTGTTTTGCACCAGGGACTACCGCGCAGTGTATATAGGGTGCATAGCGCCACTTGGCGGACATGTTGTGACGTAATATTATTCTGTCATATTGTTATTGTTGTGATGTAATTTATTGCGTAATCATTCTCTCTTTAATCTGGTCATTGATTAGTTATAGCTTTAATTACTTAATGATATAAAGTGACTGTTTTGCATAAATACGTGAGTGTATTGCAGCAACCCATTTACATATCTCCTTTAAATAAATATTTGTTGCTGCTAGCCGTAGTAGCCTTGTCTTTTGTGGGTTCTCCTTGGGTTGTGCCATTCCCTGCCACAGGTTCTCCGGAAGAAGCCGTGAGGAATCCAGAAGCTGCCGCCGTAATCAGCTCCAGATTCAGGTACTATTTTGCACCACACCGTTACAGGGGCACTGGCACAGAAGCGCAAAAGGAGAGGTCAGAGGTGAAATGAAACTGTGCCGGAGGAGGGTTTGCAGCAGCGTGAGAGAGGATGACACGTGCTTAGAGAGAGAAGACAGGCTGGGCACCCTAAAGATCCACAGAGAGGAGAGCAGCAGAGTGCGCAGCCTGGAAGCGTGCAGAAGTGAGACCCGCTAGAGAGGAGAGAGCCGGGCAGCGTTTCCTCCTTTAAATAAATATTTGTTGCTGCTAGCCGTAGTAGCCTTGTCTTTTGTGGGTTCTCCTTGGGTTGTGCCATTCCCTGCCACAGGTTCTCCGGAAGAAGCCGTGAGGAATCCAGAAGCTGCCGCCGTAATCAGCTCCAGATTCAGGTACTATTTTGCACCACACCGTTACAGGGGCACTGGCACAGGAGCGCAAAAGGAGAGGTCAGAGGTGAAATGAAACTGTGCCGGAGGAGGGTTTGCAGCAGCGTGAGAGAGGATGACACGTGCTTAGAGAGAGAAGACAGGCTGGGCACCCTAAAGATCCACAGAGAGGAGAGCAGCAGAGTGCGCAGCCTGGAAGCGTGCAGAAGTGAGACCCGCTAGAGAGGAGAGAGCCGGGCAGCGTTTCCGTGCAGGAGACCCGGCGGTGATGGACAGCAGCGCACACAGAGAGAGCCAGCAGCCAGCATCATGAGGAAGGCAAGAGGGAGGCCCTGCAGAGTGCCAGCCGTGACACCAGGGAGACGCTACCGGCCGGAGCCGGCAAAAGCAGCAGAGTACAAGGGTGCCCTACCCCCACTCAGCCTGTACCCTTCCTGCCCCAGCCCTGACTCCCCCAAGTCAGGGAGATCACATTCTCACCCATGAAGATGGTGACACAATTTTAAAAGAGGACAGAGAACAATCTCATGCACATGAGACCACTGTGCTTGATACAAGACAGACCAGAGTCCACCTAAAGGTGTCGGCTAGTACAGCATCCCTAAAAGTCTCAAGGCTCCAAAAAAAATTAGGCAGTGAGCCCCTGACCAGACAGGTACAGCAGTATTAGGCAGTGAGCCCCAGATCAGACAGGTAGATACGGCAGTATTAGGCAGTGAGCCCCAGACCAGACGGTAGATATGGCAGTACTAGGCACCAGACAGGTAGATAAGACAGTAGTACTAGGCACAAGACAGGTAGATACGTCAGCAATACTAGTATTGTGCACCAGCAGAATTTATAATAATTAATTTTCTTATTAGGTACTGCTTGGCCGTGGCACTCAGTGGCAGACGTCAGTGCACAAGCAGCATGGAATTCTTTTTTACAGTCCCACACAGCACAAGTATTATTTTTATTTTTATCAAATTAGATATAGCAGCTGTGTGGTTGGAGGAATATGGCCGACGTGTCGCTGGATGAACTGATCAGGAAACGGGGAATGTCCGTGGGCACCGGGATGTACCGCAGGGTCAGTAACAGGGGAGGTATAGGAAACGTGAGATCCAGACTCCAACCATCTGTGAACAATCGTCCACTTGCCACCAGTTTTCAGAGAACATTTGATGCTCGTCAGAAAATTGGTGTGACTGATGCACGCCAAAAACTAGGGATAAAAGATGCCCGTGAAAAGTTGGTGGCCAAAGATGCTCGCTTCCGCATAAGGGGTAAAGTGCAGGACGCCCGTGAAATGCTGAATTCGAATAAGCAACAGATCATGGCAGGAGACAAGCCTATCAAAGTGATGGACGCTCGTGAAAAGATTACTTTAAGAGGAGTGCTCCAACAGTGGTCGAAACCCCGTTTAACAACCTGGCTGATCCTGACCCTGATGTGCAGTTTGTCTCTGTGCTGAAAGATCCATATTTAAAAAAATGTGTGGCAGCCCACTACAGGATACCCCCTGTGCCCCTGTGCCCCAAAGAAGTTTAATTGCAGCCGCCCCCAAAGAAGTTTAAATGCAGCCTCCCCCAAAAAAGTTTAGCCGCCCAAAAAGATGTGTAACTAATTGTACCCAACTGGTCATCAAAAATAAATCAATCTTTATTGTGAAAACAAGGTATCAAGTGGCAAAGAAAAGGAAGCCAGTGATGAGAATTTTGTGAGCTGTGAAAGTATTATCAAGGAAACATAACTTTACTTAAGTTTTGAGGAAAGGCTTTATCGGACCATTTCATGAATAAAGAACAGTTGATGAAGAAATTAAATAAGTATTCATCGTTCTTGTCATTAAATTAAAAGGAGAGAGATGCGAAGGTCAAATCATTACAAAGGTTATCTGATGAGGAAAAAGCAGTTCTCTCTAAAAGGCTATGCACATATGACAAATACTACAAAATGTTTGCAAATCAATTAAAAATTGAAAAGGGGGGCCAGAAGGTTTGTACAGCTTTATCTCCTAAAAAATTTCCAACAACTTGTTCCGAAGCAACTGTGTCTGTTAGTAGGTCAGCCTGTACAACTAACGGCAAAGAAAGTGACTATCTTCAAAACAAAAGGATTTTTGCCGCTTCAGAAACTGATCATGCTCAAGGTGAAGGCAGTCAGTGTACACCTCAGAATGCTAACCAAATACACAAAGTCCATGCAAAGATAAAGGATATTGTAAAAGAAAATTGCACTGACAAGTCTTCAACTTACAAAAACCAAGCTATGTATAAAACTGCAGTAACTGGAAAACTAAAAAAAACTTTAGCCGCCCACAAAGAACTTTAATTGCAGCCGCCCAGGCTTGATTCTGATTATGATTGATTGATTATGATAGATTGATTATGATTGATTGATTATGATTGATTGATTATTAATTATGATGTGCCTGATCCTGACCCTGATGTGCATTAAAAATGACTCTCAGCAGTGGGCACCAGACCAGACAGGTAAAAAAAGGTTAGCCGCCCAAAAAAAGAAGTGTAATTGAGCCTTCCTGCCCCAGCCCTGAGTCCCCCAGGTCAGGGAGATCACATTCTCACCCATGAAGGTGCAGCAATCAAGTGGAATGCAAACAGTTGTATGCATTGAAAAGACAAGTCCCACATATGAATGACTCTCAGCAGTAGGAATAATGAATGGTGATGCAAGATGGAATTGTCCTTGGGCCCTCCCACCCACCCTTATGTTGCGAAAATAGGACATGCACACTTTAACAAACCAAACATTTCAGCGACAGGGCCTACAAAACTGTGGCTGAAATGATTGGTTTGTTTGGGCCCCCACAAAAAATAAAACAATTCATAAATCTCCCTGTATAAACTGGCTCTACAGTAACAAGATGTCATCGTCACTCATCATCATCATCATCATCCTCCTCCTCCTCCTCTGATTCCTCGCCCCCTTCAGTGTGTACTTCCTCATTCTCAGAGATTATCAATTCGTCCACAATAGCGACATGCTTTGCGGAATCGCTCCGCTTTAGCTCCTCCCTCACTTTCTCCAGCTGCTTTTGCAACAGCCTGATCAGGGGAATCACCTGACTAATGCAGGCAGTGTCGGAACTGACTTCACGTGTGGCTACTTCAAACGGCTGGAGAACCTTGCACAACACGGAAATCAGCCTCCACTGCGCTTGAGTCAGGTGCAGCCCCGCTCCTCTGCCTATGTCGTAGGTGGCTGTGTAGGCTTAAAAGGCCTTTTGCTGCTCCTCCATCCTCTGCAGCATATAGAGGGTGGAGTTCCAGCGCGTCACCACCTCTTGTTTCAGCTGATGGCAGGGCAGGTTGCAGAGTTTTTGCTCCCGCTCCAGCCTTCGGCAGGCTGTGGCAGAATGCCGAAAGTGTCCGCAAATTTTGCGTGCCACCGCAAGCATCTCCTGCACACTCCTGTCATTTTTTATGAAATGCTGCACCACCAAATTTATTGTGTGGGCAAAACATGGCACGTGCTGGAAATTGCCCATGTTTAATGCCCGCACAATGTTACTGGCGTTGTCCGACACCACAAATCCCCAGGAGAGTCTAAGGGGGGTAAGCCACAGGGAGATGATTTCCCTCAGTTTCTCTAAGAGGTTGTCGGCGTTGTGCCTCTTCTTGAAACCGGTGATACACAGCGTAGCCTGCCTAAGAAGGAGCTGGCATGCAGGAGATGCTGCTGCTGCTGCTGCGGAAGGTGATGCATCTACCCAGTGGGCTGTCACAGTTATATAGTCCTTAGTTTGCCCTGATCCACTTGTCCACATGTCTGTAGTTAAGTGTACAGTGGGTACAGCCGCATTTTTCAGGGCACTGAGGACACTTTTTCTGACCTCACTGTACATCGCGGGTATCGCCTGCCTAGTGAAGTGGAATCTAGACGGGATTTGGTACCGGGGACACAATACCTGCATCAACCGTTTAAATCCCACTCCATTGATGGCGGACACCGGACGCACGTCTAACACCAACATAGCTGTCAAGGCCGCAGTTATCCGCTTTGCCATAGGATGACTGCTGTCGTATTTCATCCTCATGGAAAATGACTGTTGGACGGTCAATTGCTTAGTGAAAGACGTAGCGGTCTTACGACTTCCCCTCTGGGATGATGACTGACTTCCCCTCTGGGATGATGACTGACTTCCAGGAGCAGCAGCAGCAGCGGCAGTAGTAGTAGGCGTAGTGCTGCAGGATCCTCCGGAGGAATCTATGGAGTCATTCATGCAGGTGAGATGGACTGCAGGACTCCCCCCTATCCGGATCGAGGAGGAATTTGTCGAGGAGGGAGTTGGTGGTGTGCTTTTCAGGCATTTGGCTCCAAAAGGAGGACCAAGTGATTTAGGTGTCGCTGGACTGCTAGCCGCACTTTCTGGACTAAACACTGAACCATGACGCGTCTTTAGGTGACGTTGAAGGGAGGTTGTCCCTAGGTGGGCAAGATCCTTACCCCTGCTTATTGGAGTTTTACATAAGCTACAAATGGCAATACTTTTGTTGTCCGGATGCGGATAAAAAAAATTCCAGACCGCAGAGGTGGATTTATTGGTCCTTTGTCCAGGCATGACGATGGACTTTTTCATCCCATGGACAACAACTTTTTCCCCCAAAGGTGCCTCATTCCCCCCTGGTGCGTCATTTAAGCAAACCAAGTCTCCATCCTCCTCGACAACTTCCTCCTCAGTGCCAGCTACATCAATATCCTCCTCCTGGTGTACAACATCACCTTCACTGATAAAATCTGGAACTAGACTGTGGGTGATCCTTCCAGCATATGCAGAGGGCGTACTGCAAATGGTGGAAGGAGCCACCTCTTCACGTACAGTGATGGGAAGGTCCGGCATCACAACCACCGCCACCCTGGAACTCTCCGTGGGGATTTGGGATATGTCTTTAGAAGGATGAGTTTTTTCCAGATTTATTTTCTGAATTTTTTTCTGTTTTTTTTTTTTCTGAAATTTTTTCAGACTTTTTTGAGTCGGTGTCAGCCTAACTCTCTTTGATTTCCTATTGGGCGGGGAGAGCGGAGGAGGAGGACTTTCCTTGTCATCTGAAGCTGCACCACTAGTCATGAAGTTAGGCCATGGCCTTAGCCGTTCCTTGCCACTCCGTGTCGTAAATGGCATATTGCCAAGTTTAAGTTTCTCTTCCAACGATTTACATTTCATATTTTTATTCCTTTTACGGAAGTTTGGTTTCAATTGTACATGCCCTCTGCTTTCACACTGGGCATCGGCCGTGGCAGACGACGTTGTTGGCATTTCATCGTCTATGTCATGACTAGTGGCAGCAGCTTCAGAACTATGAGGAAGTGCATCTTCATCTTTCCTTTGTTTGTTAACCTCCATATTTTGGATCTCCATTATTATTGTGGAGTTATGTTACAGAACAGAACCACTGGAGTGCAATTATATATATGTCAGTGAGTATGCACCAGCAGGCAGTTATACAGATACAGCAGTATTAGGCAGTGAGCCACACACCAGACAGGTACGGCAGTATTAGGCAGAGAGCCCCAGACCAGACAGGTAGATAATGGTATACGGCAGTATTTAGGCAGTGAGCCCCAGACCAGAGGGTAGATACGGCAGTATTGGGCAGTGAGCCACACACCACACAGGTATGGCAGTATTAGGCAGAGAGCCCCAGACCAGAGGGTAGATACGGCAGTATTGGGCAGTGAGCCACACACCACACAGGTACGGCAGTATTAGGCAGAGAGCCCCAGACCAGACAGGTAGATAATGGTATACGGCAGTATTTAGGCAGTGAGCCCCAGACCAGAGGGTAGATACGGCAGTATTGGGCAGTGAGCCACACACCACACAGGTACGGCAGTATTAGGCAGAGAGCCCCAGACCAGACAGGTAGATAATGGTATACGGCAGTATTTAGGCAGTGAGCCCCTGACCAGAGGGTAGATACGGCAGTATTGGGCAGTGAGCCACACACCAGACAGGTACGGCAGTATTAGGCAGAGAGCCCCAGACCAGACAGGTAGATAATGATATACGGCAGTATTTAGGCAGTGAGCCCCAGACCAGAGGGTAGATACGGCAGTATTGGGCAGTGAGCCACACACCAGACAGGTACGGCAGTATTAGGCAGAGAGCCCCAGACCAGACAGGTAGATAATGGTATACGGCAGTATTTAGGCAGTGAGCCCCAGACCAGAGGGTAGATACGGCAGTATTGGGCAGTGAGCCACACACCAGACAGGTACGGCAGTATTAGGCAGAGAGCCCCAGACCAGACAGGTAGATAATGATATACGGCAGTATTTAGGCAGTGAGCCCCAGACCAGAGGGTAGATACGGCAGTATTGGGCAGTGAGCCACACACCACACAGGTACGGCAGTATTAGGCAGAGAGCCCCAGACCAGACAGGTAGATAATGGTATACGGCAGTATTTAGGCAGTGAGCCCCAGACCAGAGGGTAGATACGGCAGTATTGGGCAGTGAGCCACACACCACACAGGTACGGCAGTATTAGGCAGAGAGCCCCAGACCAGACAGGTAGATAATGGTATACGGCAGTATTTAGGCAGTGAGCCCCTGACCAGAGGGTAGATACGGCAGTATTGGGCAGTGAGCCACACACCAGACAGGTACGGCAGTATTAGACAGAGAGCCCCAGACCAGACAGGTAGATAATGATATACGGCAGTATTTAGGCAGTGAGCCCCAGACCAGAGGGTAGATACGGCAGTATTGGGCAGTGAGCCACACACCACACAGGTACGGCAGTATTAGGCAGAGAGCCCCAGACCAGACAGGTAGATAATGATATACGGCAGTATTTAGGCAGTGAGCCCCAGACCAGAGGGTAGATACGGCAGTATTGGGCAGTGAGCCACACACCACACAGGTACGGCAGTATTAGGCAGAGAGCCCCAGACCAGAGGGTAGATACGGCAGTATTGGGCAGTGAGCCACACACCACACAGGTACGGCAGTATTAGGCAGAGAGCCCCAGACCAGACGAGACATACGGCAGTATAGCCAGTGAGCCCCAGACCACAAAGGTAGAGATATACGGCAGTATTTAATTATTTATTAGGCAGGCAGTATTTAATTATTTATTAGCCAGTGAGCCCCAGACCAGACGGTACATACGGCAGTATAGCCAGTGAGCCCCAGACCACAAAGGTAGAGATATACGGCAGTATTTAATTATTTATTAGCCAGTGAGCCCCAGACCAGACGGTACATACGGCAGTATAGCCAGTGAGCCCCAGACCACAAAGGTAGAGATATACGGCAGTATTTAATTATTTATTAGGCAGGCAGTATTTAATTATTTATTAGCCAGTGAGCCCCAGACCAGACGGTACATACGGCAGTATAGCCAGTGAGCCCCAGACCACAAAGGTAGAGATATACAGCAGTATTTAATTATTTATTAGGCAGGCAGTATTTAATTATTTATTAGCCAGTGAGCCCCAGACCAGACGGTACATACGGCAGTATAGCCAGTGAGCCCCAGACCACAAAGGTAGAGATATACGGCAGTATTTAATTATTTATTAGCCAGTGAGCCCCAGACCAGACGGTACATACGGCAGTATAGCCAGTGAGCCCCAGACCACAAAGGTAGAGATATACGGCAGTATTTAATTATTTATTAGGCAGGCAGTATTTAATTATTTATTAGCCAGTGAGCCCCAGACCAGACGGTACATACGGCAGTATAGCCAGTGAGCCCCAGACCACAAAGGTAGAGATATACGGCAGTATTTAATTATTTATTAGCCAGTGAGCCCCAGACCAGACGGTACATACGGCAGTATAGCCAGTGAGCCCCAGACCACAAAGGTAGAGATATACGGCAGTATTTAATTATTTATTAGCCAGTGAGCCCCAGACCAGACGGTACATACGGCAGTATAGCCAGTGAGCCCCAGACCACAAAGGTAGAGATATACGGCAGTATTTAATTATTTATTAGGCAGGCAGTATTTAATTATTTATTAGCCAGTGAGCCCCAGACCAGACGGTACATACGGCAGTATAGCCAGTGAGCCCCAGACCACAGACCGCCAGACTGGCAGATTCAGTGCAGGCAGCAGTGCAGCACCAGTGGACTATATATATTTATATTTAATATAATTAATAATTATATATATAATAAATGGCACAGCACAGCACCAGATGTATGCCCCAGCACAGAGGAGACAGTAGTACTACAGGCAGGTACACAGTTAGACTGTTCTTCTAAGCAGAGGAGAACATAGTATAGTACACAGCAGCACTGAGGGAGACAGCCCTAGCAAATAAAATAATTAATTACAGCACAGCTCACCAGAGGTAGACCGCACAGAGGAGACAGTAGTACTACAAGTACACAGTTAGACTGTTGTCCTAAGCTGAGAACAGAGTACACAGCAGCACTGAGGGAGACAGCCCCAGCAAATAAAATAATCAATTACAGGCAGCACAGCACACCAGAGGTAGACCGCACAGAGGAGACAGTAGTACTACAAGTACACAGTTAGACTACTACACAGCAGCACTGAGAGACAGCACCAGCGATTGCAAAAGCTCAAGGTCAAGCTCAAGTTTAAGCCCCAGCAGCAGCACCAACACACCCTCTCCCAACCCACTACTTGACTGGAGTGAAGATGGCGGGGCGCGGCAGCTGCTTATAAAGCCTCGCGAAATCCGACGCCGGGAGATGACGTTCTAATCACGCGGACGGACCGAGTCAGGCGGGAATCTCCGAGCGCTGCTCGGAATCGGGCTCGGAATGATGACGTCCGTGGGGGCTCGGATCTCTGAAATCCGAGCCCGCACATCTCTAATTTTTATATGCACATAAACTAATGTCTGCTTTCCCAAGTTGTATAGTAATAAAAAAGAGGGTCAATAAATAAAATGTTTTCTCTTATCAAGGTTATTAAATAAAATATATGGTAAAATTATACAGTTTGAAAATATATTTTTGTTCTAACCATTCATGTTAAGCATTCTTTGGCCACATGGTGGCAATAACATCACACATATATTCTATATATCTCAGATCTTATATCCAAAGTGACATAATTATCTCGCCGAATGTGCACAACGCTGGAGCAGGAAAAGTTTTACAACCAGATACCATGATACTGGTAATAAAATTAATACTAAGGATTTAAAAAAAAAAAGCTGTAATTTTTAAAGGTATTTAGGTATTTTAATAAATATTATCTATCAAACTATTTGTTTGCTCATAAATATAGAAAATGTAAGAACCACTTTTAGCTATTAAGACAAACAATTTATGTAGGCGGTCTATATTCTTTACTGTTCATTAGAAAGGTGACATCAGTGCAACTTATGCAAAGAAAGAAAATGTAATGTACACATCTTTTTCCTTTTTATAGTTTGTGATTGTATAATGGCTTCAAAAATATTATTAGCCATTTATGTTTTACTGGGTACTTGTGTATTATCACGGCACCCATCACATCGCATCGCATACCACTAAATAGGGTATGCGATGGTATACGATGCGATTTCCGCCTGAAAAAGCCCAAATGTACAATTAAATATCGCATCGCATGCCAGCAAATGGCATGCGATGCGATGCCATGCGATTTTTAATTGTACAAGCACCCTGATGGGTGCATACAATGTTAAATGCCCCCAGAATGTTAAATGCTCCCTCCCCCCCCCATTTTCAACGCGACCCCCACTATCAACGCCAACCCAAAGCGTGGTGAGCGCAGCGAGCCTGCGAGGGTTGGCGTTGATAGTGGGGGTGGCGTTGACAGTGGGGGTGCATTTAACATTTTAAGCACCCATCAGGGTGCTTGTACAATAAAAAATTGCATCTGCTCGCATTGCATGTGATGCGATGCGATGCCGTACGATCAACATCGTGGGCACCGTGATAATACACAAGTACCTTTTACTGTATACCAGTGGTCCCGAAACTCAGTCCTGAAGGAGACCCCCAACAGTTTTGCAGATCTCCTCACGTGACAAACTGTGGATCTTTTAAAATGTGTCAGTGAGTGATAAGTGCACCTGTGCACCTGCTGGGGGGGGGAATCCTTACCATGGGTACTTGTGGAGTATCACGGCTCCCACGACCTTCATCGTATGCTGATCGTATGCAAAAAAATCGCATGCGATGCGATCGCACCCGATTTTGCACTGAAATGCATCAGAATGCATTGAAATGTGTGTTAAACTTGTGAAATGCCCCCAAATGCCATTTTTCATAGTGCACCACCCCCACTATCAACGTCAACCCAAAGCGTGGCGAGCGCAGCGAGCCCGCGAGGGGCGGCGGTACGCGTCCTACGACCTTTTCATACCCCCACTATCCACGTCGGCGTGGAGTTGAGAATAGAATAGTGTGACAAGCGCAGCGAGCCACCGAGCCCGAAGCGTGGCGAGCGGACGCGGATACCTTTACAGCTATACGCGTCCCCTTGCGGGCTTCACAGGTATCCGCGTCCGCTCGCCACGCTTCGGGCTCAGTGGCTCGCTGCGCTCGCCACACTATTCTATTCTCAACTCCACGCCGACGTGGATAGTGGGGGTATGAAAAGGTCGTAGGACGCGTACCGCCGCCCCTCGGGGCTCGCTGCGCTCGCCATGCTTCCGGTTGACGTTGATAGTGGGGGTGGTGCACTATGAAAAATGGCATTTGGGGGCATTTCACAAGTTTAATACACATTTCAATGCATTCTGATGCATTTCAGTGCAAAATCGGGTGCCATCGCATCGCATCGGATGCCATCGTATGGCATCCGATGCGATCGTATACGATTTTTGAGCAAAAATGCACAAAAATCGGTAAAAATCGTATCGCATCGTATGCCACTACATATGGCATACGATGCCATACGATGGGAGCCGTGATACTCCACAAGTACCTTACCATGTGATTTGCATGTGATGCAATTTGCTTATGATGCAATCCGCGGGCAGTGCCGCCGTGAAACTACCAAAGTTTCTTATTGTAAAATTCTGAAAAAATATCAAATGAAGTCAATTGTGTTTGTTTTCAGTAGGGTTAGTTAAGTTATTCAGACCTGATCGCATGGCTGCAAATTTTCAGTGCTAGCAATTATCGATAGACTGCGCATGCATATGGATCTTGACGCGCATGTGCTGGCTGCACGCAAGTTGATTGACAGAAAGCTGGCATTTGGGGGTGGTACTCATCTGTTTTCTTTGAGTGTCAGGGAAAACGCAGGCGTGCCCGGGCGTTTAAGGTGAAAGCGTGCGACATCAGCTATGGCCCAGATCCGACTGCTTCTATCGCAGCTGCTGAGTAATTTCTGGGCAATAAACACACTGCTTGTGAATGCAGCTATTTGCCGATCCAGCTAATTTTCTCAAGCCATGCTAAGCAATTTGCAGGCTTGCAAGGGGGAGGAATTCAATCTTGCTGGGAGGCGTATAGCTGATCGCAGGGCTCTGCAATATAGCAGAGCAGCGATCAAATCTGAATAACCGCCTTGGTTCGCTTCTGTCTTTATGATGTATTTATGATGGGAAGCCACAAGTACTGGTTTGCCGAATACATTGACCCTAATTCATGTGTATGGTCCTGGTTCACCAGCCCGGGGTGCCCCAGCAAATGCCTTGAGGCACCCAGTTTGGGAATCACTGCTGTAGGGTATGTACCAGTTTTCAGTCTCACAAGAAGTGAGATGATCAGGAGCTGATGTAAGATTGTGCAATATAGTTATTTCAGCTGTTGCACGTGGAGAGAAGAACCATTTGAGTGCCAACATCGGTGAGAGATGTGCAAATAATCCACTATAGATGACATCACTCACATTTGTTATATAAATTAAAATAAATAATGTTGTGTTAAAAACATTATATTTCCTATATAAGGTAAACATTACAGGTCATTATGATGAATAAACATGTTTGCTTGGCACTTTTCTCACCTATTTTGACAAATTCACTTGTGTGACATTTTTGCATTGCGCACGCACATGTTGTGAATACATATCCATTACACATTGCAGTAACAGTTTGGTTGACAACAAGGGTTTTCTGAATGTGTTTGTGAAAACACTGGCACGGCCAGGCATTTTTTGGTGGGTCTCTGACATCAGCGATGAACACTTCCAGCACTTCCAGCCTGATTCTTTAGCAGATTAGTGGAAGCCTTAGACTGCCGTAGATGGAAAAAAAATATCCAGTATTTCGTTTTTTTGCAAATGGGTCTGTGAATGCATCGCTATTTGCGATGCATTGCAGAATTGCAAGAGGCATTTATTATTTATTTCTGGGCGGCAACTTTTTGTCTTTTTCTCTAATTAGCAATCTATGCTGAATTAGGCCGATAGTGTGGTGACGCTGTGCTGCTGAAAGTAAGCAAAGTTGCAGATATTGGCAAGAACAACTATTGTACAATATTCAAATTTTCTTTGAAAAATAGGGTTGGCTGGAAATGAAGTCATTGCAAAATACGATAGGACACATTAAAGGACAAAGAAGGATTACTTGGATTTAGATAAGAGTTAGGACTGTTATATAGTATCTTACTTCCTGAAACAAATTTGAAATGACAAAACACTTTGAAAATATTATTTTATATCTCCGCTGCCTAGTTTCGGTACTTGTTTCCTAGCAGGGCGCCCAGATTTATTACGTACGCAAACGTATTGAAATCGCATCGCATCACGTATAGTTGTAGCATGCAATGCGATGCGATTTTCCCATTCCCGCTCCTATTTAAGTAAATTTGTTGTATGAATGTGCAGGTGTGAATGTGTTCCTAAAACACCAGCACTATCCACACCACCACAAAGCGTGGCGAGGGGCGGCAGAACGCGTCCTCCGACCTTTTCATACCCCCACTATCCACGTCGGCGCGTAGTTGATTTAAATAGCCCGAAGCGTGGTGAGCAGATGCGGATTACTTTACATGTATTCCGCGTCCGCTCGCCACGCTTCGGGTTCGGTGGCTCGCTGCGCTCGCCACACTATATAAAGTCAGCTCCACGCCGACGTGGATAATGGGGGTATGAAAAGGTCGAAGGACAATTGTAAGCACCCATCACATCTCATACTATGCACACATCACATCTCATACCATCACATCTCATTGTAAGCACCCATCACATATCGTGGTATGGGTGCTTGTACAATGAAATATCGCATTGCATTGCATTTGGTGCACTGAGATCGCATTCGATAATTCATTGTATAAGCACTCCTGTGCACTTTTTATGGACATCGCATCGCATGCTACTATAACGCAGCATGCGATGCGATTTCACTACAGACAGTGAATAGCCCAGTACGCTAAATGCGTACTGGGCGCCCTGCTAGGAAACAAGTACCCTAGTTTCTAATATAAATTAGTTTCTCATTTTAGTGATATTAGATATTTATGAACGAGACAGTACTGTTCATATACTCACATAAATAAACGTATTTCACCATATCTAATTTACTTCAGTTGTGTAAGTCTTTATCCTGAATGAGAAATGTAATACGGAGAGTTAAGCTTCAGATGGGCTCAATTCATTTTACGTTTAATAGCTACACATTCATAGTGTAGTATCGGTGTCATTAAATGTTCCAGAGCCAAGTAGAATTAATGGAACACCCAAGACGAGGTGTATCCAACATCGCGGCACTATATTTATGTTGGAATGTTTCCTGCATTGATCAAGATAAAAATATATAAGCTTCCAGATTAATAGAAATGGGCATCAAAGAACAGGCAATGAATTTAATACCTGGATTAACATTTTGAATTGTTTTGCTTCTTATCAAGGCTACTGCATATGGGCCAGTGCTCAGTTGTCTAAATATCCAATGTACTTGCATGTATATGGCCCCATTCCAGTTGCTACTTAGAGAGCCGATGGAAAAAGTTAAGACTAATGTCCTAGATATTGTGCTGTTGTTAGTATAGTTTTCAGTTACAAAACTGGCAGCGACTTCCCCAATTTTATTATTTCCATTGTTGTGTGTGTCTTTTCACTCTTCATCTGTGCTGGAACTCAGATGAGAGTCACACCAGGAAAAGAACAGGTTGGAACAAATTATTTATACAAATGTAAAATGAAATGTCTACTCTGGACATTCCTCTAATAGAGTATTACAGAGAAATCCTGATTTTGTTTATACAGGAATAACTACTGCCTGCTATTAATTATAATTATTCCTACTGTGTTACATGTTTATTTAAGGTATTACATTGATGTGGTTATTTGATTGCTCCCTCTAGTTGCCATGGAAAATTGTATTCCGGGCAGTGTGTGTATAACCCAACCCTCCTGTTGGTCATGCTTCTGATCTCATCATATGTGTGAGAGCTAGAGTGGAACCTGATCCCACAGGGAATTTCAGATATAAAAATGAAATGTATGTTATGATGCTCTACTAGAGCCATTTTGTCTACTCATGCACTGATACTGATCTTTGGAATTGGAGAATAAGCAGTTTTTATCTAAAAGCATTAGGATACAGTATAATAAAAGAGACGTGTTCTTTGACTTTCTTTCATACCCATACTATGGCAGGTATTCAATGCGTTTTTTCTCCCTGTGCAGCGAATCCTGTTTCGGATTAAAGGAAGGGCAAGAACATGCAGTTTGCACTGTCATGTACTACCAGGGAGCGCTATGGTGTGCAGCACAATAATTACCACTATTTCTTATAGCAATGTAAAAATTTTTATTAAAAATAAATAAAAAATCAACAATAACAATACATATATGTGCACTTCATACATCTTTCATTTTGCAATTGCAAGACAAAAACGGACAAGACTCACAACATTTAACATAGAGAGGCTTTTATAGAGCTTAAATCTGCTGAAATGAGGCTGGATTGGAAAGTCATTCAAAGCAACAGTTACTTTGTTTAAGCAAGGCTTTTTATAGTTACCAGTCCCGCATAGTTGGAAGAGACAAGTCTCAAGGTGGTGTGTCCCGCTTAATTAGTGTCCATGCTCTTAGGTACACAGTTTACCTCTGTAGATTGAGAGGAGCTCTCCTATTTTGTATGGAGAGAAGGTGAAAAGCTCTGTAGCACCAATAAGTCCAACAGCTGCTCTTGTCAGTAATGGCAGCGATATTCTGCGGTGATTAAATCTGGCAATCAGTGGTCAGGAACAAAACGCGTTTCTCCGCCTTAAGGTCAGCGGCTTCCTCAGGCACAACTGAGGAAGCCGCTGACCTTAAGGCGGAGAAACGCGTTTTGTTGCTGACCACTAATTGCCAGATTTAATCACAGCAGAATATCGCTGCCATTACTGACAAGAGCAGCTGTTGGACTTATTGGTGCTACAGAGCTTTTCACCTTCTCTCCATACAAAATAGGAGAGCTCCTCTCAATCTACAGAGGTAAACTGTGTACCTAAGAGCATGGACACTAATTAGGCACCACCTTGAGACTTGTCTCTTCCAACTATGCGGGACTGGCAACTATAAAAAGCCTTGCTTAAACAAAGTAACTGTTGCATTGAATGACTTTCCAATCCAGCCTCATATCAGCAGATTTAAGCTCTATAAAAGCCTCTCTATGTTAAATGTTGTGAGTCTTGTCCGTTTTTGTCTTGCAATTGCAAAATGAAAGATTTATGAAGTGCACATATATGTATTGTTATTGTTGATTTTTTATTTATTTTTAATACATTTTTTACATTGCTATAAGAAATAGTGGTAATTATTGTGCTGCACACCATAGCGCTACCTGGTAGTACATGACAGTGCAAACTGCATGTTCTTGTCCTTCCTTTGTTCTGCTTGATTTACACAAACTCTGACAGGGAGCAGCAACGGTGTGCATTGGTGTGATCTTTCAGGTACATAAAAACCAGCGCTTCTATATAGCCCTTTTGGGCTTCCCCCCCTGTTTCGGATTAGCTGCACAGACGCCGGGTTCCGGAGGGCTGGAGCATTCGCTGCTGGCCCTCCCTCTAATACCATTCAACGCCTCAGGGGCTCGCTGCCCCTGACGGCGATTTTTAACCCCTGCGGCAAACACCGCAGGGAGCCGGGGGACAGCGGCAGAAAGATGGAAGCCTCCCTGCCTGCGCAGGAATGTGCAGGGGAGAAGGAGGGCTCCCGGGTACACAGGCAGCAGAAGCTGCCCCCTGGAGTGCTGGCAGGGGAAACGCAGTGGAGGGAGCCGCTGCGCTGGTCACGCTCGTGCATATGTAATGAGCGGGACCAGTGTGCAGTGAATATCTAATGAGCGACTCCCCGCCCCCTGCTGGCGTTATGTGTAAAAAAAATAAAAACTTAAATATGCAAGCACATGAATGCAAATAGCATGCCCCTTCACATAATAAAATGACTGATTTTTTTGACACCCCCAAAAAAATGTATTTATACTTTATTTTAAAAGAACACTTTCCAGTCCACCTTAAAAAGATGTTGAATGCAAAACGGTGAATCATGGCAAAAATCATGCTGAAAGCAGGTCTCCATCCTAGCATTGAATACACTCTCGGCGAATCACAGTGAAAACCCCATTGAAATACACCAGCGAATTGCAGCGAGCATGAAGCGGAGAACTGGCCGGCATTCACCGTTCGCTTTCGGCAAACAGTGAACATTGAATAGGGTGAATCACATGTTCAGTGAAAAATATTCACCGTAGATAGTGAAAACAGCCCGATTCACTGAAATAAATGGTGCATCGGGAGCATTGATTAGTTGCAATGTACATAAATAAACAGTATATTGAATACTATAATAAACCAAATTCATCAGCCCTTACCCCATAGTACAACATTTTGGATGGGAACACCAGTATTAGACATAGCTGATTTCACGTGAGACCAGAATAACTTGACCACATAACACTCCCAAAGCAGATGCCAGAAGGTCCCTAACATATTTCCACACTTGGGATGATGATTGAAAAGCCGACCTCCAAAGCACACCAGACAAACGGGAGTCAAATACGTTCTGTGTAGAAGAAATAGCTGGATCTGTTGAAATCTGATAGACATGGTATTCTTAAACTGGCCATACACTACTGCGATCTCTCATAGCAGTGTATGGCCAGCCAATACCCCGTAGTCACATGTGGACTTTTCACATGTGATGGAATTTGTGCAACCCCTGTTCCCCGCCACTGGTAGGAGGGTCAGAGGTCGGACCTGCATGCCAGTCCCACCTCCGACTCAGGCCAGATGTGCACAGGACCGTGCATTGGACCAGAGGGGACCATCGGAAAAGGGTGAAATTGTCCCAAATCACAGTAGTGTATGGGGGCCTCTACAGGGGCATTCCAGGGCTGCTTCCCTTTCCTCTAGGGAATTTTTACAGGAAGGTTTAACATACAATCAATGACTCAACCTGAGCTACTTATTGTCTGTAATAATCTGCTTACAGGCATGTAGGGAATCTTTTAATGTGAAATGAGTTAAAGAAGGGAGTGTTAGATATTGCCAATATGTTTTAAAGTCCAGGCAAATAAGACTTCTGCACTTAGACATGTGGAGCCAAAGTAATTCTGGGCAATTTGGAAAGGCCACTTGGGCCTTTTTAAATCATCAAAAGTTTTGCAGGCTATGGGCCGGATTTAATGAGGTGCATTGAGGTTTTTAAAGGGGCAATTATTTACAAGGCAAATCCATGCCTTGTAAATGATTGGCACTTTATAAAAGACCTAAGTTCAGCTGGTATCCTGCACATACGCTGGACTTGCACCTCATTACATTCCTACCTTTGCCTTGGTCAAAAAAATGGTTGCCTAAATAGGCCAGCAGTCCATAAATGTGGGAAACCAAGAAAGTAGGTCCGCTGAACCAGTTCTAGATAACCAGCTTGAGCATTGGGTATTTGTAATATAATTGAATGGGACTATCCCTACTTATGGCTTTTAGGATAGCACATTTTGAAGCCAAAAACTACTGTGAACAAACTTTCCTTCACCCATTGCCTCATCTAATAAAAATTATAATGGCCAAGCCACATCGGCAATTTAATATTACTCCTTTCTCAGAATAAGTTTGTGATACCATGTCACATTTTTCCATCTACTAGTGAGCCTATAACTGGATCAGTATTATAAGCAAACAGGGCTGGCACATCAGGGACTAGTTGACCAGCTTGGAGCTGTATAATATTGCTGGCTATGGGTAGTACAGAAGAAGGAGGGATTGAGCATGCACTAGTGGGTAAGGTAAATGTTAGAAAACAGACAATGGCATTTTGGGGTCAATGTAATAAGTGATGTAATTCTTGCAGTTGGTGGTGCTCCCAGTTCTAATAGTGATTAGTGGGTGTCTTTTAAAGAAAAGGTTCAAAAGGCAAAAAAAAAACCCAAAATGTAAAATCTCTTTGTGGGGGCTTTATTTAATCTAAAACTTTTAATATTAAGAAATTGTCAACATTAGCGATTGATTGCTAAAAAAAGACGAAGAAGTCTTTCAGTTATACTCTCTAAAGTTTGCAACATATTCTCAGATATCTGGTGAAGATGACAATTGATAGTAAATTAACCCTGGAAAGTAAGCATAATAAAAATAATGAAGATGTCACTGACTGATCTTGTGGATCCGCTCTGGGTGACTGATCAGGTACTGGTGGGTTGACTGGTGTAAATGTAGCAGGGCGAATGTATTGCCTACTCATAGATGGAACCCTAAAAGTGTTGGCTCAACTTCCAATCGGAGGCGCGGAGTCTAACCGAGCAGCGGTTTTCGCCAGGGACATCCGCAAGGGGATTTGGACATCTGCCCAGCAGGTCACGGCCCTCCGACGGAAGTACCTTAGGGATTCTGGGCGACAGAAACTGCTGTGGCTTTGGCTGTACAGCACACTTGAAGTAACTGGAACAGCGCCCTTGTCGTATAATGAGAGACTGTAGTGGCCCAGCTGGTAAGTAGTGCAGTCGACGTGGTGTTATAAACTGAAGATCACCCACTGGGTGAAATAACGGAATCAAAGGTAGCACTTCTCAGCAAAACTGAAAAAGGCCCACGTGGTGTAATAATGGAAACAAAAGGTAGCACTTCTTGGCAAAACTGAAAAGGCCCACTTGGAGTACTAACGGAAACAATAATGTAGCACTTCTCGGCAAAACTGAAGGTGGCATACGTAGCATAATCTGAGTATCAGAACCAGTTGCTGGACAGGGGCAGAAACCTGCTGTGAGAACACACAAATGATTCTAGGAAGGTGTTCCATCGATGGAAAACTCCTGGTCTAGTAGTTTTATACCTTCTGCAGGGCTCCATCAACCACCAGAGGTCATAAGAGAGCAGGGATTAGAGCTACCAGCACAGGCTCAGGCAAGATGGTGGTGTCCATACCCAGAGCCGGCGGCGGACGCACCGGACAAATGGGGAGACGCCGCATCCGAGGTGGCATCAGAGCTAGCCCAGCTAAAGAGAGCATGGAGAGGGAGAGATTCCTGTATATGGAATCATGGTGTGGGTATAGATAAATGCAGTCTTCTGTAGTGCCTACAAGAAAAAGCTATAAACCAAGCGCAAAAAAACCAATAGGGCTAGTGATTGTCCTTGCTGCTGTCCTGGAAGGGATACTCGGCCCTTCTTAAACTCAAAAAAGCAAAAATACACACAAATAGACAGCGCAGATTGGACACTCAATAACCCAGAAATTTAAAATTTTAAATGTGTTTATTTTACACAAATCTCTTAGAAATGTAGACAATTTGTTAAAAAGAGGTCACCGGCCGGTGGGGTTTATACAATACATAATATTACACATAAATAACAAAAATATATAATGGTAAAAGAAAATAAACTTTGGAGCAGCTTTCAGTAATGCATAGTTCCAGCTTGGTTAAGCATATATAGGGTTAATTGCTTTTTCTAGCAGGGTTAGATAGAAATCAAGCTTTTTGCCAGAAGGCTGTTAATTGACAAATTATGCTGTGCTACCTGCACAGAACAGAACTTGCTTTCAGCAACTTTGTTAGAAGGTTAGTTAGTCAGCCATACTATTCAAAGTTAGTGACAATTTGGCACATATAAGCAGAAGGAAAGCAAATAGGTATACTTATACTCTGCGGCTTGTGTGATGCTGTAAATTTATAATCCACTTTGGGGAGTGTTTGCTGGCTCCGCCTTGAGTGTGTTCCCAGCTGATTTGGTGGAATTCTCTTCAGCTTTATCCAGAACTCTCCGGCTTCCAGATCCCCCACAGCAGTGCCTTTCGTGCCTCTCGTGTGAATAAACTAGGGCTGATTACGCGTTTCCCCGCCTCTCCTCTAGTCAGCGGCTTCCTCAGAAAGCCGCTGACTAGAGGAGAGGCGGGGAAACGCGTAATCAGCCCCAGTTTATTCACACGAGAGGCACGAAAGGCACTGCTGTGGGGGATCTGGAAGCCGGAGAGTTCTGGATAAAGCTGAAGAGAATTCCACCAAATCAGCTGGGAACACACTCAAGGCGGAGCCAGCAAACACTCCCCAAAGTGGATTATAAATTTACAGCATCACACAAGCCGCAGAGTATAAGTATACCTATTTGCTTTCCTTCTGCTTATATGTGCCAAATTGTCACTAACTTTGAATAGTATGGCTGACTAACTAACCTTCTAACAAAGTTGCTGAAAGCAAGTTCTGTTCTGTGCAGGTAGCACAGCATAATTTGTCAATTAACAGCCTTCTGGCAAAAAGCTTGATTTCTATCTAACCCTGCTAGAAAAAGCAATTAACCCTATATATGCTTAACCAAGCTGGAACTATGCATTACTGAAAGCTGCTCCAAAGTTTATTTTCTTTTACCATTATATATTTTTGTTATTTATGTGTAATATTATGTATTGTATAAACCCCACCGGCCGGTGACCTCTTTTTAACAAATTGTCTACATTTCTAAGAGATTTGTGTAAAATAAACACATTTAAAATTTTAAATTTCTGGGTTATTGAGTGTCCAATCTGCGCTGTCTATTTGTGTGTATTTCTGTAGTGCCTGCAAGCTGGGACAATGTGCCCACTGTGGAAGTGGTGACATAAGTGTATCACATCTCTGTCATGACGTAACATTAACAATTATTGGAATGCGTATCCTCGCATGGCTCGCTTTGCTCGCCATGCTTCAGGCCTGGTGTCTTGTTTTGCTTAGCACACTTTACCATTTTCAATTGTAATCCTAACAAAGAAGGGTGTAAATAGGCTCAACGCGTTTCCCTGGAGCAGTGCTTCCAGCTTCCTCAGGAGCAAGTGAATAATGAGTGCAGCAGAGGGGTTTATATACCGCTCTCTTAATGGTATAATTGATCATACAGGAGCCACTGTCACGAGAACCAGCACATCAGGAGGCTGGGTGAGGTAGCTGGAGGCACTGCTTCAGGGAAACTATTTAGAGCAATTACCACTCCACACTAATATTGGATCCATTCAGGACACTATATTGGACTGCCTTTACCAACTATCCATCCTTATCCAGAGAATATCCGAGGCGATCACACAAAACGGCTTGTTTATCCAGGTACACCTTCATCTTACCATCTGGGACTGTGGATCACTGTACCATCCCTCACATCCACCAACTGCATTTGTACTGTCGGCCACCTGGTCAATCACCTGTCGCTATAATTAGGACTGGACACTCTATCCAAAACCAACTATATTGGGTACTCAGTGGTAATATGCTCTAATTGATTTTGAAATATACACATGAAATTCCATGTCTTTTTAAAATTATGAATTTTTATTATTATTTTCATGTACACAAATACTCTTTTTTATAAATAATACATTTATATATTAAGAAAAAAAACGTTCGATTTATTATTGTACAGCGCTGGTACACACACCCTTTGTTGTTGCTATATCTATTTTGGGGCTGACAACTCCTGTACCAGCTGCCTGATAGTAGCGCACCTCCCATTACATTCTTCAGTTGTAATCCTTGTGGATTGTAAAGTATAAATATAAAATATAAATAATCCCCCCCCCCCAAAAAAAGGGGGGGGACTAATGTCGACATTTTCACGTGACTTTCTTTTGACCATGTTGACCTTCTGACCATGTTGACTTTTTCATGTCATTGACCTTTTGCCTCTGTCAACCTATTACATGTCGACCTTATGGTGTAGACCAGCGGTTCCCAACCTGGGGTACTAGTACCCCTGGGGGTACTCTGCAGACCAGTTGGGGGTACTTGAAAATAATATTGGTAATGGCGGACAATGAAAAGGTCTTTTGATGACTGAAGAAGGCCCATTGCTATGGAGACAAACCATGTTGTGTCATATGCCTGACCAGCAATCCACTGGGAGCTTCCGATGCTGCCCTCAGACATCAGCCTTCAAAGGTGGAGGAAGCAGCGGCATTAATCCTACCGGTGTTAGCGGGAATTCTGTAGTTAATACACAACCAGTGTCTAGACACAGAAGGGCATGATTCCTTGCTGTATACTACTCCTCTGCTTCTCCTTAATATAAGGACATGCATAAGGATCCACATACCGCTAAGTACTGTCCATATTTCAAAATGAGAGGAGGGGGTACTTATCAATGAAAAGCCTAATCAAGGGGTACGGGAGAGAAAAAAGGTTGGGAACCACTGGTGTAGACCTATTGACTGTCTATCTAGCCACTGTAGAACTATCACCCAGAACCATATTGCAACACCATGATGGACTAACTTGCTTAAATTAAGAATTTAAAGTGACTCTATGTGAGTTTAGTTTTCAACAATTTTACATTTAGTTCTGGTAGATGGGGGGGGGGGGAGGGCACATGTTAAGCTAATTAAGGAAACCCATTAATATTGCAGAGGTAAAAAAAAATATTTTTTTACACTTTATCTGAAACAAAAATATGTCTGTTCTACAAGGAGGATTACCCAGTTTTAAAGAGAAGAGACCCTTGTTAAAATTCCTCTTGTTAGAAAACTGTGAAGGTTTAAAGTGTTTATCAAACAATAGATTGTTCATAAAAGACCACTTCAGTCTGCAGCTCTTCTCCAGGCTTGGGCAGATGAGACAAGGGCCTTAAATAAGACGTACTCTGCAGACGTTTAAGACCTGCACAAATTGTGTGGGCTTAGCAGCTGCTAACCATGTTCTGTTGGGGGGCATTTTCTTTTCTTTCATAACATCCTACTTCATGCTTCCTAATCGCCATGTTTGCCATTCTTTTTATGACTATTTAGAAATCAGCATTCACTTTTATTTCCTTTTACATTATTGTTTTAGTTTCTTTTATGCTCTCCATGGGACATTATTCAATAAGTAAAGATTAGAGTAAAGAGAAAATGTCATTGAATGCAAAAAGAAAAAGATTCTAAGCAACAAGAAAGCAAAATTAACGAGTTATTTACAACCCTATAAAAATGACTTTGATCTGTGCTAGGTTCATTAGAAAATGAGTTCTTATAGCCTGTCGTATCCTATGACTTCAGCTGGTATATAGGAAGTATGTGAGAACTATAGTGGAAGCCAGACAGTAACTATACACACATTTATACATTCTTAGCTCATCAGGGTTAGCAGACAATGGGCAGTGTTAAATCCTTGGTACCAGAGGCATAACTCTGGGAGGTAATGGAGTCATCTGCCGATGGGCTCCTGCTCCTAAGGGGGGACCTCTCCTCCCCTGCAATTTTAAATCCATTAATTGAAAGCCATTGATATCACTTCTGAGTTTCAAATATTTTCTCTCTCTCTCTCTCTATATATATATATATTTACTGTATACATACTGTATATACAGTATGTTATATTTCATAGCAGACATATATATATATACAGTTTATATTTTATATAAGGTCTTGTGTGTGGGGGGGGGACGCAATACACATCTTGCCTCCGGGCAGCTGGGATTAACTTACACCACTGCTTGGTGCACTCTATAGTATATACTGTACATACAAACTGCAACAGTCAGTAATATAAGCTAGATACACAGAACACTACAAGCTGTTTTGCAGAATGTTCTTTCGATTGGAGAAAAAAAGCATTTAATCAATTTACACAAATCAAGCAGAACTATTCTATTAATCTTACTAAGCAATGTGCTATATAATTAGTAGTAATTGTATTATTAATAATAAGAATAATAATATTCATTTTATATATTTAAATCATGTACATAAATAACAGGTAATAATTAAATGATAAATAAATGTACAGTATTGTGTAACATGTTATGAATCCTAAGTGGGCCATATACTGTAATTATCAGCCAGCTAGTGCTCTTTTGGGCATATTAAATATTTCCAACACATACTCATCATGAGACAGACAGACCAATTATCTGGCAGTGTATGTCAGCGTCTGATAAGTGGTCTGTCTGTATGATGGGGAGTCTGATCTGACAGCGTATGGCCAGCATTAGTAAATTTAATTCAAAATGTGTATGGCCAGCGTTAGTAATTTTAATTCAAAATGTGTATGGCCAGCGTTAGTAATTTTAATTTAAAATGGAATCATGACATGTACAAATAGAGATAATACAACTTTTAATTGTGTTCATTTTAAGTTTTGTTTCCTAATTGGAATTTGTATGTCTACTGGTGCTATTATATACATACAGTAATTCTAATAGTGCAAGTTCCTTCAAAAATTACAAAACATACACATTTTCCTTAAAATCCATATGCGATGCGTCATCGCTCATTTTGAACACCTTTTACTTTTAAAGCACGGAGTTATCACTGGTACTTGCACTTTTAATGATGAGTCTATAATAGATGATCCAGTTTTAATGATGAGTTTGCACCAGATAATCCAGTTTTTATAGACATCAGTAATGTTTATGTCAGTAAGATTCTCATTGCATTTGGCAGCCTGTGTAAATGTAGCATGTGGAAAATTCCACCAAAGCCCATTAATCCAGAAATAAAGACACTCCCTAAAAGACAACATTGTCCTCTAGCTGTAGGAAACACGGTTTTATGTCAGGAGAGACGCCTCTGCTAGTTTAAAGTTGTTTGTATTGCTTTTGCATTATTTGGGGGTTATGGAACTAAAGGTTCCCATACACGGTGCGATTTGTGGGTGCGGTGCGATGCACGCTCCCGTGCACATCCTATCGCACAGATCAAAAAGTGTGTGCTGCACATACTTTTTCAACTAGGTCCCTATTGCATCACATAGGCGTGCGCAGCACATTTTATTAGGGGGTGCACCATCAAAGGGGTGTGTGTAGTATAACCTATTGGGCCCATTAGGTGTGTCTAACAGCGCCAATCAAGCATGTGTACCATCATCTGTTGGTATGCTCTACAATAAAAAACGTCTCTCAGCCACACCATAATCTCCTGCCTATTTCAGTTTTAATCTTCTAATTACGCTGTGTAACAGTAGATGCAAAAAGACTCAAAAACATATATGGATGATGCAGGAATGTAGTGATATGACAATGGTCTAGTACAGGGGTGGAGAACCTCAGGCCCGGGGGCCGTATGCGGCCCCTGTAGCCTGTCTGAATTGCCCTCCCACCCGCCTGACGGTTTTACTGGTAGTCAAGTACAGGGGAATTCTCGCGAGAGGTCGGTAGTTCTCGTGAGATTACTTTTAATCAACAGCAGCCGGAGACTGTCAGTCCTATTCAGCGGCAGCCGCCGGAGTGTGGGACGGCTGCAGCAGGACAATTTGTAAGAGAAATTTTTACATATGACCCTCAAAGGATTTTTCCACCATACAAACGGCCCTTGGCACAAAAAAGGTTCCCTACCCCTGGTCTATTACAATTAACAATGCAAAACACACATAATTGATTGATGGGCGCTTCTTTTAATGGGATACAGTTCTAAAAAGCAAAAGTCTTTTGTAAAAGGTATTGCTAGCGGCAGGGAGGTGTTCATAAGGTTGGGTGGGCACAGCATTAGGGGGTGCCTGTGCACCCCTAACACTCAATGTGCGCACGCCTATGAGACCAAAACGCATGCAATTATTGCACCGTGCATGGGCAACCAATAGGGCTTAAATCAGATCTGATCACAAAGCACCTTTTTTCTCAAATGGACAAAACCATGCTGCACTTCAGGTAGGGCAGATGTAACATGTGCAGAAAGAATAATGGGGCCTACACACGTAGCTAGATTGCTCAGAACGCTCAGCAAGATCACTCAGCACACAGCAATGATCTGTCAGGGCCAGTGTTCTCCGGTGAGAACACTGGCCCTGCCTGGCGATTAAGAGATCAATATCCAGCATGCTGGATATTAATCGCTGGGCGGGATCATGAGTTTTATTTATCTCACTTGCAACCAAAACATGTCTTCCCTTCCCTCCCTTGTATGCTCTTCCCTTCACATTCCCCATCCTTGCACTTGAACTACTTAACTGGCTAATATTTTACCAAAAACTCGAAGAAATTGTATTTTATTAATGAACAAATTAGGTCCAGAACACCTTAAAAACACAAAATTTAATTTGTAAAAAAAAACATGGGGGGGGGGGGGGGTTGGGGCAGGAGGCAGACCCGATTTCCAGGAGGGTAGTCAACCCTGTGCCTGTGGTAAGTAGGCTTCTACAACTGCACATTTACAAGGAACTGACCAATCAACAGTGATCTGCAACACAACAGGCATGTAGGAAAGGGGGGAAGGGAACCAGGAAGCAGAGGAACTGGATATTATTTTCCTGCAGCCCTAACATAGGGGGAAATTCATTACTGCTCCCTAGGCAGCGGTCCTTTGCTGCTTAGTGAGCGGCTTATTGCCACTCGCTGCCCAACCCGAAAACCCTCCCTGCCGAATCCCCTCGGTAACATGCAAGGGGATGTGTACGAGAACACATCCCCTCGCATGCAGCCGCTAGTAGGAGAGATCATTGATTTGTCCTGCCTTCGCAAATAGAAGTCAGTCTCAACTGATGTCTCGTGGCGTCAGTCGCCTGCCCCGGGCAGACATCAGCCCGCCCACATGCCTATGGGAATGCCCACTGTTTTTATGGGGACGCCAATAAAATGCTGGACATTCCCATGGGCGAGCCCCATTTTTGCCCCCACCCCTCCCTCCCCACAGAGCCGTTCGCTGTCAGGGTTTGCACATGCGCAGAAATGGGCAGAATTCGGGGATGGGGCCAAATTCGGATTACTATGAGCGATCCTAAATTGGCCCCATAGTGCACATCTGATGCGACCATGCCAGGCAAGTGGTTTAATCATCTTTTGATCAGTAATCAGAGAAGACAACGCAAATTGATAAAAATGTTAATATATGTAATTATGGATAATGAAAATTCTGGAAATTATTTATACTGTATTAACCCATTCAGCAATCATCATTGTCTTCTATAATGCCAATTTACTTTAACCTGGACAGTTAGCATATGTACAGACAATGGCAGGGGCGGATCCAGGAGAAAATGACAGGGGGGGGCATTATTATAGGAAAGGGGATGAGAGTGGGGTGTTAGTGGTGCCAGTGTGCACGCTCAGAGAGCAGAGAGAGAGATAGAGAGAGAGGAGGAGAGAAGAGAGAGGGAGGGAATAGTATTAAAAATAGGCCCTGGCATTTAAAGTACACAGGCCCACATTGGCATCAAAAGTGAAGGATGTATCTCTGGAAAAGGATGCGTGTCCTTGAGTGTAGTGTACCACACCATATACCACGTATACACAAGATGCAATAAAATAGTAGACCCCATTATACTGTACTTGAACAACAAAAATTGAAACACAACCTATCAGGCGCTCAACTTCCGGATAACACAGGAATTTCTCCCGTGGATAACATGGTGGATAACATGCAAGAGAAAAATGAAGTGGAAATACAATGGTTAAGTACGTTCCAAAAAAATGTTCCCTTTTAATACATAATGGGAATATAACATAATGACATGAATCCACAATACACAATAAAAACACAATAAATGATACTTGATGCCAAACTGAATGAGCCAAAATTCACATAATGCTACACTGATCGAGCCAAAATTCACATAATGCCACACGGATTGAGCCAAAATAAAGATAATGCTACACGGATTGAGCCAAAATTAACGTAATGCCATACAGATTGAGCCAAAATTAACGTAATGCCACACAGATTGAGCCAAAATACACATAATGCCACACGGATTGAGCCAAAATACACATAATGCCACACGGATTGAGCCAAAATGAACATAATGCCACATGGATTGAGCCAAAATTCACATAATGCTACACGTATTAAGCCAAAATTCACAATATGCTCCATAAACAGGGACATGTGAACAATTTCACTGTAATGCCCATTACATGTTAAGCCACACCATAATGTCCATTAGGTATTATGCCAAACACCGTAATGGCTATTACAAATTATGCTACATAAGTGCTGTTTACCTACATGCTCGTTGCCATGTGGGATTACATGCTCGTTGCCAGGGGTTCCATGCTCGTTGTCATGTGGCATTACATGTTCGTTGCCAGGGGTTCCATGCGCATTGCCATGTGGGGTTCCATGAGCGTTGCCATGTGGGGTTACATGCGCATTGCCAGGGGTTCCATGCGCATTGCCAGCCGCTGCCGGGAAGAAAGCATTGACAGCCGGTAGAGAGCAGCGAGCTGCCCGGCTGTATTCAGAGCACTGCACTTGCCCCTCATTGATCTACCGCCGGGAAAAAAGTATTGACAATTGGGCAGAGAGTGGCGAGCTGCCCGGCTGTATTCTGAGCACTGCTCAATCTTTTTCAGAGTGTGCACTATCCTGTGCATAATCTATATACCATGGCTGCTTTTTTTAATATAGTATACTGTAGTAAAGATTCAAAGCTCAAATCTGAGCCTTCAGTCAGCAGCGTCCCTACATGCCTCAGGGCCCAAACCTTAAGTTCACACAGGGCCAGTTAAAAATGGGGGAAATGGACTCATCACTATGGCCACACGGTTGGCCATAAATTATAACTATTAACATTGTATTTATTTTCCTCAAAAAAATGTTACCCATTTTTATACATTTGCATATTTAATGACATTGCAGATTATATTGTGTAGGGGCGTACATGCCCATGTACCCTTAGCCACACTCACACAACACTAGTCACCCCCACCCCCCACTCTCCCCTCTGTCTCTCCCCACTCACTCTATATCTGTTAATTTACTTTTTAGTTCAGTTTAGTGTTTTTTTTGCATCATTTCCAACGAGCCCTGCCCTGCATTGCTAGCCCCACGGGAACCGAAGATACCGCCGGGCACACCTGGAACGTGTTCCCCATAGCTGATTTGCTGGCTGTTTATCACTCTTCATCTTATCACTTTTGAAGTTTAGAGAATCTAGCCCTTAATGTGCAATGTAGACTGTATAGAGAAGTCCCTGCACAATAGCAGTGTGATTGCAATGTTTGCCCCCCCCCCCCCCCCCCCCACATGATACCACAAGAAGTTGTAGTTTTGCGAGCAATCACAAACTACAACTCAACTTAAATCAGGCACTTTATAAACTATTCAAACAATGGATGTGAATGCACAAGTGTGCAAACATATTTTTTTGTACATCCACCTCTATTTGAAGCCTTGTATAACTTAAGACCCATACTCACTGGGCGATTTTGAGCTGAAATTGGCTCAGTAATTTTAGCTGCTTTCAGCTCAAAAGCCGCCCAGTCTGTACAGGGCAGCGATGAGAGGTGAGAGCTGATGCGCGCCCCCGCATAATCGCCGGGCCGGCCAGGGTGGACGGCATTACAAGTTTGAAAAAGTCTCACATCACATTTGAAGAGGTTCCATTTAAAGATCAAGCAGCTTTTTGCATTATTACATGGAAGTGTAACAATGAGTTTAAAATAACAATTATGGTCCTAAACCCTTTTATTAATTTTTGGACAGAATAAATAAAAAGTGACAAGTACAATGTTTATGTGCTATACACAGTGGGTGGTATATTTATTTTCTCTGTATCTTGTTAGTTGTATGTTAATAAAGAAGAACTGAAGAGCTGCATGGGTGGCCAACCATTCAAGGTGAAGAACACAGAAATCTGTCTGAATGACACTCGTAGGCTGAGAGGATGAACAGTGGATTGTGGGAAACTGGGAGAAAAATCAGCTCAAGTGGAGGCAGAAGGAGTCCTGAACCCTTTGAAGAGGCAATGAGTGGTCAGGGCGCTACACATTTTAATAGCAGTAAATTCAGAATTGTATGTAAATTGGAAGAATCAGATTGGTCTTTTATTAAGTTTTGTCACAAAAGGAAAGAGCGAGCTGCTGGGATTTAACTGTGTCTGGTGTAAGTGTAAGGTGTGTGTGTGTGTGTGTATAGATGTATGTGTGTGTTTGACTTAGAGCTTGAGGTAAATGACAGCTACAGGAGACAATGGCCCTCATTCTGGGGCAGATGTATTTAGCTTGGAGAAGAGATAAACTGGAGATAAAGTGTAAGGAGATAACGCACCCGCCAATCAACCCCCAACTGTCATATTTCAAACACAGCTGATTTTTTGGTGCGTTATCTCCTTAAGGTGCCCATACATGGTTCGTTTTCACCGTGCGATGCGATTCGGGCTCCCGCGGGCATCGCATCGCACAGTGCAAAAAGTATGTGCTGCACATACTTTTTGTACTGCCGTCTGATCGCATCGCACGCAAAACGCATGCGATGCGATCCAGCCCATAACAGGTGCGATAATCGTACTGTGTATGGGCACCTTTATCTCCAGTTTGTCTCTTCTCCAAGCTTAATACATCTGTTCCTCTGATCCGTTCTCACAGGGAAGCGATGCATGCGCATACACAGTTAGGTGCGAGTGGACGCTGCAAATTGATTATGCGTAAGTCTGTTCACATAGATCAGTGCTGATCTGCGAGCGCTAGAGAAATCATTTAACGATCGGCAACCATCAAACAATTTCTGCCCTACATGCAATCTACGGATGCATATTTATGCAAAACATCCACTCGTATGCGTACGGGGAGATGAGCGGTGCCTGCGGTGGGTGTACCATCATGCGGGCGGCGTTTAGATGACTGCAAAGCTGTGAATTTCGCAGCTTTGCGGGTCAATCAAAATGACCTCCAATGTTTCTTGTAACATGACATTTGCAATTACAATAAAAGGAACTCATAATTAACTCATATATATATACAGTATACTTACCTGTATAAACACGTGTCCTGACTGACTCAACAACTCCCAGGCCAAACCCCTAGAAATATTAACTATTCCTGTCACCCCCTACATCCATTAGGGGGTGAAAAGGGGTCAAATGTTTTTTACCCGTTATGTACCTGAAGCACATACTTTAAGGATCGCATTGGAACCCCAAAACACACCGTGAATGAGCACCATCAGTTGTGTGGTTGGCAGACAGTGTAGTGGCTCGTAAAAGCCTTGTTTGTGTTCCTACTGTGCATCACTTGCATGGATGTGGTCTTGTCATACTATTAGTTTGACAGGAAAAATGGGTAAAACTTGAGGAAGGGTTATTATATAGTAATTTTATGTTTAAAAATTTTAGGTTGCATGTGAGGGGATACATTAAATGTACAGTTCCAGTGACATGTATCATTCTAAACCCTTGTTGAGTAAACACATTTTTCTGTATTCCTCTAAGAATGTAATTATATTACTAGTTAAACAAACTTTTTTCAAAACATATTACAAAGAAATAGATTGGACCTAACTTCAGGCCCCCATACACTATGTAATTCACATTCAATTTGCATGTGAATGACAGCAGGTACAACGCATCGCACCGGAGCCTGCGAGTCGCACCCACAGCATAAGAAATTTCTCAGATGGCTTCTGAGCCGGGCAGCTTGGCTTGGATTGCATGCGATCCTGCTTCCCGGGACCTTCCCTGGTGGCTCAAGTTGGATTTTGGATGATTTCTCCCAGGGGAGAAATTGTCCTAATGTATGAGGGCCTTTATACATAAGTAATTATTTATTTGCTTTTTAATTAATAAGACAAGGAAGCTAAATAATATATAATATTTTGGGAATGACAGGGTGGTTTCACACGCTCCGGCTAACGCCGGGGGTCGAAACACCGCATGGACAAAAGCCGTGCTGTAATACAGTAGTTAATAATGGACAGGAGCATGTCCATTCACATGGGAGGGTCACGGCCTGGCAGCCCGGTTACAGCCGGAAGTCACCACTGGAAAGAACGGCTGCCGGGCTGGTGTCAGCTGGAGCGTGTGAAACAGCCCTTACAGTATTTCACCTCTTTAGTGCATTTGATTAAGGACAGAGCCCTACTACATCCAATATGCCACAAATAAACAGTAATGATGTTTCCATATCTTCTCAGGTATTTGTACTGTTTCCCATCCCTAAAACTATATGGGCTTTAAAAAACCTACACGTTTATTTGTATGACATTACACATGAAATTGTCCTTCTCTGTGCTGTGCTGCATTAGCTCACTGTGTATGTGACTGTGGTGTGGAAGTGAGTGGGCATGTTGTATAATTTTGCAGTTGTGCACCAAATTGCACAGTTAATTAAATATATCTGTTTATTTACCTATTTGGATTGTGAGCATGGGAGTTATATGTAGCTACAGCTACAGATTGCCCATTCTCCTCACATCATCCAGTCAGCTAAACCACTGGAAATCACTAACTTCTGTAAAGGGGTGTACATACGCTTCGATTTTCACAGGTTTTTGATTCAATTTTGCCTATAGAAGCAAATCAAATCGAATCTAATGGTTTTTAAGATGCTTTCGATCTGCATTCGATTCAATGCGCTCTCCCGTTTTCTCTATATGGAAAAGAAAAATAGACTGTGCAGGCAAGGTAATAGCGAATTCGATCCAGTAAATCCAATGTGTACACTGTACCTTGAATGTAAATAAAATTCGATATTGAATGCAAAAGTACAGATCTAATGCCAAATTGAATGCAAAGATCTAATGCCAAATCTAATGAAAAATAAAATCGGACATCAAATCTAAAGCAAATTGAAGCATGTTTACACACCTTTAAGTGGAAAAAGAAAGGAAATTAAAGACCTTTCAAAAGTATTCAGAAATCATGTTTATATGTCATGTAACTTCATTGGTGGTATACCGGGAAACCTTCTAGGCTGATTAGCGGGCTCTCCTGGAAAATTGCTGGGCATGCCACTGATGGGCAGGTGTGTGCCAGTGGTGTCTCTAGCGGTGCACCACTGGCTCACCCCATTCGGCAGCTCCAGCGCCCCCCCCCCCCCCCCCTCGACGGTCCTACCCCCACCCAGTGCTCAGATACTCACCCACCGCCAATCCTCCCCCCAGTGCTCGGAGAAGCTCGGGAGTGCTCAGGTGTTCGGGCTCCCGAAAATATGAGTGCCAGAACGCAGGAACACCTGAGCACTCCAGAGCCACCCCCCGAGTGGCCTTGAACTTCATTCGGTGGCTGCAAACGGTCAGAGCCTTCTGTAGCAGCCCCAGGGGAGCAGGACCTGCTGCAGAAGCCAGCAGCTTCCCCTTCTGTGGTGAGTATTTCTGAGGCAGGACAAACCTGCCCTTGTAGGTTTGTCCTGCCCCAGGAAAACCCACCACTCAAGGAGTTAATAACCTTAAAAATGAAGAAGAAAAAATTGAATATCAGCTTAAAGAAACTGCTTATTATTTGACAGTAAGCTTGAATACTTCACTGTCTTTCTTTCTTGCAGCTTTAGGGGAGAGTTATAGCATATTGATAATACACAATAATTACCCACTGCAGAATGCCAGTTCAACATGTGTGGGCTATTTACAGTATTGCTCCTGGGGATTACACTTGTACATAAATAGACCTTGTCACTCTTAGTGTAAAAACTCTCTGCAGAGAAACTGTGCAGCTTGTGTGGTCATGTTGCTGTCAGAGCATAGTGTCACCCTCTTTAATTACTAACATGTTTGGCAAAAAAGAAGTTGCTGAAATCAATGTACAGTATAGACTGAAGCAGGTGCTTGGGAAGAAGAGAAGAGACTCTCACAAACTGCTGTAAACCAGTAAAAAAGCCAGCTTTCTAATTGTCCAATGCAAATTTCTTAGTTACACATAATTGCAAATACTTCACAGCGCTTTTACTAAGAGTGGTACTAACTCTATACAATGAGATTTCCCAAAATGCATTTCACACTAATATGTTTTTAAATCAAGAGCTAATTGAATTGCTCATTCCTTTTTAACCCTTGACCCATGGACCGGTCGCATTCAGGGCGGGATGCACTAACATCCTCCACATTGCCGGCATTTGCATTGTTAATAATCACATATGCACTAACTTATGCGATTATTAATGCAAAGGACAGCTCTTGCATTAAGAGCTGTCCTTTGCGTTGTGGACACCGGCAATGTGCAGCGGGTCCCCCCTCCCTCCCTGAACCCTTACCCGGCTGCTGCTGCTTGGCCAGGGATCCGCTACCTCTTCCCTGCACCCAGAAGAGGTGCATGGAGGAGGAGGGCACTGGTCCGGGCAGCACAGCAGGAGGCTGCCCAGGCAGAAGTGAGGGGGGGGGGGGGGTAGTGGGGGACGTGAAGGGAAGCCCTTAGGCTTCTATGGGGTTACGCCATCTAGAACTGTGGTAACCCCCACGGCACAGCCCCAGCGGTGGGGCTTTGCTGCCTATGAAAATGCAGTAAAAAAAAAAAAAACGGGGGCATTTTTTTCAACATTAATACTGTTCAATGTTGAAAGTGGAGTAGCTCCAGCATAGACTTCATGTTGGAGAAACTGCATTCCCTAACCAAGATGGCTGCCGAACCTAGTACTGTGAATACGCTGCGCCATCTTGTCACTTTGTAAGAGAAATGCAGTGGTACATGACTAAGCCTATCTGATCACTGTCTGTGTGCCGTGATCAGATAGGTTTGGCTCCCCATTATTAACAGTTATTTATTAACAGTTTCTTATATAGTGCATACATATTCCGAAGCGCTTTACAGAGAATATTTGAACATTCACATCAGTTCCTGCCCCAGTGGAGCTTACAATCTATGCTCCCTACCACATGTACACGCACACACAGGCATTCTAGGGTTAATTTGTTGGGAGCCAATTAGACTACCAGTATATTTTTGGATTGTGGGAGGAAACCGGAGTACCCGGAGGAAACCCACGCAAGCACGGGGAGAATATACAAACTCCGCACAGTTAGAGCCATGGTGGGAAGCGAACCCATGACCTCAGTGCTGTGAGGCAGTAATGCTAACCATTACACCATCCGTACTGCCCCAATGAACCTTGAGCACCCATGACATTGCAATGGTTCACCAGCTGTCATACCTTAGACCACTTTTGGTAAATTCTAATGACTACATACCAGAAACATCCCACAAGATCTACCATTTTGGACTCTGACCCATTACAGTTAGGCCCTTGTCAACGTCACTCAGATCCCTGTGAGTTTTTCTGCTACAACTCATCAACTTCTAGAACTTGCTGTTCACTTCTGCCTGTGCCTAACATATTCCAAAGATTGCAAAAGGAAAGAAAAGCACTGTCTTTTTCTGTGGCACTCATCCTACCCAAAATATTTGTTAAATCATACCTTTTAATTGTATTTATTAAAATAACATCCGAAGTAGAATGTTGTAGTAAAATAAAATATAATAGGTAATGGATAAATTATATATCTAGATCAAATATAATTAATAATTATAACTTACCAATATCCTCCTTAACCCTTTATATAAAGCAGGGTTATTAATTGTGTATGGTGGAAATTTATGTGATCTACAGTAGGGTGGCCAATCCCGGGATCGGCGGGATCCCAGGATTTGGCCCCAAAATTGCAGGGATTGGAGTTTTGGGATTCGACTACGCATGCGCAGTCTAATGCCGGGCAGCGTCTGCACAGTCTAATGCCGGGCAGCGTCTGCACAGTCTAATGCCGGGCAGCGTCTGCACAGTCTAATGCCGGGCAGCGCCTGCACAGTCTAATGCCGGGACAGATGAAAACTGGCAAATCAGTTATGTTTAAGCTCTGATCCGATCTGCGACCCGGTGCGTATAAGATCGGAGCCCCTAGATCGCCAGTGCTGCACCCAGGAAACTGCCGGGCGGTTCAAGGGGGTTGGCTGCAACTTCTCCGATGGGAGAATAATGTATGGGGGCTTTTACATTAATTCATGTATATTGTGCCTTTTTCAGTATCAGTTGCAGTTTTGCTTAAACCCCCCCCCCCCCACACACACACACACAAAAAACTGCATCAAGTGTCTCTCACATTCTGGAGCCACTTTTCCACTTCTATGATTCCTACAAATTTTAGTGAGAAATTTGGAGTGGGGGTATGGACTGGAGTTATAGGAAAAACTATATCACCGGCAAAGGAGCATGTCCTTAAGATGACAGAGGTGGCAAGGCAGACTGAGAGGCAACGCTGACAATGGACACATGGATGCTGATACACAGACAGAGGTTGACACACTGACACTGACACACTAGCAGACATGTACACAAGGATGCTGATACGCAGTCATTGAAACACTGGCTCCTACAGTAGGACACAGACACGAACACAAAGACAGATGTTGACACACAGATGCATACCCTACTTACATACCCTTACACGGGAAGCGGTCATCTATTAGAATGAACTTAGGTCTACAGTCATTAGGTCGACCCCACTAGGTCGACTGGCAGGAAGGTCGACCTGACTTAAGGTCGACATGGGCCAAGGTCGACATGACTTAAGGTCGAATTTGCATAAAGGTCGACATGAGGAAGGTCGACTGGTCATAAGGTCGACATGGGTTTTTCACTGTTTTTTGAGCCGACATGTGCCGACAGGCGGTATTTCATGCCCTACCATCCACTAGGGCGTGGTGGGAGAATAAAATAGTGTGCCGAGCGCAGCGAGGCACCGTGCCCGAAGCATTGCGAGCGAAGCGAGCGATGCGAGGGTCCGATTCTCATTGCCAACTGTGTCCATGTCGACTGTGTCGACATTCGGATCAAAAAACAGTGAAAACCCCATGTCGACCTTATGACCAGTCGACCTTCCTCATGTCGACCTTTTTGCAAATTCGACCTTAAGTCATGTCGACCTTGGCCCATGTCGACCTTAAGTCAGGTCGACCTTCCTGCCAGTCGACCTAGTGGGGTCGACCTAATGACTGTAGACCTAAGTTCATTCTGACAGATGTCCCGATTCCATGTACACTTACCTCACTTAGCTACCGACTACATCTGGTTACCCCAGGAGGGTGCAATGAAGAGCTGGCAGCAGGGATGGGATTTGGGCAATCTGCAATTGGGCGTCCTGGCAGTTTGATTATGTTTTCTTGATTTCTTGTGCAGGCAAGTATAATAGTTAGATGCTGCAGCTAATTTTTTTGTGTGTGCCCATCTGATCCTGGGGTAATGAACTTCAAGCCCCCAGGTTCAGATGGGTACAAAGGCCACCCGCTGTTGTCAGCCGCTCACTCTTCAGGCAGGGAGCGGCCCAGAAAGGTAGGCAGATGAACATCCGAAAAACACAAAGAATGTAGCATATAGCCATATCTGGTATTACTATAGAAGGCTACAGCAACACATTTTACGAGTTTATAAAATAACACATGATACAGATGGAGGAAAAGACTTATTTTATTTAGATTTTTTTGTTAACCTGCCAGAAATATTCATTCCAGTCCTTTTAAACATAGAAAAGCCATTTAAGGCAGATGATGCATTTCACAATTGAAGTCGAAAGTTTAGTTTACTTAAGGCTCTATACATAACAGTGACATAAAGCATGATACTACTAGACATACAGTACAACCCTTAGCTGATTTTGACGATGCAAACTTGTCTCAGTGACAGATTTTTTGTATGTAAGTTTTACAGAAGATACATTTTATACAAAGGTAGATTTTCTCTTGCCATATAAAGAGCGATATTTCACACTCTTATACTAGTATAAGTAGGCTTGGGATGCAGTCAAAATCCCGATGGTCAATATCCCGACAGGGTCGAAATCCCGAATGGGTCATAATACCGACAAGGACAAAATACCGACATGGACAAAATCCCGACATTTAAAATCCCGACAAGGACAAAATCCCGACATTTAAAATCCCGACAGGGTCAAAATACCGACATATAGAATGTACAGGTGAAACAGTCAACATGACTTTCCGTCGACAGATCACAAGGTCGACATGGGTTTTTTCACTGTTTTTTGAGCCGACATGTGCCGACAGGCGGTATTTCATGCCCTACCATCCACTAGGGTGTGGTGGGAGAATAAAATAGTGTGCCCGAAGCATTGCAAGCGAAGCGAGCTATAGAAACATAGAATTTGACGACAGATAAGAACCACTTTTGCCCCTTTTTTAAACATGTTACCTCAAACCATATTTTTTTGTAAGGCTACCAATATGCCTATTCCAAGCATGTTTAAATTGTACTACTGGATTTGTCTCTACCACCTCTGATGGGAGGCTATTCCACTTATCTACTACTCTTTCTGTGAAGTAATTCTTCCTCAAATTTCCCCTGAATCTTCCTCCCTCTAGTTTCAGTGCATGTCCTCGTGTTCTGCTGCTCCTCTTCCTGTGAAGAATGTCTCCCACCTGTACCTTGTTAAAACCCTTGATATATTTGAAAGTTTCTATCATGTCCCCCCTTTCCCTTCTCTGCTCTAAAGTATACATATTAAGATCTTTTAGTCTTTCCTGGTACGTTTTGTGATGTAGGCCATGCACCATTTTAGTTGCCCTTCTTTGTACAGTCTCTAGTGTATTTATATCCTTCTTGAGATATGGCCTCCAGAACTGAACACAATACTCTAGGTGAGGTCGCACCAATGACCTATACAGTGGCATTATTACTTCTTTCTTTCTACTGCTGATACCTCTCCCTATGCAACCAAGCATCTGACTCGCCTTCTTCATTGCTTTGTTACATTGCCTACCTGCCTTTAAGTCCCCTGAAATAGTGACACCTAGATCCCTCTCTTCCTCAGTAGTTTCCATTATAGTGCCATTTATACTATATTTAGTCTTTGGATTTTTGCAACCCAAGTGCATGATTTTGAATTTTTTGGCATTAAACTGTAGTTGCCATGCTCTTGACCATTTCTCTAATCTACCTAGATCCTCAATCATTTGTTTTACCCCTCCTGGTGTGTCTACCCTGTAGCATACCTTTGTGTCATCTGCAAAAAGGCACATTTTACCCTCAATTCCATTTGCAATATCACCAATAAAGATATTAAAAAGCACTGGTCCAAGTACAGATCCCAGGGGTACTCCACTTGTAACCTTTCCCTCATTTGACTGTACTCCGTTTACTACAACTCTCTGTTTTCTGTCCTGCAACCATGCTCTTATCCATTCAACTATCTTAGAATCCAATCCCAAGTTTTCAAGTTTATTTAACAGTCTGCGATGTGGGACAGTGTCAAAAGCCTTACTAAAGTCTAGATAAGCTACATCTACAGCCCCACCATGATCTATTACTTTAGTCACCCAGTCATAAAAGTAAATAAGATTAGTTTGACATGATCTTCCCCCAGTAAACCCATGCTGTTTTGGATCCTGTAAATTGCTGGTTTTGAGATATTCTACAACTCTTTCTTTAAAAGAGTGTTTCCATCAATTTCCCTACTACTGATGTAAGGCTCACTGGTCGATAGTTGCTTACCTCTTCCTTGCTTCCACTTTTGTGCAGTGGGACTACATTCGCTGTTTTCCAGTCCTCTGGGATTACTCCAGTAGCTAGTGACTGGTTGAATAATTCTGTTATTGGTTTTACCAGCTCCCCTTTAAGCTCTTTTAGTATCCTTGGATGTATCCCATCTGGCCCCATTGAATTATCCACTTTCAGTTTTGAGAGTTCTGTGAGGACTTTCTCTTCTGCAAATGGACTTGTTTCTCCCTCAGTTTTTTGACTATACTTGCAACTTAACTGTGGCCCCTTCCCCTCTCTTTCAGCAGTGAATACTGAGCAGAAATAATTATTAATATGATCTGCTATTACATTGTCCCCCTCAAGAAAACTTCCACTCTCTGTCTTTAGTCTTATTATTCCACTTTTTGTTTTTCTCCTTTCACTTATATACCTACAAAAAAAAGTTTTCCCCCCTTTACCCACTGATTGGGCCATTTTCTCTTCAGCCTGTGCTTTTGCACATCTGATAACCTTCTTAGCCTCCTTCTGCCTAACAAGATACACCTCTTTGTCCTCTTTCTTCTGCGTCTGCTTACATTTCTTAAAGGCCAACTTTTTTGCTTTCACAATACTTGCTACTTCTTTTGCAAACCACAATGGCTTTCTTTTTCTTGTGTTTTTCCTAACTCTTTTGTTAGGAAAAACAGTTTTGTTGCTTTTAGAATTGCACTTTTTAATTTTTCCCACTTATCCTGCACTCCTTCCAAGTTCTTCCACTCTGCCAAAGAATCCCTTACAGAGTTTCCCATCTCTACAAAATCAGCCTTCCTAAAATCTAACATCTTTGTTTTTGTGTGCGATGAGTCAGTCTCTGTCTTTATTTTGAACCATACTGCTTGATGGTCACTGGATCCCAGGTTTTCACCCACATTTATGTCAGATATTCTGTCACAATTTGTAAGTATTAAGTCTAATATTGCGTCCTTACGAGTGGGCTCCCTCACCAATTGCTGGAGGGATGCTCCTTGCAAGGAATTCAGCATGTCCCTACTTCTGGTGGAACTTGCAACAGGCAGCTCCCAGTTTACATCAGGTAGATTAAAGTCTCCCATGATTATCACCTCTCCTTTTAATGCCATTTTATTGATGTCCTGCAATAGGCTCTTGTCTAGTTCCTCTTCCTGACCTGGTGGTCTGTAGATTACCCCTATAGATTACCCCTATACGAGGGGCTGCGGTTCACTGCCAACTATGTCCATGTCGACTGTGTCCACATTCGGGTCAAAAAACTGAAAAACCCCATGTCGACCTAGCAACCTGTCGACAGAAAGTCATGTTGACTGTTTCATCTGTACATTCTATATGTCGGTATTTTGACCCTGTCGGGATTTTAAATGTCGGGATTTTGTCCTTGTCGGGATTTTGTCCTTGTCGGGATTTTGTCCTTGTCGGTATTATGACCCATTCGGGATTTCGACCCTGTCGGGATTTTCACCATTTTGATTTCATACCGAATCCGTAGGCTTACCCTGCTGTCCCTTTAAACTGGGATACTCATGGATTGCAGAGTTTCTGTGGCTTATTAAGGACCCTTTAAGTGCCATCATTGCTATGAGAGATCCTCAAAAGATCTGCAAAAAATGCCAGCATAAATAAATACAAATACAGCTAAGTCAATTAATTGAAGTTTAGTTAAATATTGCACCCCAAAAAAAGAACAGTCGCTGTGAGTGGCTCTGGTATTTTTAGAGGATAATTTGAGGATCTCTCACAACGTCGTTGGTACTCAAAAGGTAAAGCCCCCTACATATGTAGCGATCGGAGCTTTGTGCTGATCGACACTAAATCGCTCAGCACACAGAGCTGCACCAGCGATGTGTGCTGAGCAATCTGTCACTGCCCGTGTTCTCAATAGAGAGGACAAGGGCAATGACCAGATATTTCAAGCATGCTTGAAATAACTAGCCCGACGATAGCAGCATGCGGGGCCACGCATCGCTATTGCTATTGGCCCTGCACACATAGGCCCTTATTCAGACCTGATCCGTGGCGTAACTATCGCTCCGCAGTCCCAGTGGTGGCAAGGGGGGAGCAGGCGCCACGGGGCGCAGGGTCACGGCACTCTAACGACGCTGGAGGCAAGATTCCTGCGTTTTTACAGGGGGACAAGCCATGCAGCTGCACTGGGTGCCGCACGGCTCGTCCTGCTGTTTCATAGCCGCCGGAGGTCAGTTCACAAGCTGGCTGTCGCCTGTGCTGCAGGTGCTGCTGTGTGGCTGTGCAGTGCAGCCAGTCAAGCTGACACCTACGAGGAGACTGGACGCTTGCTGTGATTCAGTGGTGTCACTAGCGGGTGGTGAAGCCACTACCAACAGGTGCAGTCCGCGGGGGGTAACGAGAGGAGGAGAGGACAGGAGAGTAGTCTGCAATCGTGCTGCGGGAAGTTGTGCAAAGCTCCCGTATTCCTTGGGCCCCCATGAAGTCAGGTGACTAGCTCTGTGCTGCAGTAAAACCCAGCAGCATCACTAGAGGGGTGGCAACCTGCACCCAGGTGTCACCGTTCAGTAGGGTGTCATACTCCAACGTGCGTCTGCACCCCCTCCGCCGGCAATGCGCTGTAGAACGCCCACACCCAGCTGCCTCAAACCCCACACAAGTACAATATTGCTGTTTTTGGACAGAGGGTACAGGGTGCAATGTATTAATGCATGAGTCCCACACTTATGCGGCCTCAGGGGTCAGAGTTTCGGAGGTGGAGCTATCCAGGTCACATCAAGCCCCTTACCCAAAACTGAAAGTGCTGTCCTGAAAAATTATTATTGACAGCCTTGCTTAGCCTATACAGTGGTTGGCCCCGGCCCCTGGGACAAGCCATCAATGAGTTAAGGTCCTTTCCATTCTGGTCCCTCTTCTCCATTCTCTTATCCTCCTCCCCTCTGTGTCCCACGCTCCTCTCATGCCTCCTACCTGACTTACTACATACACCGGGTAAGTTTGTAGTATATTGAAAAACTTATCACCTCAGTGCCCACCACTCTCCATGTTCTGCTGTTCAGGCTGTTAAACTTTTGCGTGTATATTATCTACTGTAGATCATTATTTGCATTTATAGTATTATTTATAAATTTTTTTTCTCTGCATGCTTTTTTGATTGATGGGGTAATGGGGATGTAGGAGCAGCATGCAAATTTTCTTGAACCTAATTTGGAAGCTCCTGACCCTCCAAGCCTCTCTGAACCTAATGGTCTGGTCCTGATGTACCCATTGTCCTCGCATGTCATTCAAATTCCTCAATGTAAAAAAAATAAAAGCATCAATTAGCGTACTATGGGCTTCAGCTAAGCTGAAGAATGCTTCGCTGAGCATTCTGCATGTATGTGGCATAATGTGTAATGGGCATTATGGTATTGGGCATACTGTAATGTGTAAGAGTCATTACGGAATGTGGAATATTCTGTAATGTGCATTACAGTGTGTGGCATATTTTCTACTAAGCATTTCCACGCACCCTTTTTGGAATGGGAACGCTATAGGTTTTATATGTTCTTCATAAATTCTTATTTTTTCAAGTTATGAGGGGGATATTTTTACTGTTCGCACTGGGAGTCGAATCGCCAAGAAACAGTCCTGCTTGTTTTACCAAAAATGGTAATGGGCTGGGGGGAGCAACATTTCTAGTTATACCACTGCCTGATTGCATTATAAATTTGTTCTCAAAATGGGCAAAACCATGTGCACTGCAGGTGGGGCAGATGTAACATGTGCAGGGAGAGTTAAATATGGGTAAGGTGTGTTGAAACTGAATTCTAAATTGTGTAAAAATAATGCAGCCAATATTTACCCTGCACAGAACCAAAATAACTCACCCAAATCTAACTTTCTCTATACATGTTACATCTGCCCCACCTGCAGTTCACATGGTTTTGCCCATTTTGACAACATTTTGTACTGCGATCAGATCTGAATAAGGGCCATAGTGATCAGTGCTTATTTTCTAAGTGACGCAATTTGCGTCATCTGTTCTCCACGGACACCCCGCCAAGGAGGGGGGGGGCCTGCGGGAAGCTTCCACCATTCTAGGGGACTTGTCTACTTTTCCGGGGGACAGACCCGATTTTCAGGAGCCTCACGGCCATGCCTAAGAAGATAGGCAAGTATTATTACTATGCAATTGTAATAGAAGCATGTAGCTCCTAAGTATAGGATGTGGGATGTGGGATTGCAGCAAGGCCCAGTTATACATAAAAGGCAGATAATATTTTACACTTGTTAAATATGGAATCTGGTTTATTAAATAATACCATTACATGTCTGTGATGTCTGATACACTGATATATGAATCCATAACAGAGTCACTAGGTACCAGAAGCTGTAGGTACAGTATACAGCAATATGCTGATATATCATGAATTTATTTGGTACTTGTGAATTATCCGGGCTGCCGATTTTGTCCTTAAGTTTAGTTAACTTAAGGACACCCGACCGACGCGATGCCCGCGATTTAGCCCAAAATCTGGGGGCATCGCGTCGGTCGTGGCCGTTATAAGGGGCCGCAACGCGATGCCCGCAATTTCCCATAGACAGTAATGATAAAAGACACGATGGACCCGATTTCCCATAGACAGTAATGTTAAAAGACGCGATGGACCCGATTTCCCATAGACAGCAATGTTAAAATAAAATGACAATGTGAAATTGGCCAATTTGGCCATTTCACATTGGATATGTTTTAAAAAAAAATGCTTCATGGCCCCCCACCACCGTTAACGCCACCCTGCTATTGACGCCAACCCGAAGCGTGGCGAGCGCAGCAAGCCCGCGAGGGGCGGCGGTACGCGTCCTCCGACCTTTTCATACCCCTACTATCCACGTCGGTTGAGAATAGAATAGTGTGGCGAGCCCGAAGCGTGGCGAGCGCAGCGAGCCCCGCGAGGGGACGCGGATACCTTCAAAGGTATCCGCGTCCCCTTGCGGGCATCACAGGTGTCCGCGTCCCCTCGCCACGCTTCGGGCTCGGTGGCTCTCTGCGCTCGCCACACTATTCTATTCTCAACTCCACGCCAACGTGGATAGTAGGGGTATGAAAAGGTCGGAGGACGCGTACTGCCGCCCCTCGCGGCCTCGCTGCGCTCGCCACGCATCGGGTTGGCGTCAATAGCGGGGTGGCATTAACGGTGGTGGGGGGCCATGAAACATTTTTTTTTTAAAACATATCCAATGTGAAATGGCCATATTGGCCAATTTCACATTGTCATTTTATTTTAACATTGCTGTCTATGGGAAATCGGGTCCATCGCGTCTTTTAACATTACTGTCTATGGGAAATCGTGGGCATCGCGTCGCGGCCCCTTATAACGGCCACGACCGATGCGATGCCCCCGATTTCGGGCGCGATGAAAAAATCGGCAGCCTGGATAACTCACAAGTACCATTTATTTACTTATAGCCTGCATATGATATAACACTATTAATACATCCATGGTTTCAGTCTTTTCTACTAAATAATAGTAGATCAGGACCCAGTGGACTACCAAGCAAATCTAGTCTGTAACTGGTTAGGCATGGCACTGATGTGCTTTTGTGATGAGTGCAAATTATCCCCGAGATGTCATCACTGAACCAAACCTAAATCTGAAGCAGAAATGCTTAATCACATGTGATAAGCATTACTGTGTGGTGTTTCCTTTAAGCGGAAAGGGCTAATTGAAGCCCATTACATTGATATGCCTTCCTGCTATGTCTAATTAAATTCAAGTGTACCAGATTCTGTCAGTCTTTCCATTTCTTCACACTGTACGATCCAGGTAAAGGAGACAGATCTGGTCAATATTTGCCATACATTTAAATTAAAACACTCTGTCGTATGTACTTGAAAATTCTGTTTAATACACATGACATGGAAATTACATTTGCTACACTGTGATGAATAATTATATTTCTTTTTGTTTTAGGGACTAGCAGTGTTCTTAATCATACTCTTATGGAATTTAATCAGAGCTCACATCTTTTTTTTATTTAAACGTGTTTAACAAACGCCCAGAGATCAATGAATCATTGATTACATTTTCCGAAAGACCTAAAGTCTGAAGTTAAAACAATAAATAGAGTTTGATTCAGTTGATACAACTCTCAGTGCATATGTCATTTTCCCTCCTTCCTTGTTTACATACTGACTTCCTGTAGAACATATGCCTACATCATGAGCAGAAACAGCTAAAATATACATTCCTGGAAAGATGAACATAATTCAAAAAAACAAGAAATGTGAGTAGCTAAGCTATATGCTTTGTCTGTTCTACCAAGCCAAAAGTGGGGAGTTATTGCCTGAAGTTTAATTTGTAGACAGCACGATCTCTCTGTAATCATACCTCCCAACTGTTCTGATTTTCTTATGACCGTCCCGGGGGCAGGAGGTATCCCTTGGTGGGGTGTAGGAGTCCCCCCTGCCCGGCACATCTATTCCCGGAGACAGAGGGGCTGGAGGCACGGCTAGTGGCTCTAAGAGCTGCTGGACATGCCCCCACCTTGGCGAAAAGGTTTGTTCTGCCCCAGAAATACTCACCACTGAAGGGGCAGCCACTGCTCATCTGTGGCTGCCTCTGCTCCTCTGAAGCTGCTGCTGTCAGCGTTGGCTGTTCAGGCGCTTGGGCACAAGAACAATGACAGTTCAACTTTCTGAAATGAGATTAAGGGGCAGATTTATTAAGCTTGGAGAAGAGATAAACTGGAGATAAAGCGGAGAAAAGGTAAAAGGAGATAATGCACCAGCCAATCAACTCCCAACTGTCTTTTTCAAACACAGCTGATTGGCTGGTGCTTTATCTCCTTTTACCTTTTCTCCGCTTTATCTCCAGTTTATCTCTTCTCCAAGCTTAATAAATCTGCCCCTAATACTTTTAGATATTCAGCACCATCATACTCTGCAACACTTATAACGCTTTCACACTGCAAATGTAGGGTCACACCGGGACTTTGAAACAGTTCAGTCCCGGTGTGACCCTGCACTTTGGTCTGTTCAGACCTCCTCAGCGAACCGGCAATTTTGCTGATTCGCTGACATCATGCGGGTGGCGTGGCAGAGTGGCAGAGCTTCATCGGGGACGGAGGAGGAGGCAGCGCTTAGAGCTGGCGCTGCTCCAAGCACTGCCTCCTCCATTGGTATGAAAGGGAAATGGGTCGCTCGACCCGATTAAACCATTCACACTGCAAAGCAACACAGCAACAAACCGGTAAGAACCCTTCTTTTTTACAGGTTCATATTGCCACGTTGCTACCGGTTTGCAGGAACCGGTAGCCCCTCTCACATCGCACCAATAACCGGGCTGAACCGGCACAAAACCAGCATGAACCAGGTAATTAGGTGCGATGTGAAAGGGGTATTAATATTTTAGAACAAACACTTTAATTAACAAACGAAGAGTAATGGGCCCTGATCACACTCTATAAAGCTACAAAGAAGTATCAAATACAAGAGGTTAGCTTTCACAAATGGGTATGGGTCATAGGGGCAACAGAACTTAGGTCGACAGTCACTAGATCAACATGTGAGATAGGTGAACATGCATCGAGTCGACATGGTCATTAGGTTGACAAAAGCATTAGGTCAACAAGAAAAATATTGACATTAATTTTCATATTTTGTTAAAGAAGGTGGTTTTTCATACTTTATTATATTCTCACTCTAAGCCCACTTGGATAGTAATGTGCCCAAAGCATGGCGAGCACACAGGGTTTATGTCAACATAGACACCAAAAACCATGAAAAACTCATGAAGAACTCATGTTGACCTTTTCCTGTATAAGTGTACCACTGCGCTCACCATGCTTCGGCCACGGTGCCTCCCTGCACTCGGGACACTATTATATTCTCACTCTATGCCCACTTGGATAGTAAAGGTCGACAGCTTCAAAAAGTTGACATTAAAACGGTCGACATTCAAAAGGTTGACATGGATTTTTCATGTTGTTATTGGTCTCTATTTCAACATAGGTTGTTATGGACACCGTGTGTACCGCATCCCCTCGCATGGCTCGCTACGCTTCGGGCACACTATTATATTCTCCCTCCATGCCGTAGTAAATGTACCCCTTATTGTCCAATCTGTCTGGTAAAAATCTGGATCTGTATGGGATCAAAATGTCAGTCTTTTTTTTTCCTATCCCAACACTGGGGATTCCAACTGGCTTTATTATTTATTTGTAGGTATATGTGCCTGTAATATGACAGGTGAGGCGCAGCCTACCCTGATCACACCCCACTAATATATAGTAAATAGTGAAAAATATTCAACCACGTTCAATATAAAATACTTTTACTCATATAAGGTCACCAACCAAACTACACCAATGTACAGCTCTTTACTTATATCAAAATATCTCCATACCTCCCAACTTTTAGGTCTTGTAGAGGAGAGACAAAGGTTCACAATTAGGGGGCGTGACTTACAGAGAAAGGGGCATGGCCTATAATCTCGCAGCCCCGCGAGGCCACACCCTCATTTCGCCGCTGTGGAAGCATGCCAGAGAGGCTCTGTGAGCCTCTAGCCATGCTCCCAGCCCCTCTGGCTGAAGGAATAGACGCTGTCTATTTACTGCTGGTCGGCAACTTACAGGGTGGACTCCCAACTGCCCCCCGCTGCAGAAAACCTGGACGTTCCCGCAGTATTCGGGACAGTTGGGAGCTATGTATCTCCCAACCTGACCTTTCTACACCTTTCATCCACACTCATTACTCACTCCCATGCACAATTACAGGATTTTCTTTAGTCTGTACCCACTCTGCGGAATGCCCTCATACGTACAATAAGACTCTCTTCTGGTCTCCAAACCTTCAAGAATTCACTGCAAACTCACCTCTTCAGGCAAGCTTATCACATTCCAGAACCGTGCACTCAACCTGCATTAGCCTTCCTCCCCAGTTATATCCCCACTGTGCAGTCCACAAATATGCTCCACACATCTTCTCTTTCCTCACTTTTTCATTCTTCTGACCCTGTTTTATCATTAATGTGATGTGATATCACACCTACTGTAGAACCCTTGCAATACAGTGGACAACTATGCAATAGATAGCATTGATCCTTATGTATAATGTCTATTTCCCTATAGCTTGTTAATTTGCGAGCAGTAGCTTCCTACCTCTATTACTGTTTGTTATTACGGTACTCTTTACCTAGAACGGCGCCCATCGGGGTGATCGCGGGATCGCGGGCAGTACATAAACGGCCGCGACGCGATGCCCGCGATCACCGCGATTTTCCCATAGGGAACAATGTTAAAAAGCCAGATTGACCGCGATTTTGCATTCAATGCCTCAATGCCCGCGATTTTACCATAGGAATCAATGTTAAATGGGCTACAGAGCCCAAATAGGCTCAATTAACCCTTAAATGTCACCCCAATTTTTTGACGCCACCCCACGATCCACGCCAACCCGAAGCGTGGCGAGCGCAGCGAGCCCGCGAGGGGCGGCGGTACGCGTCCTCCGACCTTTTCATGCCCTACTATCCACGTCGGCGTGGAGTTGAGAATAGAATAGTGTGGCGAGCGCAGCGAGCCACCGAGCCCGAAGCGTGGCGAGCGCAGCGAGCCCCGCGAGGGGACGCGGATACCTTCACAGTTATACGCGTCCCCCCGCGGACTTCACAGGTGTCCGTGGCGACGCGGACACCTGTGAAGCCCGCAAAGGGACGCGTTTACCTGTGAAGGTATCCGCGTCCCCTCGCGGGGCTCGCTGCGCTCGCCACGCTTCGGGCTCGGTGGCTCGCTGCGCTCGCCACACTATTCTATTCTCAACTCCACGCCGACGTGGATAGTAGGGCATGAAAAGGTCGGAGGACGCGTACCGCCGCCCCTCGCGGGCTCGCTGCGCTCGCCACGCTTCGGGTTGGCGTGGATCGTGGGGTGGCGTAAAAAAATTGGGGTGACATTTAAGGGTTAATTGGGTCTATTTGGGCTCTGTAGCCCATTTAACATTGATTCCTATAAGAAAATCGCGGGCATTGAGGCATTTTACATTAAAATCGCGGTCAATTAGGCTTTTTAACATTGTTCCCTATGGGAAAATCGCGGTCATCGCGGGTACACGATTTTGATGTACCCGCGATTTACCCGCGATGCCCGCGATGACCGCGATTTTTTACCCCCGACGCCCGCGATTCTGATCGCGGGCGCCGTTCTAGGTAAAGAGTACCGTTATTACTTAGTTTTGTTTTGTGCGTCCAAATGTACAGAATTTTTTTGCGCTGTGAAAGAAACTGATGATAAATAAAATAAATATATAAATAATGAATTGGCTGCACAAAGCATTCATTTTGTTTTTCAGATATTCCCACATATCCGATTATGTCAATAAGTGGCTCACAGCTGTTGAAACCTGTACAAAGCTTAAAAAGGTCCAACATTCATTAGTTGCTCTGTCTCAAGTACTGTTAACTATTCAACTGCCTACTTGACCTATTTGTACTTCTTTATAGCTAATGAGACGTTGATTGTCCTTAGCTCTACAAATCAAATCACTGTAACCTCAGTTTAATTAATTTTCCCCTTTTACCAAATAAAACACTTCTTACTGTATTTGAAGCAAATAAAGGAACAACTACTAGAGAATTGAGGCCATTTTGCAAACTGTGATTCTTTATTCTATGTAGAAGTATAACTTGATGCTTAAGACAATGTAAAAGTATGATTTTATTATTTTATTACACTGTAATTAATTACGATAGGCAAGCATGATTAAGCTCTGTACTGGTATTGTTACGCAGGGTGGTAGAGATGCAAGGTGGAATGGAGGCAATAGGGATAGATAGATCCAGGGTGGCAGGAAAGTGATCGAGAGATGCAGGGCGGTAAGGAGGGAATAGTGAGACTCAGTGCGGTAGGTGGGGATAAAGAGCTGCAGTGTAGTAGGGAGGGGATAGTGAGAAGCAGGTCGGTAGGGAAGGGATAGAGAGGTGCAGGATGTAGGGGGGGTAGTGAGATGTGGAGTGGTAGGGAAGGGATAGTGAGATATGGGGTGGTAGGGAAGGTATAGTAAGATGCAGGGCGGTAGGGAGGGGATAGTGAGACACAGGGTGGTATGGAGGGGATAGTAAGCCGCAGGGTGGTAGAGAGGGGATAGTGAGATGTGGGGTGGTAGGGAAGGGATAGTGAGATGTGGGGTGGTAGGGAAGGGATAGTGAGATGTGGGGTGGTAGGGAAGGGATAGTGAGATGCAGGGCATTAGGGGGGGGATAGTGAGACGCAGGGTGGTAGAGAGGTACTAGTGAGATATGGGGTGGTAGGGAGGGGATTGTGAAATGCAGGGCTGTAGGGAGGGGGGGATAGTGAGAAGCAGGTCGGTAGGGAGGGGATAGTCAGATGCAGGGTGGTATGGAGCGGGGATAGTGAGAAGCAGGTCGGTAGGGAGGGGATAGAGAGGTGCAGGACGTAGGCAGGGGATAGTGAAATGTGGAGTGGTAGGGAAGGGATAGTGAGATGCAGGGCATTAGGGACGGGATAGTGAAATGCAGGGTGGTAGGGAGGGGCTAGTGAGATATGGGGTGGTAGGGAAGGTATGCAGGGCGGTAGGGAGGGGATAGAGTGATTCAGGTTGGTAGGGAGGGGATAGTAAGAAGTAGGGCGGTAGGGAGGGGATAGTGAGATGCAGGGTGGTAAGGAGGGGATAGTAAGACACAGGGAGGTAGAGAGGGCAGGGGCTGGCTGGCAACTTTTAGCCTGGGGGCAAGTCCATAACACTGGCCCATAAGTAACAACGCATCATTAAATGGAGGTTTTTCATTTTTCTTTATGTAAACGGCCCATAGCAGCAGGGGGGCAGTGTAATTAATAAGTTATGCTGCAGTGATGGCCCCTGTAAGGCTTGTTGTGTATGCTGTGTGTCCCCAGCTGTCATTCGATGAGCGGAGCACAACAGCCGCACACGCAAGGTTCACTGACTATGATACGGCCACCTATGTGCAAGAGCACGGCCGTATCAGAAATTGACATTAGGAAAGAAAACTACTGTCAATTCACATAAATCTATGCTAAACATATCAGAAAAGCAACACACATGCACACATACTGTATATAGTGGTTGAAGTGGAAATTTTGAAGTGGGGCTATGGAAAGTGTAGTGTCTGTAAAAGGGGGTGTGGCCACTCAAAAGGGTGCGTGTCCTAAACTGTAGTGTACAACACCATATACCCCTTATAAAAATTATGCAACACAAGAGTAGACCCCCTTATACTGTCTAGTACTAGTGCCACACGGAATTAACCAAAATACACATCATGCCATGCAATATGAGCCAAACTTCAAATTACAGGTATGCCACACAGTATGAGCCAAACTTCATGATATGCCACACAGTAGGAGCCAAATTTCAGGGACAGAAAGAGTGGCGGTGGGGACAGTGATATGGGGGCGCGGGGCACAGTGACAGCGGGGAGGCGGGGGCACAGTGACAGTGGGGAGGCGGGGCACAGTGACAGCGGGGGCACAGTGACAGCGGGGACGCGGGGGGCAGAGTGACAGCGGGGACATGGGGGGCAGAGTGACAGCGGGGACGCGGGGGCAGAGTGACAGCGGGGACACGGGGGCAGAGTGACAGCAGGAACACAGGGGGCAGAGTGACAGCAGGGACACAGGGGGCAGAGTGACAGCAGGGACACAGGGGGCAGAGTGACAGCAGGGACACGGGGGCAGAGTGACAGCAGGAACACAGGGGGCAGAGTGACAGCAGGAACACAGGGGGCAGAGTGACAGCAGGAACACAGGGGGCAGAGTGACAGCAGGAACACAGGGGGCAGAGTGACAGCAGGGACACGGGGGGCAGAATGACAGCAAGGACACGGGGCAGAGTGAGACCAGGAAGCGGGGGCAGAGTGAGAGCAGGGATGCAGGGGCAGAGTGAGACCAGGGACACGGGGGGCAGAGTGACAACAGGGACACGGGGGCAGAGTGAGAGCGGGGACAGAGTGAGAGCAAGGGCAGAGTGACAACAGGGATGCGCAGGGGGGGGGGTGAATGACAGCAGGGAGGAGAGTGGGGACAGAGTGCAGTGTGTAGGCTGAAGCATTACTTACTTTTCAAGCCTACAAAAGCTAAAGCTGTGGCGGGGGTTGGGGGTAGAGGAGAGCCTGGCATGCAGCGCCAGGAGGATGAGAGGAGCTGCGCCACCCGGCAGGCATACGGCAGCAGGAGGAGATAGGGGAGCCAGGCAACCCAGCGGGGATCCAACGGCAGTGCGAGGAGAGGCGGGCCGCCCAGCAGGGGCACACTGCTGAACACCCCCCCCCCCCAGACAGATCTCTCAGCAGGTGACCGGACACTGCCAGCCTGCTCCCGACACCTTCCCCCCACCTCACCTCTATCATGAAGTCTCTGCGGAGGTGGAGCAGGGGCCTGCCAGCAGGAGCAGCAGACAAGGCTGCTCTTGAAAATCAGTCCCCAAGCGCGGCCACGGTTACAGCAAGGATGAGGGGGGACTGGAGCGCCTTCAATTCTAGTGTTGAACGATGACAAGCCAATCAGAGCTTACAGTCTAGCAACTAATCAGGAACCACCGCTGCCTGATTGGCAGCAGAACTGCAAGGTCAAATTAGCTTGCGGCAAGTGCTTGTGTTCCTCAAACACTTTCAGCGCTGGGCCGGCCCTGTGCGGCACTAATCTATATAGCGGCCCAGGGGGCACATGGCACCCTGCCCAGCCCGCCACTGAGAGAGGGACTAGTGAGATATGGGGTGGTAGGGAGGGGATTGTGAAATGCAGGTCGGTAGGGAGGGGGGATAGTGAGATGCAGGGCGGTATGGAGCGGGGATAGTGAGAAGCAGGACGTAGGCAGGGGATAGTGAGATGTGGAGTGGTAGGGAAGGGATAGTGAGATGCAGGGCATTAGGGAGGGGATAGTGAGACGCAGGGTGGTAGGGAGGGGCTAGTGAGATATGGGGTGGTAGGGAAGGTATTCAGGGCGGTAGGGAGGGGATAGAGAGATGCAGGGTGGTAGGGAGGGGATAGTGAGAAGTAGGGCGGTAGGGAGGGGATAGTGAGATATGGGGTGGTAGGGAGGGGATAGTGAGACGCAGGGCGGTAGGGAGGGGATAGTGAGATGCAGAGCCATAGGGAGGTGATATAGAGATGCAGGGTGGTAGGGAGGGAATAGTGAGACACAGGGCGGTAGGGAGGGGATAGTGAGCTTTGGGGTGGTAGGGAAGGTATAGTGAGACGCAGGGCAGTAGGGAGGGGATAGTGAGACGCAGGGCCATAGGGAGGTGATAGAGAGATGCAGGTTGGTAGGGAGGGGATAATGAGATGCAGGGCGGTAGGGAGGGGATAGTGAGATGCAAAGCATTAGGGAGGGGAGGGCAATATGTAGGCTGGTAGGGAAACCATAGAGAAATGGACACTACTGCAACGCATTATCCTCACTCCCAGCCCACAGTGTACAGTGGCACAATATCACCTTTATTTGTGCAGCTTCAACTTTCAATTTATTCCGTTCTGGAAGACCAGGGGGAGACACAGATACCTCTCAGCGCAGAGGAGCTGCCAGGGGGGTGGGGGGTGCACAGATGCTGGGTCGGATGGGACCTCCCCACGTTCAGTGCAGGGGGGGAGGAGATCACAGATGCCGGGTTGTGTGGTAAGGAGGGCAAAGGAGACACAGATGTCAGGCACACTTCTATCAGAGGCAGTGAAGGACAGGGACAGATGCTGGGTCAGTTGGGAGAGGGGAAAGGAGACACTGATGGTGGGCACACGCCGAGTTGGGTGGTGGAGGGGTTAGGGAGACACAGACAAAGGTCATCGGCGGGGTGGTGGGGGGGTGTGCGTGCAAACACACCAGGCAGCGGCATAGAGTGGAGGGGGCACAGACACTGGGCAGAGATGCGGAGACACAGCCACAAGATGGAAGGGATTCCGCGGGGTAAGGGAATTACAGAAATTAAATTAGTTCAGTTCTAGAAGTGACTGCTCACTGCTAGGCAATCCGGGCCTGGTCTTTGTTGCCTAGCGGTAAATCCGCCTCTGTTCAGACCTGATCACACCGGGGACAATATAAGTAAGTAAAAATTGGTTCATCTTTTCCCACTCGCCCCTACTCCGGGTGATAGATCTACAGTGTCTAGATAGACAGTCAATAGGTCTTCACCAAGAGGTCGACATGGTCAAAAGGTCAACATAAAAAAAGTCAACATGGTCAAAAGGTTGACATTAAAAATGTTGACATTCAATAGGTTGACGCATGAAAAGTTAATTGGGATGTAGGGTATATCTGCTAGGGAGGCTGCTTGTATGGTAAACCGTTAAGTCTAACCTTTTAAGACTTACAAAACAAGTGTAATATACAGAGGGGCAGATTTATTAAGCTTGGAGAAGAGATAAACTGGAGATAAAGCGGAGAAAAGGTAAAAGGAGATAAAGCACCAGCCAATCAGATCCCAACTGTCTTTTTCAAACACAGCTGATTGGCTGGTGCTTTATCTCCTTTTACCTTTTCTCCGCTTTATCTCCAGTTTATCTCTTCTCCAAGCTTAATAAATCTGCCCCAGAGAGAGGTAGGAGCTGCAGAGTGTCTGACTGATTCAACTTTAGGATGAAACCTACATTTTTTGGGATTGCCAGACACCTGTTTTTGTCAATAAACGTGATTTTTAAACAAGAAGACCTGTAAAGATACTTTGATGAGAGCAGAACATCACAATACATTGTGAGTACGATGATACCATTATACGCACGACTGCATTTCATATGTGTAAATGAGGTGCGCATCAATTTGCTACGTGCCACACTTTAGAAAAGGAGATAAATCGACAGATATACACATTGCTGTTTTTTTGTTTATATTTCATATACAGTATATACATTGGAAAAATTGACCCCATGAGAATTTATCAGCTGGGACTGTAAGGATTTTAACATCATACCTCGTCGAAAGGAAGTAGAACACCACACTTTTTACTTATATTCTTCTGATGCTCACACAAGGTAAGCTCTAAGTTTGGTTCACCACCTCTCTCTATATATGACGCATGAAAAGGTTGATAGAAGTTTTTCACAATTTTTTTATTTTTTGGGACCTTTTCATACTTTAACATCCACATGGACTACAACTGAGAATGGCAAAATGTGCCGAGTAAAGCGATGCACCATGCCCGAAGCATGGCAAGCGAAGCGACACAAAAAATGGGAATAAGTCAAGGATGTCGCCCTTTTCATGTATCGACCTTTTGACCATGTGTGTGTGTGTATATGAGCCCTCTGGACCAGAGAGAAACTACCCGGAAGAAGAGAAGGGCGTCTTACCATGAGGACAGACAATGTGAGATTTGAAGTGCAGTACTGGTTCTATTAATGTATGGTTTTGTATTTATTTATTATGGTATGTTTAATCTTTTCCTGACCACTTATTTATATTATTTCAATGTTTTATAAATTATCCAGTGTATAAAAAGATCAATATTTACATTAATGTCCAATGTCATTACTAGCATTGGCATTTTTATTCCTATGAGCTGCAGGACTGCAGCCCTCTAGGTAAAATCCAGGGACGTGCAGTCAGGGGAGGCAGTGCCTCACATGTCATTCATAAAATAAAATTACAAACATGATATTTATAACACATGTACTGTGTTATAAATAACTTATTGGTATTTTTTTTTTTTACAGTTTATGGGGTGAGGTGCTGTGTAGGAGGTTTGGAGGCAGCGGGAGCCGTGCCTCCCGCTGACAATGGAAAACTGTCAGCAGCGGGGGGCGGGGCTGATTGCGAGCACAAAAAGAAGCTGAAAAGCCCATTGAAATATAATGGGGAAGCGGCACCTGCACATCTGCCTCAGTGACAGGGACGTCAGTCCACCACATCACTGAGACAGATGTGATAGAACCAGGGGCATAGGGAGGACGGTCCAATGTAGTGTGAGCTCCAGGAGCTGGGGGAGAGAGAACAGTGCTGCCGCTGCTGCACATCGGCAGTGCCCCTGCTCTGGGACATGGCAGCATGGAGCAGATTAGTGGGGATTAGTGTGGATGCTGTCCGGCAGCACGGAGGAGACCAGGGGGTATTTGCTCACCTTGTACCGTGCAGTGGGACGCCGCAGCATGTAGGAGGCGGCCAAGGATTAGTGTGTAGGCTGGCTGGCTCTTACTCGTCCTGTGCAGCAGGGCATGGGGGGATGTTAGGGGGGGGCGTTAATATGCGTCCAACTGTGTGCTGTGTTAGCACATCTCTTGCGGTCAGGAGGCATCACAAGTACGCTCCCTGCTGCTCTGATCCTCTGATGCGCAGCGGCTGTAGGATCTGCTCTGATTGTGCAGAGTTTAGTTAGGAGCAGTCTGCTATCTCTGCGAGTAACCAGGGCCAGCCAAAAAGAGATGTTAACTTTGGCAGCTGTCTTAAACTTCAAATGGTAAAGGCGGCAGGAGGTGAGTGCCTGGGGGGGGGGGGGGGGGGGGGTGGCTGTACTTTACACCAAATGGCAGACATGAACTGTCATTGTCCCCATGTTCCCCCACTGTCACTGTCCCTGGGTCCCCCCTGCTGTCACTGTCCCCACATCCCCCCTGCAGTCACTGACCCCGCACCCCCCCTGCTGTCACTGGCCCCACGTCCCCCCTGCTATCACTGTCCCTGCGCCGCCCTGCTGTCACTGTCCCCGCATCCCCCCACTGTCACTGTCCCCACTGTCTCCAAACGTGACTGCCTTACCTGACCATAACCTCACCGCACATCACTGGTAAAATCCACCACTGTGCTCTGAATAAGTGAAGCCAGATGCAGTTTGTGAGACTCTACTGGCTTCATTGTGATTGGCAGTGACTTCCTACTGGTAGTCCGTCCTGCCATTCACCCAAGGCAGTCCTAATTTATTTATTTATTAACAGTGTCTTATATAGCGCACACATATTCTGCAGCACTTTACAGATTCACATCAGTCACATTCACATCAGTCCCTGCCCCAATGGAGCTTACAATCTATATTCCCTACCACATCTACACGCACACAGGCATTCTAAGGTTAATTTGTTGGCAGCCAATTAACCTACCAGTATTTTTTTGATTGTGGAAGGAAACCGGAGTACCCAGAATAAACCCACACTAGCACAGGGAGAATATATAAACTCCGCACAGTTAGGACCATAGCGCTGTGAGGCAGTAATGCTAACCATTACACCGTCTGTACTGCCCGTGAACACCCTCCCTCCGGAATGCCTCTAATGCCGTCATTTTGTATACGATGTATTGTATGTGACCCCATTCACCGCTCTGGGATACAATGTATTCTAATTGAAGCAGTGGTAATCTCCAGATCTGGTCCGATGCTATGGAACCGTGCATCGGATTGGAATCGTAAGTAAATGTAATATGATTTGTCACTGTTCACAAGATTTTTCGGTACATGTGTGAAAATCGGCCAAATCATACTAGTGTATGGGGACTTTACACCCATGTTTTCAACTTGTTTTCAAAATACATATTCAGCCAATCCCAAATGGTTAGCTTGTGTCAGGAGCACCGATTTCCTTTTTTTCCGATGGGTGCTCCCAACACCCCACCCCCCCAAAACCACCACCCCCGGACTCACCCGCTGCTCGCTGTTGGGGTCCGGGAGCAGCAGCAGGGTCCCTGCGGAAGATGGGAACTAGCAGCGGTATTAATACCGCTACTAGTTCCGATCCGCCACAGGGACCCCCGCTGATGACAGCATATCCGCTGCTGGGACCCCGCTGCCGTGGCCCGGGCCGTGGGTGCTCCTCACCTTCCGTGGGTTCTCAGGCTCCGGAGCACCCACGGTTTCAGCGCCTATGGTTTGTGTATTTGTTCATATTCCCAAGTACCTGCAAATAATCCATTTTATACTGATCTGCATCTGTACAGGAACATACTCGCTCTCCCTTCCTGCTTCTTCATATGGAAGTACAGTATCATATTGAAGCACATGTACAAATAGTCATATCCGTTCAACTTGTTTCCAGTGCAGGGCAATTTCACATCACACACAGCGGTCTTATTTTTCAAACCTCATTGTAATATTTTAATAAAACACATAACTGTATATTGCTCTTAATTTGGAATCCTCGGATTCCTCAATCCTCGGGGGCACAGCCATACGTGCAGCATTTTTGCCTTATTTTGTATACATTTTACACATTTGTATACATTTTACACATTTTCATGCTTACTAGCTTAGTACTGCCTTTGAAATGAGTTGAGCAAACACTAGATAAACAAATGTATGTGGCTCAGAAGGATGGAGAATACATCTGGTACATAGTGTCACGTTGCACTCTGATCATTGTGTAGTTAGATGATATTCTCTGCAGTAGAAACACAGATCCAGACTTATCAAACAGTATCCGAGTACAATACAAAGCATGGGGTACACTATGCATATGCTGTACATAACTCCACAGTAATAAATGTCAAATAGGACATGTTGCAGCTGTTCTCTGAGTAATTGTTCACCAGTCAGGCACAGCATAGAAAGGCTCGTTCCTGGGCATTCACAATAATAGTCGCTCTGGGACATATCCCCTATAGACACATGGGCTGCTATTCAGGGCTGCCAAGAGAAATCCTGGGCCCCGGTACAACAGCGTCACGGGGCCCCCCTGGAGTGGCGAGCAACAGAAAAGAGGTGTGGCCATTAAAGGATATAGGGGTGTGTACCACACCATATACCCTTTATGCAACACAATAGTAGACCCCTTATACTTGCCCCTTACACATTATGCTACACAGAATGAGCCAAAATTCTAATCGATTACTTGCCGCCCCGTTCGTATGCAGCAGTGTGGACAGAAGCGTGGGGTGGTGGATATGGGTTGCGCCAATGGGAGTAAGGGGTCGTGGCCACGGATGGGCAGATAGCGGCAGGGTCCCCGCGGAGGATGGGAACTAGGTAATAGCTCCCATCCTCCGCAAGGACCTTACTGCTGTCTGCCCATCCGTCACAGGGACCCTCTGCCCCCCTGCGCTGCCCAGACCCCTATGCCATACAGCAGGGGTGGCCAGCCCACGGCTCCTCTCTCCAAGATCTGTGGCTGGCACGATCATCCCCATTTGAAGCGCCGCCTCTGGAGTATAAGGCTCCCAAGCTCACACACGCAGCAGGGAAAGCGGCAACAGTTCTGGCAAGAAGCAGCAGATGCCACTACTTGCAGTATCGCCGAGCTGAGCTGCCGGTATCTGCTGTGTCCCCCAAAGCTACAGATCCGGCGCCAAGAGCAGATGCATTGTGATGGCCAGCGATATGTGCGGCTGGAGGGAGAGGGGGGATTGTGTCCATTAAACCTCTTTAATGTCATGTGATCCTGGGCAGTATGGTCCCACCCAGATCGCATTCCATATATGATCCATCATAAATGGGCCCCATGTAGCCTGTTCCCTTCACACACATTGGAGGTCATTCTGATTGACCACAAAGCTGCAAAATTTGCAGCTTTGCGGGTTATCTAAATACCTCCGATTTCACGCATGCGAACGGATGTTTTACATACAGTAATCATCGATTTGCAGCTTGTGCGCCGGGCAGTGCGGTCGCCGACCATCAAATGATTGCTCAAGCGCTCGCAGATCTAAGTCAGTCTCTGCTGTCTTAGATCTGTGGCGCTCCTGTACCAGAAGAGGGTGGGCAGCTGACATCCGGTGACATCAGCTGCCCTCCCCCGGCACCCACGTCATAGGAGTTCCCATCGGCGCAAGCCATATCCACCACCCCACGCTTCCGTTCACACTGCTGCATGCGATCGGGGCGGCAAATAATCGGTTTGCCGCGCCCGCTCACACAAAGTGGCTGCACATGCACAACATCGCTCCCCTGTGTGACCGTGCGGGGGGGCGAACCAACCTGAATGAGGGCCATAGCCTGTTACACACACACATAGCCTGTTACACAAACACACACATATATATATATATATATATATACATACAAAGCCTGTTACACACACACACACATATATACAAAGCCTGTTACACACACACATATACATACATAGCCTGTTACACAAACACATATACATACATAGCCTGTTACACACACACATATAGCCTGTTACTTACACACACACACACACACATATACTGTATATATACATACATAGCCTGTTCCTTCACACATACAGAACATAGCCTGTAACACACACACACACACACACACACACATATATATACAAAGCCTGTTACACACACACACACATATAGACATACATACATAGCCTGTTACACACACACACACATATAGACATACATACATACATACATACATACATAGCCTGTCACACACACACACACACACACACACACACACACACAAAGCCTGTTACACACACACACATACCCTGTTACACACACACACACACACACACACACACACACATATACACAAAGCCTGTTACACACACACACACACACACACACACACACACATAGCCTGTTACACACACACACAGCCTGTTACACACACACACATAGCCTGTTACAAAAAAAATAAAAAAATCCCTTACCCACAGGATTTAGGGGCGAGTTGCACTAAGCTTTAAAAGTGATAAAATGGAGAGTGATAAGCAACCAACCATTCGGCTCCCGTCTGACATTTTCCAACACAGTCTGTGACATGGCAGACAAGGGCTGATTGGCTGGCTGTTTAGCACTATTTTATCACTTTGAAAGCTTAGTGCTTCTGGCCCTATGTCTGCAAAAAAAAAAAATCATGCAACTAATTTTTCTTAATTGGAAAACATATGTAATGGGAAAAACAAAGATACCAACACATATAACTTGTATACAAACACACACAAAAAAAAATATATATATATAGACTTTATTATGTAAACCGAGCCCCTGCCATTGATTGCTAAAGGAGTGGAGTAGTAGTCTGTCCTCACCTCTGCCCTCTCTCTCCTGCAGTCTGGACTCTGGGGGCTCCATAAGGTTTCTTTTAATGCTGCTCCTCTTTCAAGTGCAGTTAGCACTACGCAGTGCAGCAAACCCCGATAAGCTCCGCCCCTTTTCACTCTTTTGCCTCTGGAATTGCTGGGAGAGGAAACCTGGCTCTCCATTGGTCAAAGGCAGCCATCTTTTTGTAGCCAGCTACGGGGGCAGCCATTTTCTGTTAGCCCCGTGCTGCTACTACTACATAGGTGAGAATCGGCCGTGGCATGGGGAGCAGCAGGAGGCAGGACGGAGCATCATGACATGTACCTGCCTCTGGTAGTCAGGTGGGCGGCCCTGTAACACATAAATTATACTGGCCTGGGGGGCAGATGGCACCCTGCCCCCCGCCTAGCCCGCCTCGGGCTTAGGCACATTCGGGGGCGTGGCCTAATCGCGGACCCGTGGCCACGCCCCCTTTATTTTTTTTTATTTTTTTTGTGTCGGGACCCGGGCCCCCCTGGTAGGCCCGGGCCCAGGTAAAATGTACCCGCCCCCCCTGCCTCTCGGCGGCCCTGCTGCTATTGTCCCGGGGGCAGTTGGGAGTCGCCCCACCCTGAGGGGAATAGACGCTGTGCGTATGCGCACATCATCTATTCAGCGATGCATAGGGGTGAAAAATGGGGGTGTGGTCTGAGGACACGACATCCCATGAGGCCACGCCCCATTCCCATAGGCCACATCCCCTTTTTGGGCATGTGCGCTGCCATGCCACACGAGTGTCTCATATAGGTAGACACAGATGTTGGGAGGTATGTAAACTATTACTGCTGGTGGTCTGGAAGCCCATTTGCCACTTCCCATTGCAGAATATAATCATTTTGATAACTAATTCACTATTATGACATGGTCTGATATTAGCCTATAAAAGATCTAACATACACAATTCTGAAGATAGAGTCAGCTTCTGTAGCCTATGGGCTATTCTTCATAGATACAGGACTGCCAACGGTGCTCTGGGTGAATGACAGAGCAATTATTCATGACTGACTGCGCATGTGTACAGATTGTAGTGCGCATGCGCAAGTCACAATAGCGACAGAAATAGAGTATGGATCCTCATCGCAATCTCCTCACAGTTTGACTGACAGCAAGCCGGCACTTGGGGGTGGAAACCAGACATTTTCTAGGAGTGTTAAAAAAAATGCAGGCATGCCCGGGCGCTTTAAAGGAAGGTCTGTGATGCCAGTGTCGGTCTTGAGCAGCCTGTTTGTGTCACAGATGACCGGTAGGGTCAGCATTACATTTGCACACACTGGAAAAATCTCTCAATGGTTCATGAATTGCATTGGATTTGCGAGTGGAGAGCAAATAGCAATATTTTAGCAATTCTTTTGCACAGAGTGGGTTTCTTTCTGTCTGGGTGGTGGCTATCTACTTGCAGTCATCTGGAAGTTTGCAGATCAGTTATCACGTCTGAAACAGGCTACTAGGGCATACACACTAAATGATACGGTTAAAGATATCGTTCAGTGATGTCACCAGTACCCCATTGTACATGCAGGTCATTGGCTACACAGCCAAAATTGACCTACATGGGCAGACGTTGGGAGGTTGATAATGCGCTGGTGCACTCAATTTAATGATACTTTTTTTATTTATTTTTTTAAGAAATAGCTCAGAAGGGCCCTTTTAAGCGATACTGTATCTTTTTTAAACAACTAATAACACTTGTTAGTTTTATAGGAAAATAAATTGGGACTGAGCTCCACCAGACTATAAACTCTGTAAGTAGTGCAGTTAATGTCTGTATAATCACTATGCAAGCCCGATCACATAATAAATCATTTTATTGAAACATTGTTTTCTTTTATTTAAGCTTCAACATCATATAATGTCTAGTGTCCCTTTGTGTGTCTCTGAAACACTGCCATCTGTTGGCAGCGAGTGAAACTACATCTCTTTCTCTCACACACATGCATAAACACAGAGGCTATCACAAAGTATCAGACTAGCTTTCAAAGCATTAGCTTCAAGCGGGATTACTCGTGTGGCAATAAAGGTCGGGTCTCCCTTATCCGTGTATTTCAAGAAATGAAATAGTCCGAAAACCGTATTTATTTATTTATATTTATATTTTTACTGACATACATTTAAATGAAAAGTAATCTGAGTCCAGATCTATTAATATACAAAGTCATTAAGAAAAACACAGGTTTCATAAGTGTTGTGGAAACAATTGCATCTTTAGTAGAGAATGGCAGAATCCATATTACCGCTAACATGGGCTGGGCCCAGGATATTGAAGCCAAGTCAGACCAGGGTCACACTGAACCTGGGTCGCCCATTATACACATGATGACCCGGGTTTAACCCTTCTTATAATGCAGGTAATTCACTTTGGTGCTTTTACATACCTCCCAAAATTGGTGGCAGCGGAGGAGGAACAGGAGTGTCGAAATTAGGGGGTGTTTCCTCCTGGTTAGAGGGATTGGCCTATATGCACGACACTTCCGTGAAGCCATGCCCCCATTTTCACTGCTGTGGGGTCATGACCAGCACTGTGAGTAGATGAGCACAGCATCTATTCCCCACTGCTCTACTAAGCAGAGCAGCAGGTGCAGGGGGGGATCCCAATTGAGATTGAAAGAATGCCACAGGATTGGCCCCCTAATTGTAGGGCCCATTTGCGCATTGGTACTTAGCATTTGATAGCGCAGGAGTGAGTGCACCTGAATGACCCCTTAAATTTGATTTCCAGTAAAAGCTCACAAAAATGCTGACATTCTCTTATGTCACCTGATCATATACTGTATATATATATATATATAGGTAAAAATTAGAAGCCAGCACAGTGGATGTAAGTGTCCAAAAAACTTTTATATATCAAAGATGAATTCCATCAGAAATGGCAAGTGGACACACCAATGCAAAAAAGTTTTTACAGAGTCCAAACACATGGTAGTTACCACATCCATAAGAGAAACATGGTGGTCCACTGCAAGGGTCACTGATGCCCGACGGCCGTTTCGATGCTATATCACCGTCCTCAGGAGCATAAGTGACCCTTCAGCAAGACCGGATATATATAGTGCATTAAATAAAATAAACATATTCACCTGTGCGCCGCTAATCTCATACAGACACCTGTTCATACATAGCCAACGTGTGTAAAACAACTGAGTGTCCAGGAAGTGATGCGGCGTCGTTTCCGGCCAAAGCTAGTCACGGCGCCGTCACCAAGGGAACACAGTGTTTGGAGAACGTGCGCGTCATAGAGACCACGCCCGGTGGGCTGAAAACCCTCCTTGGCGTCTGTATCCATGGTAACGCGACTCTTAACAGATTAGGTATCACGCTACTCACTCGGGCTCTGACAGCGTCATAGGTTGTAAGCCAAGGACACCGGTCAGAGTCAGGGAAGCGTATAATCAAGTGTAGGATCAAAACGGGAACCAGATATATAATCCAGCTAGCGCTCTGTCCGTCACTATGAGAAAAAGGGGGGAGAATGGCTATATGGGGTGTCAGGTTTGTCTGGAGACGGGCAAACAGGAGTATAATGTCATAAAGTATAACAGATATGACAAAAGAAAAAGAAAAACAAAAAATGCAAAGTATATATCAGTATAGGAGACATACAGCAAAGCTGTGCAGCAAATCATGGCATAACAAACAATATAAATGATTATCTCATAAGAAGCAATGTAGAGACTGTTCCTCATTAAGTCCTCTGGGAGACATACAGTCAAGTAAATTAATCCAATAGCATTCCTTCCTTAATAGCAAATTTCCACGATCCCCGCCTCTCCTCAGCGGGTGAATATGGTCCACTGGTAACGGTGATATAGCATCGAAACGGCCGTCGGGCATCAGTGACCCTTGCAGTGGACCACCATGTTTCTCTTATGGATGTGGTAACTACCATGTGTTTGGACTCTGTAAAAACTTTTTTGCATTGGTGTGTCCACTTGCCATTTCTGATGGAATTCATCTTTGATATATAAAAGTTTTTTGGACACTTACATCCACTGTGCTGGCTTCTAATTTTTACCTATTTACATTTTATGTGGCTACAGCATGGTACAGTCGACTATAGTTAAGTGTGCATACTGCTCCTGCCACCTATATATATATATATATATATATATATATACATACAAAGAGTCCATGAAAGCGCTAAAGAGTCCAGGAATAAGGAGGATCCGTCCGTGTATCAGGATCACCATGTAGTGCAGCTGTACTCCGTTTGGTGTTTCACAAAACACCACAGGGGGTAAACATGTAGAAAAAAACCAGAGAGCGCACGTATGAGCTAGTATGAAAGTAACAAGTTTACTGTAATAAAAAGCTCACATACATGAAAGTTAAGATATGCAGGCATGCAATCATAAAAACCAGCAAGGCAGTAGTCCACGGTCAGAGACTCAGCGGCACGGCGGCCAAACTACAGCAGCTGGAAATCGGAGGATCCGGCAGACGTCACAACGTCAGAGAGTGATCAGCGTCGACCCAGGACCGTTCAACGCGTTTCGTCAGCTTGTGACTTCGTCAGGAGGCGTGTCATGCATCTCAAATGGAGGAGCTTATATACCCAAATGCACCATTTGGGTATATAAGCTCCTCCATTTGAGATGCATGACACGCCTCCTGACGAAGTCACAAGCTGACGAAACGCGTTGGGGCGGTCCTGGGTCGACGCTGATCACTCTCTGACGTTGTGACGTCTACCGGATCCTCCGATTTCCAGCTGCTGTAGTTTGGCCGCCGTGCCGCTGAGTCTCTGACCGTGGACTACTGCCTTGCTGGTTTTTATGATTGCATATCTTAACTTTCATGTATGTGAGCTTTTTATTACAGTAAACTTGTTACTTTCATACTAGCTCATACGTGCGCTCTCTGGTTTTTTTCTACATATATATATATATATATATATATATATATATATATATATATATACAGTTTGTAGAATCATTTCATCAAATGCATTTCATATTAAATACATAATATATCATATGTATAAAACTATTTAAAGTAAATTCAATTTAGATACAGATCAATTAATCCTCCTAAATGTCAGATTTAATTCTTATGAACAATAAGGATGTTTTAAAATGCAAAGCTATATTATACTTGATGACAGACATAGCTTCCAACAAATACCACTGCCAAAAGTACAGTATAATTAACATGGAATTCTCATGCCCAAAAAGATCTTAGTTCAACAATTACTCAATTTTCAACTATCACAAGGGGAAGGCAGTGAATCACAGGGAGAGGCAGTGGGTGGCAGGGGTACAAGCACAATGTCCTGGATAGTGCGGAGAACTAGCATAGTTCGGAGAACTTTCTGCATTTACCTTGGTGTAAGCAGGAATACCAAGTACAGGGGCCCCTGCCCTTCCTGCTTCCCAGGTGTGAGCTGCCTAATTCACAGACAGCAATGAATGGGAAAACATGTACAGCGGTCTATTACCTAGATGCAGTATATGGCTGTGATCAGTAGTGCCCATAAGTGACAGGACTTTCCAATCAGCTGGTACAGAAACGGTCAGCCCTGTAGCCCTAAGGTAAGAGGCAGGTCCCTAAGACAGTGGGGTCCACCATGCTCCCTGCACTGTGCCATTCACCTGACATTGCTGAAAATGGTCTGCGGGGGGCCCAGGGGATACTTCCTTGTTGGTCTGGACAGAATTGGGCCCTTTAGTCCTCAGGGGCCTCAGTGCAATGCATCTGCTGCACCAATGGTAGTTCCACATATGATGCGGCATATCAGTTTACCCAGCAGAAGGTGCTTGTGTATCCGATTCACATCGCTTTGTGAATAAGATGCATTTTACCAGAAAAATTGCAGAAAAAAGACGTTCGGCTCTATGGAGTCACTCCATGGCGCGACTAGAATGGCTGCTTAACGCACAAGAAGGCTAGATGTATGTGGACACATCTGTAGCTTCCACTGTAATTGGAGCATCATTTTAGAATTGCTGTTAATATCTGTTTGTTGATAGGGTAATTATCAAAAAGTTATGGCCCGCAAATGTACCATCCCAGGTAGGTGGACTATAGACATAGCTGCAAAGAACCTGGAAAAGTGCTTGGAAACAGCACTGTATTTGGTAGTATTTATAACTATTCTGTGGGGAGATCAAAAGAAATTTGGAGGAGGTTAAAGGGGAGTAAAGAGTGTGCCGACAATAAATCAGCTAATGTGGAAATTCCTCTGGAGGCCACGAGAAAAGATTAGGAGGAATTAATTTAGCTAAAACCAAATACAGAGCGGGAACGATCAGAAAGGGCAGATTCTTTTATTCAAAGCATTGAACTCATCCCATGTGTTCAGTGCATGAATGAGAAAACAGGCTACTTTGATAAGTTAAACATATTAGTCCAGAGATTGGCGTGTTATTGAGTGGCTATACTATTTGTCTCACAGATCAGGACTGATTCAGGTTCAGATGTAACCCAGGCAGCGATGGCAGAAGCAGCGAAGGCAGAAGCAGCTCCGCTATGTTCCAGCTTGCAGTCACAGTGGCTGCGTCGCCATACCCTGCTGAGCAACAAAATGTAATTGCATAACAATTTGACACATCATATGCGCACTATTGGCGCTGCACATGCGCAGAAGTGTGGAAATCGCCTTATAGCCATTTTGAAACTTCCCCATAATGCAAGAAAAGTTTTTCTATGGGAATATTGCACACATAACATTATGTGTGTCGTGCCAATATACCGTGACCATGCCCCATTATCGAGTCTGGCGCTTTCACATTAAACACAGGCACATGTTATACACATTAGACAGAGGATGGATGGAGGATTTAACCCTTCTCATAACCCAGATTATAAGCTTTGGTTCTTTCACACTGCACCTCAACCCGAGTCGACACGCCACCAACCCGGCAAAAACCCACCTCCAAAGTGCGTTGTGGAAGGGGTATAATACATTCCCTATTATATACAGCATGGGTCTTCAACCTGTGGCCCTCCAGATGTTGTGAAACTACATGTTCCAACATGCATTGGCACATTTTTTCCTATAAGAGCATGCCAAAACTGTCAGGGCATGCTGGGACATGTAGTTTCACATCTGGAGGGCCACAGGTTGAAGACCTGTGATATACAGTATGTAAAAGTTGCAGAAGTTGAAACTGAAACTATACCGTATTAGATAAATTTGTGATCATGGTTGGGAAATAGTTTTATAGTTGTCCTGTTCATAGTAACATTGTAATTAAGGCTGAAAAAAGACGTTAGTCCATTGAGTTCAACCTATCTAACTGGTAACTACTGACTGGAGTAAGTCATATCTATAGGATTCCCTTAGTGGCCAAAAATGCTTCCAGTTTTGATTTAAAGTCATTAACAGTAGTTGCTGTAATCACCCCCAACGGCAATGAGGTCCAGAATCCATACCCCCTTTTCATGCATGCCAGTGTCCGGTTTGCTTTTGTGCCTGCACTTGAGCACTGTGCACTATTACCCAATTTTTCTATAAATCTATTATGACCCCCAAGTCCTTCTCCACAGCAGAATTCCCTATAATAACTCCATTTAGCCTATCAGTAGCTTGTTCATTTTTGTTCCCATAATTGATTACTTTACCTTTTTCAACATTAAACTGCATTTTCCACCTTTCTGCCCACCTTTCCAGTTTATTTAAAGTCACTTTGTAGTGTTTCCACATTCTCTCCTGAGTTAATTTCCTTACTCAACTACTGACTTCTTCATAGAAGCTAAGTAAATTAGTCTGACATGATCTATTTTTGATGAACCCATGCTGAGCCTTACTTATCACTTTTTCCTGTTCTAAGAAATTTTGGATACTATCTCTTATTGGGGCAGATGTATTATCCGTCATTATGGGGGAGAAGGGTATCAGCGCACGCTATGCTCCCCTGTCCATATCGGCGCTGCTGTCAAAATGATAGCAGGCCGAATGTATGAACGGTCAGCATCGCTGACCGTTCCGCACGAAGCCTGCTTTGGCTTCGCCAGCATCAGGCTGGCGAAGCACTATCTAAACAGCAGGGACAGCGCTGTCCCTGCTGTTAGGTCTGGGCTGCTCTGGGGATCTCGCGTGAACAGCGAGATCCCGCGCATGCCCAGTGCGGCCGGCGGGGGACAGGAGATAGCGCATCAGTATTAACTGATGCGCTATCTCCAGAAAGGGACATCGCCGGAGGGGGGAGTTAGCGCTCCCCCGCTTCGGCAGAAAAGATGTTAATACATCTTGTCGATGTCCCTTCCTGCTTCACCTCGCTATTGAGGCGAAGCAGGAAGTATCATAGCGGCGCTTATCGCGCCGCTATGATACATCTGCCCATAATTCCTTCTAATATTTTTAACACAATGGATGTAAGGCTGACCGGTCTATAATTTTCAGGGTTAGTTTTGCTACCTTTCTTCCATATTGGTACTACGTTAACTATATGCCAGTCCATCGGTACCTTCCCCAAGTTTATTGATTCCTCGAATAGCAGATATAATGGTAGTGCTATGACAGAACGCAATTCTTTTAGTACCCTAGCGTGTATTTCATCCGGGATAGGAGATTTGTTACTATTTAGGTTCTGTAATCTATTTTTGACTATTTCCTCCCTCAAACATACAGTTTGGGAGCAATCAAGAGCCGGGCATTTAATCTGTGGGAGATCCTCTGAAGATTCATCCCTTGTAAATACCGAAGCAAAAAAATTCATTGAATAATTCCGCTTTCTCTTTTCCTTCTATGACCAGGGTACCCTGCCTATCTTTTAGTGGGCCAATATTTTCCCTCCTTAACCGTTTCCTATTTATATAACTGTAGAATTTTTTGGGATTAGATTTGCTATCTGCCGCTATTTTACATTCAGTCTCTAATTTAGCCATCTTGATTGTATTTTTTATTTCTTATTACATTCTTTATATGCAGCAAATTATTTGGGTGTCCCATCTTGTTTAAACGCTTTGAATGCCCTCCTTTTTTTAGCTATTTCACACAGCAGACTTCCTCTCCAGTCATTCCATCCATAGACACTTTGGTCTGCATATGCTTAATCTGTAATTATGCTATATTCAATGTGCATTTCTCAAGTTCCGCAAATTAGGATCTTGTACTTTTCAGTGTGAATCTTAGCTTCTTTGTGTAAGACATGTTTTTGTTTAGGCAAATCTATTCACAAATTATTTTGGGTCCGATTCATCACCATTCACATCGGAGGATGCAGCTGTGCTGTGATATTGGCGCAACTCACAATGCGACAATTGTATATATCGCACAGATGTATCAATTATCACAAGACAAAGATTGCAATAAAGCTCTTTCCTGGCCATGGGTCACCACAGCAGTTTCTAGGTAAATTTGATTTAAAAAAAAAAAAATATATATCATGTTCTGCACCTTTGACATCTCTGCTACCGTCTTCACAAGCACCCCCTTCCCTGTCCAAGATCCCACTCAGCCCCATGCTGTGTACATACATACATACATACATACCACATGAAAAACCTGTGTTTGTCCCTTTACACCTTACTCTGTAGGACTGTGGGAGACCTCACAGTCCCAGTGCTGCCTCTGATTAAAAACCCTCCCATGACTAAGCTGCTGCTGCTGTCCTCCATGGGCCTGAGAAGCATGTAATGAGCTCCACCAATCAGTGCTCAGCACAAACCTCTTAACCTCTGCCCTCTTGTGCAGTGTGTCATGGGACTTAGGGGGTTATTCAGGTTGATTTGCAAGGCTGCGAATTTGCAGCCTTGCCGAGACCACCAAACCCCGCCCGGCGAACGCACGCCCCCCCACCGCCCCAGCACAGTGCGGCTTCGCCCGCACATCAGCGAATGGATGTTTTGCATAAACATCCATTCACTTTGCTGGGGTGTCCGCCCACATCATTCGATGGACGGTGACCATCGAATGATGTTTAGCGTGCACGCTTATATAAGTGACTTTTGAGTTACTTAGTTTAGCGTGCACGCTGGCGTGATATGGGCGGGCAGCTGACATCCGGTGATGTCAGCTACCCGGCCCACACACCCGCGTCACTGCCTCATTACCATGAGAACACCCAGCGTTCTCATGGAAATGCCCATGGAACGCTGGGCGTTCCCATATGGTGATGGAGCAGCTAAAAAAAAAAAAAGCAAAACAATATATATATATATATATATATATGCCAACCACAAGGAGCCCCTAGCTAGAGGGAAGCCATGGGGTACTGACCCCTTTTGCCCCGCTTTAATCCGTCCGTTTGTGGTGGAGGTCAAAGAACAGCAGGGAATCCCGAAGACTGGAAGCCCTCACTGGAGCAGTGTTCACATGACCCTGTGGAGGTGAGTATCAGTGGCATATAATGGGTGCAGTGTGTCTGGTGCACATGGGCCCCTGAATCCAGGGGTGCCTACACTGCACACGCTTCATCTATATTTGTAATCCTCACCCCTCCGGAGTCCCGCAACAAAGGCAGCAACTAATTCACACTCACCAAGGACCCATGTGTAGCCTCCTCCTATCATCCCTCTCCTCTTTGCCAGCAACACAATGCAGTGCAATAGAATCTGAGCCCTAGAGGGCTAAGGGCCACATGCATTAAGCTTCAAAAGAGATAAAATAAAGAGTGAATAACAGCCAGCCAATCAACTCTTACCTGCCATGTCACAGACGGTGTTTGAAAAATGTCAAGCAGGAGCTGACTGGTTGGTTGTTTATCACTCTCCATTTTATCACTTTTGAAGCTTAGTGCACCTGGTCCTAAGACTCTAGTGCCCAAATGCAGATCGTTGGAAGAATGGCGCTGTGAAAACTGATCCAAAGGCCTTTTAATACATTCCAGTAATACTAAAATAATTTTAACCGTATTTCCACATTATTTTACTAAAATAATGTTACCTAATAGGCCCCTGCTTAGTGTTTAAGGTAGAAGACTACTTTACACGAAGTCCCCTAGAGGGCAGCAGAGGACCAAACAAACATACAGTTTAGTCACTTTAAGGATCCTTATGTGAATAGTTAATCTGTGTTGTTTGTTATTCATAGTAAAGATATCACTGTCTACGTCTAAAAAAAATAATTTAGAAAAAGAAATAATGTTTAAAATTAATAAAAAAAAAATCTGGAAAGCACCATTCAAAATTCAACTGAATGTAGCATTTAAAAAGATTATTGCATAAAATGGAATGTTCCCTATTTACTAGTATAATTTACAGTCACTTAATTTCTCTATTATTGTTCAGTATAAGAAAAGTTAATACTGTGAAAAAAAAAATTATATTTGCATTAACATTAGGGGCAGCTGAAACCCAGGCTGAGGGCCACAACCTGAATGTCGGTGCAGAAAAGTCTAAGGATCTTATTTTGGGCCACATGCAAAGCTGCGAAATTAGCAGCGTTGCGTCTGGGTGAAACGCCGCTCGCCACTTGCACAGCTGTCCGCTCTCCCCCGCTTGCCTACTTCCCCCGCACGGCTGCGAATGGATGTTTTGCGTAAACAACCATTCGCAGCCTTGGCTACAGGGGCCAAATCATTATATGGTCGCCAACCGTCGAATGATTTGAAAGGATAATGCATGCACTAATATGCTGTGCAAGCAGCACATTTTGGAGGAGATTACTGGTGCTGTAAATGCCGTAAGCAACCATAAGCACAAAGCGCGCAATATGAAAAGCGCTTCAACGATATAATGCGGCTCGTCAAGACTAAAATGGCAACAGAAAGAAGCCGGCAAGTCACAGAGGGGGAGGAACCAGTGTGAAAGTTACCTACACAACCTATTGAAGGGTACACACCAGAACGGTCATGATCGTGAGACGATCATACGATGGTTGCACGATCTTTTGGAGCACACGATCTGCTCACCACTTGCATACGATCCGATCACGATCCGACCAGGATCTGTAACCAGTTGAAGGGATTGTTTTCAAATCTTGACTGCAGCAGGAAGGATCTGCAAAAACCTGCCCTGATTATTACCAACCCGCCCTGCGAATGGTGGTACGCCGGCCCACCCATTCGCACAGCGTGTATGTTCGTATGGCATGCGAATGGTTGATTTACATATGCATCCATTCACATGCTAGTGGGAACCTCCCACATCAAAGAGAGATCTATAGGGCAGAGGCAATGCCATAAATCCTTTTACGAAACAGATATAGATAACAAAGAGGGACAGAGATATCTATAATATCCCAAGCGAGTTATGAATGTGGTGTTAGGGCTCATAATAGTCTGACCAGGGAAACCATTTAGTCAAAGGGGAATTTGGCGCCATGGAGTACTTAAATCCAATAGTTTCCATTTTGAAGCTGCATTGCGCGGCTGCTATTATCTTTGGCAGGCGGGGAGGGTCTGATCTCTTCCAATATTGAGCAATAGCTGCCCGAGTTGTGCTCCTGGACCTCTAGGGGAAATCGATGCAGGAATAATTTCAGGTAGTAACGGGATTGAGACCTTTTTTGTTTAATCTAATCTAAAGGGCAGGATTTGCTTCTGTTTGTACACATTTTATGATTGGCAGCCACCAGCACTGGTTTTGCCCATAAATAATTAACCATAAAGAAATTGAATTGGTCCTGGACCACCAACCTGGGGCACCCCAGCAAGTGTCCCGAGGCACCCCAGGGAGCTACGGCACACAGTTTGGGAACCACTGCACTAGTGTTTCCACATATCCACATTGTCTCTAGCAATATTTAGAGGGGTCAGGACAGATTTTGTGAAGTCTTTCTGGTGGTAAAGTCTATGGGTTGGTTTAAACATAATTTCAGAGTGGTTTATACATCTGGACATTTTGAACACATTAAGAAAGACAGTGTTCCATTCAGCGTCTGTCAAAGTGATACCCAGATCTGACTCCCATCTAGTTTGATTTTAAAGTTTTGTCTCATTGTGAGGGGACAGCAGAGTAGAATGCCATTAGGATATACCATTTCGGTTACCCTGAGTTCTAAATTTGGTACTTGTGAGTTATCCGGGCTGCCGATTTTTTCATCGCGCCCGAAATCGTGGGCATCGCGTCGGTCGTGGCCGTTATAAGGAGCCGCGACGCGATGCCCACGATTTCCCATAGACAGTAATGTTAAAAGACACGATGGACCCGATTTCCGACACGATTTCCCATAGACAGTAATGTTAAAAGACGCGATGGACCTGATTTCCCATAGACAGCAATGTTAAAATAAAATTACAATGTGAAATTGGCCAATATGTTTTTAAAAAAAATGTTTCATGGCCCCCCACCACCGTTAACGCCACCCCGCTATTGACGCCAACCCGAAGCGTGGCGAGCGCAGCGAGCCCGCGAGGGGCGGCGGTACGCGTCCTCCGACCTTTTCATGCCCTACTATCCACTAGGGCGTGGAGTGAGAATAGAATAGTGTGGCGAGCGCAGCGAGCCACCGAGCCCGAAGCGTGGCGAGCGCAGCGAGCCCCGCGAGGGGACGCGGACACCTTCACAGGTATCCGCGTGCCCTTGCGGGCTTCACAGGTGTCCGCGTCCGCTCGCCACGCTTCGGGCTCGGTGGCTCGCTGCGCTCGCCACACTATTCTATTCTCACTCCACGCCCTAGTGGATAGTAGGGCATGAAAAGGTCGGAGGACGCGTACCGCTGCGCTCGCCACGCTTCGGGTTGGCGTCAATAGCGGGGTGGCGTTAACGGTGGTGGGGGGCCATGAAACATTTTTTTAAAAAACATATTGCCCAATTTCACATTGTAATTTAATTTTAACATTGCTGTCTATGGGAAATCGGGTCCATCGCGTCTTTTAACATTACTGTCTATGGGAAATCGGGTCCATCGTGTCTTTTAACATTACTGTCTATGGGAAATCGTGGGCATCGCGTCGCGGCCCCTTAAAACGGCCACGACCGACGCGATGCCCCCGATATCGTGTCTTTTAACATTACTGTCTATGGGAAATCGGGGGCATCGCGTCGCGGCCCCTTATAACGGCCACGACCGACGCGATGCCCCCGATTTGGAGCTAAATCGTGGGCATCGCGTCGGTCGGGTGTCCTTAAGTTAACCAAACTTAAGGACAAAATCGGCAGCCCGGATAACTCACAAGTACCCTAAATTTAGATAATACATTTGGGGAGGGGGTGGGGCATGAGTCTGTGCCATGGACCAATGCCTAATATGTAACTATTTATAGAAATCTCTTCTCGATTGGAGTTGTGGAAAGAAATTATCATAAAATTCACCAATAGTTAGAATCCCAATCCAATTATGTATAGATAGATCAGGTATTAATTTGGAGATTGCCAGAAGCGATAATCTATAGGAGGGAAGGGAGAATTCACCCAGTGCAGCAATTAGTTTCTCCCATACACGAAGGGTGTGGGAGATAGGGTTTGCAGATGTGACGGAGGGTGGTCTATTAGGGGGATTAAGCCAAATAAGGTTTTGGAGAGGGAAGCCCTTATGAGCCCCATACATCAGCAATTTATTGTGACAATCCTCCGTTCTGGAGATGATTGTCACAATTAATCTTTGATGTGTGGGCTCCCCCTTTTGGCGATACCAATCAAAAATTAATAGGGATCGCCAATCGATTGCTGAATCAGATTTTTAAACCTGTTTAAAAATCTGGTTTTATTGGAGTTTCATTTTTGTATGTGTGAGCATTCTAACAGAAAAAATCTGCCGATCACTGAAACAAATCTGTAGTGTGTGGGCAAGTCAAATAGATTCAAGAAACAATTTAGCTGGGGAAAAGAATCACTGGATCTCAGAAGCAATTAATTGTGATCGCAGGTGTATGGGGCCCTTTACATAAATAACTTCCTATGTCAACAGGATCTAATGATAAACAATATTTTAATTGGTCTAATAGAGAAGGGGTTAATTCAAAAATTGAAAAAGCCAGGCTGCCATTACATTTGGAGCGGTGTAGCCGAGCTGTGGCTATCCATGGTCTCTTATTTTTCCAAATGAAAGTAGAAATAACAGAGTAGAGCTTATTGGGTACATGCAGGGGAACTAGGTAGGGGATGGCTCAGAGTAAATAAATAGATGATTTTAGGGAGAAGCATCATTTTTATAGGGGCTAGACGGCCCATCCAAGTGATGTTATAGGTCATCCATTGTTTAGTAAGAGAAGAGAATTGGGCCAAAAGGGGAAGATCATTAAGCGTGATTGCATCTGAGAGGGTCAAGGAGATTTTGACACCTAAATACTGAAGGTACAGTAAGAGGTTTGTTATTTCTTTATTACTTAAGCAGGCAAAGGTCTGGAGTTGATCCCATGAGGTGAAGTTCAGGTTAACAAAAGTGGAGATGTTGCTCATAGCAACCAATAAGATTCTGGTTATTCCTGAAGTGAAACTATGCCTTTTTGTAGACTGCTGAAAGGTATGCATTAGGGATAACACACCAGTAAGGGGGAAATTAATAAAGGTTCATCCAGATAGACGAGAGGAATGGTTAAGGACGTGGCAGCTGCTGTACAGATGAATGTCAAAAATGCTGAATCATGCACTTGGATCTCAAAAACGCAAAGGCTATATATATATATATATATATATATATATATAAAGTCCAATATGGAGAAGCACTCCTCATCCACGCAATAATGTCTGGTGCACGCCACAGCCCACTCAGCGGTGGGTAGTAATAAACACAGCGTAGAGGTGGCACTCAGATAAGTAGTATAAAGACACGGACCCCCTTGTTAGGTCAAGCCTTTAATTAGACGCTTCTTCCTCAGGACCAAAATACAAATAACCACAGTGCAAAAGAACATATATATACATACATACCAGACCGCCCACCGTCGTCCGGCGCCCGGGAAGCCCGCCATGAGGTGACGTCATCAAGACTGGACAAGTCGCATACGTCCGCGCATAGATGCGTCGTGACGTTGCCTTCCATCTACGTCGTCAGCACACTACCTCTCGGCGCTACGGCGTCCACTGGTTACCATGACGACCGGAGCTGCGTCTGTAGGACAATAAACAAGATGCATAAAACAGTAGGAAAAACATCGTGCATAAAAATACAAGGCGTACATGTTGGCATATTATTAAAGAACGTACAAATGCACAATATTATAAATGCACTCATGAAATCACAGTCCGAGCCTGTAACCAAAAACGGCCAGGAACATCATAAACGGACATGAACCAGAAATATAGAACAATAAATAGCATAACACGGGGGACAAACAGAGCATCAAATGCAGCATCAAATGAAACAGTGTAAGCCAGCCGATTCATTGAGGCCCCTAGGCGCCAGTGTGCCCAATCTGTGGATCCACTGTGCCTCACAACGGAGGAGTCTCAATGATCGGTTGCCACCTCTAATACTAGCAGGCACATGATCGATAATAACATATCTCAGCATTGGAATAGTATGTTTGGCACCAAGAAAATGTCTGGCCACAGGCTGGTCACTGTGACCTTTGGCCAAAGCCGCCTTAATAGATGACCTATGGCCAGCCATCCTCTCCCTAAGAGTCCGCTCTGTCTTTCCGACATAGTTTAACCCGCACGGACACGTGATCATATAAACAATGAACCGTGTCGTGCAGGTCACCCTATGCCGGATGACATACCGTTTGCCACTATGAGGGTGGCAAAAGGAGTCGGTCCTCGTGAGAGAATGGCATGTGGTGCAGCCCAAGCACCGATAGCACCCTGGATGCTGCACTAAGAACTGCTCACTGCTTGAAGCTTGCAGCCGAGCAACATCAGACTTCACCACATAGTCCCTGATGTTTTTGCCCCTGGTGTAACAGGGCATTACTTGGGTACCTGTAAGATGGAGTGAATGGTCTGTTTGGATAATGGGCCAGTTGCGTTTGACAATTCTGTTAATACCAGTGCTAGCTGTGTTAAAATGATTGACCCATGGCAACCTGCTCGTTGTCGCTTTCTTAGATTTGGGTGCCAAAAGGTCAGATCTAGAGACAGCAAGAGCTTTAGCCTTAGCTGCCAATAGCAATTCTCTATCATATCCCCTCTGTAGGAAACGCGCCAACATGAGATCAATCTGTTGCTCAGCCTCAACTCTCTCACTACAAATTCTAACAGCTCTGATAAATTGGGAGTAGGGAAGCCCAAACTTAAGGGATTTGGGATGAAAACTACTGGCATGGAGCACAGTATTCCTATCAGTATCTTTGCAGAATAAATTAGTAGTAATTCTACCCCCACACAAAGTTACCATCACATCTAGAAATGCCACAGATTGACTATTAGTTGAAAAAGTAAATTTGATACTGCTGTCGGTCGCATTGTGTTGTTCAATTACATTGCTGAACTGCACCTCACTGCCACTCCAAATGATGAACAAGTCATCTATGTATCTGGCATAAAAATTGATCATGCCAGATACATTGGTGTCGGCAAAAAAGATGTCTTTCTCGGCCATTAGCATGTATGCCGACACCAATGTATCTGGCATGATAATTTTTTATGCCAGATACATAGATGACTTGTTCATCATTTGGAGTGGCAGTGAGGAGCAGTTCAGCAATGTAATTGAACAACACAATGCGACCGACAGCAGTATCAAATTTACTTTTTCAACTAATAGTCAATCTGTGGCATCTCTAGATGTGATGGTAACTTTGTGTGGGGGTAGAATTACTACTAATTTATTCCGCAAAGATACTGATAGGAATACTGTGCTCCATGCCAGTAGTTTTCATCCCAAATCCCTTAAGTTTGGGCTTCCCTACTCCCAATTTATCAGAGCTGTTAGAATTTGTAGTGAGAGAGTTGAGGCTGAGCAACAGATTGATCTCATGTTGGCGCGTTTCCTACAGAGGGGATACGATAGAGAATTGCTATTGGCAGCTAAGGCTAAAGCTCTTGCTGTCTCTAGATCTGACCTTTTGGCACCCAAATCTAAGAAAGCGACAACGAGCAGGTTGCCATGGGTCAATCATTTTAACACAGCTAGCACTGGTATTAACAGAATTGTCAAACGCAACTGGCCCATTATCCAAACAGACCATTCACTCCATCTTACAGGTACCCAAGTAATGCCCTGTTACACCAGGGGCAAAAACATCAGGGACTATGTGGTGAAGTCTGATGTTGCTCGGCTGCAAGCTTCAAGCAGTGAGCAGTTCTTAGTGCAGCATCCAGGGTGCTATCGGTGCTTGGGCTGCACCACATGCCATTCTCTCACGAGGACCGACTCCTTTTGCCACCCTCATAGTGGCAAACGGTATGTCATCCGGCATAGGGTGACCTGCACGACACGGTTCATTGTTTATATGATCACGTGTCCGTGCGGGTTAAACTATGTCGGAAAGACAGAGCGGACTCTTAGGGAGAGGATGGCTGGCCATAGGTCATCTATTAAGGCGGCTTTGGCCAAAGGTCACAGTGACCAGCCTGTGGCCAGACATTTTCTTGGTGCCAAACATACTATTCCCATGCTGAGATATGTTATTATCGATCATGTGCCTGCTAGTATTAGAGGTGGCAACCGTTCATTGAGACTCCTCCGTTGTGAGGCACAGTGGATCCACAGATTGGGCACACTGGCGCCTAGGGGCCTCAATGAATCGGCTGGCTTACACTGTTTCATTTGATGCTGCATTTGATGCTCTGTTTGTCCCCCGTGTTATGCTATTTATTGTTCTATATTTCTGGTTCATGTCCGTTTATGATGTTCCTGGCCGTTTTTGGTTACAGGCTCGGACTGTGATTTCATGAGTGCATTTATAATATTGTGCATTTGTACGTTCTTTAATAATATGCCAACATGTACGCCTTGTATTTTTATGCACAATGTTTTTCCTACTGTTTTATGCATCTTGTTTATTGTCCTACAGACGCAGCTCCGGTCGTCATGGTAACCAGTGGACGCCGTAGCGCCGAGAGGTAGTGTGCTGACGACGCGGATGGAAGGCAACGTCACGACGCATCTATGCGCGGACGTATGCGACTTGTCCAGTCTTGATGACGTCACCTCATGGCGGGCTTCCCGGGCGCCGGACGACGGTGGGCGGTCTGGTATGTATGTATATATATGTTCTTTTGCACTGTGGTTATTTGTATTTTGGTCCTGAGGAAGAAGCGTCTAATTAAAGGCTTCGAAACGTTGACCTAACAAGGGGGTCCGTGTCTTTATACTACTTATCTGAGTGCCACCTCTACGCTGTGTTTATATATATATATATCATTTATGGCAGTATAATAGAAACTACTGAGGGACAAAGGGATCTACTGTAGGTATCACTATTTCAGGTTACTTAGGGGGAAATTTACTAAAGGAAATTTGTAAAAAATAGGTGTAAAAATAGGTGTATTTGTATCCAGAAATACACTTATTTTTTACATTTACTATCCCGAAAATACGGCAATTCGTATTCGTATTGATAGCACATCAATACGACTACGAATTGCCGTAGTTTTGGGATAGTAAATGTCAAAAATAAGTGTATTTCTGGATACAAATACACCTATTTTTACACCTATTTTTTACAAATTTCCTTTAGTAAATTTCCCCCTTAATGTCAAGTATCCAATGTAACAATGCAATGTCCACAGAAGACAATAGTGATGGTTTTGTCCATCTGAGAAGGAATTTGCCTCTGAGAGTGAACCAGAATAAGGCCCTATGTGTGGAAGACAGATTAATTCTGAAGTTTATAGAGATGTGGGGTGAAATTTAATAGGATGAGAGATTCAGAAAGTGAGAGATTTGGTAAGAAATCTCCATTTTTTTAAAGCGGCAATCATTTACACTGCAAAACCAGTTTCATTTTCTTAGAGATTTCTTACTTTCTGAATCTCTCATCCTATTAAGTTTCACCCATTCTGTCTGCTTAAATTCAGTCAAATTCTGCAAAACTGATTGGACGGCGCTTCCCAGTACAGATATACAATGACCCAAAACATAGTGCTAAAACAACCCAGGAGTTTTTAAAGGCAACAACATTGATTATTCTGCTATGGCTGAGTCAATCACCTGGGCACAACCTGACCAAGCATGCATTTTAATTGCTGAAGACAAAGCTAAAGGCAGAAAGACCCACAAACAAAAAAACAACTGAAGATGTTTGCAGTAAAGGGCCCACTTAAGTAATGCAAAGGGAGGGGCCCATATTTAGGGTTGTGTCCTATCTCCAAAGGGGGTGTGGCCAGTCACCACATTGGTTTGCCTTATCATTAAAGAGTCCATGGGCTGGTCCCCTTGATAAATATATATAATAAATACAACTAGGGCAAGACAGGCCAACCTGTGGCTCTCCAGATGTTGTGAAACTACAAATCTCAGCATGCCTTGCCACAGTTTAAACACTCCCTTATAGCAAAACGGTGGCAAGGCATGATGGGATTTGTAGTTTCACAACATCTGGAGAGCCACAGGTTGGCAAGGCCTGAACTAGGGCATTCATGATAATTGAGCTGATCAATCACAGCTGATTGATCACAGCAATGCAGTGGGGTTCGCTTGTGCCCCTATGGGCCAGTCCAACCATGTTCACAGCATTGTTTACTGATAATTGATTCAATATATATAATTTTAGTGATCTTTACATTGTATATGTACATTTTTAAGTGAGCCAAAACACCATCAATATGTGAAGAAGGATATGCAATTTCAAAAAGAATGTGGCCTTTTTCTGCGCTTTCAAGGGGCAGCACTTCTATAGTGTATTGTTGTTAATAAACGCACAGAGAATAGAGATGAAAAAAGAGGGAAATAGGAAATGCAATTATTATTTTGAAAATCATCAACGTGACCTAGATAATCTTATTTTACATGGACTTGCATTATACACATCGTACGTAACACATTCTTAGGGGTAAATTTACTAAAAGGCATTTTTTCAAAGGGCAATATAAACGGATGCTTAACAAGCCTAATTTAGCATTAATTATTATTGGCCTTTGAAGTCTATTGGCCAAAGCCGCTGGATTATTGGCAGCTTTGTAATATTGCATCTTAATGAATCTAGCCCTTAGACTGAAATGTACTATTTTCTTTTAAACTAAATATCTCAGCAAGTTTGCATTTCCTTCTAAGAGGATTAGGGGTTCCAGAGCATGAAAAAAAGAAAACAGTTACGGAATAAAACATTTCAACCTGCATCTGCCATAACTGGATGGAGGGGGTTGGGAAACCCTACCAAATAAATGTATTACCAAGGGAATAAAATACTTAAATACAATAAAGCTGCATTTTCTTCTAGGACTAATAAAGGCAATAACATATTTAGGTGATGTCATTTGACTGAGTGATGAATAGGGTATCATAGCATGTAAACGCCTGCATTTTTCCCAAGGCACACTAACAAAATATTTGATTAATATAAACTCCCTTCACTTAGGAGTATCTGTTGAAAAGAATATACATTTTCCCCTCGATTGCCAAATATTTGCTTTATCATTGCATTTGTTTAAGGAAGCTAGTTACAATGTTACTTGGAAATTGCATCTGACAGTCTACTAGGTCTAAGGACTAAAGGTTTAATTTTAAATGTGAAGTTTGGCTTGTGTAAACTAATTACAGCACTTAACAAAACAACATAGAGGTGATTTCATGTAGTTCCACAACAGCTGGAGGGCCATAAGTTTGACACCACTGCTTTATAATGTAAGCTATCACGTGCAGGGCCCTCTCACCTTATGTGCTATCTCTGCCACCCTGATAATTGCATCCCCTGCCGCAACTGTCTTTATTTACCATGTACGTATCCTAAATTGACTTGTACTGTAATTCGTTATTTTCTTGTTTTTCCTTGTGGTGCCATTTAAATAAACAATAATAATAATATCAAACCAATTACATATTTTTAAATCAAAGACCAGAGGAAGGGAACAAGCTTGTGTAGGATCTTTCATTTTGCAAACAATAGCTGTGCAATGTCACAAATCACAGCATCAAGTGATGATGACTTTACTCACAGATTCATCAAAAATGATAAGCCCCTCTTCCGGGAGTCTGTGGGGAGTGGGACTATAGGAAATGTGGGCTTTATCTGTAGGTACATATGGGCTAAACTGTTTACAACTGATGTTACAAAGCTGTTTTTGTGGACCACTTTTTGGGTCCCTTATTTGAATTTTGGACTTTGCTGCAACCCCTTCCTCTGGGGCCACCACTGCTACTCATCATCACTCACGACCATCACTTTTAAATCTAATTTCTGCTACCATCCATCCCGATCACACCAAATACACTCTGTGCACTCATGCATCATACTGTAGCCGATTCCAGAAATGTGTGTGGATTTACCATTGCAAATAGTTGCTCAACTACTGTATGTAACATTAGAACATCAGACACAGATTCCCCTGCAGCACTATCACATGGTGGTTTGCACTTCACACACTCCTCCAGGCCTGGTAACAGTAAAGGAGGTGGGGTAGGTATATTACTGTCCCAGTTGTGCACATACACAATCCTACCACTGGTTCCATCACTCACATTCACATCATTTGAAGTTCACTCTATCAGGGTTTTCACCCCTTTCTCTCTGCGTGTTGCAGCTATATATCGCCCACCTGGGCTTCTGGGTATCTACTGTTGTAAAAATACTTGAGGATACCACAACTGTCTGCAAACACGTGCTATCATGCAAACAAATTATTTACAGCCTCCATTGGGCACGGATTTGCAATGCTTCTGATATATTGTATTGTACAATGATTCTATGTGATACTCCACCCAATATACACTGAGTATTACTGAGTATTGGGAGGACTGATAATAATTTTTACATAGCTCTTTAACAACCACCCAGCTGTTCTTTCCTATCCTCTTCTAGTGCAAGATGATATATAGCTATCCAGAAATATTGTGTTTACAAGTATCATCAATATATCGTTGTTCTATGCAAGCTGATTCTGTATTGATGATACCGAATTGGTTATTGGCCACCCCAATGTAATGTTCTTTGGCCACTAGTAAACATCCCCATTTGCAGGCAAACATTTATTTAATACTAGTTTGGTGTCAAGCAGCCATAAACTGTATAAACATTTAAATTCTGGTTCCCCTTCATGTTTGCACTAGTATGCAACAATAGCTATGATTTTCTGTAATAGAAAACAAGCTATTGTTGCAATTTACTAAGATAAGTTAGCCGGGACAGCTACATGACACTCACCTACTTAGCTGTGCTGGCTAGCGACGTAAAATATGGGAGTTCTATCAAAGATGGGGTGTTGCTATGGGCAAGCAATCAGATTTGACTTCTTATTTAGTTAGCACCTTCTAGAAGATAATAGATAGGATCTTATTGGTCGCTATGGGCAACATCCCATCTTAGTAACTTTACCCCTAAGTGACCTTTAATCACTTTGCAAACCAGTTTGGAATCCTTTGCAGATATGTGGCTCTGCGATGACTAAAATTTGTGTGAAAATGCATTTTTCCAGTGAATTTTGGCCCACAGTCTTCCTACGCCTCTTCCACAGAATGAAGTGTCTGTCATAATCCTTGTTTTATTTATGAATTCTGTGAAACGTACAAATGCAGTATTGGAATTTATTTTCCAAAATGGCAAAGCTAAACCATAACATGAAATCTGCTTTGCAAGGACCTAGCACTGGCAAACTTTTGCTGGGAGTTTTCCCTATTCAGTCCAATCTTTCTTAAATCACGGCACCCTAGAGTACCAGCAATTTATTCATCATATATTTTTTAATGATAAATTTGGAATGAAAATATTAAATTCAGTCAGTTATGCCTACCTGTCATCCTTAAGGTGCCCACACATGGTAAGATTTTTTTTAAGCGATATGGCCGTTTCCGACCGATCGCAACGACCAAAGTTACCGTGTGTGGGCTTTATGACGATCCGATGCATGTCGTTCATTGAACCTGCTGATCAGGAGTGTTCTGGATTTCAAAGGAAATTTGAGATATATCGGATTGGACCAGATATCTATCCGTGTGTGAGCACCTTTAGGGTCAGTTATGTGGTGGTGTATAGAGTTGCGCTTCTGTCTGTCCACATGTTTTATGATTGGCAACCCCTAGCACTGGTTTAGCCTATTACTTAATAAATGACCATAAATAATTTGACTTTGTCCTGGACCACCTACCTGGGACACCCTGCAAGAGCCTTGCATCACCATAGGGTGCCTAGGCAGTGGGCACATAGTTTATGAACCGCTGGCCTCATTTCTAGTGTGTGCCAATTGCATGCATAGATGGCACCATTTCTGTTTACAAATAAATGTTATTGACTAGTATCCTTGTGTACACTTGACCACTCACCCTGCAACCCTACCTCAGAGATTAGCAACAGGATATTAACATTACATATTTCTCTATCCTTGCCAGCCACAACTGTTTAAAATTTCCCTGTGATTATTTTGTTTAACTATTAAAACTGCCTAGCTAAATAAGCTTTTTTATGCTGATACTAGCAGTCTACCCACAGAAACCTGGATCTCTTACGCCATAGCTATAGACAGTGGATAAGAAGCTCTTTCAATCATAAAAAAAAGTCATGTTGTAGCCAGGAATATGCATTTCTCTTCTCTAGACGGTAACCTCAGACCACACACAGTGCAATTTCAAGATTGCAGCTTTCCGTTTTCTCATACTTACAGAGTACAGTCACCTCCCCAAAAATGTACACGATGACAGACATTGTTAAACTCTGAGCTGTCTTTAGCAACTCCTGGAAGAGACGAGAACAGCTTTCTAGAAGCCATTTAAAGGTGTATTACAGCAGACAAAAGAAAAGGTATTAAACATCACATTTCAGATGCTTTATCAGAAGCTGCTCAGTCCAAAGTCAACAGCAGAAATGCCACAAGTTGCTATCATCAGTTATTATGTGCCTAGCCAAACATGCAATGGGGTTTAAAATGCCATAGCAGTTAGCAAGTTTTGTGATATCTTCGGCTTGGATGCAACTAGTCCTTGTACATAGAATTCCTTTTTTCCTGTGCAGTCATCTCAAGTTCTTACACAGAGAATTATTTCATAAAGTGTGTTCTAAGCAAATGTTCCCTGCTGCTGACCTGGGCTGCTAAGACATGACAAGGTACTCTGTGTATGGCTTGGTTCTGGATGGACCACATCATACTGTATCACTGATTTACGATGTGATATTTTTGTAACAGCCCCAGGGCCTGTACACATTAGGTCATCAGCGGTACAGTTAGGTGCGTTCAGCACATGGTGAATATAAAGTGTACTGAGTACACTGAGAAGTGCTGAGTTCCCCACAATGTTCAATTGTTGGTGCATTTAGCAGTTTATTATCCACATCCAGGAATGTTATGAGGTATGCCCAGTTTACAGCAGTAGTGCAAGGGTGTTTTTGGGAAGGGGGCTGGGAGTGTGACTATGTACTTTTTTACTAATGTGAAGTTGCTACGTTTTTGCTTATATTAAAATACATATTCTTAACTAGCTGACCCGCCCGGCGTTGCCCGGGAAAACCTTGGGGTTTCTTTATTTCCAAAATTGCTGAAAAATGTCATCTTACAGTATGCTGTGACAAAGACCTAAGATTGTAATTTGTTATAGATTCCACCATAATGTTAGAATGTGTTTGCATTGATACTCAATGATGGCAACGCTCCTGAGTTGAAAACTTGTATGTGTTGATGAATTCCACATCCACTCCTGAGATTCAGCACCTACTGTATGACATATCCTCCAACATCTGAGGGTCAGAAATCGGTACAAAATCAGAAAGGGACATGTCCACACCTCAATATCTATATACTTTCTATACAGGCGCTGAGTGCGTGGGGTCCGGGGTGGGCGTTACTTACCGCGCCATAATTAATTAAAAATTCACTGCTCCCTGCCACTGCCACTCCCCTCACCGAACCTGCCTGCAGCAGTCTCTGAGGTCTGGGGATCTGTAAAGCACATGCACCGAGCATCTCTACCAAAAAGTGGGGCAGCCCCTGAGTGTGGGAGCAGGTCCGCGGGCCTGGCCACATGCTGTCATGACGCGATGCACACTATCCGCACCACTGTAATGCACCACTGGGAATGGGTGCAATGGGCCAATTCTTCCCTACACCCGCCGGGCCAATCCACTGATCCAGCCATCACAATCATCAATGGATGCATTGATAAGGTTTGGAGTTTAAGAAGTTGAAGAATAAGACTGAGAAAAAGAATTGCCATGTTACAAAGTGTACAATTTACTCAATAAATCGTGAAAAAAATGTAGGTGTACATAGAAGTACAATCAAGAAATGAAAGTAGGATTAAAAAATAAGTTCTGATTCAAACTGATGGATATTGTGGGCATAATTGGTGTTTGTTACACCTACAGGGGGCCCTCAATTGATGGGATTTTCACTACAGTGTCACGGTCACAGTGTCACCATAGGAGGATTCCCAATTGGGGTCCAGGTGGTCTTTTAGGGACCCTTTACATTCCTGTAGGTCTCTTCTCCTTGAGCTTACAGTCTCCCTTAATGATAGTCAATCACTGAGGGAGACCGTAGGCTCCAGGAGAAGAGACCAACGGGATTGTAAAGGGGTCCCTAAAAGACCACCTGAACCCCAATTGGAAATTCCCCTACGGTGACACTCTAGTGAGAATTTCTGATCAACTGGGGACCCCCTGTAGGTGTACCAAACACCAATTATGCCCACAATATCCATACCCCCTCCACCTATAGATTTGTTTCGCAACCCACCGCCGTCCAAACAATTATCAGTTTGAATCAGAATTTATTTTTTAATCCTACTTTCATTTCTTGATTGTACTGTACTTCTATGTACACATATTTTTTTCACGATTTATTGAGTAAATTGTACACTATAACGTGACAAATCTTCATCTCAGTCTTATTCTTCAACTTCTTAAACTCATAACATTCAAACAAATGCATGCAGCGCTCATGCCCATTGACCAAACATGATCTATGAACCAAAAGAGTCTGGGAAACCCTTATGGCAGAGCAGTGCCTGATATCCAACTGACTAACAGGGTGAGTGCAGTGTACCCACTTTGTATTGATCAATGGGTGCATTGGCCAGGACAAAGATTTCTCAGTGCAACTGGCCGGGGAGCGCAGTGACAGGCTGGAGGACTGGAGAGACGGATATGGGGAACAAAGTAGAAACGGTACATTAGGTACAGTTTTTATTTGCCGGTACAGACGGTTAAATAAACGGCAAATTATTTTTTATGTGTTCTGCGTTTGTGTGTGTTGTACTGTTTTTGTGTGTGTGTTGTAGTGTATGTGGTTGTGTGTGTTGTATTGTATGTATCTGTCCAATGCGTAAGTGTGTGAGGTGTGCTACGTATATACAGTATGTGTGTGTTGTGTCTTTGTGTATCTGTGCAATGTTTAAGTGTTTTGTGTGTGTCGTACTGTTTTTCGGGTGTGTGTGGTGAATGTGGGTGTGTGTTGTGCTGTTAGAGGTATGTTCTGTGTGTGTGTTGTGTGTATCTGCCCTATGTGTAAGTGCGTAAGGTGTGCTATGTATAAATCTGTGTGTGTGTGTGTGTGTAGTGTGCTGTGTGTATCTGTGCAATGTTTAAGTGTGTGTTTTGTGTATTGTACTGTTTTTGGGTGTGTGTTGTAGTGAATGTGGGTGTGTGTTGTACTGTGAGTGTTGTGTTGTGTGTATCTGCCGAATGTGTAAGTTTGTGATGTGTGCTACGTGTATATGTGTGTGTATTGTGCTTTGCGTATCCTGGCAATGTTTAAGTGTGTGTGTTCTGTGTGTTTGTTGTACTGTTTTTGGGTGTGTGTTGTAGTGTGTATGGATTTGTATTGTACTGCATGTGGTGTGTTGTGTGTGTGTGTATCTGTCCAATGTGTAAGTGTGTGAGGTGCTCTACGTATAAATGTGTGTGTTGTGTGCTATGTGGTGTACTGTGTGTGTGTGTGTGTGTGTGTGTGTGTTGTGTGGTCTATGTATATCCTCAATTATTTCCCAATTGTTTAAAGCCTTCACCATAATGTTAGAATGTGTCATTCATACTCAATGACAGCAATGAAATCAGGTGTGGAGTTGTTCCTTCGCAAATGGTTTCCCAGATCATCGATCTTTTCCCCAGAACATCAATGAAGGAAAATTACAACTTGGTGTTTTTTAAATTTCTAAGTGAAATTTCCCAAAAACGGCTTCGAGGTGCACACCACCAGGTCCAGAGGTATCTTGTTGCTGAATTTGGTGTCTCTGAGTGCCACGGTGTGTCCGCAATGCGACGGACACGCACACACACACACACACACGCACACAGACTCTTCAACTTATTATATAGATGAAATTTTTGCCAGAGGTTCCCAAACTTGGTCCTCAAGGCAGATCCAGGTTTTAAGGATATCCTTGGCTTATCAAAGATGGTTAAATCAATAAAATTGAGGTACTAATTAAGTCAGGTGTGCGAAACATGGTTATCCTTAAAATCTGGACTGTTAGGGTATCTTGAGGGAACAACTGATGTAGACCTTGATGGCATGGGTATGGATCATTGGATACCAACTAGATCGACACCACTAGATCGACATGCAGGAAGGTTGACAGGGTCATTAGGTCAACAGTCAAAAAGTTGGCATGGGGTTTTTCTAAAAGTTGGCATGGGGTTTTTTACCCGAATGTCGACATGGACACTGAAACATAGCAGTGAGTCCCCTCACATGGCTCGCTTCGCTCGCAATGCTTCAGGCACGGTGCCTCGCTACTCTTAGGCACACAATTTTATTCTCCCACCGCACCCTTGTGGATGGTAGGGCATGAAATAACCCCTGTCAACACATGTTGGCTCAAAATAAAGTGAAAAACCCCATGTTGACCTTTTGACTGTCGACCTTACCCATGTCGACCTAATGCATGTGTCGACCTAACCCATGTTGACATTCAGTCACGTCGACCTTCATGCATGTTGACCTAGTGGTGTCGACCTAATGCTTGTTGACCTAGTGACCATATCCCGATAGCATTTGGGAACTATAGAATTTACTGACTTTCCTTGCTTATTATTATTATCAGTTATTTATATAGCACACACATAATTGAACATTCAAATCAGTGGAGCTTACAATCTATATTCCCTACCACCTGTACACTCACACAAATTCATTCTAGAGTTAATTTGGTACTTGTGTAGTTTCACGGTGCCAGCATGGCGCCGTGCTATTCCGGGTTCTACGCTCGCCACAACTATCTAAAATAAACTAACTTAACTCCATGCCAACATGGATAGTTCATAGCCCCACCATCCATGTTGGCATGGAGTTGATTTTAGAGAACGTGGCGAGCGTAGCGAGCCACCGAGCCCGGCGCCGTGAAACTACACAAGTACCGTTAATTTTGTTGGGCACGCACCAAGTTACCTACCAGTATATTTTTGGATTGAGGGAGGAAACCGGAGTACCCAAAGGAAACTCACGAGAATATACAAACTCCGCACAGTTAGGGCCATGGTGGGTATCGAACCCATGACCTCAGTGCTGTGAGGCTTATGTTACTGTATTTGTATTTCTAAATATCTCCACACATTTTAAATCTGCCCCAATTGCAGTCCAATATGTCTGGTTTTGCCTTGGCATAAAGTTACTTAGAATCTACTTCTTATTTATTTAACACCCTAGAGTCTAGAATATAGTAGACAGGATCTGATTGGCTGCCCATAGCAACATCACATGTGACGTTTAATTCCCATTTTAGTAAATTTCCCCCACAATGGTTTACTCCACGCAGGAATTCCGGAACAAAGAACTTTAAGTATCTTCGCATTTTATGAATCGTACTGTATGGCAGAGCTTAGGTTAACTACAATTCTTTGTGCTGGTGAATACAGTACTTGCTCACTTGTGTGACACCTGGCTGACCTCCGTACTCTCTTGCAGAAACACAGTTTAGACCAAGGTACTTGTATATCTTAAGAGCTAGCAACATCCTTTTCTTAAATGAATAGTTTTCATTCCGCATTTAGAATCCTTATACAAATATATTTTTCCATCTTAACAATCAAGAACTACATAACTTATTTTGAATTATGAACCTAAACAAATTATAATTGGTAGTCAACAGCTAACACTTATCCATATCAAGTAAGGCGTTTGCTTAGTGGTAGGAAACAGCCCTTATGTTTCCATCACTCAGATGTAATTGGTCATTTCCTTACCTTATCCGCAAGACTGATGATCATTACTTATGCTACAAAAAAAATACAATATGGATGATATATATTGTGCCGGAGAACATGCAGAGAAATGAGTAATGATTTACCTGCTGTACGATTAAAACTGTCAAACAAAGAGAAAGTTGAATCCAGAATAAGAAATGAACATGGATTAGAACTTCAATCTGAAGCTTAATTTGTTATGATAATATGCGTGTGATTTGTGTGCTCTGCTCCTAGTGTAACCATGATATAACTCCTGACACAATTAGTGTGACCCATTCTCCCATTCACGGCTAAGGCCCCCAGAATTCCTGCCTCTCTGTGGTTTGGATCGGTTTGTGGCGGTGTAAAGTATGGTTTACTCCCAAGGTTGCTGGCTGGGAATGAATACAGTAATTATATTTCTTCAGTCACCCAAGGAAAATATATATTTATTCTGCCTTAAACCAGGACACACTGATAAAACAGCACATGTCAATGAATATTCAAGACAGAAACAAACGTACTTATACTTGTTGCCCTGCTGGGATTTAATAGAGTTTTTGTTAGCATTCAGAAGATTCCATTAGTGAACTGACCTATTTCACTTATTTCAACAATATCTCTTGTTTCAAATTCTGACAAAAAGTTTTATGTGACTGTAAGGGAAGATGATATTTATACCACTTCTCCACCAAAAACCAAGCTCCGCCCAAGGGTTCTGGACACTGGGCATAATTCAGACTTGATTGCAGAGCACATTTTGTTTGCAAATAGACAAAACCATGTGCACTGCAGGTGGGGCATATATAACATGTGCAGAGAGTTAGATTTGGGTGAGTTATTTTGCTTGTGTGCAGGGTAAATACTGGCGGCTTTAATTTTACACTGTAAATTAGATTTAACTTTGAACATACCCCACCCAAATCTAACTCTCTCTCTACACATGATACATCTGGACCTCCTTTAGTGCAGCATTTGTCCATTTGCAAACTAAGGGGGTGATTTGGCGACCTTCACAGAGAGCGAGTGGGAAGAAGTTGGATAAAGAGCTGGCGCATGGGGATACCGATCGTTTCTGGGTCTGCCCAGAAAAAAGCGGGATGCGCCCAGAAAAACACTGGGCATACCAATGAAAGTGCAGGCAGGTCAGAGCCTGCATGGGGCGGGCGGCTGACGTCACATGACATCAGCTGCCCACCCCCGTTTGTCCATCTCCTGTGCAGATTACAGTTTACATCCGGATTATTGCAGGGGTGCAGTGTGGTCCCAGTGGATGCATGACGTCACATGCGGCCGCATGTCTGACCTGCATGTAACTCACAGACACTCCCTGGAGGGGGACCTCTACATACAGTACACAGACAATCAGCTTTTAAGCAGATAACCCAGGTCGAGCTGTTAACCTGGGTCCAACCTTGGTAGCTGATTTAAGAGCCTATATTCCTGTGAGGAGTAGACACACATTTGACAATGCAAAAAAAATGAAATCTTTTACGCAATATAGGAAGGGGACCTCCCCTCAGAAACATTTACATACTGAAACAAGGGGTAGATGTATGAAGCAGTGATTAGAGTGGAGAAGTGTGCCATGACAACCAATCAGGTTTAAAGTACCATTTAACGCATTCTACAAAATGATGCATAGCAGCTGATTGGTTGCCATCTCCACTCTTATCACTGCTTCACTGCCCCTAAGAGGCTGGGTTACGGAATAGATGATAGACAATGTCTGGGTTGACATTCACTAGGATGACCACTAATGGTCGACAGGACTAGGTCGACACAGAAAAAGGGTTGACATACTGTCTATCCACTGACTATCAAGAGGCTGACGCAGAACTGAATGCAAGTCAGCTTTTCAGACATATCTTGCATGTAATAAGGGGGTATAACTCAGAGAGAACAGGACCTTTACTCATAGGCTGTTGGTATGTATAATTACACTGGTTTTCAAAATATATTTTAAAAGTGCACACAGATTATGATGTAATCTAGAAGACCAAGTGCATACATAGGGCAAAATGTAATATGGTGCAATTTTTGGTAATGTGCAATGTTTTGGTAAATATCGCATGATTATCACAAATCAAACATAACGTAAATGTAATAGGGTGCTGTGAAAATGCCAAGATTTTACCCATACCAAAATTGCACATAAAAAATCGCATCCAGATGTTTTCCAATGGAAAACTGTAAAAATTGCACATAAAATAGTGTGGAATATGTGTGCGATATATAAGAAACTGTTAATAAATAATAATAAATCCTACTGCTACGTCACCAGTCGGACTGAGGAGCAGCGTGTGTGTTTACACATGCTGCTCTACTGCATAAATGACGGGGATTCCACTGACTTCTGTCAATGGGAATCTCCTCAGCCAATCACCTATGAGCTCCAGAGCTCGGTCAGTGAGTGTCCACATATTATCACAGTCTGGGCCTAATTTAGTATGAGTAGCAAATTAGCTAAATAACAATACCCTATGGCAGGCTGCGAGGGACGCCCAGCACAGGGCGAGGCCACCTCGCATGCATGTTTCCTCCCTGCATCGCTATTGTGCTTGATCAGATATCCCTTGCTGCACAGCCTAGCTTTGAATCCAGACGCAGGCTAGCCCTTTTTTTTGTGTCGCAGCGGCCGCGTGTGACGTCATGCATCCACTGGGTCCACACTGCACCCCTGTAATGTCGCCTTGTGCCACCACAATGGTCCATCGCCACCCCTATCGCCTTACCTGTCCTGTCTTAGACAGCGTTAATAATGCAATCACAGTTTAAGGCTTGTGTGCGTGCATGCGCAGATTTGCAGATAAGGCTTTTTGTATGTTCTGTTTTCTTTTCTGCAAAAGGCCTATTACTCATAAAGAAAATGCCTATTGTGTTCAATGCACAATTTACACTAATGCTCGGTACACACCAGGGCGACCCACTCATGATGTGCACTGTGAGCGGGTTCCGATCCGATCACGACCCGCACCCGGGTGTATGGTCATTTTCAGATCCTACCTGCTGCACGTAGGATCTGAATAACGACCGACCCAGGGGGCTGCGCATCGGATCGGGATCGGATGAGAACAGGCAAAAAAGGGCCCAATCTACCTACAATCTACATCCAATCGGTCGGGATTGGATCTAGATTGATGGGATTGGGCCCTTGTCGTTCTGGCGTGTACCCTGCATTAGAAAGAGATTGTTGACTTGTAAAAACAGCACATTCTTAACACTTATATTATACATTAACTGTAACCCTTGACCCTTGTTACTGCAAGAAAGGAATCTAGGACACGAGGGCACAAATTTTGATTACAAGAAAGAAGATTTTGTTCCCTTAGAAGTAAAAATGTCTTTACGCTCAGAGCAGTCAAACTTTGGAACTCTCTTCCTGGAGAAGTGGTGTCGGCAGACACAATAAATACATTTAAAATAAGGTTGGACAATCATTTATTGGATAAAAACATCCAAGGGTACAAATAAGAATCATAATCTGTCTTTAAAAATTTCAGAACATACCATACAACAAGGGATAAGCTATTAAAACCTAGGTTCAACTCGATGGACGCAGGTCTTTATTCATCCTTATCTACTATGTAACTATGTAATTAACTTGTTTAAAAAGATTAGTGAAAATTCATGGTGCTAGTGCACATATAGTATATACCCATCTACCTGCCTGGAAGTTGGAAATGATAGGATAGTACAGTAATATATACTGCCTACAATGTAATGAAAATGGAAAATAAAATGGATGAGGTTCTGCCATTCTTAAACGTGGCCATACTCTGGTCAAACTTGTCTGAGGCACATGTTGGACCCAATTTTCCTTGAACTTCCCTGGCAGCTCCCCGGGAGTGCTTACATCGGACTTGGCACTTGATGTGCCATTTTTACATGAAATTTATTGAATTTACATGACTCCTGGGAAGCTGCTGGGGGAGTTCAAGGGAAATTGGGTGCACATCCAATTTATCTTATGTGCAGCACATCAGATACCGATTCAATGCGCACGGGCCATGAATCGGGTCGGATCGGATGTCAAACACATGCGATTTGACCACTGTTCACCTGATTTCTCAGCCCCATCAGTCGGAATATGGTGAAAACAGGTAAAATTGCACCAGTGTATGGGCACCTTAAGTTGTTAGAGCTATTTAATGTACAGTAGTAAAGATTTTATTTCTACTGTACACTGATCATCACTATGGGGAATATATGTCTGTATATTTAAAAGCTTATGAACTATAGCTGTCTTCTCCTCATGCATTCTATTCGCATTGTGTTGTGACTTAGACGCACCCCCAGGTGTTTCTATCTGCTAGCTGATCCTTAAAGTCAGGGTAAACACTAGGGCCCTTATTCTGATCGGTGCGGCCGGATCCGAATATGCGGCCAGGACCGTGCGTCCGAAACCCCGCCTTCCATACGGATCGCCAACTCCGTCCGTACGCGGTAAGAAGCTGTCCGAACGGACCGCATGTGTATTTCTCATGTATTACGCCTCCTCCATCTCAGGGAACCTCCCCCATCATTCAATGGTCGCAGACCATCGAATGCAGGACCGAGTGGTCCACCAGCTCCCGCAACCTCAGACCACACGGACATTTCTCAGTACAAAAGCAGGGATCTGGGCGGGCAGCTGACATCCGGCAATGTCATATGTCCGCCCCCTACACGTGCGTCACGACTGCATTACCATACGTACGCCTAGCGTTTGCATGGGAACGCCCATGAAACGCCCCACACCACCCCCTGTTTGGAGTGTTCACATTTCATGCGGAATTTGGCCGTACGCCCCGCTCGCACAGGCGCAGAGACGCCTCTGCACATGCGCAGACACAAAACATCGGCGGCACGAACGCACGCGGATATTACCGCACCAACCAAATAAGAATCATAATCTGTCTTTAAAAATTTCAGAACATACCATACAACAAGGGATAAGCTATTAAAACCTAGGTTCAACTCGATGGACGCAAGTCTTTATTCATCCTTATCTACTATGTAACTATGTAATTAACTTGTTTAAAAAGATTAGTGAAAATTCATGGTGCTAGTGCACATATAGTATATACCCATCTACCTGCCTGGAAGTTGGAAATGATAGGATAGTACAGTAATATATACTGCCTACAATGTAATGAAAATGGAAAATAAAATGGATGAGGTTCTGCCATTCTTAAACGTGGCCATACTCTGGTCAAACTTGTCTGAGGCACATGTTGGACCCAATTTTCCTTGAACTTCCCTGGCAGCTCCCCGGGAGTGCTTACATCGGACTTGGCACTTGATGTGCCATTTTTACATGAAATTTATTGAATTTACATGACTCCTGGGAAGCTGCTGGGGGAGTTCAAGGGAAATTGGGTGCACATCCAATTTATCTTATGTGCAGCACATCAGATACCGATTCAATGCGCACGGGCCATGAATCGGGTCGGATCGGATGTCAAACACATGCGATTTGACCACTGTTCACCTGATTTCTCAGCCCCATCAGTCGGAATATGGTGAAAACAGGTAAAATTGCACCAGTGTATGGGCACCTTAAGTTGTTAGAGCTATTTAATGTACAGTAGTAAAGATTTTATTTCTACTGTACACTGATCATCACTATGGGGAATATATGTCTGTATATTTAAAAGCTTATGAACTATAGCTGTCTTGATAGGACTTCAGTGGCCCAAAATACTTGATACTTAAATTTAAACGAGGCACAGTTTATTTCACTTAATAAGTATTTCTACCAGCAGGTACAGCGTGATACATGATTTTTCATGGAAACATTTAAAGGTCGATGACTTGCATTGCAAGATATTTCTGTCAATTCTCCAGCCAAAGTGAAGTTAGAGTAAATGTTAGATCCTTAAATAAAATGTACATAGCAGATAAGAGATGATTTTATTCTGGGCTTCAGTCCAAACCACAAAATCTAGCATAGACAAATGCTGTAGGTCTCCTCTGTCCCAGGTTCAGACATGTCAGAGTATCTGAGATATTGGGCTGCACGTATGGAGCAGCAAATTATACAACTGTTTCCTCAGAGATAGATAAATATGCATTTGTCTGTCCTGTACTCAGCCAACTTAAACAATAATTAGGGGTTACTTCCTTTATAATGAAAGCCTAACGCTGTTCCTCACCTCTATGGTGCACCGGCAGCCATTATATGGTGCAGATGGAGCTCCGTTCAGGCTCACACACACAAACATACACACCGCAGCATGGCAGACCCTCAGCTAAAAGCAGGGCCATCATTTTGACATGCTATTAAATAAATCATACTGTAAAAATAGACACGACATACAAAAGCAGCAAATATGGAAAAACTTGTATAGTATAAAATATAACTGATCCAGAATGGTGTTCTTATGTCACACTAGTAAGCCTGCTCGAAGCTAATGCTTCGAAAGCTAGTAGATTTAGTTTTACTTTCTGCCAACAGATGGCAGTGTTTTTCGGAGACAAACGGACACTAGACATATATATAGATGATTAATGCAAAACGTTTACAAGAAAATGCAAACACTTTACTTTGATATTTTAATGAATCATATATTTATTATAATCCAAATGACACTCAACTTCAAAACTTCAATAACAAGTGTGTGTATGTATATATACACACACACACCATAGTTTTCATGTGCTCAGGGACTGTCTCCATTGTCCCATGCTGTAAGATGGGACAAACATTTCCATTACTGTGTATAAGAGACCTAGAACATAGCTTCGACCTATCACTGAAACTGAAAGAATATCAGTAATACTTTCATCCTATTTTATAGTTACTAATGTATGGATACTGTATATTGCTATTTAAAAGGACTGTGTTGGGCCCTTTGGGTTTTTGTTCTACTAGAATATAGCTAGTATGTGACATACTGTATATAGGAAAACAATGAATTTAATATATAACTAGTTTTGTACAAACATTATGTACAGTATGGAATATCTGTATGTAGGATTCAAATATTGGAAGAAAGCTCTGCAAGCTGGTTTCTGCTTTCCATATACAATATAATATTAATATAATATAATGCATATTCTCAGGAATACCCTAGCTATTCATGGCCTTATATGGATGCACACATTCAAAATAAATACATTAAAAAAACATATTTAAATATAGGTTTCTCAATAATAAAAAATGTAATAAATGAAACACAGAAATTGTGGAATGTTCCTAACAAACCATCAAGCTCTCAAATGCACATGATGCTTGCAGCATTCCACATGGGGCAATAATGCTGCTCTACATTTTGTAGTGCTGTGCCGACCAAAGAGGCCTGTGTCTGAGGGAACGCATCATTGGCCGATGCTTTATGTCTTCGCATGCATCTGCATGTGCTTCTGGGCATAACTAAATCAGACACATATGCGGGGTTGTTGCTATAAGTGGCTGTTACCAAAAATGCATCAATGCTCACTTACAGATGGAGCAGCTCCTGTGGCCAGAAGGGGGCGGGTGCACGAGATGCCCGCACGTCCCCTTCCGTTGGAGTCCACCGTCTCCTCCCCCAACCCTGCCCATCTCCCTGAAGCGAAGACGGTCAGGGATTTTGTTCCCCGCCACCGAGTGACTGGGACGCACGAGTGTGTGAGACACTCGTGCGTCCCCTTCAGATGAAGCGCATCTCTGCCGCCCTGTGCCAGCTCAGGGGATTTGGCAATTCCCTGAGCTGGCTCAGAGGCTCTCCATCTGTAGGAGGCCAGGGACTGACAGAAAAATGCAAGTTCCAATGGTGCATCTAAAGATTCATCTCAGGGTACACAAGATAAGCCATGCATTAGCATAAAGACTTCTGTGTCATCTGTGTGCAAGTAAGAAGCAGGCTCAGCACCTGGTCAGTATCTGTACAGATGTTTCCTCATACATGTAGCCTGAATAAGACATGCAGTGCAAGATGCCTGGAAGACGCCAGGTATCGTACAACATCAGTGTTTTGTTGTTTTTTTGCTGAAAATGTGTCTTAGTGGCAACATAACTGGAACAGTGACTGATTATTTGATATATGACACTTGTACATTGTGTGTGAGTCTAAATATGGAGCAGAACTTGAAAAAAGTTGTGGCTGCTGCATTGTAGCACTTTGTGTACACAATCAGTCTCAGAGCACACACATACAAAAGTGTGATATACAGGTTGAGTATCCCTTATACAAATATCCGTTATCCAAATTATTCTAAAAACCATACATTCCAGAAAGTGAAAAAATATATTTTTGGGGCTAAAAGTACAACTGGGACATCTGTAACAGCACTACTGGGGACATGATATGTAACTGGCACAAAATATGTGCAAGAAAAATGCTTGGCATTCAAAGTCAGTGCCTGAGATAATACACAAACTTTGTTTCATGTTTTGAAACCTTGTTTTATGCGCAAATAAAATATATTTGTGTGTATTTCCTGTGGTTGATGTCTGTATACAACATAAATGCAAGATACCTCAAAATCCATCATTGAAATAGAAAAATATTCTGAAATACGGAACAATCCGTTATCCAAAATTCTTCTGGTCCGAGCATTTTGGATAAGGGAACCTGTATAACTAATCATCACATTCTCCTCATGCATTCTATTCGCATTGTGTTGTGACTTAGACGCACCCCCAGGTGTTTCTATCTGCTAGCTGATCCTTAAAGTCAGGGTAAACACTAGGGCCCTTATTCTGATCGGTGCGGCCGGATCCGAATATGCGGCCAGGACCGTGCGTCCGAAACCCCGCCTTCCATACGGATCGCCAACTCCGTCCGTACGCGGTAAGAAGCTGTCCGAACGGACCGCATGTGTATTTCTCATGAAATACGCCTCCTCCATCTCAGGGAACCTCCCCCATCATTCAATGGTCGCAGACCATCGAATGCAGGACCGAGTGGTCCACCAGCTCCCGCAACCTCAGACCACACGGACATTTCTCAGTACAAAAGCAGGGATCTGGGCGGGCAGCTGACATCCGGCAATGTCATATGTCCGCCCCCTACACGTGCGTCACGACTGCATTACCATACGTACGCCTAGCGTTTGCATGGGAACGCCCATGAAACGCCCCACACCACCCCCTGTTTGGAGTGTTCACATTTCATGCGGAATTTGGCCGTACGCCCCGCTCGCACAGGCGCAGAGACGCCTCTGCACATGCGCAGACACAAAACATCGGCGGCACGAACGCACGCGGATATTACCGCACCAACCAGAATAAGGGCCTAGATGACATGCAAATGATACTATGTTGCTCACGAATTCCCTTGAACTTCCTGGAACTCCTGCACGCATGATATTGTGTATACACAATGAGTACATTTATGTGACAACCAAATGATTTACGTGAGTCATTTAACACTTCCAAACTGTTGTATTTCTGCATAAATACATTTATCGTTGGTACTGTACACACTGCGCTATACGCTCCTAGTCATTAACGCCATTTTTTAAATTATGTTGTAAGTACAGGTGACGGAGGACATCACTAGGGACCTGCGGGAATGAGCATTGCTGATATAGTGCGTACACACTGAACAATTTCAATAATTTGTCATAACGAATGGTTGTTATCAGCAAATTTGTTTATAATGTCATCTAGCGTGCTTATGGTTTGTTATTGGATCTACAGTATATGACTTTATACTATATTCACCATTATATAAATCTCAAAATATCTACAGTATTTGAAAGTGATGATAACTTACAAATAATTATTACGTTTGTGTTTTCAGGTTACTTATGCCAAGTAAATGATGGAAAATAAGCTACACAGACATAATATACACTATATCATAAATTAAAACATGCTGCTTTGCCAGCTATAATATAATAAAACACCCAAGTATATTGTTAACTCCTTATTTATCGTGGTACCAGCATTTTGGGATCAAGACAGTGACTGTCTATAAAATGATCCCAAGTAAATGTAGTTCACAATCTAACATTAATTTTACTTCATTAGAAATATCTTTTTTTATCCAGTTTTGAAAAGTTACTAAAAAATTAAAATATTTGCATCTAAAATAACACATTGGGCCAAATGTAATAGGGTGTGAGAAACAGAAAGTTAGAGATTTTGGGAGAATTTCCCCATTTTTTTTTAAACAGCAATTATTTACACTGAAAAACCAGGTTGATTTAGCCATGTAATTGATTACCACTTAAAAAAAATGGGAAAACTCTCCCAAAATCTCTCACTTTCTGATTCTCACACCCGATTACATTTGGCCAATTAGGTTAATACTGTAGTAAAAAAAATATATATAAATCACAGTTCCAAAACAATAGCCGTCTATGTAGAATTGATTATGTGTCAGTTTTCTGTATTCTCACTTTTCCGCCACAAGAAGTTTTCATTCTCCACCCAAAGAGAATGATCGCTATTGTCCTTAGTTACTGAAGGCAATATGGAAGTCTCACAAGCTTTTTCGATCACAGATAAGTCAGTGAGTCTATTGATACTTTCATCATTTTGATCGGTGAGAATATCCCAGAAGTCTTTAGAACGTGGTTTTGCTTTGGTTGTTGCCAAGTGACATTGAGAAGTCATTGGCAGGGCAGCAGATGGACGGGCCAACCGATTAGAAAAAAGATCATCAAGTATAGACGTATCTCCAAGCAAATCCGTGACCAAGTTTGTCTCCTTTTTCATGGTGAGACTTTCTTGTTTTGGTAACTGGTCCTGAGTAACATAGCTGCTTTGTTCACACGACAATCTCGTATATGGATCTGCCTTTTTGGAATACAAGTCTGGCAGATGTTCCTCTTCATTTCTATGGCTGCTCTTTTCCTTATTCCTTGTGTCAGTAACACAATGATCTTCAAAAACATTACATTCTAAAGTTTTTGTAAATTTATTACTGGAATTTCTATATGAATCCATAGAAGCAGTTTCTTTAGCTAAGCGACTTGGATAAACCATTTCACTTTTTTTTCTACTTTTTTTCATTTTGTGTGTATTGTTCTTGGCTGTAGCCTCATTTTCTTTCTTCTTTTTGTCAGGTAACTGTACGTGCACTGGGTATAGGTCTTCTACCTCAGAATGCTGACTGGTATAAAATTCTCTCAGCATTATTTGCCGTGCATGAGATTTGACGTTGACAAGATGATGAGCAAGCTGTTCTGCAGAAGCCATTTTGAAATATGCCACCATTTTCTCAAAATGTCTCCTATAAAATCAAGAAAATAAATTATTCATTAAGATATTATTTTTATTATGCTACAGTATACATGGCAAAAGTCAGAGACAAAAAAGGAGACACATTTACAGCCTAGATTCCCATTGGTTTACACACAAAAAAAACCCCACAAACATATAATAGTTGAATTAAAGAGACATTTTTTAAATCTGCATAATACAAAAAAACATACAAAGGTAACATTTTGACATGTGGGGACTGATGCAGAGTTGAACGTGCACATACAGTATGTGTGCAGTGTTTGCTGCATAAAATTGTATTGTGCTTAAATGTTCACTGGCAAGCACAGGCAATGCAGAGTCATACTGTATTCCTTTTGAACATCAAGTACTCTTAAGACCCAAGAGTGTGTGTGGAGATGTTCTTAGATGGACGCATGCACGCTTATGCTGAAGACTAGTGGTAAACCGGCACACACAATATGCCATAGATGTAAACGTGGGTACATCATAAGTTGTTTATGGCTCTAAATATGGGCGATACACTCATTTTTACCATTTATGTTTCTTTTGAGCGATGTACACCCAATTTACTGTAAACTCTGCATAGGCACTCTTGTTGCAAATAATGCAATTTTTGATAAATATAGTGTAATAGCAACAGTGGTAACTGAAACTTAGGTACTTGTGTAGTTTCACGGTGCCGTGCGTCTGAGTCCGCTTGCGGGGCTCGCTTCGCTCGCCCACGCTGCGGGCTCGGTGGCTCGCTGCGCTCGCCACGCTATTTAAAATCAACTCCATGCCAACATGGATAGTGGAGGTATGAACTATCCATGTTGGCATGGAGTTAAGTTACTTTTTTGGACATATTTCCTGGCGAGCGTACACCCGGAAGTAGCACGGCACCATGATAGCGCCGTGAAACTACACAAGTACCGAAACTTATTATTCAGTTTTCACAAACAAGTTGTTAATGTGAACTATAGAGATAAACATGTAAGAGTAGAAGAAGTTATATCTTTATAGGGAAAGTAGAAATTGTGCCTGACATTTCTGGATTTTTTTCTTCTGTCTTTTGTATATCCAAGGGCACTGCTCTTTGCTCATTCGCCTTGACTTCTCTGCTGTTTTGGCAATGTGAACCACAATCTCCTCCTGCAAATCCTTCACTCCCGCAGTCTATGTGATACAGCACTCTCAAGGTTGTCCTCCTACCTCTCTGACTGTTATTTATCTCTCTCATCTCATAACTCAATTATCCCGCTACTTACACTAACAGTAGGTACCCCCCAAAGCAGTGGTGGCCAACCAGTGGCTCTTGAGCCTCATGCGGCTCTCCCCCTTGTAAAGTGAGGCTCCTGCTCCCACTGCTGCCCGCCGCCCACCGTCCGTCCCAGTCCCCCTGCTGCCGGTTACCTGAATCCCTTCTCCTTCTGAGGGGAGGAGAGCATGCATCGCGCATCTCTCCTACCCCTTACTGTGCATCCTTGTGACTGGGCCGTCCGCCAATACGAGCTCACGGGCCAGCAGCCAATCAGGAGCCGGCCAGCGAGCTTTGATTGGTGGACAGCCCAGTCACAGGGAAGTGAGGGGGAAGGAGACGCGCGGTGTGCTGTGCTCTCCTCCCATCAGTGACATTACAGGAGGACTGCAGGGGGACACCAGACTGTCTTCTCCCCGCCCGGCAGCAGCAGCAACAACGGTGAGTGCTACTGCTGGGAAATTTGCACTGTGGGGGGCATAGCAGTTTGTGGCACTGTGGGGGCATACCCGGCACCGTGTGGTGCATACCTGGCACCGTGGGGGGCATATGTGTATCTGGCACTATTGGGGGCATATGTATATATGGCACTGCACTATTGGAGGCATATTTGTATCACACCCACCCAAGGGGTCAAAATAAACTACACCCCTTTTTTCGGCGCGCGCATGATGTCGGCTCTTTAGCTTAACTACCAATATTTTCCAGCTCTTTACCTCTGACCGGTTGGCCACCCCTGCCCCAAAGGTTCTGCTCTTAGACCTCTTCTATTCTCTGGTTACACATCCTCTTTAGGTGAGCTTATCAGGTCATTTGCCCTCCAATATCAACTCTGATGACACGAAGATCTACCTTTTCCTCCCCCAGGAGTAAGAATAATAGGGGTATCATATTACACCCGCTACCGTTTTTCATTTTTACCAATGCTTTGCTGTTTTTTTTTTATCAGGTTGTCCTATTGGATTGCCCAATAAAAAGATTGACTTCAAACAAAAACACACAGGATCAGTGAAACCTGTGTGTTTTTGCACAGGCGCAGCTCCGTTGCTGCTTCTGGGGAATATACTTTGCCTGCCGGAGGTAGGTAAAGCAAATCCCAGATAAGCTGCATCTTGTGCCGGCTTATTGGGGCTAATAGGATATTCTTAAACTAGACTATTATCCAGGATTGGGTTGGTAATAGGGTATTGTCCTAACTGTCATTATATTTTTTATCAGGAGTTAATGGTATTACAGTAGATACAAAATATACGTTACTTTGTGCTTTCTGCCTGTACAAATGTGTAATTATTTCTCTCACTGTATTTCTAATCTTATTGAGCATTGCAGCTAGTAGAATATTGTCAGATGCTTCTCATTAGTCTTGGAATTACAGATGTCAGTAAGAAGCAACTGTTGCTCTGCAAATTGTGTGAAGTCTTTTGAGCGGGTAAGGGCACAGTTATGTATAATCGTCTGCTACAATTTATGATGAGGTAATTTTGCATACAGTAGATGTGTTTTAGTTTTTGTGTATGGTTCCAACTTTAATTAATTAATCCTCCCACTTATTTGCTTTCTTGTCACAGTTGTCCACATGATAGAAATTGCAATGATACATGTCATGTACTTTTAAATATGATTTTATGATTTATAAATGTATGCCATATTTAGCAGTTTTGCTATGCTTCGATCCTAACTAACCATTTTGCATTAGAGAAATGAATACAAATCCTTGTTAACCATGTGTGTCAAAAACCTATATTTGATCACCTGAATGATAATAATAACCCTTTGGAGCCAAAAGAATTTGTCAAAATAGGTGTGAAAATTGCCAAGCAAACATTTTTATTCATCACAATGACCTGTAATTCTTACCTTATATAGAAAATGTAATCTTTTTTTATTTGAATTTATATAACAAATGTGAGCGATGCTGGTATTTTTAACAGATATTTTGCATATCTCTCACAGAGCAGTTGAAATTTTTAGCAAATATTTTGCGCATCTCTCACAGAGATGGCGGCACTCAAAGGGTTAAATAATCACCTATACACGTTGCACTTACTTTTCTAAATCTAAATAAATAATAATAAATGTTCTTTGTTATCAATCAATAACAAGTGAAAACATTTTATCAAGATGATTATCAATAAATAGATCTTATGAATTAAGTGTATTGCAGCAAATCTATTATATGTTTACCAACTTTTGTTGCAGGAACTCCTATTTCACTGGAGGTCTTAATTACTCCTGTGATTCCCAATGTTAATCAAGACCATATTTTGTTCTTTGGATATACAAACTGTTTCCTAAACACATATGTGCAGAGGATTGATTATGTTTAGTAGAAGAACAGCTAGTGCTGAAGAAAGGGCATATAGTTTTGTTTTCATTCACCTTCCACATTAATCCAAGTCCATGGTTCCATTTCAAAACTATGTCAGAGTATGCTAAATTAACATTTCACTCATGTCAAGTATGTAATACAAATAATTAACCTGAGCTTAAAGCCTAAAACCAATATGTTAAGATGCGAATCTGTTCTTTCTGGTAAAAAACAACCATGAAAATTATTATTTGTATCAAATTTGCATATTTAATACAAATTGTTTACATTATACTGCGTGTACTGTCATATTACTTATTGCTCAAGTGACTTATAATGGACATATATCAAGATAATAGGTGACAAAAATATGTTGTAGGGGCATATTAATAGCTACAGAGCATCTGCGACTGTCACTACAGATGGAGCCGGCTCATTCAGGCTGGGGCTAGCGATCAAAATGATACGCTTGCGCACCCCATTCCGACGGAGCTCCATGTCAGTCCCCGCCGACTTCCCCGCACCACTCCCTAACCCTGCCCATCTCCCTGAAGCAGAGACGTGCGTGTGAGACGCTTGCCCGTCCCAGTCAGATGGAGTCCCTCTTAGCCAGCACTTGCTAGCGGGGACATTCTGGCGAACACTGGAACTGAATGAGAGGGGCACCATCTGTATGTAGCTAGCGATAGGAAAACCTTGTTCATCTGATAGTGAGCATTCCAAGCACTCAGTTCTGCTTCTTTCAGAGAATACAGCAGGAGAGCTCTGATGATAGACTCGCTACCAGATATCAAGGTCACACTTGGAACGTGAGGGAAAACAACTTGTCCTGAAGCAAGTTTCCACTCTACTTCACAATAAGTCTGTGTGGGCTGGAGGTAGGAGGCCAGAACAAAACAGGATAAGGCATAAATAAAGAACTTAAATTAAAGTTCTCTTCTATGGGAACCGGACCACGGCTAAAACATTGTTACAACTTTTTAATCTAACATACTGTATAACTAGTAAAATATCTGCATTTTTGACAGTTGTAGCAGCATCCTTATAAAGTCAGAACAACTACAGGCCTTTCATGGCCATGAAAGATATTATTGAGTTACCGTGTTACACAAGTGAAAGACTCTGTGGTCCATGACCTCAGCAAATCCCTAGGCATGAATTACACCCATTGTCTTTATTCCTACACCCTGAATATTAGGCAAGAGACTGGTGAAAGATAAAAGTGGAAAAAGGACATAATCTGGCTTCATTCATTGCAAAGGTAAAAGCTAGAAATGAAATGGATTGTAATATTTCCAAAAATAAATAAAAAAATTGCACACAGGCTTCACCTTAAGAATCTCACAACAAGGAATAACAACTCATGCTTCTCTGCTATGGTTTATGGCTTACTTCACAATTACAATCCAGGTTTTAAGGATATCCATGCTTGATTCCAGATGGTTAAACTAAATTGACTTAGGTACTAATTAAGTGACCAGAAGCAACAGAAGAACTCTTTTTTGTGTGCTATGTTTAATTCATAATATAATTCCTATTATTTCTGTAACTGAAGGTGTCAGTTAAAGGTGCTCCCTAGAGTTAAATACAATTATATAAAAGTAAGGGTAGATAGCAAAAAGTACTCCTTGGTGGGCACACCTCCAAAATGTATTAGCAAAATAAAACTTTTATTTATTAAATTCAAATTGGGGAGCTCGCACTACCATATGATAATTAGCACATGAGCGAAGAAGTGTATAACCTTTCAGTTAAGTACAAATGTAACTATGTTTAAAAAAATGCAAAATAACTTAATTGGAAAAAAGGAAAGTAAATATAATAAGAAGCAAGTAGGTGTACCGTAAGGGGCAATAAACCCTGTAATAACACAGATTACAAAAGTAAAAACTAACAAAAAACTAATATCAGATGCAGCTTGCAGGTGTCAAAAAATAGTAATAAATATAAATATTCAGTCTGATATTTAAATTTAGTGCATTTATAATTAATATTCATGCTGGATTATTCAACCATGGAACAAATAACTAGTTTGTTCCAGATTTTAAAAGGTTGCTACATCGCTGTTAATGTCCAAACATTCTAACCACAATGTTAATTAACTGAGAATTATTTAGCATTTACATCGAACATTTTTGCATTTGTATTAAATATTCTAACTTTACTTGGAAAGGTTATACATGTTTGTGTTCTTGTGCTAACTATAATATAGTAGTGCTAGTTTCCCATCTTTAATGTAGTTAATAAAAGTTATATTTTACTCTGAATATTGAGTGCCCCATCAAAAGGTACTTTTTGCTGTCTTCCCTTCCTTTAATATAGTACTAAGTCACCTATGGACCTGGACTGTATTGGCAGCGTGCTCAAAGTTAACTAAATAGATAGGCGCCACAGAACAGTTAAGGCACTTTGGGGTAGATGTACAGTAGGAGCAAGTTTCATCTTTGCACCTTTGGCCATGGCTAGCCATGGCTATTCTATTGTTCTCAGCTGCAATACGTATTGTATTGCAGCTGAGAACAATAAAATAGCCATGGCTAGCCATGGCTAGTCATGGCCAAAGGAGCAAAGATGAAACTTGCTCCTACTGTATGAAGCAGTTATAAGGAAGGGGGAGTGAGCCAGAGGAGAAGTGGCCCGTGGCAACCTATAAGCACTCAAGTAACATCTGTAATGTGCATAGTATAAAATTATACAGAGTAGTTATGGGCAACTTATCCACTGGTTCACTTCAACGTTATCACTGCTTCATACATCTACCTCTTTGATTACTACGATATAATCTTTACATAAAAGCATTTTGTCATTTTTGTTTTACTCAGAAAAGCAAAATACAAGTGAAAAGTAATATTTAACGTAAAATAACTTGTTAGTAGAATTCTCCTTTAATTTGAAGTAGGATAAGTCATTCAGCAATTTGGTGTCATGACCTATCTCAGCACATGTAAATGTTTTCCGAACTCCATTCCCACTGCACAGATTTCACACAGTTAGAAGATACCCTGTTTATTAATTATGTCCAAAATCCATTTTGGAGGATTAGAAAATAGACATTTGTGTTTTTTTCTGGAGATTATAGGATTACAAATGTAGGATACTAAAGTATTGTTTATCTAAACTCCAGATTGGTATTTTGTTTGTAGCTGTCCAGAAAACATTACCTTTCCTTTGCCAAGAAAAAAACTAAACCATAACCTGTGAGACCTTAACAGAGATGATGAACTGCTTTCTTCTCTTTCCCCTTATTATCCTGGGTATGGCATGTTCAATGCTTTATACTGTATGATATAATAAAAATTATATTTTGTATTCTGTTATTTCTTTTTTAAACTGCGTTGCAGATAATTATCATGTATCTTGTTTTCTATTTTTTATTTATTGTGTCAATTTTTATTAAGATTTTGTTGCAAGCATAAACAAAAAGGAAAAAAAAGAACAAGTACAGCAATAATGTAGTCAATGATAAACATCTCTGCAGTGTAATATAGGCGTATATAATAAAAAGAATACTATAAAAAAGAAGTGCTCTCAAGTGTGGTCATTACAGGACTATAATATGGTCAGCGATACATAAATCTCTCGTGCCCAGAGACTTCATTGACTAGTAATTGCCAGTGGTGAATGGAAGGGGCAGGCACTGCAAGCCAATGTCATGCTATAATGACCTTGGCTAATGTAGTGAGACATAGGATGTATTAATAAATTACAGGAGAATGACTCTCTTCAATGTCAAGGCCAAGCATACAAAGGGCTAGAGTCATAGGTGGGAGAGTTGGCTCATCTTGATGTCTATTTACATTGTAAGCAGTGATTCTGTAGGCCAATCCAATATTCAACCCGTTACTTTTATGAAAAGTAATAACACTACTCAAGCAAGATAGTCTTATAAATACTGATTCATTCCAGACAATACATAGAATAATATATTCACTACTGCAACGGAACACTTTCATGCTTTTAGTAACACAATGCCATTGGCCAAGTATTTTCATATATTAAACTTGGGAACAAAAAATATTTTTTTATTTTCTTGCCAAGAATTTAAGATCGGTTAGCGAGTACTCGCACGTACTATTACCTTCTTTTTTATTATATCTTCGCTATAGCTGAAATGGCTCTAGTTTTCAAATTAATAAAAAAATATATTTTCTCTATTTGAAGTACCTTAAAAGTACCTCTACCAAATACCAGCGGAGACATTCTGGCGATCGCCGGCCAAAGAAGAGAGGCGCTCCATCTGTAGGTCACTTTACTGAACAGAATCGATTTAGTTTTGCTCATTTAACAACTACCTTCTTTCAACAGTAACACATTTTTTTGTTTGTGATAACTGGGATATTCTCACACTACAGCCACTCCTCCTCCCAGCATACAGAGAGAAGTGACGAAGAGGACGAGTGATGCAGTTAGCACACCTTCTGTTTGGTCCTCTCTCTGTCCCGCCACAACCAATTTCCCACTGGTTGGCCTTGTTTTGTTCAGTATGTCCTCAGCTTTTGTTGGGAGTTATAGCACACAAAGAAAACACAGGTGTATACCTCCAAGCACCTACTTCGGCGAACCAAGGGGCCCGTGTGATATATTTAGACACACGGTCCCAAGTAGATCAACCAGAGCAGGTGAGAAGGACCACCTAATCGGGCGCACAGCACTTGATTATATCAATTAACCAACTCAGATTAATGTTTTAAAATAAAAACCGAGTGTGACTTGCTGCTCTCAATTAAGGCTCTCTGCAGTCCTTAATAGAGTTAAATACAAGAAGCAAAATAGAATATTTTTCTAGAGAGCGCAAGAAACACTATGGAATTTAATCATATAAAAATATACAAATTTATTTATTCATAAAAAAAAATTTTATCATCTCATGAAACACATAATTTAAACAATGAACCTTTAAAAAGAATAATAATGATGATAATTTCCTTTAGGAAAGAACCGTGTCCTTATGCCAATAGATCTCTGAACACTGGCAATTTTGTATTCGGATGGCAATTCTGTTAATCAAGATATTTGTATCCACTTGCTTTGTTTGTAACCAACTGTAGTATGATAAACGGATGGAATATAAACAGTCCAGCGCTTGCCAATAATGTGAATATTTGTAGTTATTCCGTGGCTTGGACTTGTTTGTATAGAGAATCAGTGGTAAACATGCAAAGTTCACTTAGCCGCCCGTAAACTACTCACTCGCTCTGTTAGCATGAGGTGCACATATATTGATGTGCACATATATTGATGTTTATACGTAGTAACAGCTGCCTTCAGGTACTAGCCGTATGAAGGATTTTCCACAACCTGACCACAGCAGCGAGACCTGCTCGCTGTGTCAGGGAGCCGACCGCCTACTGACGGACGCTGCGGGGGAACAGATGTAATCGCTGTTTGATAGCTACCTCAGCTCCCGACGGGTCCTTCAACAGCTTGCGCTGCCCTCTGTTTGCAGCGAGGGATTGTAGACCTCTATGACGCTTGGAGACGGTGCTTTCAATGAGCGCAGTGAGGTGCGGGTGGACACAGGACACGGATCAATAGACAGACATCAAAGGCATCAATGGCAGGGGGGAGTCTTGACGCGTTTCTCCGTCGTATAGACTTGACGGTTTCCTCAGAAGATACTCCCACTATTACACTGTGGTTATTTAAATGGTTATTCACCAATCAGGATAGCACATCTAAAAAAGGATCACCTGAGTTGTATTTGTAATCAGGACGGTATCAATCCAATAAAATACTATAAACACATATATATGTAGTTCAATGGCAAGTTTCTCAGTTCAAGCAAAAAGGAGAGTATATATATATATATTAGAAAGGCAATTAATTATAACAGTAGAAATATTATTACTAGTAGTTCTAAACAGCGGCATGAAACAGGTACTTAATATATTTCAGATGAATAATAGAACCTATTTCACACTAATTAGTAACCATTATCATCATATTGAAATGTCTGTCAGTAACAACAGACATAGTGTGGCGTCTGTGGCGCCGCTAACAAGACAGAGCCGTAGGCAACCAAGAAACCAGGGTTCGAGCTCAACCAGGGACAACCAAGACCAGCCTCCCATAAATATACATAATTATAACAACAATAGCCCACATATTTTAGGTTCATTTATTTTTTATATTTTTTATTTTTTATTTTAATTATTTATGTATTTATGTGTTATATCTTCTATCAATTATTCCACTCTCTCGTCACCAAAAGGACATAATATGGGTGTATAGACATTCTCTATATATAGTTATGATTATAATTTAAGAAACTCACACCAATATAATAAAGGTGACGGTAATAATAACAATTAATTAGAGATTAAACCAATCCTGAAGGATTGTTTATGTACAAAGGGTTTAGATATATAATTATTTTTACACTTGGTTATTATCTATATAGAATTATAACCAAACGTATAACATTGCATTTTGCTAAAGATAATTCTATGTTTAAATATATATATATTTAAACATAGAATTATCTTTAGCAAAATGCAATGTTATACGTTTGGTTATAATTCTATATAGATAATAACCAAGTGTAAAAATAATTATATATCTAAACCCTTTGTACATAAACAATCCTTCAGGATTGGTTTAATCTCTAATTAATTGTTATTATTACCGTCACCTTTATTATATTGGTGTGAGTTTCTTAAATTATAATCATAACTATATATAGAGAATGTCTATACACCCATATTATGTCCTTTTGGTGACGAGAGAGTGGAATAATTGATAGAAGATATAACACATAAATACATAAATAATTAAAATAAAAAATAAAAAATATAAAAAATAAATGAACCTAAAATATGTGGGCTATTGTTGTTATAATTATGTATATTTATGGGAGGCTGGTCTTGGTTGTCCCTGGTTGAGCTCGAACCCTGGTTTCTTGGTTGCCTACGGCTCTGTCTTGTTAGCGGCGCCACAGACGCCACACTATGTCTGTTGTTACTGACAGACATTTCAATATGATGATAATGGTTACTAATTAGTGTGAAATAGGTTCTATTATTCATCTGAAATATATTAAGTACCTGTTTCATGCCGCTGTTTAGAACTACTAGTAATAATATTTCTACTGTTATAATTAATTGCCTTTCTAATATATATATATATATACTCTCCTTTTTGCTTGAACTGAGAAACTTGCCATTGAACTACATATATATGTGTTTATAGTATTTTATTGGATTGATACCGTCCTGATTACAAATACAACTCAGGTGATCCTTTTTTAGATGTGCTATCCTGATTGGTGAATAACCATTTAAATAACCACAGTGTAATAGTGGGAGTATCTTCTGAGGAAACCGTCAAGTCTATACGACGGAGAAACGCGTCAAGACTCCCCCCTGCCATTGATGCCTTTGATGTCTGTCTATTGATCCGTGTCCTGTGTCCACCCGCACCTCACTGCGCTCATTGAAAGCACCGTCTCCAAGCGTCATAGAGGTCTACAATCCCTCGCTGCAAACAGAGGGCAGCGCAAGCTGTTGAAGGACCCGTCGGGAGCTGAGGTAGCTATCAAACAGCGATTACATCTGTTCCCCCGCAGCGTCCGTCAGTAGGCGGTCGGCTCCCTGACACAGCGAGCAGGTCTCGCTGCTGTGGTCAGGTTGTGGAAAATCCTTCATACGGCTAGTACCTGAAGGCAGCTGTTACTACGTATAAACATCAATATATGTGCACCTCATGCTAACAGAGCGAGTGAGTAGTTTACGGGCGGCTAAGTGAACTTTGCATGTTTACCACTGATTCTCTATACAAACAAGTCCAAGCCACGGAATAACTACAAATATTCACATTATTGGCAAGCGCTGGACTGTTTATATTCCATCCGTTTATCATACTACAGTTGGTTACAAACAAAGCAAGTGGATACAAATATCTTGATTAACAGAATTGCCATCCGAATACAAAATTGCCAGTGTTCAGAGATCTATTGGCATAAGGACACGGTTCTTTCCTAAAGGAAATTATCATCATTATTATTCTTTTTAAAGGTTCATTGTTTAAATTATGTGTTTCATGAGATGATAAAAAATTTTTTTATGAATAAATAAATTTGTATATTTTTATATGATTAAATTCCATAGTGTTTCTTGCGCTCTCTAGAAAAATATTCTATTTTGCTTTTTGTTGGGAGTTAGCACTGAATGTGTGAACAAAACAGAAAGGGCTTCATTTCACCATATTTATGATGTGGTGTGAGCCAAAAGATCTTGAGCATAAATGACTGCTATTTTTGTGTTGTAAATGTATAGGGGATATAAATTGATTTAAGACACACAAATGGGAATTCTGCAGAACAAAAAGCGAAGATTTACCTATACCATCAGTTAGTTCCTTGTTGAAGTTGAATGTGATGATGTGGAAATGTTAATTTCATCCAGGGCAAGTGACAACACAAATGAAAGGGAGTTTGAAGAAAATTTATTTTTTCACAAAGGAATTAAACTATTTCATTTGGGACTTGAATTTATCAGAAAAAGGAGCTGCTCTTTTAGCATCAAGACTTCATGAAAAGCATTATCTTGAGACGGATGTTACTATAACGTTGTACCGAAATAGAGAACAAGTCATACAGCTGTACTTTAGCCAAGATAATCTTGTGTATGACCACAATATTCCTGAACTTCTCCAGATGATGGGTTTACCAGAATATCGAGCAGAAGACTGGCGGCTCTTCTTGGAAAGTTCTAAAAAGGATCTTAAAATGCATATTACTGCACAATAGGAATAAATGTGTGTCGGTCACTCAACAAAACCAAGAACAGTATGAAAATATCCAGTCGGTCTTAGAAATAATAGCTTCTTCTCAGCATCAGTGTCTGCTGAAGTAAAAATGGTAAACTTTCTTCTTGGGCAGCAAAGTGGATATACAAAGTATAATTGTCACATATACTTATGGGATAGTCATGCAAAACAAAAGCACCGGCAGCAAATTGTATTGCCTCCAAGAGAAGTTAGAACTGTAGGAGAAGCCAACATCATTCATGAGCCATTAAACCAACTGGGTTTAATGAAACAATCTGTGAAACCATTGGACAACTCAGGAGAATGTTTCACGTATATTTGTCATACATTTCCATTTCTTAGTTGTCAGATCTCGCGAGAGTGTGCAGCGGAGGTTCCGGGGCTTACCCATCTGGACACTCTGGATCCTCTTCGGATGCTTGTGTCCGGCGGCCTGGGGATAGGTGATGCTTTTTCTCGTTGACGCTCCTGGACTGGTGGTCTCCACTCCTGGTGGGTGTTGCGGCTGGTCCCGGCATCTGGACACCACCATCTTGACTCATTCTGGCTAATTAGGGCATTTCTATTAAAACCTATTTTTTCCCCTGCCTTAGTCAATCCACAGGCAGGGGTGGGTATTTAGTGAAGGATCCAAGAAGGCTCTGGTGCTGATGCAACTTTGTTCGCAGTCCTGCTGTGTCTTCAGTTCCTAGCTCCTCACCAGAATCTTCAGGCACTCAGTATCCTGGTTTGCCATAAGTTCTCGGTACTTATGTATTTGCCGGGCGCCCACTAAGCAAATAGCTTAGTGGGCTATTCTGCCTAAGAAAATTGCATCGCATGCGATCGCACAGCATATACAATCGCATGCGATTTTATAGGGTGCGATGCCATATCATTTAGTATACACTTGTATGACATACAATGGGATTTAGGCACCCCCCCCCCCCATTATCCACCCCACCCCGAAGCGTGACGAGCGCAGTGAGCCCCACGAGGGGCAACAGAACATGTTCTCCTGACCATTTCGTACTCCCATTATCCACGTCGCCATGGAGTTGATGTTAAATGGTGTGGCGACCACAGCGAGCCACCGAGCCCGAAGCGGGGCGAGTGCAGCGAGCCCCGCAAGGGGACGCGGATTACATTACATGTATTCTGCATCCGCTCACCATGCTTCGAAGTCGGTGGCTCACTGCGCTTGCCACACTATATAAAATCAACTCCACGCCGACGTGGATAGTGGGGGTATCAAAAGGTCTGGAGGAATCGTTCCGCCGCCGCTCGCCACGCTTCGGGGTGGCGTGGATATTGGGGGGGTGCCTAAATCACATTGTATGTCATACAAGTGGATAGTACATTAAATGGCATCGCACCCTATAAATCGCATGCGATTTTAAGTGTGGTGCAATCCAATGCGATCTCATCGCACCGCACAAGGACAGAGAGCAGTGAAAAAATTACATAGGAAAATCGCATCGCATCGCATGCGATTTCCCTACAGTGCCGTACATATGCTAATACATTCAGCATATATCTCTCTACTTATCACAAAATATCTCCCATCCCGACCACTCCGCTCTGCACAAGATTTGCGTCTCTCTTCTGAACGGATCACTAGCTCCCATTCACTATTACAGGACTTTCATCGGGCTGCTCCCATCCTATGGAATGCCCTTCCACGCACAATAAGACTCTCCGCTAGCCTCCAAACTTTCAAGCGTTCCCTGAAAACTCACCTCTTCAGGCAAGCCTATCATATTTAAGTTCTACACGCATAACCCTCTGAGGCACTTATGTTGTATATAGCTTCCTTTCTGGACTTGTAACTTGGTGGGACTGCTATGCTATTACTGGTGCCTGTCCTTGTGTTTCCCTCCAATATCCCTATAGATTGTAAGCTTGCAGCAGGGCCCTCTAACCCTCAAATCTTTCTGTTGTTACCCAGTTTGTTTTATCACTGTCTACTATTGTAAAGCGCAACGGAATCTGCTGCGCTATATAAGAAACTGTAAATAAATAATAAATAATGCACAAGTACTGTTCTCTAGTTCCATTTCTCCTCTCGAGACTCTGGTCCAGTTATCTGGTTAATTCTCCGGTTCCATCGATCCACTCCAGTCCAGATATCTGCAGTATCTCCCGGTTCTATTGCTCCTCTCTACACTCTGGTCCAGTTATCTGGTTAATTCTCCGGTTCCGTCCCTCTACTCCAGTCTCCATTCCAGTTAACTGCAGCATTTCCTGGTTCCAGTCTCCAGTCCAGTTATCTGGTTAATTCTCTGGTTCCATCACTCCACTACAGTTTCTGGTTTGGTCACCTGGTGATCTTCTGGTCCAGTCCCCTCAGGCCAGTATCAGGTCCGGCTCATCCAGAGTATACCCTGGTTCACTTATTAAGGAATTCCTGGCTCACGTCCAATTCGGCTTCATTTACCACTCTGCCTTCCAGTCTGACACTGCACAGAATAGCTTACAATCCCTGTATTCTCCAGTGCTCACTCCATAGTAATGACGCAGTACCCGGTGACCCCTGCAGAGGGCCACGTCCTGCTCGCCGGATGCCACGACGTCCAAACTTCCTTGAGTGGGTCTCTGGTGAAGTCAGCCAGCGAGTTTAGACTGCGCGCCTCCGTTATGGGTTTTGCCAACTACTGGGTATCTGTTTGTTCAGTCCTTAGTACATGAGGAAGCAGTATATAAGACAAGCCAGTTTCCAGCTACCTCAGTCAGCCTATGCATAAGGCCCAAGTCCAGGTCACAAAACAAAGCTCAGCATCCGCGACATTAGTTAGTGTTGAAAAATTAACGGCAGGAATTTTTGACGGTCCACAGGTAGGGAAACTGGTGAAGAATCCAAATTTTACCACATCCATCACCGAACCTGAAGCATGGCTGACTTGTGTGCCTGTCATTCAAATATTTTTAGGCAATTACAAGGCAGACAACTATCAGGAATTAGTCCACAACATGCTAAAATGTTTTGACAAAGTAGTTGCCAACATGGGAATTAAAGCACCTTTTTTGCACAGCCATTTAGATCACTTCCCATCCAATCTAGGAGATTTAAATGAAGAACAGAGTTAACGGTTCCACCAGGATATTCAGGTAATGGAACAAAGATATCAAGGAAGGTGGGATCATCCCATGATGGCTGATTACTGTTTGAGTCTGCAGAGGGACTGCTCGCAAAAAGAATACAAAAGAAAATCCCACAAAAAACGGTTCTCATAGCTTAATTATCCTGTGAATTTTTCTAACATGTTACAGATCAAATTTAAATACAATAACAAAAATATCTTTTTAAACTATTTTTCACATTGTTCAATTTAAATTTTCATAAATATAAAAAACATAGGCATATCTTAAAAACTAGAGCCAATTGAAAAATAAGTATGGCATATTTATGATCATGAGCACAAAATGAATCAAAATTTACTCTTAAATCCCTAACACCACAGACTGACTATGCCACAGTGTTATTTACATGTGTCTAATTCAGAGGTTCTCAAATTCGGTCCTGAGGTTAACAGTACACGTTTTCCAGGTTACTGGCAGTGCACAGGTGCATTACTCATTGACACATTTTATAAGATCCACAGGTGGAGCTAATTATTTCACTTCTGATTCTGTGAGCAAACCTGCAAAACATACACTTTGTGGGGTCCTGAGGACCAAGTTTGGGAACCAGTGGTCTAATTAACAAGTGATGCTTATTAATTTTTTTTCTTTCATTATGTACAGATTCCTAAAATTTATATTATGATAAATAGAAGTGATAATAAGATGGGCATCTACATTTATTCAGACCGCCTATATCACTCCATTGTTATACAAAAACTTCCCACTGAACAGACAATGTTCGCAGGTGTATGCAATTCGTACTGCAACGCTTGTGTTTAAGGTCTCTGAGTGCACACTTTAGTAATACCACAAAGTTCCGGTGCTTGGAGGGAGCTGTCAACAGGGGTCATGAATGTACTATTTGGCTCCATTGCGCATGTGAAAAGCAGACACCATAGCAAATGATATAATAGATACATTTGCTGGAAACAGTCATTACTAGGTAGGTTGAAACCCCGTGATTTGTTATTAAGCATGGACTTTTTAAATTTCAGATTTAAACAAGCTGCCACTTAATAAATAAACTCCTGTAATACCAACTGTCAAACATGAAACGTGATAGTCTGGAGCTCTTGTTCTGGATCCTAAATCAGCAAACTGCTCAGAGTGACTGGCACTCTGGACCAAAAGGGCTACCGCAACATTTTGCAGCTCCATGCAATACACACTGATTTATGTCTATTTGGTCAAGGGTTCAGTCTACAGCAATTTAATTTTGTTTCAAAACATACCTCCAAGCTATGTCAAAAATACCTCAAAGGAAAAGAACATCACACCTAAAGTGATACGCTAACTCACTTGATTCATAAACCCATTTTATTGCAAAAACCAACCAGTGGAGGCATCTGTGCTGCAAACAATCAGAAAATTAGCAGAACCAACTTGTTTTGGGAACTCAGATGTGTAATTATACTAATTTATAATGATTCACAATACTGTATGTTATTGGATAAAGAAAGTTTGTTCAGATATTTTGACATTTCTTATAGCATATTACCTTAATTTACCAATAATAATAAATGGAAACTACACTTGCCCATATTGCTGGAATCACACTTACTTTCGAATTACTTTGGGTGTTTCACCAACCAAAAACATTGTATCTCCAACCTGATGGACATTTTTCTGTTTGTGCAACAAAGGATGGCGTAAAAGGGTTCCGTCTTGCACCATATCATCCTGAGACAATCCTTCTTCTGTGATTACATCACATTCCTATGATACGAAACATTACACTGATGAAGTTTGTTTGTTTCTTTAATACATATAGTACATTATATACATCCACAAAAAGAAATGGAATGTGATGTTTTAAGTGTAAACCACTTGTCTAACATCTCCGTACAAAAAGAACAACCCATAACAATAAAATGCCACATAAAAGCAGTATATAATGCCCCTTTCCCACTGCAGGTCTAAAACGGTAAATTGCAGATTTTTCAGCACAATTTACCGTTGAAGGCTGCAGTGGGAAAGCGCCAGAGTTGAAATACCGGTTAAAGATAACCGGTATTTCAACCCGTTTAAAAAGCAGAGTCCTACACGGTTAAATACCGTTTTTAAGGCAGTGGGAATGCCTTTTAAACGGTATTTAAACTCCAGGCAGTCCCTGTGCCTGATTAGAACTAGTAGTTCCCACTTTGCGCATGTGTCATGAGCGCAGTGCATAATAAGCTGCTCATTACATATGCGCATATGTCTGAGCGGCTCATTATTATGCTCTGCATTCCTTACACATGCACAAAGTGGGAACTATTAGTTCTCATCAGGCACAGGGACTGCCTGGACCCCGTATGGCCTCCAGCTGCCTACCCACTGCCCTGCATCCCCGGCCTGGAACCCCGTGCAGGTAAGTACAAGGGGAGGGGAGATGGGGGCACAGGGGGTTAAGCAATCTTTACACTGGGGGGGTTAGGCACTCTTTACACTTGGGGGGGGGGGTTAGGCACTCTTTACACTTGGGGGGGGGGGGGGGGTTAGGCACTCTTTACACTTGGGTTCACTGCAATGGGAATGGTACTTAAACGGTATTTAAAATGGTAATCTGCTGCAGTGGGAATGCTAATACCGTTTTAAATACCGTTTAAAAATACCAGTATTTAAAACGGGTCTCCAGTGGGAAAGCAGCATAATATATCAATGCGCAGTTTGCTAACTAAATACCAGTAGGCCACTAATCAGATTCTGATGCACTGCAAATGTTCCTGGAAATGTTGGACTGTGATATTATACACCCCTACATCTTACTAGCAAGTATAAAAATAATGTACAGAAGAAATCAGGAAAATGTGTTCATTATGGCTGCAGTTATAACTTCTTTTTACATTTCTTACACAAACCAACCAATTAATTTTCCGAAGAATCAGATAGGAGATCAATATTGACACTTTATTTACAACACCAGAACAGAAATCGCAATCTCATCAAATAAAACGCAGAATATGGCAAAGTACTACACTCAAATGGATACCTCAGTTTGCAACGTTCCAGTTTAACAAATGATATAGAAGCATTGTTCTAATAAAAAAAAAATGAAAAACTGATGTAAATAGCTATTATTCTCTACTATTTTTCAGGTGAAAAAATGTGTCTATTATACCCCTTTCAGACAGAAAAGTCTGAAAATCCTGGCAAATACACCGCATTTCATATTCCGTGTCATTTTGCCGGGAGCAGCCTGACCCCCCTTCACTCAGAAGAACAAATTACCGGGTTGAAAATTTCTATCCAGTAATTTGCTGAATAACATGGGTATTTCTTCTGTGTGAAAGGGTCAACCTGGGTCATAAATCCCGTGTCCTCGACCTTGGTCAATTCCAGGGTCAGAGACACAGGATTTACGACACGGGTGTGCCCTTTCACACAGAAAAAGGACCCGTGTTATTCACAAAATTACCGGGTGGAACTGCTTCACCCGGCAATTTTATTTTCTGTCTGAAAGGGGTATCACTACTATTGTAGTGATCCAAAATAACATCATGATCTGAAAACAGCCTAATACAGCTGTCTCATGCTACAGTATATAATTATTTGTGCATACCTGATCCTGGGTATTTACCAGACATGTGATTATCATATGGTTATTAAATCTGACATTTATCAAAATACTGCCAGTATAATTATTATGATCATTTATTCATGTGTTAACCCATACATTTTTATTATTATCAAACACATTTTTAACAAAGAAATTACATAGCTCTTCAAAAATAATTAAATAGACATATACATAAAAATGACAGATTAATGTGAACACTTCAAACATTACATAAGCTAAATCTGTAACAGGAAGCAAACAAAACAATAGAATAGGCAAATTATTTAATTTTAAATTCAGCAACAAAAATTAACTCGGCAAAAGTTGGGGAAAAAACTGCCTGAATGAGATATGAAATTCAGTACTCTTTTTTTTTTTAAGATTAATAGATATTTAAATAATCAACTTTTTATGGTGTATATCAATCCTCTAATACTTCGCAATCCATTACATTTTAAATGAAGTGAACTTCCTTCCAGTGTACATTAAAAAATCTATGAGGAGTCAACTCGGATTGAATAAAATATCATTAATATTTGATTCAGCTTTACTCATTCCTTGACTGGTGATTAAGTCATTACTGTTTCCAGCTTCTTTTGACATCACTACAGAAATGCCTTCCAGCTATGAAACATTACAAGAAATATTTCACTTTTCCTTTAAACCGTGTTAAAAGCAAGTCAGTGTCACCTAACAAAAAGTAAATCGACAGCTCGGTTGAGTGAGGAGATCCTAATGAAAAAAACATTCTGTAGAAGTATCTTTGGATTTTACATTACACAACTGTATTTCAAATTTTGAGTTAAGGATGGCAGGAGGATGACATCCATCAACATCATATACAGTATGTTATGTAAATTTCTCTTCAAGTACTATTGAGGCTAAGTTTTACTGTGTGCTAATACCTGACACTGACATTTTATTTTCCTATGAACTGATATTGATGATGTAGCTTGAGTCTGTAGACAAGGACAGGAAATTAATTTTTGGATGTAAGAAACTGAAACCCACTAAATATAAAGAATTTTAAAGAAAGACTGAAAGTTTATAGGACTGGAAAAATATGCAATGTAAAGATGTTTGCCTATGCCATTTTCTATGGCATACAACGATCTCATACACAAGACCTCATTAAACAAATTCTGGCTCAGGTGTGTCCAATTGAAGGATTACACTTTCTTTAGCCCTAACACATGGCAGCGAAGATCTAATTACCAATCCAACAACAGTAATTCATACACAGACAATTATAGCATCTATCCACTAGACCCACAAGAGACTGTGCACATTGAGAGGGTGGTGCCGACAGTCAGGATTCCAATAGTCATTAGTCCGATGTCGGAATCCCAACTGCCGGGTCTCAGACAGCGGGACGAATGCAACAAAGCCCCCTGCGGGGTACAGGCAGATATCCCTATTTCACCTATACTTAACACATGAAATACCAGCAACAAAAAGCGGTTGAAACACTTAAAACCCATTTTGTAATTGGTTGGCACCCCTGATGACAGACAATAAGTGGAAAAAACTGGCCATATGCACAATACATTTGAAAACTTAACATTATAACTTTTAACTGAATTCTCAGTTTTTATTACTGTTTTTTCCATCTATACACTTTTCGGTACTTGTTTCCTAGCACGGAGCCCAGATTTCCTACGTACAGCACCGTAGGGAACTCGCATAGCATGGGCCATTATAGCGGCATGCAATGCGATTTTTTTAGGTAATTTTTTTCTATGGGCATTGTACCCCACTATATTGCATGGCATCGCATGTCCCGCAAAATCGCATGTGATTTTATAGGGTGTGCGATGCCATGACATTACGTATACAATAATATGATTGTATGTCCCAAAAATAAGTTTAACACACCCCCCCACTATCCACGTCACCCCGAAGCATGGCGAGCGGCGTCGGAACGCGTCCTCCGACTTTTTCATTACCCCACTATCCACGTCGGTGTGGAGTCGATTTTATATAGTGTGGCCAGCGCAGTGATCCACCGAGCCCGAAGCGAGCGCAGCGAGGGGACGCGGATTACTTTACATGTACTCTGCGTGTGCTCGCCACGCTTTGGGCTCGGTAGCTCGCTGCACTCGCCACACTATATAAAATCACCACAACGACGTGGATAGTGGGGTAATCAAAAAGTCGGAGGACGCGCTCCGCTGCGCTTGCCATGCTTCGGGGTGGCGTGGATAGTGGGGGGGGGGGGTGGGGTGGGGTGCGTTAAACCTATTTTTGGACTTACAATCATATTATTGTATGCCTAATGTCATGGCATAGCACCCCAGAAAATCGCATGTGACCTTGCGGGAGGTGCGATGCCATGCGATGAGATGGGCCTGGGGACATAAAAGCAGTGAATAAATAAACTAAACAAAATTGCATCGCATCGCATGCCACTAAAATGGCATGTGATGCAATGCGATTTTGTTTACGCAGAATAGCCCTCTACGCAATTAACGTAGTGGGCGCCGTGCTAGGAAACAAGTACCCACTTTTATACTATGATTATTTATTTTCCAAATTTCTTGTAATATTGCACACATTTTTTATTATTAAGGTTTATATCATAGGAATGTCATAGGTCTTTATATTCTGTACCACTTGCTGAGAGACTTGTATACTATTTGAACCATCAATGTTTGTTTTATTCCACTTGACTCAGGTATGTTTTCGGATGGTAAAATTGATTATTCTTTCATTAATATCTGCATAGTTTTTTTTAATAGTTTACAATCTATTCAAATTATTCAATATCTGGGACTTTCCAACTTCTTTTTGCAATATTATATATATTTCCTATATAACTCCTACCCATCACCATCGCTCTCATAATTTCCACCATAAAGTCACAAGCTCTGATTAATGATCCCTTTTATCAATTAACATTTTACCTGCTATCTCCCTTGTGCCTATTGGCCCTACCTACATCACACTGCCTACTCTAACACTGCCCTATTAGCTAGACCCCCTTTATACACAGCCAACATCTCTTTCTACTATCATTTATGCCAGCAAGTTCATTTATTCATATTATGCAATCAATCTTCCCTTACTATTTCACTAATTTCCTAATATTACACCTCATTCTCATTGACCACGTTCCTAATCCTCACCTGTCATCATGGTCATTGACTACAACTTCTTATTGGTCTTCATTATAGTTACTAAGACAACTGTTCTCAATGGTCTGCACTCTGTAAGAGATCAGCCGCCTGTTTACTCAGTAGACAATTCAGAACCAGACAGATTCCATAGTTCCCTGCTTTGTAGGCACTTCACAAGTAACCATGATCATAAGCACTCATTTTCACAGCTCTCTATCTTAGATCTTTGCACATTTTACCATCATTCAATAACCAATTAGCAATGGCCTATATCAGTGAAGGCTAACCTTGACACTCCAGCTGTTGTTGAACTACACAACCCTGCATCAGTTTTACTATTTAGCCATGCTAAAACTGATGCAGGGCATGCTGGGATGTGTAGTTCAACATCAGCTGGAGTGTCAAGGTTAGCCATCACTGGCCTATATAATCTAGGTAATTCTAGGTTACATTCAGCCACTTTTTTACTGATAGAGGAAGTGGCTAGGAACCATGAAACACATTACAGCAATATTGTGACATATAATAATTTCCTTTAGGTTTTTTTTTGTATACATTTCTGTGTGAATGTTAGGGATAAGAGTTGAAGGGGGTATTTAATTGCATTCGATTTTGGATGGTTATTACTCATTATTTTTATTAAGTCAAAACTGCACTGGCAAAAAAAAACAACTAAAAAACTGTGTTGAAAACAGACACAATTTTGCCAAAAACAAGTGAATCGGCGAGTAATTCACATCAAATAGCCCGACGTTTCGAGGCAATGTGCCCCTTCTTCAAGGTGTGAACCTTGAAGAAGGGGCGCATTGCCTCGAAACGTCGGGCTATTTGATGTGACACCTTGTTGTATTTCCAATACACTTGTTTTGTTGTTAAAACCATGAGTGCCGCCTTTTCTGTTCTAAACCTATATATGAGGCACCCCTTTTCTTCCTGTGTTTTTTTAGAATTAATTATCCTGATCCTGGATGTCCATTTCAAAAGGGAGCTGCAGTCTAAACCTAAGATGGCATTCCCCAGTTTAGGTGACAGATGAGATATAATGATATATATTAAACTTAATGATATTTATTCAGAAGATATGCTTAGTTTGTTATTTAAAAAAATGGTACTTATGTATTATCTGGGCTGCCGATTTTTTGATTGTATGCCTTAACTTAAGGCATACAATCAGTGGGATGCGATATCGCATCGCATCGCATGCGACCATATCGCATGCGATGACCCGATTTTTCCATGGGAATCAATGTTAAAATGGACTGAGTCCATTTTAACATGGAATTCAATGGGAAAAAGGGGTCCTTTTCATACCCCTACTATCCAAGTGGGCATGGAGTTGGATATAAACCTGTGGCGAGCGTAGCGAGCCACCGAGCCCGAAGCGTGGCGAGCGAAGCGTGGCGAGCGAAGCGAGCCCCGCGAGGGGACGGTATTCTGTGTCCCCTCGCAGGGCTCGCTACGCTTCGGGCTCGGTGGCTCGCTACGCTCGCCACAGGTTTGTATCCAACTCCATGCCCACTTGGATAGTAGGGGTATGAAAAGGACCCCTTTTCCCATTGAATTCCATGTTAAAATGGACTCAGTCCATTTTAACATTGAATCCTATGGAAAAATCGGGTCCATCGCATCGCATGCAATATGGTCGTATGCGATGCGATGGACATGATTTCAAAATCGGCAGCCCAGATACTAAATAAGTACCAAAAAAATCAAAACCCTATAATACGTTATGAATTTATGTAAGTGTCTGTCTATTTTATTATTGGGGAACAAAAGGGAACCAGCTTTATACTGTAGCTCTTATATCCCTGGTGACACCATGTAAACAGAAGACAGCTTAAGTGCAAGCAATGCAAGTATTAATTTGTTTAATCTCCCTTTATCATAAGTACAGTGATAGATGAATCCAGGTAAAGAGGTGCTTTAAATGTATACAATACATATATAAATGAGGAAACAAGTGCAAGCAGTGCTAGTCAAAAGCAACAAGTTAATAATTAAAAAATATGCCATGTTTCTCAATTGTAAGGAACCAGGAAGATTTTCAAGATCTATTTGCAGAGAATACAATTCATAAATTTGGATGTGTAGAGATATATTGTTAGAGAATTGACTACACAGAAATGCTTTTCTTTTAAATATGAATATTTATCCAGAGCTGGTAAAATCTGAAGAAATTGTTTCATATAACAGTTAAGTAAACAAATGAGTATTTAAATTCAGTTTCAATCTAATGAAGTCTCATTGGTAATTAATCACTGTCAATCAGAGGAAAGTGGACAGAAGACATCAAAAACCATATTACAAATCCCAATATCACCACTTATAATTTAACTAAAATGTTATAAAAATAAGAGTAAAAATTTGAGGTTAAACTAAAACAATTCAATAAAAATCTAGAAAATCAGTCAAATGAATTGTCCCTTTATGATACAATCAAAAGTTATTTATGACTTAATGAGGTTAAGTCAAAACATAATTAAGAAATATACAGTATGATATAGAAAATGTGAAAATATATATGCACAAAATATAAAGGCATAGCTGTGGCACAGGAGTTAGCTTTGTTGTCTCACTAGTTAGATTCTGGGGACATGGGTTAGATTCTGTCCAAGGCACAATCAATATGGAGTTTATTTTTGTTCCCTTTTTATGGATTTCTCCAGTCTCCAACCAAAAAAGCTAGCTATTGATAAGATGGACCATAATATATGTTGAATTTAATTATGTTAATTTTTTTTTTTTTTATAATAATATTTATTTATTTATTTATTAACAGTTTCTTATATAGCGCACACAGATTCCGCAGCGCTTTACAAAGCATAGTTATAATCAAAAACACATAACAAATTACAGTACAAGACAGTTTAGGACAAGCACATGGTTAATATAGATAGTTGCATCAGGGGACAGGACACTGAAGCAATCATCAGGGTGGCAGAGGTTTATATATTCTAAGAAAGGCACATGAGGAGAGAGGGCCCTGCTCGTGAGAGCTTACATTCTAAAGGGGAGGGATAGACAGACAGGGGTGACACAGAAGGTAAAGAAGTGAGCATAAACAGTAGGTAAGGATAATAACAACAATAATAATATTAAAATAAATAATAATAGTATTGTATAATAAAGTTGGTGCTATATACAAGGCTGGATTGAAAAGTAATGCCTCCATGACTATAAGTTTTGTATGTGTGAACACTTTTTGTTTGTATATGATAACTCAGTTTTATCCTCTATGTAATGAACTTTCACTTTTCAACATAATCCCAATCCCTTTTCATGGGTGCCGGATGACTGCCTATCCTGACTTCGGATTCCCGACAGCCGGTGCTCCGACAGGGGGGATCCAGACTCACAGGGGCTATTATCCCTTGAGGTGGTCCACAACCCTCATAGAGGGACAATAGTACCTGTGGCGAGCGAAGCTAGGCACCAAGCCCGCAGCATGGCGATTGCAGCGAGCCTGCAAGGGGCTTCTTTGCGCTGGCCCCCCTGTTGGAGCACCGGCAGTCAGGATTCCGCCATTGGGATACTGACCGTCAGAATCCACCTGTTGGAGCCACACCCTCCTTTCCATGCATGTGCGCCAATGCTTGACGAGTCGGGCTAACATGCCAGAGAAGAAAACTGGTGGTTGTTGTCGACACCAGGACTGAACGGTAGCTTTCACTTCATTGTCAGAGTTGACGTGTTGACCCTTAAGGTGCTCTTTCATCTTTGAGAAGAGGGTTGCAGCGCCTGCAATTCAAGGAGGTTCTGCCACACCTGACTTACAGCCCCGACCTTGTGTCCAGCGACTTTCACCTCTTAATGTGCTCTTTAAGGGTTAACACTTGATGACCAGGTGAAAGCTGCCGATCGGTCCTGGTGTTGACAACAACCACCAGCTTTCTTCTCCGACGGGTTTGCCCGACTTGTCAAGCATTGGTGCATGTGTGGAAAGTAATGGAGACTACATTGAAAAGTGAATAGTGAATTACATAGAGGATAAACTGAGTTATCATGTACATAAAAAAAGTGTTCAAATGTGTTCACAAATAAAAAATCTATAGCCATGGAGGCAATCCAGCCTTGAAAATTCAATACCAAAGTGTATAAATGTATAAGTGTATAAATGAAAAGCAATCTAAATAAAAAATAACTGCAAAAAAAACCACTATTTTAATTACAATACAACATTTGATGAATGATTAAAAAGAAAAAAAAAGAAGAAAGGAAAAAAGTACGGTTTGTAATTTTATTAAAATAAGAAGTTTTTTCGTCATATGGAAATAATCTCGATTAAGCTATTCTAGATACAAGAGCTCTAGAATTATAATAAGACTTGGTGATTCATATTAATTATATCTCAGCATTATGTATCCATCATTATATAATAATTAATATAATTGATAAAATACAATTTAAATATTATAACAGGGACAGAGTTAATTAAATATGCCAATGATTATTTTACGTAAAATGACAATTATGGTCAGATAAAAAAATTCCCAGAAGCCACTTCCACACATTAACCATATATTTATCTTTAATTATCAACTGATTTTTTTTTCTAATAATATCTACAGTATTTTTTTACTAGAGGAATTTTTTTATTGATTGGTGTGTATAAAATAATATTGTTATTATAATATTATGTGAATTTCATCACACCATTAAACAGCAACTCTATAATTTTTATGATAATCTATAGTTTTATTAATTTTGCAGATCGAGCTCCACTTGGCTCTTTGTATATACATTTTCATATATATTTATTTAATAAGATATTATATTTTACTATGAGTATTTGGTACAATATATAACTCACAGCAATGCTCACACCTTTTTTCCATGTGTTTCATTTTGAGGCGTTAGTAGTACTCCAATAAACAGCATTGTAGATGTACTCATTTGTTTTATTGCTGTTCAGGGTCTTTATTCACATTACAAAACATAAAACAATGGGCGGTATTCAATGTCCTGAATCGCTGGTTACAGTGATTCAGATTTAACATTCGCCTGCCAATCGCCGGTTTTTAGCAGTGAATCGCCATGCATGGGGATTCGTGGGGAGTCGCCAAGTCACCCTATTCAACGTGGCTGAGAATCGCCGGCCCTAACGGCGATTCTCAGCCATACCGGCGTTTCCCTACACAGCCTCATTAATGTAGTCAGTTGTTTAAAAAATCGCAGATAAATGCTAGAAACAAGCAAATTACCCTGGACAAACGCTTCCCATACAGCAGACGGCAAACGCTGGGAAATCTGGTCAAAGGGCAAACGAAGGAGTGAGGTGGGGAGGAGAATCATGGGTAAGTGAGGTGCACCATGGGTAAGAACAGTGCTTTGTGGGAGAAAAAAAAAATACCTGAAAAAATTAAATATATATTTGTATAGCACTTCTACGACCATGACATCACACAAGGGCAGCAAATAATAATACATTAGACTTGCATAGTTAAATAGAGCACTTAAAACCAATTATTTGACATGTTCCTATAAAAGTTCACCATAAAAAGATGACGAGGGGCACTCGGAGAGGAACGGCGATATGAAAGAAGAAAAAGGAATCGCCAACTTCACATTGAATACACTTTTGGCGATTCCCCTCAACTACCGTCGATTCCCCATGAAAAATCCTATACACAAAAAACGGCGATTTGTACAGGAAAACATTTGGCGATTGCAGCTTCATTCACCGGTCGTCAACGGCGATTCTAGCTCATTGAATACGGTGATTCGCATTTGGAGCTGCAAAAATCACCGTCAGCCACGAAAAAACCCCGGAATCGCCATAAAACTTGGCGATTCCGGCTCATTGAATACCGCCCAATGTATTGTATTAAGCATAGATGACAAAGTCCATTTCCTAGACATTCTCAAATGGCCAATGTACAATACAATAAATAGATACATCATACAATACAAAGACCACTGAGGTTACTCAGTGAATACAAAGTCCATTACCCAGTGTAATTGGATCCCATAATTTGTTTACAATAAAGCAAGTTCCCAGTGGAATATTGAGGTAGTGGAGTATAGGTATACCTCAGACTGAACCTTTCTTTTGCATAACCTTAAACATTTATTTTCCAAGTCCCATGTGGTCTTAACATATTTAAAGCCACAGCTCCAAGCTATAATATAGAACACAAGGGTAGGCTACAGTCTGCTCTCCAGTTGCTGCAGAACTACACATTCCAGCATGCCCTCCCACAATATTTGCATGCCTTAACAACAAGAAATGTGACACAGCATGCTGGAGGTGTAGTTCCACAGACCCTGTATTTCATGGTTTGTCCTAGACCTATAGTGAAGAAAATCTTAACGCTACAGCATTGGCACTTTCGGGGGCAGGGCCAGGCTATCATGGTACTAGAAAGCCTCAATGTTAGGATGTATTTGCTAATGGACTAATCAGGCAAATATTGAGTTTCAGCTTTGCAGAATAGCTGCTTAAAAAAGGCATGATGTGGCAATCCCGATACTCAGTACTTCCAGTTTACCTCTGTCAAATCCTTAACAACAACTCCGAACTGTGGTTGTTAAGCCCCATGCGCACAAGGCAATATAGTAAAAGATATGCCTAGTGTGTACACTGAATATTGTTAACAATACGCTCTCCTGCACATTCCATGGTGCCTATCTTTCAAATATTTAGGGAGAAGGATGCTTAGATGCTTACATTTTGTGTGTGAGTATATATTTGTTAAATGGAGTTATGAATGAGGCAGTGGTTGGCAAACCCTCTTCCCTCAATGCAGCTATAGCGTGTGTAAAGTGTGTTGCCTGTAACTACACTAATCCACCACAAAGCATCTCAGCCATCGCCATATAATACAAATAACATCAATGATGGGTAAATAATACAGAGAGCAGTGCCCTTCATATAATACAAAGAGCATCAGTGACCACCATATAATATGGAGCATGTTACCAACATAAACTTTTCACATAGAACAGGAACTTCTTCTCAAATTTAACATATACCTTATACTATGTGTCCGCCTCAGTTTTCCCAGGGTCAGTGTGGTGTGGGGGTAACAGCGTGAATGGCCACTACTAGGTCAACACACACTGAGCCTAAACTAGGGATTACCACTGATGGGCTATGGCTAACGGAAAGAGTTATCATCAATGGCAAGCCACTGGTGCCTCTTCATTGTTGGTGGTAACCTGATGTTGACATTAAAGTCTAAAGGCCCCCATACATTAGGCCGACTTGTCCGTAGGACAAGTCGGCCTAATGTCTGCCCCGACTTCCCCTGAGCTCCCCTGGCAGCTCCTGATAAGATTTGGCACTTGATGTGCCATTTTTTACATGTGATAAATCAGATTGATTTATCATATGTAAACCCGGGGGAGCTGCAGGAGAGCAGGGTCTGGGGGAGCTGCAGGCGGGGTGGCAGCAGGGTCCGGGGCAGGGACCGCAGAGCAGAGTCCGGTCCCTGCGGCGAGAGAACAGAAAAAAAAAATCCTATTCAAAAGACTGGGTGGCCGCTGATTGGCTGAGGGTCAGGGGCACACAAATCAGCTGAGTGAGTGGTGTAACGGATTACCCTTCCACCCATCTATGATTGTGGATCCCCTGCTGGCACCTTCTAACTTGGGACACGTGCCCTGTCCATCCCCTTCTGACTGGGTCCCTGGGAGAGGTCATGAGATATTTAAACAATAGGAATTCAGTTACATAAAGCACAAATCTCTGAATATATACAAACGTTGTCTAAAAATCACAAAGAATGATGTGTTATAACAGCTTGCGAGACTACTAGTCAAGGCTTGTCAATTTTTTATATCTTTAATATTTCCTATGTTCATTCATTTTTAAAAAGGACACAAAAGTACTGTACATGAGGCAACAATGGTTTTGTTTACACATCTGTTCAAATAGAGATGATGAAAACACATTTATTGGGAGAACATCCAAATCCTATAAACTTAGAAAGTCATTAACTTACTTGTCTCTGCAAGAAAAAAAAGAAACCTGAAATTACTGTAAAAACATGTATTGTAAATAAATCAACACAGATGGCATTTGCAACTGAAGGGAACAAAGAAAAAGTTTTAATTGCATTTGTGAAAACATGTTAAGAAACTTGCCCTTTTCAATTTAACTGGTCAAAGGATTTTTGCCTGGGAGGTACAAAATGTTACAGTAAATACAATATTGTAGGTTTAATTCTGGTGTAAGCCTAAGGCAACCATGAATTATCCTTGAATTGTCTTAAATCAGCATTCTGGGATCCATGCCAATCAGTTACAAGACCTACCACAAACTCACACTGAAAAGAGAGTTCATTTAACTGTCTGGTCTATGTTCTCTGTGAAGAGAGATGTTTTTAATATCTTCATTTTCAAGAACCTGTTTTATATTGGGTATAATGAATGGTGCAATATGTACCCATTTATTTTAAATAATTCAAACAGGAATACAATCAAAGCATGCCCCCATTTTTTATTTGCTTTAACCTGCTCTAATTTCCCCAATTTATTTTTCCCTTTGCTTTTGTAAGATACTATACATATTAAATACAAAAACATAAAAATTAAATCAATTCTAGATGTCAATGCCATTGGCACACTTTTTGGAGTGATAGAAGAGTATCCACATTATGAAGTATACATTTTATCTAAATAGCAAACAGAAAACATTGCACAGCAATTAATAAAGACAGCTCCACAGAGGTATGGCCGCCGATATAAATTCGATGGCAGGGAGGGAAGCTGAAGGGGGGGGGGGGGGGGGGGGGGAGGAGAGGGGGCTATGCTGCATTGAGCAACATGGCCCTTCTTTCGAAGTAGCAGAAATAGGCTTTCCTACAAGCTATTTCTGCTTTCGATTCCGATACTGTTTGGACGCACATTGGGATTGAATCTAGATATAATGTGGCTTAATACTGTGCAATTCTCATGAACTTTCTATTTGATTTTGACTATATAGTCAAACATGTCATTACACCATACCGCTTGATTTTCGTGGGACTGTTAAAGTTATTTGGGGCGGTCCCGCATCCCACCCGAGGCCAGCAGTGTCCCGCGGTGGGGGCAGTTGGGAGTCCCCCCTGCCCGGACGATGTGCGCAGACAGAGAGGCAGAGATGCCATGCCTCACAGCAGTGAAAATGGGGGTGTGGTCTCGCGGGAGCATCGCTAAGATAGGCCATTACCCTTTGTCGCTAAGCCACAAATGGACGAATGCATTTGCCGCACACTTTATTTACCTAAGATGTTGGGAGGTATGATTACACTGTAGCATTACACTGTCTGTAGTCAGGTGTATTACTGTGGCGAGAAAATTGATGAAGGGTGGTGGTGTGGGTTTATGCAGTAGGCAGATCACATTACATTCTGTTATGGGACTTCCACATCTGTGCAGTGAAATGTTGCTGCTGAGTGTGGTCTAAAATGTTTCAACTGGGTACCCAGAATTTCTGTGCATATGGATAGGTTAAATCTGCACTGAAGTGGAGAGTCAAATATTTGTATATAGATACAGTACCTCTTACTTGCTTCTTAGTTACCCTGACCATATCAACCAAATTTGCTTTGTTCACCTTGCTATAGTTATATAGAGGGGTGTGGTATGGGGTTCCGACAGTCGGGATCCCAACAGTCATTAGCCCTATGTCGGGATTCCGACTGCCCGGACTCAGACAGCATGACGAGCGCAACAAAGCTCGTTGCACTTGCCCTGCTGCGGGCACGGTGGCTCGCTATTCTCCCTCTATGGGGGTCGTGGACCCCCACGAGGGAAAATAGTGGGTGGCCGTTGGGCATCCGGCTGTCTGCGTTTTGACAGTCGGGATCCCGACGTCGGGTAAATGACTGTTGGGATCCCGACTGTCGGGAACGCGTCCGGCACTCATATAGAGCACTACTTGAACTAGTTTTTGTTATAATTGGTTTCAGACAAAAAAAAAATCACTTTATTGAGACTGCAGAAGCTCACATCAATCTTTGCTTCCTATGGCTTGGTCTACTCAGAATCAATGCAATAAATCATACACACAGACACAATTCTCTTTTACACTGTAGTCTAGAGAATAATATCAACCCCCACCCTCCCCAATCCTCCCCCCAGCCCCCATTTTACTCATGGAATTAAAAGTCTGTGCAAAGATATAGAATCAAATATCTATGTCTTGCAACACATTGGGCAGTATTCAATGATCATTATCGCGATGTGCAGCGAATCCTGTTACATTCGCCATATTCAGGAGGGCTGGAGCATTCGCTGCCAGCCCTCCGTCACCCTATTCAACACTGCAGGGGCTCGGTGCCCCTGACGGCGATTTTTAACCCAGGGATGGCGGCAGGCAGGGAGATGGAAGCCCCCCTGCCTGCGACGGAATGTGTGGGAGAGCTGGCAGGGGCGCGTTGGAGGGATTTTCAGTGAAAATTATTCACTGCAGGGAGTGAAAACAGCCCAATTCGCTGAAAAAAAAAAAATGGTGAATCGGGAGCATTGAATACTGCCCATTGTGATACATTTGCAAACAAAAGAAGCAGAGGGAAACACACTACACAGCACAACTGGACACACACAAACACATTAGGCATACATTAAGGCAGGCCCTTCCATATCACACATTCTAATTAACAGCATCTGAGGCCTTCTGATCCTGGCAGGCATCCGGTAGCGGCAGCGATACACAGCTTCACTGTCACAATCCGCATCCCTGGCCAATATACTGGGGGGAATTTACTAAAGGAAATTTGTAAAAAATAGGTGTATTTGTATCCAGAAATACACTTATTTTTGACATTTACAATCCCGAAAATATGGCAATTCGTATTCGTATTGATAGCACATCAATACGAATACGAATTGCCATATTTTCGGGAAAGAAAATGTCAAAAATAAGTGTATTTCTGGATACAAATATACCTTTTTTTTTTTACAAATTTCCTTTAGTAAATTCCCCCCACTATTACAAGGCATCCCGACACCTTCACAACAGGCCTCATTGTACATTACGCACTCTGACCTGAGACAGGTTCCTGCTATCCTCTATGCCCCGCCATCAGCACTGCAACATGGGAGATAAGGAGAAGGGCAATACCAATATGGCAACAAGTGCAGCATCACAAACAGGAGACACGCTGTCTCAGTTGGCTCTGCACCTCCTTGACAATCAGTTCGCTGACAGTTTTGTGATGTAGAAATGGAAGCCCAGTAAAGTAGGCAGGCATTTTTAAAGAAATCAAAGACACTATGGGGTTTATTTAGTAAGACGGGAGTTCCACTGAAGATGTTAAGGGCAAACAATCAGATTCTATTATCTTCTAGAAGGTGCTAAATAGATTCTGATTGGCTGCCCATAGCAGCAATCCATCTGTAATAGAACTCCCATAAACCCTATTTTTCCCATCCTGCAAGAACAGGCTGCTTTGTATGTCTTTACAGGAGATTAACTACAACTTGTTTCAAATTATACATAAAGTACAGGCTAATGAATCCAGATTGGGGATCAAGTGATTTCTGAAGTTAGAACATAATACTATGATCTGCAAAAGTCTATTTTCTATGTCAAATTCTGATACCTAGCTGTCTCCATACAAGTGTATGGGCTGTGAGAAGCTTGGTGTGTGAAGTGCTGAAAGAAAGAGGGTCTAATGTAATTCCTCCACATGAATAGAGCGAAAACGAGGCCGAACATCATATTCCCGCGAGACCGGAACGCTATATAAGTTCCGGCTTCTGGCACAATCTTTATTCTGCATGTGAAAGTCAGACAGCAAGGATGTGTCCATGCTGTCTGCAGAGAGGAGGGATGGACAAACTGCAAAGGGGAAAGCTATGGGGGCTGCAGGAGGGGGGGGGGGGGGGACAAACTAAAGGGGAACTAATAGGCTGCCTAACTTTATGGGGGCTGCTGACGGGAAAACTATCTACTAAGGGGGAACTACTGAGCGGCCAGGGTACAACTACTAAGGGGGAACTACTGTGATGGAAACTATACTAAGGGGGAACTACTGAAGGTACAACTATTAAGGGGGCATTACTAAGGGTACTATTATAGGGGCTGCTATATGGGACTACTGTGGGGGACAACTAAAGGGCTCTAAGAAAAAAAAAAGTTAGACAGCCATAAAATTCCAGTGATAGTCCAGTGATACTGTAGTTAAGTCCAGTGGTACTTCCGTTAATTCCAGTGATACAGCTGAGAGCCGCATAAGTCCAGTGGTACTGCCGTTAAGTCCAGTGGTACAGCAGACAGCTGTATAAGTCCAGTGACAGTCCAGTGGTACTGCCGACACCCGTATAAATCCAATGACAGTCCAGTGGCACTGACGTTAAAGTCCATTGGAACTGCTGCAGAAGTCCAGTAATACTGCCATTAAAGTCCAGTGATACTTCTACATAAGTCCAGTCCAGTCAATCTGCTGCAAAAGTCCAGTCCAGCAACACCAAATAGGTGTTGCTAACTGGAATCCGTACCCCAGGCGCTGCGCATGGCATGCTGTGGGCTTAACTGTAAGGCCATTAGGGATACTGTACCGCAAGCCTGTCATCTCATTCACACCTGATGCAGAAACCCAGAAGCCTTATGTAATTATGCATCTGGTACATGCCTATGGCACTTAGGGCTACGCTTGTGGTTTGTCACAATGTACGCAAATGAAGTTGACTTAAAAAGTGTATGTAGGGACTTGGTGGGGAAATGCATGCCGAGTTTAGTTTTGTAAGAGTGGACTAACACTCTTGCAGAGCTAAACTCAGCATACATTTCCCTACCGAGTCCCTGGTGCTGAATGAGCATCTACAGTGCATAATTACTGTACAACACGGTAGCAGGGCGATACTATCGTCCACAAGGGAGCCCACCCGTATGGAGCTACAGTAAGCTAGACATACAGTCGGTAAAGTGGCTACAAAGGCAGACCGTAAATGGCAAGGGCACTTCACATATCCATCCATACCACCCAGCTGCAAAGCAGTGCAATTAAATGCATTTTCATGCTTATGCCATAGTACAACTTAGTGCGCCATAACAGGACATTTCTCATGGCCCGACAATAAGCCAGGATAGCAGGCCAACAAGATAGATGAGCGTGGCGACATCTGTATTATGCCAACTAAATTTTACTAATTGCCCGTTTCCATCTCTGGATTCACAATAAAATCAGCCAGGACATTTTTAAATCAGTCTGAATATGCTTTAAGTTCCTAAAAATCTTCCTTAGAACATAACGCATTATCGGAGTTGGTTTCCTTGTTCAATGAATACAGTATGTGGTTCTGGGGGCTTGAAACTACGGTAGCTGTCTTTTCTGGGATTGAGGAGAAAATATTTGTTAAAGTCAACCAGATTCCTACATATGAAGGCTGAGCAGTGCTAATAAAGTGCAGAAAGCTATTTGGTGCCGTATGAATTTGGTGGGCCGCGCAGGCTTCTTGCTAAATGGAGCTCTCAAGCATGAGGAAGTGTATCAGAAGCTAGTAAGAGTCTTCAAGTAAGTTAGTGAACAGCAATTCTGCTTGCATTTTCTGGGGGTGGTCAGTTGAAATAGGTGAAAAATGACTCATTTGAAAGCTCAAACTGGACTTTTCGCATCAAGTTCATTCGTTTAGTCACTTTCTGTGGCTAATTCCAACTAAAATGATGTACTATCCATCACCAATTGAATATAACCCCATGATTAACAAATTAATTCCCCACAAAGAGTTTAACAAAGTAGAGTATGCCCCTAAGAGGAGGGGTACACTTGTGGCTATGGTCCTATAGCAACTGGTGTAGCTCCTTGGAAACCAAGTTTGGCGAAGATTCCCTTTCAGGTGGTCATTAACTTCAGTGCTCAATCATGCCCCACACAGGAGTGAATTTGTAATGTGAAAGTTAATTTGCTACACTAATAATATCTCATTAATGGACAAGGTTTAATGTGTCATTGTTGGTGCTGAATCAGATATTAGTTTTTGTTTACTAATCTTTATTACAGTTCACATAACCTTGAAGATTTTGTGTGCTGATATATCGATCATACTGTGAACATATCACATTTTAAACAAACTATAATTATGTATATTGTAATGTAATGTAAGTATTATGTAATTTAATGTTATTTATAGACAAATATGATACCTTTTGTATTAACAGTACTTAGTGCTGTCCGCCATATATAATGCTGACAACGAGCTTAGTGCTTTAATTTACACCACACTGCAATAACATAAAGAGGGGTTTACTAATAATCCAGGTTTTACTACAAAGCATCCTGTTTTGCCTCTGTCAAACACCACACAGAGAGCCAAGTGTCTGTCATCCAGCCTGAGGGATTAAGTTCTTCTTTTATAGTGTGATACTTGTACCAATTTATAAAAAATATAGATATGGTTTCTTAGTGCTGATATCCATCTATATTTTGGCTTTAGCTCTTGCCGCAGAGGTAGTACATGACAGCTGCTAGGAAATGGAGAGCACTGAAACCTTCCCCCCTTTCAGTCACCACATTTCAGTTGCCGTGGTGATTAATCCTGAATTGAATGGCTGCCTTTGTACATTTCTTTTCAGAAAAAACTTTATGTAAACCTAAACGAAAATCATGCAACTGATTGAAAAAACATGAATATAACTAGCAGGTACAGTACTGAGGTTGTGATCAACAGGTCTTGTATATTTAAAAATAAATTTTATTCTAACACCCCTCCCCCCCCCCCCCCCCCCCCACACACACACACCGCCAGAAAAAAAACCTTCACCTTTGGAAGTAATTACACTTCAGAAAATGTTCCTGTAACACATTATAATCTTTTCTCTGAATCCCCCCCCCCCAAAAAAAAATTCAAATAAACATCATTGCCTGTGGCATTGTTTTCCCGTAACATTATACTTTTAGGTGTGTATAGAGAATGTTTCACTTTTAAAATGCTACTCTAAAACCCTGTATACACATGGCAACGCCACCTTCATGCTGAGCGAGGTGCTTAAGCACAGATCGATCATCACACATCGCACCACACAAACGATGCACCTGCGGAGCGATCTGTGCTAATCAGTTTTTTTGCTAGGCAAAACATGGCGATCTAGCTATGCACTGTAAAGGTGATCAAGCTCCCAATCACCTTCCTTTTAATCTAACAAATCGCCTATGATTTTAACTAACTACTGTCAGTGGTCAAAGTGTGAATTTAAATGAAGTGGGGGATATGGAAAATATAATCAACTGGGGTACATCTAGAACCGCACAGTAGCGGTTTTGATAACATATGTAAAATCAATTTTAGATTATTTTTTACTTACTTATTTTTGTCTTTATGTGCCATTTCCACACCACGCTGACTCTGATTCTGCCCCGATGACATCACTTTCTCCTTCATTGTGCCCTGTCTATCTGATGGTTTCTACTGTACCTCCTATTCTGACCTGTCTTTCTTTTCATTTACCCTTTTTATCCCTACTGAAAGCCCCTTGTGACTTCTCTCTCTATTTGCCCCATCCTGCCCTCCCTTCTTAATGACCTCTCTGTTTCCTCCAACTCTCCTAACTACCTCTCAATGTGCTCACCCTTTATGTCCCCTCCACGTATATCTTCTCGGTCTCACTCATACTGTACCCGCTTTCCTAATTCTTTACTAACCTCTTTTACAATTTGCCCTCACTTAGAGATGACCCTTTTGCAGAGGAGGCGGCACTGATATGGGGAGGAAGCATAGCATGGGAGCCAGGGAACAGGAAGGAAGGAATTAGCACAAACAGGAGCAGTGAAAAAACATAGAAGTCATTAGTATAGACTAACGAATAGGGAGTGAGGCAAAGGAGTGCAGCTTCGACAACCCTGCCTTTGCTGCATCGTGCACACTCAATGCTGTATATATAGACTTGGCTGGCGGCTGGGAGGAAGGCATTTTGTTCCGATTGTGTTGGAACAAGCAGTGGCTGGGAAAGCATCCACTGCTGTCCTCCCGCTGCTGTCAAAAGTGCTATGTGTAGAAGAGCGGCAATAATGTACAGCTAGTGTATACCACCCCACTTCGGACGACTACTGTATGTAAATTGAGACACAAACAAGATTGCCATTCGCACAGGACCCTCATAACTTTTGAGGATTATGGGTGGACCCCCAATTAGCTAAGTACATTGGATATATTCTGTAACAAGTATTGTGGGGTGTGTGCTACCTCTGGACATCAAAATTTACACATATAACAAAAAGAGAAAAGTATGTCCTGATGTGGTGCACCTACTGGGACTCACACGAATAAAAGTTAACTTTTATTAACAATTTTTAAGATAGCGAAATATAAAAACACACAAACAAGACATGTACGCAATGTGTTTAAAAAACGGCGGCTCACTGACTCCACACTACGTTTTGACTGTTATAATATGTTTATATACAGGTATAAGTAGCCGACACTTCTAGTAGTATTATATTGTTAAATTTAATATCGTAGTGTCTTTTTTTGTCTAGATTCCCCTGTGCGGGGGCGCATAGAAATGATAGTGGTGTGGTGGTTATATATCCATAGGGTTGACACAATATTTTGGTGCAAGCCACAGGAAGGTAGAAGGAAGACTCTTTTTGGATAAGTTGACACTAGTGTCGACCAATATGACGGGCAGCAACTTTGAAATGATCCAACTTATTGGTGGCTATCACTAGTGGTGAAGTCAAATATATATATGTGGGTCACCAATAATCCACAGACTGGTGTGGGATTTGATTAACAATATATGTATGATTGTCAACATAAAGGTTGACTGATAATGATTCCCACCGGGCAGATTAAACACTCTGTCTCTTTGATTTAACTTTAGGGAGTCATATTCGCACTATTGCTAAAATATCTCTATAGCAATGTGCGTGACTTCTCTAAATATGACACATATCTGCAAATGCAAGTGTCATGCAGCTGTGTCAAACACAATATTGTCTGTATGTGCTAATATCTGTAGCTGGAAATGCTTCTAGCAAGAGACAGTCTCAGTGTAACCGATATTAATTATGAATCCAATTTCAGTGTCAACTGGTATAGCTGTAATTGATATTAAGCAAGAGTCAGGTTGTCAAGTCGATTAGTATGTCAACACCACTAGGTACAGGCTCAGGAACTATGAGGTAGCCCTTATGGTGGTTTTTCACAGTAACTCAGTAATTCTGGATATCAGTATGTAATCCGCATATTAAATATAATTATGTGTCCAAAAGGATGATAATTGTTGGGACTACTGCGGTAATGTTACATTCGACAATGCAGGAGGGCAGGAATTAATGCTGGGTGTACTAGTCAGCACTGAAAATTACTATTAGTGTGTAATTCACACAAAATAATTTTTATATGCCTAGGTGCGGCAGGTGCACTAATAACGCCTCTCTGGGATGTTGAGGGCGTGATATGCAGTGCCCAGATTGGAGCAGTATTGCTGGGTTAAAGCAAAACACTCCAAACCCCCCTTGCAAGTTAATAATCTGTGGCTTGAGAGAATCACCAATTGCGCCCACCACACAAGTGAGGATCTCCTCACTCTGTCAGATCATGCTCCTAAAACACATTTGTGGGGCTCCTGTAAAATGAGAAATACAGATCAAAATACATCCTAGTCAATGTGCGAATCAGAGAGCGTCACCGCTAGCCGGCGCGCGCTTCGCTACAGCTTTTTCAAGGCCAACCCGACTGGCCATGACTGTATGTAAATTGACCTTCTTATGTACCGACATCTGTATAGTTCCCACTATACAGATGTGTTGACATACATCTATCCTTTTTGTGTGTTAAACAGCCCTTCTAGTCCCACCATGCCGCACCATGTCTTGTTAGTGCCGAATGCCTTTTCAGTGACTATTTACATTAAAACATGTCTTATTGGCAAAGTGCATCTGCGTATGAAATGCTTAAGCAATGGAAAAAAACTGTAATGTAACATTTTGTATGCAGATATAACAATATAGGCAAAAATATAGGCATATCACATATAATTTTATCAGCAGAAGTTGCTTGTGTGTACTTTTCACATTGCTTTGTGAATAAGACATTTAAACAAGAATGAATATTGCTTAGATACTACACAACGCTTTATGTGTAGTGAACAGATGTATGTGGACACATCTACACATTCCTGTTTACCTGAAATACCTGTCGACATTTAAATATATAAAATTAACACTATATAACTCCTTAAATAAGTTTACCCATTCATCTAAAAAAGTGGTTCAAAAACTTTCTTGAATACCGGCGCCCTAGAGTATCAGCATTTTTTTCACAGTACCCCTAGCCCAAATATCTTACGAAGAAATTTTGAGAAAGTGTTTGAAGAAAATTGTGCTTAGGTTCAGTTATGTGGTGAACAGGGTTCTGTTTCTGTCCTGGATCACCAACCTGAGGCAACTCTGCAAGAGCCCTGCAGAACCCCAGGTTGCCTAGGCACACAGGGGGTTATTCTGGTTCACTCGCAAAGGCACAATCACTTTCAAATGGACAAAGCCATGAGCACTGCAGGTGGGGCAAATGTAACTTGTGCAGAGAGAATTAGATTTGGGCGGAGTTTGTACTTCAAACTGATATCTATATTGCAGTGTAAAAATAAAGCAGCCAATATTTACCCTGTACAGAAACAATAAAACACCCACATCTAACTGTCTTTGCACATGTTACATCAGCCCCACCTGCAGTGCACATGGTTTTGTCCATTAGAGAGTGATTTTTGCCTTTGCGAGTGAACTAGAATAACCCCCACAGTTTGGAAACTACTGATTTAGTGGCTGGATCTTCCAACAAAAATGTATGAAAATGCATCAGAAAAATCTTCGGAGCACAGAAAATCAAGACAAGCATGTTAAAAAAAAAAAAAAACTCATTGACATATTAATAAAAAAAATTGCCTGGAATCTTGGACAGTTTTAGGAAAAAACACACATTTCCCTGAATAGTTTTGTGTGAAGGACATTCACACCAACCTATTAATTTGTCAGTACTATTCAAATCTTGCCAAGACACTTCAACAAAATGTTAAAAACAGATAAAATAAACAACGATTACACACACTACAATTTTAATCTTGTGTTGTATTCCAATGCTGCAACCCACAAATTTCATCCTGTCCATGCTACAGTATATAAAAGAATAAGTGTTCATTCTAGCACCCTTTATCTTTCAAAAAACATTTAGACACCTGGGATGTTTCTCTCTCTCTCTGGGCCTTATTTTGGTTCATTCTTTCTGACAAAATCCTTCTTAGATGGACAAAACCATGTGCACTGCAGGGGGGGCAAATGTAACATGTGCAGAGAGAATTAGATTTGGGTGAGTAATTTTGTTTCTGTGCAGGGAAAATACTGACTGCTTTATTTTTACACTGCAATATAGATCTCACTTTGAAGTAAAACCCCACCCAAATCTAATTCTCTCTGCACAAGTAACACCTGCCCCACCTGCAGTGCACATGGTTTTGCCCATCTAAGAAGGATTTTGTCAGAAAGAATGAACCAAAATAAGGCCCTCTGTTATGATGTATCTAACACACACTGTACTCTGTATCTTAGCAGTTAGTTACAGACCATGCTGCGGTAAAAGCACCAGAGCAGAGAGCGCCACCTAGGCAGGAAAGAGGAACTGCATGGGTTTTGAAAGGTGCAGTGTGCTAGAATGAATTATATAATAATAATAATAATAATAATAATAATAATAATAATAATAATAAAACAACAGATGAAGAACTTCTTACTCTTCATTATAAAGTAGCAGATTCAAATGTTAAAAATCAATACTTTATTACAAACTATGAAACAACAAATATTTTTTATTACTATTTCTTATAAAATTTGTGTAAATAATTATTGTTACCAGGATCTCTCATTTCGGTACTTTCTCATCTTTGCGGCCACAGATTACGCAAGTTACGTTAGCCGCTTTGAGAATAGAATCGGCCCTGCGTATTAGGGTTCGCTCGCCACAACTTTAATAAAGGTAAAATATGGTGACGTGGATACAGGAGGATGGCGTGGACCCAGGGTGGTGCGGGTTATGTTATGTAAGTTCCGTAGCATAAGCTGTGGCCGCAAAGATGAGGAAGTACCCTCATTTCTATCCCCTGTCACAGTCTGCTTGTACTTCATAAAAATGTTCCGTGGATACTCAACATTTCATTGTTTCTGGTTGTGTCAATAAAACTACATATTCAAATATCCCATGCACACAGAGAATATGACCTGACCTGTCATACCCTAATATCTTCATCTATTACTAGTAATGTTAGTAAATGCTCATTTAATTATTCTCTATCTTTAAGACCAATTGCTCACTTCCACACACACACACACACACACACACACACAAAATATGAATATGGCCAATGCAGGACACGACTCCATACGACCGGCATCAGCCATATTTTAGGGGAAATACAACTTGTAAATAGGGCAGATTTACTACTCTACCGTATTTACAGGATTCGACTTTGGAAACGCAAATAAACAGAACAGACTCAATTTCACAGTCCAGAAAAATGCTATGGAGTTCTAGCATACTTCAGTGCCACTTCCGCATACGCTCTTCTCTTTTTTTGCACAAGTGACAGAACATACTGAACCCTTGATTCTAAAAACCTTTGCCATGGTTAATTTTACCTTTTATTTCTACAGCCAGAAACTTTACACACACATGTCAATTTTGAGTCCTAAGGTCCTTTTTTAACCCATGACAAAATAATCCTCAAATAGATGGTTTCAAAAACAGTTCACATTTATAATTTTTTAGGTCCATTACTATCAAGGACTGTTTGAAAAATCAGTTGAAATAAATTATGTTTAAATACTTCAATTGTGGGCAGAAGAATGTAACAGAAATGGCTACTGAAACCCCCCTTAAAAGTAACATGATTTTATGCTTTCTCTACGGTGAATACTATGGATCATTACACTTTATGTACTTTTATTTCCACAAAATAAATAAAAATGTTGGTAAGAATAATTAGGGGCATTCAATTAGAGCCGATTTTTCACCTAGGTGAAAAGAATAATCACTTTTCTTAATATTTTAGGGTGAATGGGGATTCACCTTATTCAATTACGGTGGCAAAAAAAATTGCCAGTGGCAAAAAAAACACCTGCATTGGTAAATAAGCCACTTTCTGGGCGAATTGCTGCCATTTTGACAACCTTTTAAGGCATTTTTTGCCCATGCCTTTTCACCCAAAACAAATGAAAAGCCATGGATGAAAAATGCCTTCAATAGCATTGAAAAAGTCTGCAATTAAATAGGCAGGCATTAAATTAGTTCAGTTTTATCGTTTATCTGTAAAAATGGGAACTAATTGGAGGCGTGGCCACGGACGAGCAGGAGTGAGGAGTATGGTCGCAGCTCCCCTGGCTACACATCCATAAGAAAAATGCGTGCAGAGTAAGCCTGCTTACCCGTTTATGTCTCCGGCAGAGAGCGAGGGAGTGATGCCGCTGGGGAACGCTGGACGGAGGCACAGTTGAGACCGACATAATATACAACTGAGCTGCCTTGGTCCTGGAAGCGGAGCCCAGCAGCCGGAACAGAATACTGTGTGCTTCGCGGCGGGGAGCGCTTCTCCCGTGCACACTTCCGGGAGTGAGTGGGGAAGTGACGCGGTGTGGAGGCGCTGGAACGGAGACCTGGCTACAGGAGAAAGCAGGCACACAGCGCGCTCGTCTCCCCCTTCGCTCACCAGCAGAACTAATCGGCCGCTTTATCATCCAGCGTATACAGCTGCAAGCTGCGCTGGAAGACAATAAAAGTAAACGTGAGACAGAGACGCAGGCACAGTTGGAATCTGGCTTATGAGCAGTCTCCCCAGCTCATTAACAGTACCCAGCAACAGTGACACCTCCCAGCAGGTGGACAGGGAGTGTGGTGGCGCTCAGGGCACCCAGAGACGCTGACTTGTACCCAGCCTTCTCCCTGTGAGTGGCAGGTGCAGAGGAGAAGTGCTGGCAGCTCAAGTCAGACAGAAATCGGCAGTCTGAACATACAGTGCTGAATGAAGCACCAACAATGGCCTGAAAGCGCCGGGATAAAGGCACAGACACTGGGAACGCCGGTATACACAGCCCACGGCAACCAGCAGAAACTGAAGTGTGAATACCTGCTCGGGCTCCCACGGGGAGAATTCTCTTCCAAACCGTACAAGACTGTTGCTGTGCCACAGGAAGGTGTGAGCGTCTGGATGGTAACGACGGCAATTGGACACAGTGAAACGGTGAAAATCCACGGTTGCAGAAAGGGGTGAGTGAGTCCGGCTTATAAAAAAGTGCCTAATAACTGATGTTGATGGACTGGGTAGCTCTGTAAGAAATAAATCAGGTGAACTCTATCGCATCAAGGGCCCATTATACTTGGGTTGTTTGTCCGGTGCCCACGTGATACTTCCCTTGTAGGAAGGAATTGACTTTCTTTAACAAAAGTTGGGAGACTGTATTAAGCACTGAGCATAATGGGGAAGACAGGCAACACAGCTGCGGCAGCACGCCTTGAAAAATATGCAAGGTCCCAAGCAGGGATTTCATCACAGTCAAACATTACCACTCCACAAACCACCCCTGCTAAAGGATCAAACCCCACTATAACCCCTGCTATTACCTCAGATATAACATTACAACAGATACTCGATGCAATCAGTAGCAGTGAGACTAGACTGCTTGAGAAAATTAATGATGTACAGGTGGATACAGCACAGATAAAGCAGGACGTCAAATCTGTGAAAGAGAGAATTAAAGAGGCGGAAAATCGTGTCTCTAGTCTGGAGGACTCTAACACTAAAATGTTAAAATCAATGGACATAATGGCCGGGCAAATTCGTGATATAAACCTGAAATTGTCCGACGTGGAAGGAAGGCTACGTCGGAACAATGTGAGGTTGGTGGGCCTCCCTGAAAGAGAGGAGGGCAACGAGGTGCCAAAATTTGTGGAACAATTATTGAGGGAGAATTATAATGCCTCTTCCTTCTCAGGCCAATTTGCGGTCGAAAGAGCGCACAGAGTACCAACTAAACCCTTGCCACCAGGGGCTCCACCCCGTACTCTTATATTTAAAATGCTTAATTATCAAGATCGGGACACAATCCTGCGCCTTTCACAGGTGAAAGGTCCCATGGACTACAAAGGTGTAAAACTGGCAGTATTCCCAGACTTTTCTATCGAGGTGCAGAAGAGCAGGGCAAAATATGCTGATGTTAAAAAACGCCTAAGGTCCCTGGACATAAAATATTCCATGCAGTTCCCGGCCAAATTGAGAGTCATCATTGACGATGGAACAAAATTTTTTCACTCACCAAAGGAGGCTGGAGAATGGCTGGACAGCAGATTTCCAGCTGGGCATCAAATAGCTGCTTAAGTTGGGATGTCTGTGACCCACCGGTTGTTGGGGGTAAAGGGTTGTGTTGCTTGAGTATAAGAGGCTAACGATGTTAAATGTTAGAACCGTTGATATTAACTAAATATGTCGTTTTTGAATAGTCCAGTTGAAATATTAAGTAATATCGTAAAAGCATAATATAAGCTGGATAGGGATGCCTGTTGCTGGGGGGTGGGGTGGGGAGGTGTGCTAAAATGAGGCTGTGCTGGATTTTGCATAACTGTAAGTAGAAAAGTCGGAAAAAATGTTTTTACATAGTCGGGTAATGAATAATACTGTAGAGATAATAAGGAACATGCATTTTTCTTTAAAAAAAAAAAAATAAAAAAAAATAACTAAAAAAATAAAAAATATATACTTATTGAAAAGTAAAAATAATAAATAAGCCAGGGGAGGGGAACTATTACGGTCTCAGGAATAAGTGGCTACAGGGGATTTTTTGCCTCATACAAATTGGGAGCAGGATAGGGTAACCTAACCTGCAAGGGAGGAGGGTGGAGAGGATAAGTATACCAAGGGGGGGGAGGTATACAGGGTGGTGGGAGGGGGGTATATGTAAGGGGGTGTGTGTTATATGTTGGACAAAGACATCAAGGCACCAAGAAAATGTATGCAAAAATGCTGGCGGTGGAAGGGGGACGGAGAAAAGGGGATTATCTTAAAGCTGACTAATGGTACGGTTATTAACATGGAATACTAGGGGGATGAACAACAAGATAAAGTGGTCGTTAGTTCTGCGGTACATCAGGGGCTGCGCCGTAGATATTGTTTGTTTAACTGAGACCCATTTGATAGGTGGGAAACTTATGGCCCTAAAAAAGGCTTGGGTAGGTCATGTTTTTCATGCCCCCTTCACATCGTCAGCACGTGGTATATCAATTCTTATTAGAAAGTCCATTGCGTTTTCATATACAAGAGTTAAAATTGACCCTGGAGGGAGATTTATTTGTTTGGATTGTGTGATTAACAACTTACATATTCTTTTACTCGCTGTGTATATCCCGCCCCCCTTTTCCTTTGATGTCATGGTGAAGATAGCAGATTTTGTTGCATTAACCCCAGAGGTCCCAGTAATTTGTCTCGGCGACTTTAACAACGTGCTAGATGCAAAAATAGATAGATGGAACAAAAATGCAACGGGTATCAAAAGGGACAGTAGCTCTAAGAACTTTGGCAGTTTTGTGATAGATATGGGGTGGGTGGACCCATGGAGAGAAAATAACCCAAACGTAATACAATACTCTTGTTTTTCTGCATCACACACTGCCTTCTCAAGAATTGATATGGTTTTTGTTTCCAGGGTGCTGTTGCCTTCAGTCAGTGAAGTTAGTTACAAAACTCGGGGGATCTCCGACCACTCCCCACTAGTGATAGAACTGAGAGAGTTGACTGACAGGGGTTGCCAATTTTGGAAGTGTGATGCCGCATGGTTAAACAATCCGGAAGTGACAACAGGACTGCTAGATCAATGGGGTGAATTCTGGGCAATCAATAAGGGGACCGCAACAGAAAATATAACTTGGGATGCTTTCAAAGCCTTTTTAAGAGGGACACTTAAAAAAAAAATAGGTATTGTGAAAAGAACAAACCGTCAAAAACTAATGGAATTGGAGAAAAATTGTAACATAAATGAAGCAAAATTTTTGACAGAAGGTACAGTTGAGGCGAAAAAAGTGTGGGAGGCCTCTAGAGAGCGGTGGTTGGATTACTTAAACACAGCAAATGTTAAAAACATGAAAGTAAACGCACAGAAGCTATATAATAATACAGACAGGGCCGGGAGATATTTAGCCTATCTTGCTAACGTAGATAAACCATTAAACACGATTCATAAAATAAAGGATTTATCAGGGGCATTGCAATTTAAAACACCAGAAATAGGCGGTGCATTTAGGGAGTATTTCTGCGGGCTGTACAGGACTAGGGTGCAATTTGATCAGTACCAAACCCGGGAGTACATTAGTAATATAGGGCTACCATCCCTTGAGGAGGGGGAAAAGCAGTCCATGGAAGGCCCCATAACACTGGAGGAGATAATGGCGGCGATCAAAGAATTACCAGCGGGAAAGCCCCGGGACTGGATGGCATCCCGATGGATGTATATAAAAAATATGCGGAATTTCTCGCCCCATTATTGCTCGAGCTGTATAAATCTTGCTTTGAGACAGGAGATTGTCCGCAAACAATAATGGAGGCGAGAATAATCCTACTACCAAAGCAGGGGAAGGATCAGGAGGACTTAGAGGCATATAGACCTATTTCTCTACTGCCCTCAGAAGCTAAAATTCTGGCAAAACTATTGGCAAGGAGGCTGGGCGGAAATATTGATAGGATTATTCACCCGGATCAAACCGGCTTCATGCCCGAGAAATCTACATCCATCAACATCAGAAAAGTATTTAGTCACCTACAAGTCATTGATAATAATAAAGAGGATACAGCAATAATGTCATTAGATGCCATTAAGGCATTTGATGCAGTTGAATGGCCATACCTGTGGGAGGTGATGAGGGCGTTTGGATTCGGGCCGAACTTTGTGAGATGGGTTCAGCTTCTCTATTCTGATCCAAGGGCCAGGGTGTCGGTGAATGGGTGGACGTCTTCTGCCTTCTCCCTCTCAAGGGGGACGAGGCAGGGATGTCCACTGTCACCGAGCCTGTTCGCATTGGCGGTGGAGCCTTTGGCCTGCGTCATGAGAAGGCATCCTGATGTAAAAGGATTTGGGGCAGGACCGGTGACCGATACAGTGGCTTTATATGCCGATGATGTATTAATATTTTTGCAGAATTACAGGGACGCAGCTTCTAGGGTCCTTCAGTTAATTACGACGCATGGAGGACACTCGGGCTTTGAAATTAATGTTCACAAATCCTGTATATTGGCAATAAAAAAACAGCCTATTATCGGGGCACAGGGAATATTGCCAATTAAATGGACAGAGGCCTTTAAATACCTCGGGATATGGATCACCAGAGACCCTTTTGAATTCATTAAAGTAAATATACAGCCACTGTGGGAGTATGTGGGTAGCAAGTTTAAAACTTGGAGTAAGCTCCCAATCTCAATGTCTGGGCGGGTAAATTTAATAAAAATGATCATTTTGCCGAAAGTCCTGTACATTTTGCAGCAGTCTCCGGTGTATTTGCCAACGGCCATCTTTAAAAGGCTGAATAGCTTAATATCATCCTTTTTATGGGATAACAAAAGAGTTAAAATTAAACTAGAGACCCTAATGAGGAAAAAGGGGCAAGGCGGATTAGCACTCCCCAATTTCAGATTGTATTATCTGGCTGGCCAGTTGGCACATATACGGGAGTGGGTGGTAGAGGACATAGGGACTAACCTAGTTAAAATATTGATTGCTCAAGGCAAAGGAAACAACAGTCCAGTACAACTTTTGCTAAAGGGGGCTGTATCAAAATTTGATGCACCATTAGTAGTACAGGCGATTAAAGTCTGGCGTGAAGTTGGTAAAATAACCAAATACAATGATATAGAAATAGACCATCCTCTATCAGACTATAGACGATTTAAAGTACTTAGCGAACTACGACCTGATGCAATATGGGGTACATATGGGATTAGTGCAATGAGTCAATTGTTTAATACTGAGGGGCTGAAATCATTTGCACAGCTGGCGGAGGAATTTTCACTCCCACGGTCATTTTTTTTTAGATTTTTACAAATAAGAAGTGCATTAGAGACCCAGTTTAGGAACGATACACCTATATTTTCAGTTTCCCCTATAAAAAAAACCCTACTGGTAGGGGGTAAAAAGAAAGTAGTATCAAGGCTGTACAATCAGTTAGTGGAAGCCATTTATGATGATAAAATGGGGGAACTCAGAGTAAAATGGGTAGAAGATGTTGGTAATATAACAGAAATAGAATGGAATATGGCCCTGAAGATGGTCTCAGTAGCCACTAACTCAATAAAAATCCAGCAAGTACAACTATATATTGTAAATAGGAGCTATTTGACTACAAATAGATTGGCTAAGATTAAGGGCAGCACTTCATCTCTTTGTCCTAAATGTAACAATGGTATAGGCACGCTTTGGCACTTACTATGGGATTGTCCAGTTCTGAGAATTTTTTGGTCTAAAGTAATCAAATCAATCAACAACACAGGGATACCTGAATCAGCGTTAGGGCCTAAAAGCTGTATACTTGGAATCTGTATGGATGGGAATCTGAATAGATATGATAAAGCTTATATAATTAACCTATGTGCCCTGGCAAAACTACTCATAGCAAGAGTATGGATGGCAAAAGATGGACCAGAACATGTAGCTTGGATTAACTTAGTCAACCTCACAATGGGACAAGAAAAATATGTATATATAGGTAGAAATAGCACGAACACATACACAAAAATTTGGCACAGATGGATTAGTTCTGGGCATACGGTAGTTAGCCCGGTCTTAGGTTAGCACTGATTAAAAAAAATAAATAAATATTTTTTAAATAAATAAAAACATAGAAACGTAAGGATAATTATAAAGGATGTAAGAGTCACAAATACCGTAAAATAAGCACGATGTTAATAGAAACAATCATAAACACGTTTTTAACACGGTTATTGAAATAAAATTAAAAAAAAACAACAAAAAAAAAACATTAATTACACAAAACATTGATATATTGTTTAGGGATAATAATGTCGTAAAGGTTGATGGAAAATATGGTGATGTTAACCACATGCTACAAATAAAGATAGTCCGAGGATCTAGGGAAGCTGAGTCCGCACTATAATATTAAACTATAGCGAGTAATAGACTATAAGAATTGATATTTAGTAAACGAAGTAGTAAACCTACAATTTTCCCGTTACCAAACCCACATGGTATAGATCGTTCAGCAGGTGCCGGGTTGTCCTAAAAGAGGGTCTTGTCCAAACTGTATGTATTGTACTGTAACTGTAATGTATGTCATGTAAAGGTAAAGCATATTGGTTTACCAATGAAATGTATATGTATTTATGTTATTGTTGCAAAAAGAAAATAAATTCAAATTTAAAAAAAAAAAAAAAAAAAAAAGGGAACTAATTGAATAACCCCTATATCGGCATTTAAAAATAAATCTGAGTACACAAACATACTAAAAATCCCTAGTACATTCATTGGAGCTCTTTCCTACCATTACCTCAATTTTGCGGGTGGTTATATTTGCAGGAAGCTGGGAGAATTGCTTCAGTTCAAAGACATCTCGTACTGCCCATCGGCTCATGTGATTCTCAGCTTTGCTTGATCCAACCACATTTTGATTTGAATGAACATAAGCAACTTCAGAAACACCACCTAAAATTGAAAGAACAATCAAAGGATATATTTGTAGTAATGCTGAAGGTTAAGCAATTACCGTTAAAACTTATACAGAGCTGGCTGCAGAAAATGGAATTTTTTAATGTACTTTCTGCATTTTCACAATCTAGTGATATTGTTTGGACAAATGCTTCTAAATTGGATTATGTAAGTACGGTCTGTTTCATCAGGGTTTTTTTTTTTCTTCAAAACGCAACATACTTATATTCTAACCGATATTATACATTTTGACTCACTCACCTTAATAATACTTACATAATCATTGTTCTAAGATGGTAGTATCCATGCTACGTGGTTAATCCAATACCTTGCAATGAACTTGCAGGTGAGAGTCATTGCGGCAGTGGTTGAACTTTACGGAGCATGAGATTTGCACAAAGTGCTCGCTGCCCGATAGGGCTCCAAACACTCTTGTGGAAAGAAAGACTGATTTCAGCCCACGAAGGCTTCAAATTCAGGTGCTGTTGCCGCTGTTAAAATGCCGCAGCAACAGCACATCGCACCCTTCGTGTACAATAGAATTGACCCATATATATTTTTCCCCAAACTATTCTGATATGTAAAACAGAAAACCAGAGAAGTACTCATAACTAATTATGTAGGCAGTGACTGACAGCTTGGCAGACTTCTTGTGCAGAACTGCCCTGGGTGGAAGGGTGCCTTTATAATCAAATCCAAATCTAGTGATATCACAGCAACTCAATCGCTGCAGAATCCCTGTTCTAAGAGACCTGCAGTAGATCAGCAGATTAATATTGAACAATGTATTTTACCTTCAAGATAATTTGGGCTTTAAATTGCCATTTAATATAGAAAGCTAAAGGTAAAATAACTAAAGGGTTCTAAATTCAATAAAGAATTAAACATTGTCAAAAAGAGATATTCATAATAAAAGAACACTTCATGTAAACTGTAAACAAATTTGTTTGTATCTGGCCACATAATCAAAAAATAGGATCCTAGAAAGTGTTAAGCATTATAAAATTACACTGCAGTAAATCAGCTGTGAAAGTTGCAGATACTAGCCTTGGCACTCCCACGAAACGGAGGCAACATGTTGCAGTTTTGGGCAACAGTGCCAGCCCGTCTCAACCCTGAAATGTCTGCAGCCTGTCATTCAGGCTACGGTGTCTGAGTGATGTCGCACGATTAGATCCGCACATGTGTAATACGACTTTTGTGCATGGCAAGATCGGAAAACCATCGAAAATGTGCATTAAAATTAAATTCATGCACATCACGGAATCCAATATAATAAACCTCCATCAGAATGTAAAATGGAAAGAAAGTGAAAACAACATAAGTCAAGTTAAGTAAGAATTTAGAAATGTGGCTGAGAAACTACAGAGTTACATATATATATATATATATATATATATATATATATATATATATATATATATATATATATATATATATAAAAAAACAAAATAATCAAAAAAATATTATAATTGAATACAGTTATCAGGTTACAGGCAGCTTACAAGAGAATAAAGTAATTACCTAAAATTCTGTCAAGAGAAGCCACATTCTGTGTCTGAGGGACAATATTATCAGTGACACGCTCATCCTCAGCCATTCTAGCAGATTTCCGTATAGAACCCGGGTTACTCCGCTTTATAGAGTTCTGAACTTTTGAACAAATGTTATTTCTTAACTTTGAGGTGTTCACTGTCGGTTGTTTATTTTCAAAACACAATTTCTTGTTGTGAACACGGTCATCATCAGATGACGAGAATGCATCTATAGTCTGTGAATTGCTCTCTGTACCACGTTTGCCACGGTAGGGGTGGTTTTTATGCTCCTTTTTCAACTTGGTGAAACTGGTTTTATGTGACTTTTTTGGTATTGTAATATCATCAGATTCATCACTAATGCAGTCACTACTATAGTATTTTATTTTCTGCATATTTTTCTCACCACCAGATTCATCAGATTCCGCAATGAATCTGTTGGCCACCGCAACTTTTCTGCTTCTACTTGTATGGGCTTGGGTGGGCAAGATTATGTCTTCATCCGAGTCACTACCAGATTCCAGGTCAGCAGGGCCTTCTTTAGTGAACTGTTTTTTAATTCTGGACATTGAGGTTGTACCTTCATCAGAGTCAGACGATGTGTTGGAGCTGCAATTATTACTTGCATGGTCTTGTACAGTTATTATATCGGCTGGTCTGAAGTTGCGGTGGGCCAATGTTTTGCTTGTTTTTAAAGGTGAATCCTTAGTGGAACTACAAGAATGTTGAATGTTGCTGTCCTGGTCTTTTGCTCCTCTCTCCAGCAATCTTGAAAATCCACACTGTTGTAATGTGAGCTGCTTACCACAGTCACCACTGGCAGATGGCTTGTTACTCTTTCTTTTTGAACCGCCAGTTATGTCATTATCACTATCACTGCTAAAATCAAAAGCTTGCTTCTGGAACTGCTCATCTGATTTTAAATCCACAGTCTCATCATCAATAACTGGGTCCTGCAAAAAGATAACAGTATCTAAATAAGAGGAAACGTGACTGTACAGGTAGTGTCTTTACAAATTGATATTGAAAAGGAAACATAAAATGCCCTGTAAAGTATATTACATGTATTTTCTATCTTTCTTTTCATATTAATTATCACAGACCATAAATTGTATGGATGGATGGATGAGCCACAGCGCTGCCAGGGTTTCCCTTACCCAACTGTACATACATACACACTGGGTGACTTTAAGCTGAAAGCTGCTCAAAACAGCAAGTTTGAGCAGCTTCCAGCTCAAAGCCATCCAGTGTGTATGGCCCGGTCCCAGCGGTTAGTGGTGATGCGTGCTCCCGCATCATCGCCAGGAAAGCCGCTCATTTGCTGGTATTACCAGCAGATAAGCGGCTTTGAGGACGACTTTGCAAAACCGTCTGTTCCCCCCCCCCCTCGGACCGGGCAGGAGGAAAGTGGCTCAGTGTGTATGCACTGAGCGGCATTCCCCCCAGCGATGACAGCGGTCAAAGCTGTCCATACACGCTGGGCATAAGAAAATTACATTTCTACTTCTAACAGTAACAAACATAATTTAGCGCTCATGAAAATAACTTTCAATGACAACTAGTCAACACCAAAATGAACATAATGTCGAGAAATATTTTCCACACACTGAATACTACGTCCCATTTATATTTTGGATCATGGTGCATTATTTATCAAATTAGATGTGTACAATATTTAAAGACCTGAATAAATAAATCAAATATATTTAGTTTCAATCACATTTACTACAAGTAACGCTGTCTTGTATGCAAACAGCCATGCAAATATTCACGTCTGAGAATAAAGTGCTTTTCATCCAATCATATTCCCTGGCAAGTAGTGTGATTTATAGCATGGAATAATTCATTTTGCATGCACTCTTCCAAGTTATATGACTTTTCAAACTAAACAACTTTTAGGGCCAAAACACTACATAATCAAGTTATTTGTTAGAAAAACATACAGCAGAGGTGGGCCAAAGCTTCAGTGAGCTAGAGTCAGACATCACACTGATAAGTAATTAACAGGCACATTTTATATTGCTTTAAAAAGTAAAGACTTTGGTGACTGCATAAAACTGAGGTACTTGTAGCAAAGGTTAAAACCATACAAGCAGCATTATGCTGCAGGTCATTCAGCTCTTCAGTAGTTGGACAGTGTGCCATTATTTTTAAGAATAAGAGACATAAATAAAATATATTCCCCCAAGAATAATGTACAAACCAAATCAACAAAGTAAACTTTATGTGAGCTTAGCCCAGCGTGTAATCTCCTGAGGAATTACATCACTTAAAACCATTCTACACTTTACAATCAAAGAACAGCAGCAAGTTACAAAGATCCTTTGTTTCTCACCTTTACGTGTTTTGGAGGGGATCTTTTGTGTATTACAATAATACATACTTGTGAAAGCAATAACGTTAAAAAGTAAAACTCACACAGTGCAAAAAAATAGGTCACTATTATTTAAAATTACAGTGCTGGCATAAATAAAGGAGTGTGGGGCTGTTGGTTGCTAGTGAGCTAAAACAACTACCAAATCAATGTTAAAGAAAATAAATAAATACTGCCCAAGTATCTTTTTATTTAATGGTCCATAAGAGAAAATGTTTAGAATCAAGCAATCAGACAACACTGTACACTCTCCCAGACCAGCTGTGTAATCTGCAGCAGGGGGAACAGTGACACAGGCTGGGATTGGTATGTAATCCCGGCTGTCGGAATCCCAGCGGTCCAATTACCGACAAGGGGGGGGGGGACATGTATCACCCCCCCCCTTGCGGGCCCGGTGCCTCACTACGCTCGGCACAGTAATTTATTCTCCCTCTATGGGTGTCGTGTACACCCACAGAGGGACAAAGTGCAGAGATTCCGACCGCCAGGATTGTGACTGCATCCCCAAAGGCTATCCTATCACAGGGCCTTTCTCTTTCTCTGGCGATGATGTTAATTGATCAAATGTCTGCCAATCGAAACATATTGTCCAGAATGGGCGAATGGAATAGGATGATAAGAAAGGAGTCTGGGGTGTGGGTAGAAGGAAAAAAAAAGGGCAGGGAGGTGCACCAGGGAAGAAATCGGAATAGGTTAGTTAGCAAATGCTGGGTCGCATCCGGGAATAGGACATGGGTCCCATTTCCAGAGCGACATGGCATTTGCGGTCTGAAAGCTCTGTGTCCGACCCAGCTTATTGCTGGGTTGGTGACATCACAAGGGAGGGAGCTGATCGGCGGCGCGTCACCGGGGGCTTGGGAGGAGGCAGCACTTGGAGCTGACAGCGCTGCCTCCTCCATACAGTGAATGGGACCCGGGTTGCTCGACCCAGAAACCCGTTCACACTGCACTTGACACGGATCAGAGTCGGGTTCAACCCTGGTCATTTCCAGGGTTGAACTCACGTGTTACTCGAACCGAGGTGGCCCTTTTCGACTGCACCTCCCTTTGTGTTGGGGCTGCAAGGACACACCAATAACCCGGGTCTAGAGTGCGGCCTGAAAGCGGTATTAGTTAAAAAGGGTGGCAGCATACTACATGCAGGAGCTCTTAGGGCACATCTTGATCATAATGGTAAATAAATTATTGAATCGAGATGATGACACCTCACTATGGAGGGTATTCAATTATATGCCAGATTTTTTGACAGTCGAAAAGCACTTCTTGATGTTTTTAGGTCGAAGTTACATTAGACCTATTCATGGATTGGCAAATTGCTCGCTGATCCACCAGTTTTTGATGAAACTGCATCTGTTTTCAACTATTTTTACTCATCTTTCACAGATATCAGTTTCAACTTAAAAAAAAAGTGAAACTGCATTGTCGAAACATGACTAAAAAACAACCAAAAACAATTGAATAGGACAGTCTGTTTTATCCAGCTAGCCCACCTTTAGTTCCATGTTGATTTTAGAGCAGCTAGAATGTCTGCAAGTTACAAAGCGAATGTAATCACTAAACCGGGTACATGCCAGGTTAACAAAATGTAACTGAAATTCTCATCTGTGAATGGGAATTTGGTTTTCTTAAATGACCAGTTTATTTATAGCTGTTCCTTAGCAATAACTTTGTTGCAATTCTGTTTGACTGTCACTGTAAATATTCCAGAGGTATCACCAGGGTGTTACAGCAGTTTACACAGACTTTACCGGCAGTCATTTTCTCCTTGGTACATCTAGACCAATATGGCTTGTGACCTATTTATCCTATGCAAGTGACTCACTAGGGTGAGGTGATAGAACTTTGTCTGTACATATATCAAAGCTAGACAAATATCCTCACATCTGCAAAACTGGCAGAAAGTTAATTTGTAGACAGCAATGGCAATATTATCATCTGTTTTCATTTGTAGTGAGCCATATAAAAATGTATATTTAGTGTGCGGTGGAGACACATCGTAATGATCGGCGGGTGGTAAAACAGGACAGAGCTGCTATGGCATACTAAATAACCTCTTAACCAATAATACAAGCTCTCCAATTAAACATAGCTACTTCAAAAACTGTACATGTGAAACTTTCAGGGACAGTAAGAACTTGTGGGTGATTATATAGTTACCCTAAAGAAAGGTCTTTACATGCCAACCCCCAGCAAAGGAATTAGCCCAAAAGAGTAAAAAACATTGTCCTTTTACATGGCAGCCTGCACTACAGATGCACAAAGAGCAAAGGAAGTGTGGTTGGAGACCCAGCAGTGCTCATTATTAGCATCATGCATCTTTCAAAACCTGTGTAGGCCCTCTTCCCTGCCTTGGGTGTCGTTCTCTGCTGTGGTTCTTCTAGCACAGTGTGGTCCGTATTTCAACACTGAGATGCAGACCAGATCTGTACTAGAAGCACCACAGCAGAAAGCGACACCCCAGGCCGGGAAAAGGAACTGAATGGGTTTTGAAAGATGTATGGTGCTAGAATGTACACTGTCCAGATTCACATTTCTCCCACTTTTCCCATATTTAGGAATACATACTATTTAAATTGTACAGCCCTTCTCTATGCTTGTAAAGTCTGCTTGGATTTTTTATCCTGGCATGGATTACTGTAATTTGTCAGTCTCCATCAGCCTCCAAATTATTTTTTCAGTCTAAAGAATGTTATTGGTTATTTAAGTATATGAGCAAACTTGCATACATTCTTTGCAGCATAAGATAGATATGGAGGAAGAGACTAAATACCATTTACAATATAATTTATAAGCACTCTCAAAAACTGTAGGCTTTAAAAAGGTTTTCTAGTATTCAAGGACCACCTCATCTCATGCTCCTACCCAGCCCCATAAGTTTCCACTTCAGGAAGTGCCAAGTGTGTATTATATTGAGATGAGACAAAGAGATTCCAAAGTGGAGTGTGCACTGGAATGCACAGACTAGTAGAGTGTAAAAAAAATGTCTGATTTGGTGATATTTGTAAAGAAGTGAGTTTTCTAAGTTGAAATGTATATACGCTACTGAAATCTAAGCAGGAGCTGGCTGGCAACTTTTAGCCTGTGGGGCAAGTCCAGAGCACTGGCCCATAAGTAACAGCGCATCATTAAAATGGAGGTTTTTCGTTAAAAATATAACGACACCACAGGCTTCTCCCTCTGTATAAAAACAGGACACCACAGACTGCTGCCCTGTATAATATCAGGACACCGCAGGCTGCTACCCGCACAAGGATCAGGAAAAGCCAGGCACTGGCAAACACAAACTCACAGTAGCCGGCGGAGGGCTTTTGCACACACCACTCCACCCCCGCCATGCGTACAGCTGGCTGCGGATGCTTCCAGGTTAACGGAGATTTTGCGCAAGTGCAGAAGCTCCGATTGTGGCAGCCGAGGTTTTGTATGTATCAGCCTGGCTTGGTAGGAGAATGTCCACTCAGAGGGGTGCGGGACACGGCACACTGAAAATTTGCCTGACTTCCAATTATCGCAATTTGCCCCTGACACAGGACTGCTCACCTGCATAAAAAAAAAAGAGGAGGAGGACACCGCTGGCTGCTCTCCTGCATAAATAAAGAACCAAACACCACAGGCTGTTGTTGCCTTGCATAAATAAACAGGACAGCACGGGCTGCTCCCTTGCATAAATAAAGAACTGGACACCACAGGCTGCTCTCCTGCATAAATAAAGAACAGGACACCACAGGCTGCTCTCCTCCATAAATAAAGAACAGAACACCACAGGCTTCTCCTCTGCATAAATAAAGAACAGAACACCACAGGCTGCTCCCCTGCATAAATAAAGAACAGGACACCACAGGCTGCTCTCCTGCATAGATAAAGACCAGGACACCACAGGCTGCTCCCTTGAGTAAAAAATAGGACACCACAGGCTGTTCTCTTGCATAAAGAACAGGACATCACAGGCTGCTCACTTGCATTAAAAACAGTACACCACAGTCTGCCCCCCTGTATAATAATCATGCCAATTGCCATGACATCACAGGCTGCTCCCCCTGTATAATAATAAAGACATGACACCACAGGCTGCTCTCCCTGTATAATAAAAGTAATGCCATGACACCACAGGCTGCTCCCCCAGTATAATAATAATGTCATGACACAACAGGCTGCTCCCCCTGTATAATAATTTATTATACAGGGGGAGCAACCTGTGGTGTCATGGCATTATTATTATACAGGGGGAGCAGCCTGTGGTGTCATGGCATTTTTATTATACAGGGGGAGCAGCCTGTGGTGTCATGGCATTATTGACACCACAGGCTGCTCCCTCTGCATTATACCAGGAGGACACAACAGGCTGCTCCCACTTAACACATTAAAAAGAGGACACCTTAGGAAACAGCAGCATTTTTTTTATATATATGTGAGTTTAATCCTCACCTGCTGCTGCGGCGGCTCCCAGTTTCTCTACAGTGTTTGCTGCTTCCAAGTTCCTGCAGCCACTGTCCCCGGCTCCCCGTCCACTCCTCCTCCGCCTGCCTACTGGCTGCTGCTGCTCCAGACGCATGGGTGGGTGGGCGGGCGGCGTCATCGTCATGCGCCCACACCCAGCGTCTGTCACCCACGGCGCATCAAAGGGAACAGGCCGCCGGGACCTCCTCCACGTAGCACTGGAGGCCGGCGGCCATGTTCCTGTAGCTGCGGCCAAGTTTTCAAAGCCTACAGGAACATGGCCGCCGACAGTGTGGAGGAGGCGGCCGCGGCCCGCAGCACTCCTGATAGAACGGCCTGGGGGGCACATGGCACCCTGCCCCCCGGCCCAGCCTGCCCCTGAATCTAAGTATACATCTAATTAGCTAGGATACAAATAATTTAGTATGACTGTATGTGCAGACTACAATTAAAATCTAAAAGAAAATGGTTAATAGCTACAGAAGCCATCAATGGCCAAACCACTAGGAGTCTATAGCCGTGTACACGAGGTGTGATTTGGCCAGGTGATTTTGACTAGACAGTCAAAATCGCCTAGAACAGGCCTGGCCAACCTGTGGCTCTCCAGATGTTGTAAAACTACATGTCCCAGCGCGCACTGCCACAGTTTTTCTCTTATGGAATGCTAAAACTGTGGCAAAGCATGCTGGGATGTGTAGTTTCACAACATTTGGAGAGCCACAGGTTGGCCAGGCCTGGCCTAGAAGGTTAACCAAAATCCAACTGTGTGTACACTTCGGACTATAGCGATGCGCGGCCCTGTGGCATCGCTATAGTCAAGTGAAATAGACAGTACAGACCAGAAAGACAATTTTGCCTAAGCTGTTTGTATTTGGCTTATGGCCAAACCACACATATTCAAAATCGCTTAGTGTACTAAGCCAAAATCGCTTGCCCCTGTGTACCCTCTTTTAGTGTATTCTTTTGTAGCCTACTGGGGGATAGCAGTGGCCAACTGCTCTTCACAGCAGATATATGTTATATTAGATAGAGAAGAAAACTTACCATGGTTGTGTCGCTTGATACGGATTGCTGACTTATATACATAGATGCGCTTTTGACTCCAGCTTCTACTTGACCTTCACGCTAAATTAGCGTATGGAAGAAAAGTGTTATAATTATTTAATGTATATACAGCTGTATTTCCTAAACAATACCAAACAAAAAGCATGGACACTTCTCTAACTGACAAAAAAAAATCTATAAGTGTAAAAGTATTTTCAATGGTAATGCATGGAACGATCTTTGCCATGACATGCCTCATATAGCTACTTATATTTATAATTTTTTAATACAATTTTAAACAACTGCCATTGAATGTAAACTACAGGTACAGGTACAGGGAATGGAACTCCTTAATGAATAACGCAGTGTACCCATTAGACTGGAAAACCACTTCCAAAATGTTTTTTAATGTGCACTGTATTCTAAACATTCAATAAAATGTATATGGAGTTGGGCTTAGTACAGTTTTTCAATGCGCAACGATACAGAACAGTTGTTTTACTGACAATAAAGCTCAGTGAACGGATCGGAGATAGATGAAATTGCTGGGCATAAAAAACAGAAAAATAAAAAATTTAGATAAACTTAAAAACATGTGTAGTGTTCCATTTAGCATTTTAATAATTGGGTGTTCACATTTATGAAAGTACACTATAAATATATTTTATTGCACAAAAAAAAATAAGAAATAACTTTATTAACCTCTCTAACTGCATAACTAGGCAATAAAAGCAGAGAATATATACATTCTGAAATTCCAGTGTAAAGCCTCCCACTGTCACAAAGATGTTTAAAATATGTTTGCAAAGAATTTAAATTACTCAGCTTTCAATGGGGATGGCTTATGGCATCTTTGTCAAAATATTGCAAATATAAATAAAATATTAAAATGTAATTAAACTGAAGGAAGATCAAAAGTAATAATTGAGGCGTGTCAATCACTGCTTTTATTATACTTCTTGCCTTGCTATTACGTGTATTTGTGTCCTGTACCTCTACAACAGAGGTTGGCAAAATTCAGTCCACAGGGCTATCCTGATTGGCCAAATCTAACTCTCTCTGCACATATTACATCTGCCCCTCCTGTAGTGCAATATGGTTTTGTCCATTAGAGAAAAATCCACTTTGCGATCAAGTCTGAATTAGGCCCTTAAGATGCCCACACACGGTAAGATTTTTTTAAACAATATGGCCGTTTCTGACCAATCGTTTAAAATCTTATCATGTGCCTAATGACGACCGGATGTGGATGCCTGCGATGTTGTTCATCAAGCCTGCTGATCCCTTAAAGATGAATGACTGACGTGCAAGATCATGGCCATATTGTTCCATAAGTAGGCATGATCATGGCCACACTGGAGGATTGAGTAAACCCTTTGATCATTTACTCAATCATTCAGTCTGAGGCCATGATCAGGGGTGTTCTGGGTTGCAAATGAAACTGGATAGATATCGGAATGAATCCAATATCTATCCATGTGTGGGCACCATAAGTCCGAATCTTATTGAACAGGTATGGAAAAAGCTTAAACATGAAGGCACCATATCCCACCTGAGGAAGCAATTGCATGATTATAAAAAATAAATATTAGGTTAAAGGTCAAACTATTTTCACAAATGCGCCTTGTGTACCAACAAAATGTGTTTGAATGAAACCATACATATAATGGTATATAATTTATAATATCAATAGTAATATTCTGAAGTATATACTGTATAGGACAGATGACCACTTGCGCATACAGTAAAGCAGATATGATATTCTGTGGGAGTCAGGAGAGTTTTGCAGGGTTGTCATTTGTGGCAGTGAGGGGCATTCACTGTGTTCTACCCTGCGAAGAAGACTTAAAATCTGTCCAAAGAAAACTACAGTATATGCAGGCTAGTTACTGTGTTGTCTCCCACTGCAAGAACTTCTTCCATAAGCTACCCAATACCGTCCTGACTGCGCTCGCCACACTATATAAAATCAACTACACGCTGACGTGTTCCGCCGTGGATAGTGGGGGGGTGCCTAAATCTCATTGCATCTCATACAAATGTATAGCAAAATCAATGGCATCGCACCCTATAAAATAGCATGCAATTGCATGCGATTTTGCGGTGCAATGCTATCACATGCGATGCGATCGCACCGCCCGGGGAGTGAATTAAAAAGAGTAGTGAATAAATTACATAGGAAAATCGGATCGCATCGCATGCAAAAATGGCATGCAATGCAATTTTCTTACACAGAATCGCCCGCTAAGCTATTTGCTTAGTGGGTTCCTGGCTACTACATAAGTACCTATGTGTCAAGTAGGGCCTGATTCAGAGTTGATGGCTAACTAGAGAATTCGTAACTTGAGCGATTATCGAACTGCACGTGCGTACCAATCAAATTGTGAATGAGTGAGAGGATGGAGCTAATGCATATGGATCATAATCCTCTCGCAGTTTAACCAGCCAGCTTTTGGGGGTGGTAACCTGCCATTTTTTGGGGTATTTGAAAAAACGCAGGCCTACACAGGCATTTTTAAGGAAGAATATTTTTGATGTCAGTAATGACCACTTCCAGCCAGTCTCAGTCGCAGATTAGTGGAAGCCTTAGAATTACTCAGACAGTAAAATCCTTTTGTTGGCCCATGAATGGCATTTGATTTGTGAGTGCCAAAGCAATATATCCGCAATTCTCTCGCAATTTTGCAAACGGTGGTCACTCTTTCTTGGGCGGCAACTTACTCCTCAGGGTCCACATTCTCACATTAACGATCAATTCGGAATCAGGCCCTAAATTCCTTAACACAAACACTATGGAAGGGTTGGGATCATTGGGTCTACAACAACTAGGTCAACAAGCATTGGGTCGACACCAATAGGTTGACATGCAGCAAGGTCGACATGGGTTAAGGTCTACATGGGTCAGGGTCGACGTGGATCTAGGTCGACATGGGTCTAGGTCGACAAAAGCATTAGGTCGACATGGGCTAGGTCGACATGGGGGTTTTCACTGTTTTTTTACCCGAATGTCAACACAGTCGACATGGACACAGTTTCAAGTGCACCGCATACCCTCGCAATGCTCGCTTCACTCTCAATGCTTCGGGCACTATATTGTTCTCCCACCCCGCCCTAGTGGATGGTAGGGCATGAAATACCGCCTGTCGGCACACGTCGGCTCAAAGAACAGTAAAAAACCCATGTCGACCTTTTGACTGTCGACCTAACGCTTGTGTCAACTTAATGTCATGTCGACCTTGACCCTTGTCGACCTAGTTGTTGTAGACCTAATGACCGTATCCCCTATGGAAAGCAGAGTACCTGTAGGAAATGTATGCAAACATGAGGAGAAAATACAAACTTTACACTGATGGAAGTAGCCGACTGGTAATTGATTGGTAATGTGTTTGCCCTTTAAAATGTTTAACAAACCGATTCTTTAGAAATTTGTTACTGTATTTTTTGTTGACAGGTATAAATGTGTGCAGCACCCAAAAAATTGCTATGTGCCCCTAAACTGAAATAAATACCCAAACCTGTCGTACAATGTAATTCTTAGACCTTTCATATTAGATCAAATTGTTTAACCCTTTGAGTGCTAAGTGAATTTGCTAAAATAGGTATAAAAATTGCCAAGCAAACATTTTTATCCATCATAATGTCCTGTAATGTTTATCTAACATAGGAAATATCTTATAATCTTTTTTTTTTTACACAACATTTTTTTTTACACAACATTTTTAATATTTTGAATTTAACAAATGTTAGCGATGTCGGCATTTTTAGCAGATATTTTGTACATCTCTCACAGAGATGTTGCCACTCAAAGGGTTAAAAACACTCTGTAAGCAATAGTGCACGAATGACCATAAAAATTCAAGCTCAATGACTTACTTCTAATATATCCCTGGTCAAACAGGTCCCCTGAGTTCTAAGTTTGAACAGGTTATGGATGCCAAATAATTCGCCTTTATGTTCCTTTGATCCTTGTACAGCTTTAAAATAGCGTTTGGCATTCTCGCTCCCAACTACGACACAGTGAAGTTGCTGCAGGGCACAAAGTCATATGCACAGGTTGAAATAAAACACATATATTATGTGGTTGCAGGCGCACAGCTGCAAATAACAGGAAGTGATAAAAACGAATAAAATGACTTGTGGCTGAGGAATCCTATTACTATAGCATTTAGGTTAGTGGCATGCATCTGTCAGGTACTTATCACTGCAAAGACAAAATGAAAAACAACACTTTCAAACATGTATCTGTCATACGATAGTATTGTATAAAGACAAACTGTATAGTATTGCTTAGTGTTTTACAGCAAACCATTGGGAAATGTCACCTTTATTTCCAACTGCATGAAATCATATGCATTTCTTTCTAGTTTTAGTACTTTTCATTTACTTTAATCTGTATTCTTCTAGAATCACTAGTAAAACATGAAAAAAACTGTGGTAAATGCATCTATTTTAGTGCAATCGTGGCACAAATTGCAATTTATAATACAAATAATGATGCTGATTGGATTGCACTTTATCTTTCACAATTGTATATCTCTCCAAGCTTAAATAAATACCTCCATTAAGGCTCTTTCAGGACAGTTCATAGAGAACATATGATTACATAGTCTGATATCCATCCAAATAATTGAAGGACTTGGGAGAACCAACAAAAAATGGCACCAGTTTCAGCAGCTCTTGGGAAGATTGGAGGCATTAGAGGCGGGTTAAATCTAACCATCCATGACAAAGTTTCTTAAAGCCTAACGCCAGCCATACACCTACAGATTTATTGTCAGATCTGGCTGGTTGGAACAAAAAACCTGGGAAGGGATGAGAGCAGATGACAGTTGACCATTATCTTTAAAAAGCTGAAAAAGTGCCACGGGGCGCGCTCGATAATGTGCATATCCTCTAGTATCCACCATATTGTTAATGATGCACACTACCATTGGTCGTTATTGACCCCCAATGCCATCTATACATGCAGTGAAATTTTGGGTATGTTGTTTATGACTAGGTGCATAATGTTTAGTGTGTATGAATGAAGTTTATATTTTGTCAGATCAGTAAAAGATACTCTTGTCTTCTCAATATATATATATATATATATATATATATATATATATATATATACATATACACACACACACACACAAAGGCGGCACTTATGCAGCCCACACACGCGCCGATGCCGGCGGTGCGATGCTGTACGATGGGGTGCGCGCTCCCGCGGCACCTCATCGTACAGTACAAAAAGTATGTGCTGCACATACTTTTTGTACTAGCTTTTTCTAGCACAGCATCGCATCGCATGCACATCGTATGCACAAGGCATACGATGCGATGATGTGTGTGCTAGTTAAGCCCACAACGCACGCTGGAATCGGTGCGTGTGTGGGCTGCATTAGATTTTGTACAGTAAGTACCAAGAAAAAACAACAACAACAGGAATCAAGATATGTGTCTGTTTTAAAAACTTGGGTGGACACCAGTAACCCCTTGTGCATTGCGCTCAGTTTTCACTCCTCTACATGGTCTAATCTCTGGCGTTACTCAGGGAGATGACACAATGCTTGTTGCCGTGATATAGTCCTGACAGCATGATAGCTGTTCTAGATGCCATATGTAACTGTCCCTGGGTGGGACAGTAGTAGGGAGTGATTTTTGCAGTGTTTCACAAACTCAACAGAGGCCACTGGGGAGCCATGAGCTTCTACTACGACAGGAGTGGTCTGCGACAGCAGGAACGCTATGGCCGACTGCAAACTGCTTTTGGAGAGGAAGCACCGTTCCAGACCACTGTGTTGTAGTGGTTTGCAAATGTTGGTACAGGAGACAGCCCGAGAAGACAAGGAATAATGTGGCCTTTTTGTGTCCTCCATATCAAGGGACGATGGGCCTTATTCTGGTTCACTCTTAGAGGCAAATTCCTTCTCAAATGGACAAAACCATGTTCCCTGCAGGGATTAATTAATTCAATTTGGGTGAGTTATTTTGATTCTGTGCAGGGAAAATACTGACTGCTTTATTTCTACACTGCAGTATAGATCTCACTTTGAAGAAAAACCCCACCCAAATCGAATTCTATCTGCACTTACATCTGCCCCACCTGCAGTGCACATGGTTTTGTCCATTTGAGAAGGAATTTGCCTCTAAGAGTGAACCAGAATAAGGCCCAATGTTACTACCATGAGGGCAATAGTGAAGTCTGAATCTGAGAAGGATATAGGCCGGTGGTTTTCAAACTTTTATGAATCACAGTGCCCTAGGGTAACAAATTGTTTTTTTTTTCATGGTGCCCCTAGGCCAAAAGTTTCTTATTGAGAAATAAAAAATAAAAAAAAGAAATTAAGTAAAATGTGTTTATTTGTCTTCCATAGAGTCATCTAAGTGGTGAGGGACATTTCTGTTTGTCCGCATATTTTATAATGGTAAGCCACAAGCACTAGTTTTGCCTATTATACTTACCATTTTGAATTAGAATTACTCCTGGAAACCCAACCTGAAGCACCCCTGGGAGCCATCACAGTTTGGGAAACACTGATCCAAGCATTTAATCTGGATCCATCCACTTGATACTCCATGAAAAGCTCTTCCTGAGCAAGGTGCTGCAACATACTGTCCTGATTTGATGGCAGGTACTCAAACAGTCTGGGAGATCATCAGTGGCGATGAATCCTGGATCTACAATTTCAACCCTGAGACCAAACAACTGTTGGCCTAGAGGACTTCAGTTGGCGGTGTGGTGCCACAGAAGTTCCGACATGAGAGCAATGTCCAAGCAGACAGTTGCTGTTTTGTGGTCAAGAGTGCTGCAAGTGCTGGAAGCCATTTCTAGGTCCTGTCCACGAACTTGTGCTCGTGGTGAACTTCTCAATCACAATGCACCTGCCCAAGAAAGTGGTGGGTTTTCTTGCCCATGAATGCATCCAGGAGATTGGTCATCCATCATACAGTCCAGAAATGGCCTGCTGCAACTTTGTGTAACATGCGTGGGGTTGTTTTAAGTCACCAGATGCTGCAATGGAGACCTTCGTTCAGCACATAGAAGATATACCTGCTTCTGAATGGTCCAGCTGCTTCACCAAGCAACTTTGCATAGACTTCTCTGACACACACTTTGAAAAATTGTAAAAGTGTGAGTCAGAGTTTGTTTGTTGTATTTGTGCATGCAGAAACATATTACACACATGTTTATATTACTTGCTATCTTTTAAGACATCAATAAATCATAGTGGACATTGATTTTCTTGTTATTAGGTGTTAAGCAAAAACAAATGTCTTAACCAAAAATCCCCACATTTTAGCTGCAACAAAATGTTTCATCACTAGAAACTGGAGACAACCCTAACCACCTCACCCAAGAGTAACACTAACTGGTGGCACCCTCAGTGTCAACATTTCACATGGCAACTGTTGACTATGTGACCATATCATTATTCTGAGGATGTCGACATGTTGCAGTTGACAGCTTGACTATGCCGACATCTCGAATGTTAATGTCAACCATGTGACATGATACAATATATAAAGGTGTCTGCTGCAGTAATACTGTTCTGGCTGGTAAATAAGACCTGGTTAAGCTACCAAGTGGACACACATGCCACCTATACCATCTTTAGGGACTGCCAACAGAAAACACCCTCTTAACCTTATTACCAGTGAAAGGGTGAACTACCTCTCCGGCCACCTCCTTTGCTGTTCTTATCTACAAATGATTTTGAAGCAGATAGCTCCTTACCTGTTTGTAAACCTGCCTTAAATATATCATTTCTTCCACTGTTCCCAAAGATATCAGCCTTAACACTTTCACATCCCTGCACTGCCCAATTCGATAGGCCCTGTAAAACAATAAAACAAGTGAGGTTCTAAATAATGTGTTGATTAAACTACAATGGTTTAATATATTATCAAAAAAATAGTAGTGAATAAGATACCAGAAAAACATTCTGTAAATGGAGGCAAAATCGTCTCATAGTAAGCATACATATTTTCATTGTATTCATTATACTTGCACAACACTGTGTGTCAAATACACGATTATGGGGGAAATTTACTAACATGTGTATTCTACTTCACATGTGATGTTGCTATGGGTAACCAATCAGATCCTGTCTACTATATTCTAGAGGGTGCTAAATAAATGAGAAGTAGATTCTGATTGGTTGCCCATAGCAACATCACATGTGAAGTAGAATACACATCTTAGTAAATTTCTCCTATGTCTATAATGTGTACAAACAAACCAATACTTACAATGCATCTGCATAATCGACACTAACAACCATGTTTGCTAATACAAACATTTGAGCCAATTGTACCACTCAACATATATCATAGCTACACCTGGTCTATATACCAAGCCTTGGAGTGAGATAAAGTAAACAGAGATAAAGTACCAGCCAATTGGCTCCTAACTTCCATGTCACAGGTTTTGAAAAATGACCGAAACTGGGTGTTGATCCTAGGGTGGCCAATCCTGGGCCATTTTTTCGAAATCTCAAGATTTGGGATTGAAAAAACACCCAATCATGGGATTCCAGGGATCCTGTGATTGACTTGGTAAGCATTGGCAGGCAGCAGCAGGACTCAGTGGCTGTACTCCATCCTACTCCAGTCCTTAGCGCTATCCCCTCTCATCCCTCAGTACTTATCTGTCTCTATACCCCAACTCTTTATCTCTTTCTGCTAGGACCCCAGTCCTAAACTCTCTCCCCACAAGTCCTTTCCTAATCTCTGTCTCCAACCCCCCAACCTCTTATATCCTTTACTCACCCCTCCCCAAACCTGGGATTGAAATCCCAGCGATTTTAGGCCAGAATATCCAGTTCCTGACAATCCCGATCTTTGGATTAGCCACCCTAGTTGTCCACCACTGACCACTTTGAGCAGTATTCAATGCTTTTTGTGAGCTGTTACAGCAGTGAGCAGTGCTGACTGCTTGTTTTCACAGCATGCACGGTCAGTATTCAATTGACCGTGCATATGCCGTTTCCACCTTGCTGGGTTTTTACAGTGACGTGGAAACAGTGTGTGTGGCTGCTAAAACAGCAAGGCTCGTGGCTAAATGCAGTGGGGGGAATCCTTGTTGTCCTACAACAGACGAGGTTTCCCCCGGAATGTTGAATACGGCGAGCGGCCAGCGCGGGGGTTAAATGACTAGGGTCGCTTGTTTCCGTTGATCCTCGTCATTTAACCCCCTCGTTGGCCGCATTGAATACGGCCCTTTAACTGTTGCAGGAAATAGGGCTCTATGTACTGTCTTGCACACACTGGAAGTGGTTTTCACCTAGGCAACCAGGTCACAGGTTACATGTTTTTTTTCTGGGAACACCATCTTTAAATTGTCTTACTCCACCCCAACATATATTCTTATTTAGGGGGTTATTCTGGTTGATTTGCAAGGCTGCAAATTTGCGAGTCCACCAAACCCTGCCCCCCTCGCAGCATGTGTTCGCACGCAGGGTCTGCCTGTGGGTGAACATCCGCATCATACGGTGGTCACCGCCCAAACAGATATTCTCAACACCCACTACCATCACCTGTATTTGCACTCTCAGATAACTAGTAAATTATATTATGGACTTGCGCTAAAGAGAGCAGCTCTTATTATATTTTTACTCTCAGATAACTGACTAGATATTAAATCTCATTTCCTACCTTTTCTTCCCTCCGCTACAGACACTCCACCCTTGGATGTGCCATGGTAACCCTGCTACTGTTACTAGGGCTGAAATTCCATAACCAGCGCAAGTCAGCAGCACAAATGTCTAGAAACTAAAGTAATTTCCCTTCATTTTTATAATAAATTATAGATTTTAGTAACCATCAATTTAACATTATGAAAACTAAACTCACGTGATTTAGTAACTTTGTACTTTATCTAGTAACCTAATGGTATGCTGATAATCAACACTATGGGGTTCATTATATACAGTATATGAAAGCTAGTGGCTATATTATATTTTATCAATGTTTTCCAGATACAATATACATTTGTCCATAAAACTGCCATCAAAATTCAGAATAGAAGTGCTACAAAATTACCTGTCGATAGCCTGAAGGTCATTAGCTGGATTCCAAGTTGGGTCAAACACCACCACAACATTTGCCCCAACAAAATTAAGCCCTAATCCTCCAGCCCTGTAATAATATAAAGGAATAAAACATGATAAAGAACACCTGGAAACACCACGGTACAGGCCATATAAGACGTTTGTTGTCATAGATTATTGAAAATGATGTCACTTACATTGTGGAAACTAAGCAAATGTTTACATCTTGTGTACTGTTGAATTCCTTCACTATTTTTATTCTGTCCTCTGGCTTTGTGCTTCCATCAAGTCTGTGATATTCCAGCCCAGACGCCATACAGTATCTCTCCAGAACATCAAGCAGCTAATATAGAAGTCATTGGGAAGTAGATTAGGCCATCACAATGCTCAGTGATCAGTTGCAACATTATGAATACTAAATAATCATTTAATACAGTTTAAAGTCTGTAGTGTAGCCAAGATTGTTTCTGGTACTGTATCGCCACATTCAAGAATTATTTTCTAAAAACATTTATATAAACGTGTACTCACAATTTAGCAAAATGCGCCCAGACCTATTTGTAGAAATGTCATCCTATCTGTGTCAGGCACATTCAGGGTGAAATTATGCCCCGTGCCATTCCTGACACCCAACATGGAATGCCATGCCTGGGCTGCTGGTTCCAAAGTGAACTGGACTGCAGCTTTCTAGCCTGCAGGTGCTGTTACAGAAATTCTGAATGCCAATTACAAGCAACACAGGCCATAAAAAAGTGCCACCCACTAGGCTTTGTGCCCTCTGCAGCATCACTGCTTGCACACCCCTAGTTATGGCCCTGGGCACATTGGAATCACTCACACACTGCAGCTCTGTCTGACTGTTTTGCAATGCAGTAAGTAGAGGTAGGATCTGAATAACGACCGACCGACCCACGGGGCCGCGCATCGGATCGGGACCACGCATCGAATCAGGATCGGACCAGAACAGGGAAAAAAAGGGCCCAATCTACCTACAATCTACATGAATTGGATCTAGATTGAGGGGATCGGGCCCTAGTCGTCCTGGTGTGTACCAGGCATAAGGTGGATGGAAATATAATCCTGCTCCAAACTGTCATTTTTCAAACACAGCCTGTAACATGGGGCTGTTAGAAGCTGATTCAATGGTATTTTATCTCTTTTCACTTTATCTATCTCCAGTGCTTAGTACTTAGAGGCAGATGCACTAAGCTTCAAAAGTGATAAAGTGGAGAGTGATAAACAACCAACCAATCAGCTCCTGACTGACATTTTTCAAACACAGCCTGTGACATAGCAGGTAGAAGCTGATTGGTTGGTTGTTTATCACTCTCCATTTTATCACTTTCAATGCTTAGTGCATCTGGCCTTTATACCGCAATAAAGGCTGTAACCAATATGGGTTCTGAAGGTGAAAACAGTAACATAACTTACACCACTAAATATACTCATGTGCAATCTTATTTTCTAAAGTACATGTGCCCTGTGGTCTACTAATAAATCTTTATTAGATGTGAAAGGATTTTATATAATAAAGTTTGTATAAGCAGTGTCCTAGTAATTCACTATAGCTAAAGCATATTATAAATCTCATTTTAATACACTTTGATCATTATTTGAAAAACATTTATAAGCCAGCTCACTGATACATGCAAATAAAAGGGGGTACTACAGCCCCAGTGTTGGAGGAGAAATTCAGATAAATACATACTGTACACCCTAATGGACTATCAAATTTAACTGCTGCCCACACCTAAGGAGAAGTGAGGCAAAAAGGTTTTTATGCTAAATTAACTGACACATCTGTGAAAATAGGATGAATTGTAAAATACAATTATTATTATTTATTTTCCCAGATAGTCTGAAGAATTAGCAAGGATTTTTAAACAGTGCTCATTATGCACTTCAATGGCACTTCACATATCACATGCGAGGAAGGAAATGTGGCTGACAGCTGTTAACCAGAAGAATATTTTGCTTTATCAATCAAGAGTTATGGCTCAGCCAAGCATGGCAGACATCATATGGTGCTCACCTTTGTGGAGAAGGAGAAAAGAAGAACCTTATCCTTGTTTTTTCTGCAGTGATTTAGGAGCTGCTGAAGGACCTGGAAGTGAACCACAAGACAGCAATGAATCAAAGCATCCAAATGATGCTGTGAGAACTGGAAAATGTTACGTGGAAACGGTGGAAATATTAATGACACAGAAAAAACAAACGGATGGCACAGTAAATAAAACATTAGGCCTCAAATGCCGTTTCCATAACAGGTCTGTTATTTAATATGGATTCCTTTCTACTATATAAAAAAGCATTTATTTTAAATTAAACTTAATTAAAAATAACTAAGTTCAGAAATGATAAATGAAAGAGAATACATCAATTTGACAAACCTCTATTAACCCTTTGAGTGCCAACATCTCTGTGAGAGATGTGCAGAATATATGGTAAAAATGCCAGCGTCGCTCACATTTGTTATATAAATTCGAATTTAAAAAATTGTGTAAAAAAAAGATTATATTTTCTATAGAAGGAAAACATTACAAGTCAATATAATAAATAAAAATGTGCGCTTGGCAATTTTCACATCTATTTTGACAAATTCACTTGGCGCTCAAAGGGTGCTTGAATGGGTAATTTAAATTAAATACCTATCTTTACTAAAGTGTAATTTATTTAGAACATATATCTAAAAGGCAAGTGGTTCCTACACATTACAAACCATGATGACCAATGAGCCCTGATCAGTAAATCAATAATTCTGTCCTCAGCTAGCCTTATGACATGCTGTGACCCTAAATGTGTTTGGGAAATCAGAAGAGAACAGGTGTTCTGCCACAAAAAGCTTCAAAGAAAGTTAATTGTAGTTAGCGACTACCTCCAGCAAGGCCTGGCACATAAGAGCGATCTCTGGGAAAGAATGCAGACTGATACCTCAAAAAGGACAACTTTCCAAATCAGTACATTGTATTTTCAAAATTTTCTTCGTCAAAAACCATGGAAGGCGACAGGCCTTAGCATGGGTTAAACCTTGGAACAGCGACAACACAATGTTTACACCCAGTGAAGGTCTATAGTGTGGCTGATCCATTGCCTCCTTGTATTTTTCCTGTCTCTTTAGCTAAGCAAGGCATAGGCAAGCAGGGGTATTTATAAAATATTAAGCAGGGGTATTTATAAAATATTATTTAAAGTTTCTTATAAAGTGCAGCATATTCCATTTCAGTAGAAAGACCATGCTCACAAGCCTACAGTAAAGAGAGTCCAGCAGATCTCAATGTAATTTCCTTCCTGGATGGCCTACCAGAAAAATGATTGGCTTCCAAGGCCTGTTCTCTACAAGTCAAGTGAGCAGAAAAAGTATTAAGGAATCCTTAAATATTTTAAAAGGACAGAGAGAGGCTGACCGAGGCAGGAGCTGACATCACACAGCCTTTCTTAAATTTCCTGGGCATGCCTGTATTTTTTGTGACACTCCTAGAAAGCAGCCGGTTACCGCCTACAAACGTCAACTTCCTGTTTGTCAAATTCCGAAAAGATTGCGATGAGATATTTTTGCTATATCTGAGGTTATTTCCGTATACATGCACAGTCATTCGATAATCTATAGGATTGCAAATTCGCACAATAGTGAACAACTTTGAATCAGGCTTGAAAATCTCTTATATCACATCATGTAACGGGAAAGGTCCATAAGGCGCCATATAAGTATCAAATTCATCTTGAAGAAGTGTTTTATAAGCTCAAAATGTCCAGGATGAATCTGTTGACAAGCTAAATTTGAGATTAGTCTTGTACCCAAACCCAGAAAAGCTGATGGTAGGGAGATTGAGTGACCATTACTAAATATAACAGGTGTCTCAAATGTAGATACTGAAGTAATACTACATGTAAATATGGGGATGTAGTTATTTGGTCCACATTAATAATGGTGACAGCTATGAGAAGTAACATGTCCACATTTGCAGAATGTTGAGGTGTGAAATGTAGACATTGTCAGGATGTCGATATTCGGGTTAGGGTGCAGGATGGGAGGGTTAAGGTCTGCACTAGGAGGAGGTTAGGGTTATGGGGTGGGGTAAGAGGAAAAGGCATGAATACTCACTGGAACCCAGCTCTATCAGATTACTTTGCTGGAACTCACATGACTGCTAGGACCCGGTAGATGCCTGGCCCACCAGGGACAATATAGCGATTTTCTAACATGTGGACACTGATGAAATTATTATTTTAACTGGCAGTGTTGAATGAATGATTCATTTGCTCATAACTGCCTGAGGAAGCAGCCAGGTGCCAGGAAACACTTTTTAAATGATAATTTAATTATTTTTATACTTTTATTTATGTCTGATTTTCTATTTGTGATAGTGTTTTTAAATTGTGTATTTTTTAATTATTATTTGTCTTATAATGTAATTAAGCTAGTTAACAAAAATAATTGTGATGGTTTATTAATGTTTGATGGGTCATCCCTTTATATGCCAATGCTAGCTCAAATTTTATATTTAGTTAAGAGGGTGTTTGATCACGTATACAGTTCTACATTACTTGGCTCCCAATTATGGAGAGAAAGGGACTAGTATTGCATAGCGGCAGTGTCACATTGATCTATGAATTACACTTCTCTGTGCCAGAGATACCCTCCTATAAACATGGAAGTGTAAAAATAAATGGCTGTAATTCTTTCTAGCTTACCATTTTCTGCAGAATCTATGGAAGGGAACTGCTCATAACCATTTTAGTTGGCTGCTGACTTTAAATGCTGCAAGGTTATCAAAGTAAAACTTTCTCAGAGCAAGTCTTGTTAAAATAATCTGTGAGATGTATACGCCACACTTCCTCCTTTCTGGTGTTTATAGTAAATGCGGACTACTCATACTCTTGTCATTGTTTGAGATGCCAACTAGCCGTACTCAAAAGATGTTCTTCTGGTGGGGATGTAATCAATGCAGGATTTGTGCATAATGTGTATACTGTTAATTTTAAGAATAGCATGTCCACATCTGGCATTATGACTTTGCTGATGCAACGCACCATTTGGAAAATAGACAGGATTCTTCTGCGCCAGCTAGGCTTGACATTGACACAGTGGGCAATAGATATTTAAACCCTAAGATTTATTCAGTTAAAACACATGGACATTATCTGTTCATCTATTTAATGCCAAAACTTTAATTTACTTTTCTAGACATATATTTTTAAATAATTTATCTGAAGAATGAAACTTTCATAGAAACAAATCTCAGCTACAACCTAAATGATGAAAGTAAAGATAAATGGCATGCACTGTTCTACACTATCAGTCTGTTATATTAAAATGTTTCACAGTGTAGCATGAGGAAGTTCCAGGGAGCTGTCCAACATTAATGCTCTTATTTTTTAGGGTGTGGATCGTTTGGTCTACAACAACTAGGTCGACAAGCATTGGATCGACATGGGTCAAGGTCGACATGGGACAAGGTCGACATGGGTCTAGGTCGACACAAGCATTCGGTCGACATGACATTAGATCGACACACGCATTAAGTCGACAGTCAAAATGTCGACATGAAGTTTTTCACCCGAATGTTGACACAGTCGACATGGACATAGTTTGAAGTGCACCGCATCCCCTCACTACGCTCGGCACATTCTCCCACCATGCCCTAGTGGATGGTAGGGCATGAAATACTGCCTGTCGGCACATGTTGGCTCAAAACACAGTGAAAAACCCCATGTCGACCTTTTGACTGTCGACCTAGCCCATGTCGACCTAATGCTTGTGTCGACCTAGACCCATGTAGACCTAGACCCATGTTGACCGAATGCTTGTCGACCTAATGACCGTATCCCATTTTTTAGTAGTCAGTCAAACTAGCATTTTCACAAAAAAGTGCTACATTCTTATTATTTAGTTTACCAATGTTTTTAATTATGCTGAAATCCTCTTCTTGAAGATATATAATGTGAGTACTGATAATTATGGTGTCAATTACTTCATGGCTGGTAGTCGAGACGATTTATAAACAAAAGTATACTCTGACTCCTCCTCGGTCTAGACACCCCTGCTAAAGGAAGTACTGTAACCTTTAGTTATGATTAGCAAAATCCCTTACTTCTAGGAATAAAATGTATGTCAGTGCAGACATCTGTGGCCATCCCAAAGTAGTAAAAAATGGGTGGGAATTACAAATTATATTTAACAAAAAATAAAGAGAGAGATAAACAATATGCAGAATGAAAAATCAGTGAAATGTTCTCAATGTAAAGTGGGTAAAGTGCACCTATGCAGACTGCAACGTGGCTTTCCTTCAATCACACACACACTTCTTTTTTTTTTAAATCAGTCTCTTCAGTAAAGGTCCATACAAACTGGGCGACTATACAAGGAAAAAAATAGTTGTGTAATACCGCTAGGGAAATTAACAGGCTCTGCACAGGGCCCCTTTTTCAAATCAAGCAGCAGTTAAAATAAGGGATAGTCAGTCCCTGATACATATACAAGAAAAAAAGGGGTTTTGTAACTGCGCTATTTGAGGAAAAAATTTAACAATTCTTTTTTACAATTTATTAATAATATACAAAATTAAAATAATCATGAGCATGATTCATGTATACACACATTCATAATGATTCTAAAAAAGCGACGGTGTAAGGCAGGAGGCATAGCGCAGCTATGGGCAGAATACACAAGTACCAAAATGGTAGTACAGGTTGAGAATCCCTTATATGTATATCAGTTATCCAAATTATTCTGAAAACCATAGTTTCCAGAATGTACTTATTTTCTTTTGCTAAAAGCACCACTGGGGACATCTGTAACTGGCACTACTGGGAACATGATATGTAACTGGCACTACTGGGGACATGATGTGTAACTGGCGCTACTGGGGACATGATATGTAACTGGCGCTACTGGGGACATGATATGTAACTGACAAAACTAGGGACATGATATGCAACTGGCGCTACTGGGGACATGATATGCAACTGGCGCTACTGGGGACATGATATGCAACTGGCGCTACTGGGGACATGATATGCAACTAGCGCTACTGGGGACATGATATGCAACTGGCGCTACTGGGGACATGATATGTAACTGACAAAACTAGGGACATGATATGCAACTGGCACCACTGGGGACATGATATGCAACTGGCACTACTGGGGACATGATATGCAACTGGCACTACTGGGGACATGATATGCAACTGGCACTACTGGGACATGATATGCAACGGGCACTACTGGGGACATGATATGCAACTGGCACTACTGGGGACAAGATATGCAACTGGCGCTACTGGGGACATGATATGTAACTGGCGCTACTGGGGACATGATATGTAAGTGGCGCTACTGGGGACATGATATGTAAGTGGCGCTACTGGGGACATGAAATGTATCACACTACTGGGGACATGAAATGTAACTGGCACTACTGGGGACATGAAATGTAACTGGCACTACTGGGGACAAGAAATGTAACTGGCACTACTGGGGACATGATATGTAACTGGCACTACTAGGGACATGATATGAAACTGGCACTACTGGGAACATGATATGTAACTGGCACTGCTGGGGACATGATGTGTAACTGGCGCTACTGGGGACATGATATGTAAGTGGCGCTACTGGGGACATGATATGTAAGTGGCGCTACTGGGGACATGAAATGTAACTGGCGCTACTGGGGACATGAAATGTATCACACTACTGGGGACATGAAATGTAACTGGCACTACTGGGGACATGAAATGTAACTGGCACTACTGGGGACAAGAAATGTAACTGGCACTACTGGGGACATGATATGTAACTGGCACTACTAGGGACATGATATGTAACTGGCACTACTGGGAACATGATATGTAACTGGCACTACTGGGGACATGATGTGTAACTGGCGCTACTGGGGACATGATATGTAACTGGCGCTACTGGGGACATAATATGTAACTGACAAAACAATAACCTTTAGTTATGATTAGCAAAATCCCTTACTTCTAGGAATAAAATGTATGTCAGTGCAGACATCTGTGGCCATCCCAAAGTAGTAAAAAATGGGTGGGAATTACAAATTATATTTAACAAAAAATAAAGAGAGAGATAAACAATATGCAGAATGAAAAATCAGTGAAATGTTCTCAATGTAAAGTGGGTAAAGTGCACCTATGCAGACTGCAACGTGGCTTTCCTTCAATCACACACACACTTCTTTTTTTTTTAAATCAGTCTCTTAAGTAAAGGTCCATACAAACTGGGCGACTATACAAGGAAAAAAATAGTTGTGTAATACCGCTAGGGAAATTAACAGGCTCTGCACAGGGCCCCTTTTTCAAATCAAGCAGCAGTTAAAATAAGGGATAGTCAGTCCCTGATACATATACAAGAAAAAAAGGGGTTTTGTAACTGCGCTATTTGAGGAAAAAATTTAACAATTCTTTTTTACAATTTATTAATAATATACAAAATTAAAATAATCATGAGCATGATTCATGTATACACACATTCATAATGATTCTAAAAAAGCGACGGTGTAAGGCAGGAGGCATAGCGCAGCTATGGGCAGAATACACAAGTACCAAAATGGTAGTACAGGTTGAGAATCCCTTATATGTATATCAGTTATCCAAATTATTCGGAAAACCATAGTTTCCAGAATGTACTTATTTTCTTTTGCTAAAAGCACCACTGGGGACATCTGTAACTGGCACTACTGGGAACATGATATGTAACTGGCACTACTGGGGACATGATGTGTAACTGGCGCTACTGGGGACATGATATGTAACTGGCGCTACTGGGGACATGATATGCAACTGGCGCTACTGGGGACATGATATGCAACTGGCGCTACTGGGGACATGATATGCAACTAGCGCTACTGGGGACATGATATGCAACTGGCGCTACTGGGGACATGATATGTAACTGACAAAACTAGGGACATGATATGCAACTGGCGCTACTGGGGACATGATATGCAACTGGCACTACTGGGGACATGATATGCAACTGGCGCTACTGAGGACATGATATGCAACTGGCACTACTGGTGACAAGATATGCAACTGGCGCTACTGGGGACATGATATGTAACTGGCGCTACTGGGGACATGATATGTAAGTGGCGCTACTGGGGACATGATATGTAAGTGGCGCTACTGGGGACATGAAATGTAACTGGCGCTACTGGGGACATGAAATGTATCACACTACTGGGGACATGAAATGTAACTGGCACTACTGGGGACATGAAATGTAACTGGCACTACTGGGGACAAGAAATGTAACTGGCACTACTGGGGACATGATATGTAACTGGCACTACTAGGGACATGATATGTAACTGGCACTACTGGGAACATGATATGTAACTGGCACTACTGGGGACATGATGTGTAACTGGCGCTACTGGGGACATGATATGTAACTGGCGCTACTGGGGACATGATATGTAACTGACAAAACTAGGGACATGATATGCAACTGGCGCTACTGGGGACATGATATGCAACTGGCGCTACTAGGGACATGATATGCAACTGGCGCTACTGGGGACATGATATGCAACTGGCGCTCCTGGGGACATGATATGTAACTGACAAAACTAGGGACATGATATGCAACTGGCACTACTGGGGACATGATATGCAACTGGCGCTACTGGGGACATGATATGTAACTGGCGCTACTGGGGACATGATATGTAACTGGCACTACTGGGGACATGAAATGTAACTGGCACTACTGGGGACATGAAATGTATCACACTACTGGGGACATGGAATGTAACTGGCACTACTGGGGACATGAAATGTAACTGGCACTACTGGGGACAAGAAATGTAACTGGCACTACTGGGGACATGAAATGTAACTGGCACTACTGGGGACATGATATGTAACTGGCACTACTAGGGACATGATATGTAACTGGCACTACTGGGGACATGATATGTAACTGGCACTAAATATGTGCAAGAAAATGATTGCTTAGCATCTAAATTCAGTGCCTGAGATAGAACACCAACTTTGTTTCATGTTTTGAAACCGTGTGTCATGCACAAATAAATTTGTATGTATTTCATGCCTTTGATGTGTTTATACAACATAAATACATTTTGTATTCACATATGGGTCCCGTCCTCATGATACCTAATTGAAATATAAAAATATCCCGAAATACGGAATAATCCATTATCCAGAACGCTTCTGGCTTGAGCATTTTGGATATGGGATACACAACCTGTACTTAAGAATTAACCAGGTGCAAAGTACATGGACTTTGAAACTACAGTAGATTCTAAACTTGGGCATACGTGGGAGAGCTCCCACCTTAACCAAGTGCCAATTGATATCTTTTTAAGCCTACCAACAGAACTGCTGCCAAAGCTGTATTCCGCACAGCGGTTACACTGTTCAGTCCTCTTTAGCATTGGGGTAGTTTACAGCATTGAAGAGAGTGGACTGAAGTGAGCAGGGGACTTAGGATCCAGATCCTAAGTCCAAAATATACATAGAGATAGCATAGCCCATATACTGTACTGTAGGTACCAAAATATATTCTATCTGATGTACCTCAGCAATTTCAAAGAATCCTCTACAGAATAGCGTCAAAATTATGTACATCACAAAAGCGAATTCAAACTATTAATATGAAAAATACAACTGTACCTTCATTTTTCCGCTATATTTTGGGTCAGATATTGTTTCAAATGCAGCCTCTTTACTTTGCTGGATAAACTCCGGAAACTTGGAAAACACTTCACTGCAGATTCTTTGAATATGACCTTCCTGTGGGAATCAATTACAAAATAAGTATGGTTAATATTAAAGTTGGCTCTTTCATGTATACAGTTTATATATATATATATATATATATATATATATATATATATATATATATATATATATATATATATATATATATGTGTCCAAAAGCGTCCGGCACTCTGTAATGAAAGGCAACTTGCTTCGGTGCGCATCCAAAGAAATAATACATATAAATCCAGCAGGGGGATGTCACTCGAATGTAATAAGAAACAACAAGAGGCAATAAGTTGGTCAACGTTTCAGGGTTCTTCCCCTTTTATCAAGACCTGAATGAAGTATGCAAAACAAACATATATATAGAGAAAGACTTACAATTATGTGCACCCGACACCTTGGCCACGCAGCCCGTCTGGGGTCCGGTGACGTCACTCATGCGCGTCCGCGCTGACCGCCGGTCACCCCCGGGGGCGTGGCTACACCTCGATGCTAGATCAACTCCATGGCAACCATGTGTTGTACGTACCTCTGTAGCCGCCTACCCGCTGGAGATTGTCCATAGGGCTGTCAGTGCTTAGTGCTGGCGGCCGGACTCCGTCAGGGGACCAGGTGTACAGGGGAGCTGAAATGCATCTGTGAAATACCTGAGTCTCTTAAGAAGTCCTTACCATACTCACAATTCCTGCGGGTGAGACGGATCTGCAGCGATCCAAAAGACACAGACATACAAATGGAGGGCATGTTATTAAAATTTCTCAAAAGAGGATACAACCACAAATCACTGGTGGAAGCCAAGTCTAAAGCCTTAGCCATGTCCAGACAGGAAGCGCTTTTGGGAAAACAAGTGAAAGCCCTAAAGACTCTATAGTATGGACTCAAGAGTTCACCACCTCAAGTACCAAACTGATGCGCAAGGCTAAAGCGATATGGCCCATTGTTGCACAGGACCCTTTACTGCCGTCCCTTAAAGAGACCAGAATTCTGCCATCATATCGCCGCAGTAAAAATATAAAAAATGTAGTGGTACATAATGATGTTACTGAGATGGGACTCAACAGGCCCAGTCACTTCCTCACTCGCAAACCCGGCAATTATAGATGCACAGGTTGCACGACATGTAGCACCATGGAAATTGGGGATACGTTCCATCACCCACACACAGGGAAACAGTATAAAATCAGATTTCCCTTATCGTGCACCAGCCGGTTTGTGGTCTATCAAATAAAGTGTACATGTGGCTTACTGTACATTGGTAAGACCACCCGTCAGATCAAAGAAAGAATAGCTTTACATAGGTCCCACATTCGGGCAGCCATTGAGGGCAGGGCTGCAGATCAACCTGTAGCGAGACACTACAAAGAATTTCAACATAGCCTGTCCAATATCAAATTTAAAATGATCGATTGGGTGCCCCCAGATAGAAGAGGGGGTGACAGAGGTCGCACTCTGTTGCAGAGGGAAGCCCTGTGGATTCATACTCTACAAACAGTGCACCCCAAAGGACTCAATGAGATGCTTTCATATACTGCGTTCTTATAATGACCTTTTTTATATCTCTATCCCTTTCCATTCATTGTATGTTACTGTTCCGTTGTTGCATTCATAGTGGATTGTCATTATTAGTTGGAGGATTGATTGTATGGTGTGTATCTGCAACACGCAGACGCCCCCTCCTCCTTGCGGATTGCCAATTAGTTGGTCGATGCATTGCATAGTGTGTAACCCTGATTCAGCTTTGTGTATTTCGTTTGTATGTCATGTCTGTCTCTCAGCCTATTATGCCATTTGGCTTACATTGAATATGCCTGTGTCCATTAGTTACATGTTCTTTTTATATTTATCACGATTTTTTGTATTTCACAGATGCATTTCAGCTCCCCTGTACACCTGGTCCCCTGACGGAGTCCGGCCGCCAGCACTAAGCACTGACAGCCCTATGGACAATCTCCAGCGGGTAGGCGGCTACAGAGGTACGTACAACACATGGTTGCCATGGAGTTGATCTAGCATCGAGGTGTAGCCACGCCCCCGGGGGTGACCGGCGGTCAGCGCGGATGCGCATGAGTGACGTCACCGGACCCCAGACGGGCTGCGTGGCCAAGGTGTCGGGTGCACATAATTGTAAGTCTTTCTCTATATATATGTTTGTTTTGCATACTTCATTCAGGTCTTGATAAAAGGGGAAGCCCCCTGAAACGTTGACCAACTTATTGCCTCTTGTTGTTTCTTATTACATTCGAGTGACATCCCCCTGCTGGATTTATATATATATATATATATATATATATATATATATATATATATATATATATATATATATATATGCATGCTAATACAAAGAATCTAATACAAAGAATCTCCTTACTTAAACTTTGTTTTGGTCATATAAAGGGAATAAAAGTAATTATATTTGGAATGGTATAAAATTGCAATGTAAAATTGTAATTTAAAACCTACTATAACTATTTTCTCAGGAAAAATTATATAACTATTAAGACTTTCATAGGTTCTTTGGATATGTAATATAGATATATATTTTTCATTGTTTACTTAAAGAATATGAGGTCTATCCCATGTGATACATATGTCGTCATAAACATGCAATACATTCATAACACTATTCAATGGGTGAAAAACAATATCCTGAGAAAATTGTTTTTTTTGATTTAACATGTAAAATTGAGAAATGTAAATTGAATTACATCATAAGTAGGAGACGTTCACACATTTTATTTGTCAAATGTCTTATTAAGAAAAATATATTCACATTTAAAATGTTTTCACAAAAGTCCCTGATTTATCAACAGGCTCACAGGTTGAAATCTTGTGCCCTATTCCTAAACATAAGGCAGTGCTTGTTCTAGGTCACAAATATAATTAAAATAACAAGTCTTACGGTAAACACCATTATAACGGCTTATAAAATGTAACTGCATAAAAATAAGATGAAATTGCAATAATTAAAACCCACCTGTTTTTTGCTGGTGTTGGTGTCTGATTGTAGCAGAGCTGCGTGATTTGCTACTTTACGAAGAATAGTCAGGTAACTGAAATAAAGTGTCTTCACACTTTCTCCATATTGGTTCTTCTATAATAACAATAACAAAATCTTATTATTCCCAAAGACATAATGCCCTAAGTGAAATAAATCAGATACTGTATAAAGAGCAGGTATGAGAAATAATGACATACCATGTCTCCAGGGTTTAGTGGCATTAGCTGTGTATGTCGGAAGGCCTAAACTAGACCTTTCTCTTTAGACCAATACTAGGGAGAGATGTATGCATGTCTGTGTATGAACAGATTTACTATAGTCTCTTATAGATACTGTACACAGAGTCACTAAACAGGAATAGGTAGAAGATTTGACCGCAACAGAGTTCCTCTAGTACTGAAGTCAGTCTGCAACAAAATAGATATCGGTGCATTGCACACGGCTTAGAGCAGGATAAATTAGATGGAACTCAGAGATTAATGTGACACCTGTTGGACTGATGCCTGATGTGAAGCGGGTGGCATGGATGGCAGTGATGTGACACCACAGGATCTAGTAACTGAGGCTAAAACTCGGACATATTATAATCTCCTTGATAATCCTACAAGTTTGTGTTGCTTGTTTACTTCAATTCTTTAAAAAGTGCGGACCCATGTATTTTCACAGCCGCGTTAGGAAAAAAGGGGCTTCTGATCTGGGATTTGGTTTTGTCTACTTAAGACAAGCAAAACAAAATCCCTTATAAGTGCTTGCATCAGGGGCTAATTGGCAGACTCTACCATTAGGCAATTGCCTACAAACTCCAGAATGTAGGGGGCGTCCCCACTTCTGACTATTTCAAAATTAAGGATGACTCTGAGATAATAGTACTTAATGCAAACTACAGGTGTTGCAATTGTAAGACACTGGATAGTTGGTATTGGGGGTGCGCGCGTGTGTGTGTGTGTGTGTGTTGGAAGCAGTAAACCATGGTCAATTAATTTATTTTACTGCACATCACATTATAATTACTAATATACCATTTTTCCTGGTAATAACTATATTGGGCATAGTGCAGGAATCTGTCCCCGAATCCTAGATCTGTAAGAAATCGGTCTGTACATCTCACAAGCAGTAAAAATTTTTAGATAAACTGTATAGAATTTTGTGTCAAACAATAAAGGATATATTTTATAATGTAAGTACAATGTTAACATTACCATGCTACGGTACTTCCATTCCCTAGTTTGACGAGCCAAACAGAACAACAATTAATAACCTGACTTCATATATTTATAATGGACTAGTTGTCTATTTGCATCCCACTGTTAAATAGGAAATAATAGTATATCATTGCTTGAAGCAAGAAGCATATCTTCAGAAGACATTAATATAATGTTATTGCAAAACTGCTAAACCATGAAACCTCATGATACGGCATTAGACTGTACCGAGTGGTCTAAATGTATTATAATACTAGCTGACCCGCCCGGCGTTGCCCGGGAAAACCTTGGGGTTTCTTTATTTCCAAAATTGCTGAAAAATGTCATCTTACAGTATGCTGTGACAAAGACCTAAGATTGTAATTTGTTATAGATTCCACCATAATGTTAGAATGTGTTTGCATTGATACTCAATGATGGCAACGCTCCTGAGTTGAAAACTTGTATGTGTTGATGAATTCCACATCCACTCCTGAGATTCAGCACCTACTGTATGACATATCCTCCAACATCTGAGGGTCAGAAATCGGTACAAAATCAGAAAGGGACATGTCCACACCTCAATATCTATATACTTTCTATACAGGCGCTGAGTGCGTGGGGTCCGGGGTGGGCGTTACTTACCGCGCCATAATTAATTAAAAATTCACTGCTCCCTGCCACTGCCACTCCCCTCACCGAACCTGCCTGCAGCAGTCTCTGAGGTCTGGGGATCTGTAAAGCACATGCACCGAGCATCTCTACCAAAAAGTGGGGCAGCCCCTGAGTGTGGGAGCAGGTCCGCGGGCCTGGCCACATGCTGTCATGACGCGATGCACACTATCCGCACCACTGTAATGCACCACTGGGAATGGGTGCAATGGGCCAATTCTTCCCTACACCCGCCGGGCCAATCCACTGATCCAGCCATCACAATCATCAATGGATGCATTGATAAGGTTTGGAGTTTAAGAAGTTGAAGAATAAGACTGAGAAAAAGAATTGCCATGTTACAAAGTGTACAATTTACTCAATAAATCGTGAAAAAAATGTAGGTGTACATAGAAGTACAATCAAGAAATGAAAGTAGGATTAAAAAATAAGTTCTGATTCAAACTGATGGATATTGTGGGCATAATTGGTGTTTGTTACACCTACAGGGGGCCCTCAATTGATGGGATTTTCACTACAGTGTCACGGTCACAGTGTCACCATAGGAGGATTCCCAATTGGGGTCCAGGTGGTCTTTTAGGGACCCTTTACATTCCTGTAGGTCTCTTCTCCTTGAGCTTACAGTCTCCCTTAATGATAGTCAATCACTGAGGGAGACCGTAGGCTCCAGGAGAAGAGACCAACGGGATTGTAAAGGGGTCCCTAAAAGACCACCTGAACCCCAATTGGAAATTCCCCTACGGTGACACTCTAGTGAGAATTTCTGATCAACTGGGGACCCCCTGTAGGTGTACCAAACACCAATTATGCCCACAATATCCATACCCCCTCCACCTATAGATTTGTTTCGCAACCCACCGCCGTCCAAACAATTATCAGTTTGAATCAGAATTTATTTTTTAATCCTACTTTCATTTCTTGATTGTACTGTACTTCTATGTACACATATTTTTTTCACGATTTATTGAGTAAATTGTACACTATAACGTGACAAATCTTCATCTCAGTCTTATTCTTCAACTTCTTAAACTCATAACATTCAAACAAATGCATGCAGCGCTCATGCCCATTGACCAAACATGATCTATGAACCAAAAGAGTCTGGGAAACCCTTATGGCAGAGCAGTGCCTGATATCCAACTGACTAACAGGGTGAGTGCAGTGTACCCACTTTGTATTGATCAATGGGTGCATTGGCCAGGACAAAGATTTCTCAGTGCAACTGGCCGGGGAGCGCAGTGACAGGCTGGAGGACTGGAGAGACGGATATGGGGAACAAAGTAGAAACGGTACATTAGGTACAGTTTTTATTTGCCGGTACAGACGGTTAAATAAACGGCAAATTATTTTTTATGTGTTCTGCGTTTGTGTGTGTTGTACTGTTTTTGTGTGTGTGTTGTAGTGTATGTGGTTGTGTGTGTTGTATTGTATGTATCTGTCCAATGCGTAAGTGTGTGAGGTGTGCTACGTATATACAGTATGTGTGTGTTGTGTCTTTGTGTATCTGTGCAATGTTTAAGTGTTTTGTGTGTGTCGTACTGTTTTTCGGGTGTGTGTGGTGAATGTGGGTGTGTGTTGTGCTGTTAGAGGTATGTTCTGTGTGTGTGTTGTGTGTATCTGCCCTATGTGTAAGTGCGTAAGGTGTGCTATGTATAAATCTGTGTGTGTGTGTGTGTGTAGTGTGCTGTGTGTATCTGTGCAATGTTTAAGTGTGTGTTTTGTGTATTGTACTGTTTTTGGGTGTGTGTTGTAGTGAATGTGGGTGTGTGTTGTACTGTGAGTGTTGTGTTGTGTGTATCTGCCGAATGTGTAAGTTTGTGATGTGTGCTACGTGTATATGTGTGTGTATTGTGCTTTGCGTATCCTGGCAATGTTTAAGTGTGTGTGTTCTGTGTGTTTGTTGTACTGTTTTTGGGTGTGTGTTGTAGTGTGTATGGATTTGTATTGTACTGCATGTGGTGTGTTGTGTGTGTGTGTATCTGTCCAATGTGTAAGTGTGTGAGGTGCTCTACGTATAAATGTGTGTGTTGTGTGCTATGTGGTGTACTGTGTGTGTGTGTGTGTGTGTACAATGTGTATGTGTGTGTGTGTGTGTGTTGTGTGGTCTATGTATATCCTCAATTATTTCCCAATTGTTTAAAGCCTTCACCATAATGTTAGAATGTGTCATTCATACTCAATGACAGCAATGAAATCAGGTGTGGAGTTGTTCCTTCGCAAATGGTTTCCCAGATCATCGATCTTTTCCCCAGAACATCAATGAAGGAAAATTACAACTTGGTGTTTTTTAAATTTCTAAGTGAAATTTCCCAAAAACGGCTTCGAGGTGCACACCACCAGGTCCAGAGGTATCTTGTTGCTGAATTTGGTGTCTCTGAGTGCCACGGTGTGTCCGCAATGCGACGGACACGCACACACACACACACACACGCACACAGACTCTTCAACTTATTATATAGATAAAGCGTTCACTTTTACTTAAAATCTGGTGGCACATGTTAAGTTTTAATTTCACACACTGCTGTAGTGTTTTAACCAACATTTCTTGTAAGTTGTTCAAATGGTTATAATGACATCAGATAATTGCATGTTTCCTTAGTTAAGGCTGAATAAGCGTAATATTCCAACCTGCCAAAATCAACAGGGCTCATATATCACAAAGTCATTACTGCAATAGACAAATCATAGGAACAGACGCTTAACAGTCATTCCCAAGACATGACTTTATAATGTTTCCAGAAGGGTTGAGGGTAAGCTTTATTTGTCTCCCTACTTAAGAAATCAGACACATAAAGTGTAAGGTCACAGCTGTGTCACAATATAGCCATTATTTACAAAGTAGTAGAAAAGTCTATTGATGGAAAAACAAAAGTGATAACTTTATGGTAAAGAAAAGCAGAAAACTAGCATTTGGGAGAAACCACATACATGTATTAAAAACGGTTAAGGACAAATTGCAACTGACAAAATATCTGCACAAAAAAGCACAATCAGTATTGTAGGAGAAATACATGAATTTCTAAAGCGATAAAATCGTTGCCATAATCCTTCCTCTCACCTGATATTTAATTGGCCATTAAATACCAATGCTTACCATTACATTATTATAGGTATTACAGCTATTAGGGGGAAGAAAGGGCACTGAATGTATATTTAACCTTGGTTTTTGCTTTTTCTGTAATCAACTGAACATACTATAGAACATAAAATAACTGAAATAATCCATATACTTAGAGAGTATAGGGTGTCAAAGGACAGGACACCAGGAAAAAAATGGTAGAGTAGAGGTATCATCTATTCACATCACATTGCTCACCAATATGTATCGACTTTTTTTCTAAATGTATTTATATTTAATTTTATTATTTAACCTTCAATATAGAGTGAAAGGACAGGCTTGTATTAATGTTTGTTGATCAGTAGGTAATGCAACTAATCCCCTCAAAATTGAGAATGAAGTTTCAACTTCTTTCCATACTGCACCAGCATATATCTCTTTACTTATCACAAAATATCTCCCATCTCGACCACTCCGCTCTACACTAGATCTGCGTCTCTCTTCTACACGGATCACCAGCTTCCATTCACTATTACAGGACATTCATCGGGCTGCTCCCATCCTATATCTTGATATATAATACTGACTGTCACTTAGGGCCTTATTCTAGTTCACTCTTTCTGACAAAATCCTTCTTAGATGGACAAAACCATGTGCACTGCAGGGGGGGGGGGGGGGGCAGATGTTAATTGTGCAGATATAATTAGATTTGGGTGAGTTATTTTGTTTCTGTGCAGGGAAAATAATGGCTGCTTTATTTTTAAACTACAGTATAGATCTCACTTTGAAGTAAAACCCCACCCAAATCTAATTATATCTGCACAAGTAACATCTGCCCCACCAGCAGTGCACATGGTTTTGTCCATCTAAGAAGGATTTTGTCAGAAAGAGTGAACTAGAATAAGGCCCTTCGTGATTAATGCATGCCTTCCGTGCATTAACTAATACTATGTAATTCACACATACAGTTACTTATATGAATTACTAGGAGCCTGCATTTGTTACAGAGAAGGAAATTCCAGTTTTAAAATAAAGATGGTAGTAGCAGATTGTGCTGGTAGGTAACACTTAAGTGGCTATGAGGGTGATATCAACAATCAGGTCACAGCACCAACAATACAGGGGGTAGGTGCATATCACACTCACAATATCAAAATGCTATAAGCTGGCCCTGGCTCTCAGTATAGTGGTATGGTGTGATGCTCCCCCTCCTGTCACTGACTATCCGGCCTTTCAGCTCACCGTAACTGGAGGTAGTGACTCTGCCTCTGCTATACAGGAAGGTGCTCGGTCTCTTTTCCATGGTGGGTCGCTCCTTGAAGACTTGCCATTAAACTTGGAGCTGTCTTGTCTGCCACGCTATAGGATGGTGCACTACAAGTACCAATCCTGGCATATCTCTCTGCCATGCTTGCTGTGCTCCTGCTGTCCTTCTCTGGACCAACTGGCCATAATAACTGTCACTACCCCAGCCTGTCATACTATTCAAAAGACCTCCCACTATAGAAATAAGTCAACCCCTATACGTATGATATTATTTCTCACCTTTCTTTATTAAATATATATACAGATATATTTACAGGTAACCCTAGTCACAAAGGTAGGTTACCCCTGCATGCCTTTGATATTTCATAGGATAAAGCAAAGAACCTGTGAAAGTAATTATTGCTTATTTTCCAAAGATATGCTTAAATGGCTGGGACAGATTTGCTGGTGCCCCTTTAGAAATGATAATAAATAAATAAATGGGGCACTTGTGTAGTTTCACGGCGCCAGCATGGGTTCTACACTCGCCACAAACTATGTTAAAAAAAGTAACTTAACTCCATGCCAACATGGATAGTTCATACCTCCACTATCCATGTTGGCATGGAGTTGATTTTAAATAGCGTGGCAAGTGTAGCGAGCCACCGAGCCCGCGCCGTGAAACTACACAAGTGCCATAAATGGACACTACTGATATTTTAAACTAATTGTTTTCTTGAACTAGCATCACACATCTGCATTCTTCAAATCACACACTGAACATGGACCAGACAAAGGACAGTGTTGTAAAAGGAGATCAGAAAGAAAATTACAGACAAGCAGTTAAAGAATACAGCTATAAAAGACTATATGCAAGCAGTGTGATGTTCCCGTGATTACAGTTGCAATATTAACCCTTTCAGTGCCAAGTGATTTTGTCCAAATAGGTGTGAAAATTGCCGAGCAAACATTTGTAATCATTATAATGACCTGTAATGTTTACCTTAGATAGGAAATATAATCCTTTTTTTACACAACATGTTTTATTTTAATTTATATAACAAATGTCAGCAACGGTGGCTTTTCTGGCAGATATTTCGAACATCTCTCATAGAGGTTAAGATGTTTAAAGTCCACTGAACTGTCCGCTGGACACAAGAGGACAAATCAATCCCATATTACACAGGAAGATATTGAGAATGGCAGAAAATATGTCAAGCAATATGTATTGAAACACCAATGTTATTTGAAATATAGTCAGTCACTATATTTCAAATAACATTGGTGTTTCAATACATATTGCTTGACATATTGATTGTTGTATGATCAACACTATTTTAGACAATCTGAGGCAACCTTGAAGGAAAAACTGATTCAGCCAAACAGGCTGTGCAGCATATTAAAAAGGTTTCTCACGTATACCACTGTAATATGTTTATTCATGACAATTAATGAGTAGAACAACACTTGCATGTATACAAAATAAAATTCTTTATTCATGTACAAACAGCTGTAGAATTTATGTGACAGAGCTAAAACCCATCTGTAAATTGTACAACTCTAAAATGGAATTAGTCCCCCGTTCCAGTACGGCAGCTAGTCATACATAAAATACCGATTAGATTCAGTGCGCAGGTAAAACCCCTCTTTTTTCTATACAACCAAAACAGTCATGAACAGAACCAGACTTGAACGACAACCATAACAGGCAGGATACACGAGCTGGGAGGGCTTCCAGTGTCCCCTGCTGATTCAGAAAAATGGATTTAATGGTACGTACCAAAATCCTTTTTTCTCTGTCATGCAGCAGGGGACACTGGAGTTCACATCAGGGAGGTTCCAAAGACCAGGCCCTGGGAGGGAGCACTCTGAGGTTCCTTCAAATCCAAATGACCGAAGACCGTTGAAGACAATGCAAAAGTGTCGAATTGGTAAAAGCGAACAAATGTGTTCACTGATGACCAAGTGGCTGCTCTGCAAAGCTGGGAAGCCGAAGTTCCCCTTTGAGTGGCCCAAAACACACTCACAGAGCTAGTGGATTGAGCAGTCAACACTGTAGGAGGAGTCTTTGCTGCGTGAATATATGCTTGTCTAATGGTCAAACGTATCCACCTGACCAGAGTCTGTTTAGACACAGGCTAACCTCTGCGGAATGCGTCATATAACACAAAAAGACAATATGATTTGCGGATGGACACTGTCCTTGCCACATATACTCTGAGAGCCCGAACTACATCCAACGTAGCTTGAGACTACGAATTTCCCTGAAAAGCAGGGACTACAATAGGTTGGTTAAGATGGTAAGATGACACCACCTTTGGAAGCAAAGAAGTATGTGTCCGTAATTCCGCTCTGTCCTCATGGAAGATAAGATACGGAGGTTTACAAGATAATGCACTGAGTTCGGACACTCGACAAGCCAATGCTAAAGCCAGGAGAAGCACAGTCTTCCAACACAGAAATTTTAGATCCACCTCCACCAGAGGTTCAATCGTATTAGACTGGAGGAAGGAAAAAAAACAAGTTGAGATTCCAAGGAGGTGTTGGTGGGATAAAGGGAGGATGAACCCGGAGGACTCCCTGTAAGAAAGTTAGAATTTCTGGAATAAGAGATAACTTTCTTTGAAAAAGGATAGATAATGCTGAGATCTGTACCTTGAGTGACCCCAATCGTAGGCCAGCGTCCAGACCCCTTTGAAGAAACAACAAAAGTCTGGACAGTCTAAATACACGAAAAAAGCCATTCTTGAGGACCACACCAGTTTGCATAGGAACGCCAGATGCAGTGATAGTGAGCTGCCGAGGAAGGCTTTCAAGCTCTTAACATAGTGGGCATAACAGAACGTGGAATCCCTCTGGCTCGTAAGACTTCGGTCTAAACAGCCACGCTCTCAAATGGAGATGAGTTGGATTCTGATGGTGGAATGGACCTTGTTGCAGGAGGTTGTGACGTTGAGAAAGGTGGAAAGGGTCGTCCACCAGAAGTTGTTGTATGTCCGAGAACCAACTTCTGCGAGGCCAGAAGGGACGATGAGAATCGCCTGTACAGGTTCTCTCTTCAGCTTCTTAAAGACCTGACCCAGAAGAGGAAGGAACAGGTACACGAAGTGGAACATCCACGGGACCGACAGGCGTCGCCGGTATGGCGTGTGGATCCTATGTCCGTACAACGTATCTTGGGAGTTGATGATTTTTCTGTGAGGCCATGAGATCAACCTGGGGAGTTCCCAAATGATTGGTGAGTTCCAGGAACACCTCGGGGTGTAGGTTCCACTCTCCCGGGTGAAGATCCTCCCGACTGAGAAAGTTGGCTTCCAGATTGTCGACTCCCGAAATGAACACAGCTGCAGAGGATGACTTACCGGCAAGGTAGTCTTTTTTGATAACCTGAACACAGATGCATCCACCGGTGGAGGGGTTTCCCACTTGCTTAACGTAGAAGGATCAAATGGGTATACTGATGGGAAGCATTTAGGAATTTGGAAACGCTTGTCTGGGTGCTTCAATGCTGCTAAAAGCTGATCCTAATTTGGGCAAGGAAAGACTATGGAAGGCTTTTTAGTGTTTCCAAAAAGGTCAAGCTCCTGCGGTTCAGGAGTAGGACCCTCAGGCAAATTGAGGACTTGCTTTAATGCCAAAATAAGAGCATCTATGCCCACAGGGGTCGGCTCAGTTTCTGGAGGGACATCCTGAACCTCTTCCCACTCTCCTTCCTCCATTTCATTATTAATAATAATAATAATAATAATAATGATATTTATATAGCGCTTTTCTCCCAATAGGACTCAAAGTGCTTCACCATTGTCTTTACAGCTCGAAATACAAAACAAGCAACAGTAGATGTCAGTGAAATGCTTGAGTAAATAAGTATGTCTTTAGTCTATTTTTAAAGGATTCTATAGTGGGCGCTTCTCGCACTGTGCGAGGAAGAGAGTTCCACAGAGTTGGAGCAGCAAAGTTGAAAGCTCGACCCCCAGATGAATTCAGGGAGATTCTGGGTACTGTAAGTAGTCCTTCTTCAGTGGATCGTAGTAATCGAGTAGGACAGTAAGGGATCAGCAGCTTCTGCAGGTACCTTGGGCCCTGGTCATGTAGGGCCTTGAAAGTGAGTAAGCCAATCTTGAAAACGATTCGCCATTTTACAGGTAGCCAGTGAAGGGCGTAGAGAATGGGAGTTATGTGGCTGGAGCGGGGTTGGTTAGTTAAATGGAAAAGGTTCATCCTCGGAATCGTCAGAATGTAAAATTGCCTGCAGAGGGCACTTCTGGCTAACAGAAGAACATTTCTGGGCCTTGTTCATGGAACAGGCTAAAGATTCCACAGACCTAGCAAGGTTTGCGGCCCATGCTGGTTCTGTCCTGCGGGATTCTGCTAATTCAGCAGATAATTTGGACATATTACATGCCATAAAAGAGGCCCAGTGGGGATTAGACGAATCATCTATTCGAGATGCAGGTGGGGAAGCAGAGCAAGATTGACATACCGTCGCTTTCCCATCTGCGGAGTACTGAGTGAATTTTGCATTACAAGAAGTACAAGCATATGCCTTCTGGGAGGCCTTCATGTTGGACCTGCCCATCATGGCTATAGGAAAATCTGGCCTGATAGATTTCACACACTCCATTATGCACACACTTGCGCACAGTACAAGGTAGTAAACCAGGGGCTTCTGGGACCTGGAGGGGAAATAAGCTCTTTTAACCACAATATTCCCCTGAATTAAACCCCTGAACTTGCACTCAGCAAGGGTTAACAGGAGTCGCTGGCCACAGTTATCCTATAAATAGGAGAAGAGCGAACCATTAAGAGAGGGTAAATGTGCGTGTGTCAGTTTCTAGTAATGTGGACCATGCCATGCCTGCCTCAGGCCTTAGGGCCTATATGTACTCGCCTTTCCCCCCAGGTACTTGCCTTTCAGCCTTTCTGCGTGTCAACTGCGATTGCGTCTTTTTGACCCAGAGCAGGCCTCTTACAGCGCTCAGCATGGGCAGTCTCCTCGACCACCCCCATCCCTGTCTCTACGGTACTCCTCCTCAGAGGTGGATTAAGCACGGGGCGACAGGGGCGGTCGCCCCGGGGACCCCACACATAAGGGGCCCCGACACCGGCACTGCCACAGATGGGAAGTCAGCGGCGGGGTCCCTGCGGTGGATGATAACTAGTAGCCAATACCGCTACTAGTTCCCATCTGCTGCTGAGACCCGGCCGCTGACTTCTCATATGCTGCAGGGACCCTGGCGCTAATTGCCCAGACCGCTGCAGGGACTCCCTGCCCGCCTGCGCTGCCCAGGTACCAGCCTCGTCTGTGGGGGGTGGTCCTGCTCCTCCTGCACTTCTCCAGTAATGCGGAGGAGCACCCGGGAACCGGACAGGTGGTGGGGCGTGTGGCTGCATGCTAGGCACGATACAAGATGGCAGCGCTGGGAGTGTAACAGAGAAGGTGACCGGATCAGTAAACCTGAAGGGGTAAGGGAGGTCAGGGGATGTTGTACTTACTCCCCGGAGGCTACTAACACGGTGATAGGGACGGCAGGATCACAAGATGTCTGGGCAGGCGCCTTTCAGGAGGCTCTGACTGACAGACCTGGTGGAACCAGGGGCGCAGGATACCTGGACCAACACTTTTGACGAGGTAGGGAAGGGATCCTTTTTGTGAAATAAGCAGCAATTATAATTGTATTAGAAAGTGAAAGTACCAGGGAACCTGCAGGATCAGGCAAAACTGTGACCAGCTTCCTTGGCACAATTTTCTAACTGGGGGCTGATGGGTCTTAGAGGGGAGGAGCCAGCCTTCCCTAAACAAATTAGTAGTGCCTAGCTCCCAGCAGAAAGTAACTGGCTCTAATTTTGTAAATTGAAAAAACAAAGCTTTCAAACAGTAGAACACCATACCTACTGTGGAATATGGAAGGGGCTTGGCCATGTTATTTGCTGCTTTGGGCTTCTTTGCTGCTATTGGCGCGAGGTGCTTTGAATCTGTGCAATACATTCTGAAACAAAATATACTGCCCAGTGTCAAAAAGCTCTGTCTCAGTCGCAAGCACCCAAGAATTGATTAAGAACAAAATACTGGACGATTCTGAAATAGTCTTCTATAAACCTTAATCTGAACAGCGGAAACATGCAGTCTGCAGAAGGCACCCATCAAACCTCGGACTGCTGGAGCAGTTTGCTAAGAGTTGGCCAAACTATCTTTAGAGGTACCATTGAGATCTGCAGAAATCACTTGCATACTCCATAATTGTATCACTGAGAATAAACAAGATCATTTTTCGGGCTGATTTTTGCATGTCATCGTAGTATTTTTATTTAAGCATAGTTTGAAAAAAAAAAATGCAATATAATAGGGGGATAATAAATATTGGGCTAGCGCTATATTCAACACACACATACTAGCATGCTAAAAATAATAGCAGAGAGACTGTACTTACGCTGTAGCAGCAATTTCTCCTTTTCCGACCACTTTTACAACTGCACCGTTCACCTCCATGGAGAACCAATTTGACATCTTCAGTTTCCAGCACCGTTTGGTAAACTGCCTTCTGAAATTCTGATAAAGAACAATACACAATCTGCAAACAAAATAAAATTCACACAATGAGACAGTCTTGGAAGCAATATACAATTTTGGACAAACTTATAAGTCTTTAAAAGTCTAAATATAAAAATCATATAGTTATGACAAAAACAACCAAAGCACTAGCCTGGCATTTAAAGATTTCCTTTCTCCTCATATCAATGTTTTAACCATACTGTACGTACCTACTTTTCTTTTCTCCTCTCCGGGAGAAGCCCGGAGCGGAGACGCTGCTGTACCCTTCGGGGTCCCCCATTTCTGCAAAATGCTGAGATCAGTAATTCTGTGGAAATGGGCAGGGCTCATGTAATGTAATGTAAGATTATTAGTGGATACACAAATTAAAACCATACTTGCCTACTCTCCAAGAAGTTGCGAGAGACTGACAATTTTGCAGGGAGTCCTCCCGCATCCCAATGATGTGGGCAGGATGGAGAGACAAACACAAACAAAATAATTGTATCCCATTTACTCCTTGCCAGTGTTTGCTTCTCCATCCTGCCCACATCATTAGGATGTGGGGTGGGACTCCCCCCAAAATTGTCAGTCTCTCGCAACTTCTGGGAGAGTAGGCAAGTATGGTTTTAGTTTGTGTATCCTCTAATTATCTTACATACAAGGGCCTTTATTTATGTTTCTCTCTCGTTCTCTCTAAATATATACTGTATACGTGTTTGTAAGATCAGGTTAAGGGGTGCTGTATCCAAGCAATTTACATGCAGCTGCCAATTAGTAGGCCTTAGTAGACTAGAGAGCAGCAGCAGCTTGTTTTGTTTTATACCACAAAAATACAACATAAAAATAAATCCTACACTGTTTGTCTCTATTATAGAATTCCCTCACAAGGTTGATTTTCATAGTTGTTTATACAATGCCAATTGATTAATATGGATGTAAATCAATGGTGGTTCAATGTTTGCCAACATTTTAAAATAATAGCAAAAAGTGTCTGTTAGTTTATCTGTGATTTAACCTTTGAACCCTCCCGTTGATTTAGTTTGATTTTCAACTATTACAAAAAAAACTTATAAAAATGTACTTTTAAAAATATACCCAGCAATGTCCCACTAACAAAATAGCATTTAGCTTAGCACTTAAAACCACAAGCGATGGTCTAGCGCTCTCTCTCTCTCTCTCTCTGCAGGCTTCAACTTGCTCCCCAAGCAATGAGGATCTGTCATGTGAAATTGGCACACCTTTTATATGCCTCTTCTAGGTGGTCTGGCAATCAAGGTAGCTAAATTACCTTTATGTCTATCAAAAGCAGCTAGGAACCTGGGGCATACATATCTCCCTTTGATAACTTCCCCAGTGCTTATAGAATAACTTCCTTAAAATTGGTGTCGTTTTGTAATAAGTATGTTTCTAAAACAATATTTATAAGTGGCTTTGGTGAGTCACTGGAACTCTATTAAGATCAGTTTATTAATTCCCCATTTATTGTGTTTTATTTAAAGATTAACAGTGCAGTAAAGGTGCTCCTCACCTCAGTGGGGGAATTCAATTGTTATAAGCACTGGCGGCCACTAGATGGCACCCAACGGCCACAAACAGCCATCAGCGGTGAAATCATTATGTTGTTCCATTAATTTTGACAGGCTGGTAACTAGTTATTTCATACATTAAATATATTAATAGTTTGCTATCAGATTTAGTGTTTCTGGTGCTGTACTATAATTCCAGATTTGCGGCCTATTAAGGTTCGTTGACCAAATGTTCCATCCAAGGACTGTATGACGAGTCTCATTAATTGGAATGAAGTGTCATACAATAAGCTCCTTCTCCGTTTTTTCAATGTAGTCTAAAGAGGTGTACACATGTGCTCAGGCTGGGAGATTTTGACTAAGCGTGTTTGGCTTAGTCTAAATCAAGATGTAGCCTCCATAGATAGTCCATGTACAAGTCTATTGGTGAAATGATATAGTTGGGCAAGGGTGTCCACTGTGCGCACAGTGAAACCCAGTGAGGTATCCTTGTAACTTCTGGATACATTCATTATCCTGTCAATCCCTATTACAGCCCATAGTATGCAGTGAGAACAGGCACTGCAACAGAGACGCGCGGAGAACATTCGTTCTCCTGTGCCTCAGAGAGGAAGAGCAGACATCCTGTCAGCCCGCTGCTCCTATGACTCCCAGACCACAGATTGATACACAGGAGAATGGGAGAGCATCGACACGCAGTCCATCTGCCGCCTGATCCCTGAGCCTGCCAACCACCGCACAGGAAAGCGGGGAAGCCCTAAGCATCAGCTGCTTGAACTAGCCGGTACACAGGAGTGCAGAAACACGCTGACCGTCCTGTCTCTCTGACAGCCGCCCACTACACAGGAAGCTGGGGAATGATGGACTACACGACTCTCTCTTTGTCCCCTGAATTACTACATACGGGGTGGTAAAGTATAAAAAGTAAATACACGCGATAAAATTATTGCGGTTCTCATAATTTATTTCTTATACATTCTGTTTCCTTGTTATAGTTCAAATAATTATTACTAGAGACAGGATTATATGCAACATAAAAAGCTTAAAATATGCATGCAAATATGCATGAAAAATACTTAAAATATGCATGAAAAGCGTTAAAATATGCTACATTAAATAATAAAAAAAGTAATTTTTAACTTATTTATTTAAAAATCAGCATACAAGTAGTTGCAAATAAACCTCAAAAATAGCCCCACAGCATCTGCAGATGTCTATGGCTGTACTCGGGATTTTTTTTGCAGACTGCAGAGTCCAAAGCTCTTCTTGCATCAACCACACGGACCCTCATCTCCAGCGCCGATGGATCAAAGGTCAGCATAGCGTGTGAGGGCGGCGCAGTGGAAGGCTTCCTCCCTGCGCCGCATACTCCCTGTGACATGGCATTTCCTCCGCGCTGCGTGATGTCACAACCCTTCCGCCCGCCTCCTCTGCTGCAATAGTCTGTCTCTTGGTGTAAAGTCCCAGGCAAGGGGCAGGCAAAGGTTCAGGAGCTTTGTAATGGCATCCGCCCCGACTGACTTTTATCAACATGGATTGGGAGCCTAGTGCAATGTCAGACATAGCGTACATCCAAGGTTCCCCACACTCCGCACACATTGCCTCAGCCTGCACACTCTACCACTACCTGGCCAGCAGCAGCAGGGCAAAGTAGTGCTGTGACTCACGGGTGGAAAGGGGGCAGGGCCAAAAATATGCACCATCACTAGATTTTAGGTAAAATATGCAATAACCAGTGAGAATGGGCAAAATATGGAAATGCATATGCAAATATGCAAATGCATATAATCCTGTCTCTAATTATTACGTATTTAATGGACACTATTCAGCAGATAGACAGGCTGACCAGTCTGATATCTGCATACCGAATTGATGTCCATTAAAACAAATAGTGCTATGATCACATATAATGGACAAACCTAATATTCACCAGTGCCCTATAACAAAGGCACTAATAATCCAGAAGTGTTATAACACCAGTAGACGGACGGACCAGTCTGATATGGGATACATGGGTCTAACAATTTCATCCATATATTAGCAAATTATTTTAAGCAATTTATTACTACATTGGACTTAATGCATTGAGATCCATATTGTGATCATAACACACTCTGCTTTCTTCTTGAACTGCAATTGTATCACACCCTGAGACTGCAATTGTACCTTACCCTGCCTTTTTCTTAATGGATACCTAGTTGCCAAATCATCTGTGTGTAGAACAATAACATAATGACATTGTAGCAACATTGATGCAATATGGTACTTGACAATAAATAATTGTTGCGAATAGAATATTAACCAGCAAGAAATGTTCCTATTTCGTACAATTCTCTATATATTCTGAGCCCACTCATCGGTAATGGGTACAGAGCGAATCAGCCGAAAGCAGTAGCTCACTATGGGCCAGATGCACTAAGCTTCAAAAGTGATAAAATGGGGAGTGATAAACCAGCCAATCAGCTCCTGCCTGACATTTTTCAAACACAGTCTGTGACATGGCAGGCAGGAGCTGATTGGCTGGCTGTTTATCACTCTCCATTTTATCACTTTTGAAGCTTAGTGCATCTGGCCCTATACCTGGCAGAATTTTGAGACACATTATTAACACTCTCATTCCCCTCCGCTGTAAGTTTACATAAAGGGGAACAGCAGATGTTAGTGGCTAGTCCTGCACAGGTATTTTCCTCACAGCACCTATCTTAATTACTCTCAATATATTATTTGGCAAGTGCCATAAAGTAATGCAGTATCCAATGCAATTGAAGCAAGATACTGTACAGTAGTTGTTCTCTGCCTTATCATATATTTTTTGCTACTATTCCTATTCTTGCTATAAAAGGATTGTTGGTGGATATTTGTTTTAATTATAATTGCTGATTGACTGTAATCAGCCAATCACCACGTTATAACCAACAATAACCAGATAATTAAGATTATTACAGTCTCTAAAATATTCCAGAGACCAGATAAAGGGACACCCACCTAACAATTATCAGAAATGTAGTACATTATTACACTATCTGGTATACCATAGATCAGTGGTTCCCAAGCTGGGGTACTAGTACCCCTGGGGGTACTCTGCAGACCAGTTGGGGGTACTTGAAAATAATATTGGTAATGGCGGACAATGAAAAGGTCTTTTGATGCCTGAAGAAGACCCATTGCCAAGGAGACAAACCATGTTGTGTCATATGCCTGACCAGCAATCCACTGGGAGCTTCCCGTGTTGCCCTCAGACATCAGCCTTCATCTGCCCAGCACTGAAAAAGGTGGAGGAAGCAGCAGCATTAATCCTACTGGTGTTAGCTGGAATCCTGGACATAGTACACAACCAGTGTCTAGACACAGAAGGGCCCGATTCCTTGCTGTATACTACTCCTCCGCTCCTCCTTAATATATGGACATGCATAAGGATTCGCATACCGCTAAGTACTGTCCATATTTCAAAATGAGTGGAGGGGTACTTATCAATGAAAAGCCTAATCAAGGGGTACGGGAGAGAAAAAAGGTTGGGAACCACTGCCATAGATCAATATTTGTCGCACAATTGCATGGTCATGGAATAATTAGCCAATTTTATCTTTATTCCACATCAAATCTACCTACTGTACCTATTACAGAGTGGGAGTGTGATACAAAAGGTATATAGAGTTTTTTTTTATGTGTTAAATGTTGTGTTTGTCAATTGTAATAAGTTATTAGAAAAGCTTTAATATTCATTTTGTTGATAAATAAGAAGTGCCTCGACAAAAAGAGTTTCTTTCTTTCCCTTTTTCAGTCCAAAAGCTAAGGGAGCCCCACCAGATTAAATATTTATTACATCCCTACATATGTTAAGCATGGATGGGGTTACCATAGCGTCATATTAATACACGGGGGTACACACGGGGTGATTCTGGCTAACTTTTTAGGCGATTTTGTCTATCTAGTCAAAATTGCCTGGCTGAATCGCCTGGTGTGTACATGGCTTTAATACTTACCTTTAACCCCTTCCTGACAGAGCCAGTTTTTGCGTTCCTGACAGAGCCCTTTTTTTCAAATCTGACATGTCTCACTTAAGTGGGGATAACTTTTTTTTGCTTTTACTTATCCCAGTGATTTTGAGACTGTTTTTTCGTGACACATTGTACTTCAAATTAGTGGTAAATTTGGGTCGATACAGTCTGTGTTTTTTTGTGAAAAATACCAAAATGTCGTAAAAAAATGGAAAATTTAGCAATTTGCAAAATGTTAAATTTTCTGCTTGTGAGACAAATAATCATACCACTCAAAATAGTTAATAACTAACATAGACCATATGTCTACTTTATGTTTCCATCATTATTTCAACTTCCTTTTAATTTTTTTGGACACTAGGAGGCTTACAATATGAATAGCAAATTCTCAAATTTTCAAGAAAATTTCAAACACTGATTTTTTTAGGGACCAGTTCAGTTCTGATGTGACTTTGAGGGACTTGTATGTGAGACACCCCCATAAATGATACCATTTCAAAAACTGCACCCCTCACAGTATTCAAAACAGCATTTTGGAAGTTTGTTAACCCTTTAGGTGTTTCACAGGAATTAAAACAAAGTGTAGGTGAAATTTCAAAATTTCATTTTTTTTGCAGATTTGCAATTTTAATACATTTTTCTAAGGAACACAGTACATTTTACTAGAGAAATGTGACTAAAAATTGATTCCCCCAATTCTTTTGTTTTCATAAATATCCTATATGTGGCCCTAGTGTGCACGTTGACCAAACCACAGGCTTCATAATAGAAGGAGCACCTACTTGATTTTGGAGCCTCCTTTTTATGAGATTATTTTTTAGGCACCATGTAGGTTTCTAGGCACCATAAGATGCTAAAATTTAGGAACCCCCCCACAAGTGACCCCATTTTGCAAACTACACCCCTCAGTGAATTCATCTAGGGGTATAGTGTACATTTCAAACCCCCAGGGGTTTCACCAATTTTGATACAAGTGGGCAGTGAAAATGAAAAATTTAATTTTTTTACACAAAAATGCAGTTCTGGCTCAAAATTTTTCATTTTCACAAGGAATGAAGGAGACAAAGCACCCCAAAATCTGTGCCCCAATTTCTCCCGAGTACGGCAATGCCTCACATGTGACCAAAAAATACCATTTGGGTGCATGGCAGGACTCAGAAGGGAAGGAGTGATTTTTGGATTTTGCAGCTCAGATTCTGGTGGAATTTTGGTGGGTGCTATGTCGCATTAGCAAGACCCCCCAAGCACCAATACAGTGGAACCCCCCCACAAGTGACCCCATTTTGCAAACTACACCCCTCAGGGAATTCATCTAGGGGTATAGTGTACATTTCAAACCCCCAGGGGTTTCACCAATTTTGATACAAGTGGGCAGTGAAAATGAAAAATTAAATTTTTTTACACAAAAATGCAGTTCTGGCTCAAAATTTTTCATTTTCAGAAGGTAAGAAGGAGAAAAAGCACCCCAAAATCTGTGCCCCAATTTCTCCCGAGTACGGCAATGCCTCACATGTGACCAAAAAATACCAGTTGGGTGCATGGCAGGACTCAGAAGGGAAGGAGTGATTTTTGGATTTTGCAGCTCAGATTCTGGTGGAATGAATGGTGGGTGCTATGTCGCATTAGCAAGACCCCCCAAGCACCAATACAGTGGAACCCCCCCACAAGTGACCCCATTTTGCAAACTACACCCCTCAGGGAATTCATCTAGGGGTATAGTGTACATTTCAAACCCCCAGGGGTTTCACCAATTTTGATACAAGTGGGCAGTGAAAATGAAAAATTACATTTTTTTACACAAAAATGCAGTTCTGGCTCAAAATTTTTCATTTTCAGAAGGTATGAAGGAGAAAAAGCACCCCAAAATCTGTGCCCCAATTTCTCCCGAGTACGGCAATGCCTCACATGTGACCAAAAAATACCAGTTGGGTGCATGGCAGGACTCAGAAGGGAAGGAGTGATTTTTGGATTTTGCAGCTCAGATTCTGGTGGAATTTTGGTGGGTGCTATGTCGCATTAGCAAGACCCCCCAAGCACCAATACAGTGGAACCCCCCCACAAGTGACCCCATTTTGCAAACTACACCCCTCAGGGAATTCATCTAGGGGTATAGTGTACATTTCAAACCCCCAGGGGTTTCACCAATTTTGATACAAGTGGGCAGTGAAAATGAAAAATTAAATTTTTTTACACAAAAATGCAGTTCTGGCTCAAAATTTTTCATTTTCAGAAGGTATGAAGGAGAAAAAGCACCCCAAAATCTGTGCCCCAATTTCTCCCGAGTACGGCAATGCCTCACATGTGACCAAAAAATACCAGTTGGGTGCATGGCAGGACTCAGAAGGGAAGGAGTGATTTTTGGATTTTGCAGCTCAGATTCTGGTGGAATTTTGGTGGGTGCTATGTCGCATTAGCAAGACCCCCCAAGCACCAATACAGTGGAACCCCCCCACAAGTGACCCCATTTTGCAAACTACACCCCTCAGGGAATTCATCTAGGGGTATAGTGTACATTTCAAACCCCCAGGGGTTTCACCAATTTTGATACAAGTGGGCAGTGAAAATGAAAAATTACATTTTTTTACACAAAAATGCAGTTCTGGCTCAAAATTTTTCATTTTCAGAAGGTATGAAGGAGAAAAAGCACCCCAAAATCTGTGCCCCAATTTCTCCCGAGTACGGCAATGCCTCACATGTGACCAAAAAATACCAGTTGGGTGCATGGCAGGACTCAGAAGGGAAGGAGTGATTTTTGGATTTTGCAGCACAGATTTTGGTGGAATGAATGGTGGGTGCTATGTTGCACCAATACAGTGGAACCCCCCCACAAGTCACCCCATTTTGCAAAGTACACCCCTCAGGGAATTCATCTAGGGGTATAGTGTACATTTCAAACCCCCAGGGGTTTCACCAATTTTGATACAAGTGGGCAGTGAAAATGAAAAATTACATTTTTTTACACAAAAATGCAGTTCTGGCTCAAAATTTTTCATTTTCAGAAGGTATGAAGGAGACAAAGCACCCCAAAATCTGTGCCCCAATTTCTCCCGAGTACGGCAATGCCTCATGTGTGACCAAAAAGTGGCAGGACTCAGAAGGGAAGGAGTGATATTTGGATTTTGCAGCACAAATTCTGGTGGAATGATGGTGGGTGCTATGTCGCATTAGCAAGACCCCCAAAGCACCAATACAGTGGAACCCCCCCACAAGTGACCCCATTTTGCAAACTACACCCCTCAGGGAATTCATCTAGGGGTATAGTGTACATTTCAAACCCCCAGGGGTTTCACCAATTTTGATACAAGTGGGCAGTGAAAATGAAAAATTAAATTTTTTTACACAAAAATGCAGTTCTGGCTCAAAATTTTTCATTTTCAGAAGGTATGAAGGAGAAAAAGCACCCCAAAATCTGTGCCCCAATTTCTCCCGAGTACGGCAATGCCTCACATGTGACCAAAAAATACCAGTTGGGTGCATGGCAGGACTCAGAAGGGAAGGAGTGATTTTTGGATTTTGCGGCTCAGATTCTGGTGGAATGAATGGTGGGTGCTATGTGGCATTAGCAAGACCCCCGAAGCACGGTGAAATTATGAACCTAATAATCCATAGATGTGTGGTATATTTTAAAACACTCCTTTATACATAGGCCGGGTTTGTCGGGGCAAGTGTCACACTGGAAAATAGTTTGCTTTCTTATTCCCTTTTTATAGCAAACTTTGCACCTTTTTTGTGTCCTGCCCTTTTTTCCAGTGGAGGGGATTTCATCAGGAAAATGCTGCCCTGGTACAATACGGGGGCCAGTACTAGAAGTACTGGGGCCCTCTGCCTGCTGGTTCCCAAATATTAGGCCCTTTATGACTTCCTCTTGAAAGTGCATAAATGTCCCCCTCTGGCCGGTAGAACGGAATAGCACGTAAGCGTTATACAGTGCCATCTGGATGATATACACGGCCAGCTTCTTGTACCAGATTTTTGTTTTCCGCAGGGCACTGTACGGCTTCAGTACCTGATCTGAAAGATCCACTCCGCCCATGTACCTATTGTAATCCAGGATACAATTAGGTTTTGAGGTGTGGGTACTGGTACCTCGTACAGGGACGGAGGTGGTACTGTCTCCGTGAATTGTTGTCAGTATAAGGACATCCCTCTTGTCCTTATATTTGACCAACAACATATTTTCGGTGCATATTCCCCTGCTTTCACCCCTTCTCATTACTTGGGCAATGTGCGTTTTTGGGAGGCCTCTTTGGTTCTTGCGCACAGTACCGCAAGCTGCTGTACCTCTTGAACCAAGGGCCTTAAACAGGGGGATGCTAGTGTAAAAGTTATCCACATAGAGGTGATAACCTTTATCCAGGAAGGGGTGCACTAAATCCCAGACAATCTTTCCACTAACACCTACGAGGGAGGGGGGGCATTCTGGCGGTTCAATTCTTGTGTCCTTCCCTTCATATACCCTAAACCTGTGGGTGTACCCTGAGGTACTTTCGCACAGCTTATACATTTTTATGCCATACCTTGCCCTCTTATTGGGAAGGTACTGGCGGAATTTAACCCTTCCTTTAAAATGTATAAGGGACTCGTCTATGCAAATGAATTTATCTGGGATGTACATGTCTTCAAATTTGGCACTGAAATGATCAATGACCGGCCTGACTTTGAATAGCCGGTCAAAGGTGGGATCATCTCTGGGTGGGCACTGTGCATTATCGTTGTAATGCAAAAATTTAAGGATCGTCTCAAATCGAGCCCGGGGCATGGCCATACGGTAAAATGGGGTGCTGTACAGAACATCTGTACTCCAATATTGCCTAATTTCTGGCTTTTTTACTATGCCCATATGAAACACCAGACCCCAAAACGTCATCATCTCTACTGCATCTACAGGGGTCCACCTAGCAAATGATGACGTGGGGTTTTGAGCAATAAACTGCTGGGCATATAAATTAGTTTGGTCCACCATTAAATTTATAAAATCATCAGAGAAAAATAATTTGAAAAAGTCAATTTCTCTGAGACCTGTGGAATCAAATTGGATTCCTGGCATGGCCAAAAACTCAGGAACCTGGGGCTCAAAATTGTCTGGTGGTGGGGTCCATACGAGATCAATTATTGGGGGGGGGTCTCAGCTGCTCTACGGGGGCGTCTTTGAGGGGGTCCCTCATCACCAGAGGAGGAAGAGGTGCTTAAGACGAATCCTTAAAATTCCCCGCTTGCCTCACTGGCTGTGTCAGAGTCAGAGGCAAGCATGGCATATGCCTCCTCCGCTGAATACATTCTTCTGGATGACTGGGATGACATTTGGGATGACATTTGGGATGCCATTTTTATTTTTGTGTTACTGGTAGTGAAATGTTTCAACACGTGTATAGTGTAGGGGGGGGTACAAACTTTATTTCAACCCGGGGGGTATGTAGTGTGTAGTGTGTATGTAGTGCAGAAAAAAAAAATACTTTATACAAAAAAAAAAATTGAAGGGGTTAAAAAAAAAAAAATTGAAGGGGTTAAAAAAAAAAAAAAAAAAGGTCCTGCGCCAAAAATTGAGCACAGATGTTGGTCAGTAACGTCCGTCACTGAACAGCGCTCAAAGGCAACAGGAATTTGATAAAAAAAAAAAAAAAAAATAGATCAACCCTGTGCCGAAAAAGCTGATCAGTGATGTACGTCACTGATCAGCGCACAGTGGCCACAGGACACACACAAAATCACAGTGTGTGTAAAAAAATTTTTTTAAAAAGACCCCACAGCACCCACAAAAAAAAAAAAGGTGATCAGTGATGCGACACTGATTACCAGTGAGGGGCAGCAGGTGCACAACCTTTGGTGCAACTGACAGTGCAACTGGCAGCAACTGACAGGTATATATAAAAAAAAAAAACCTCTGCACCCCCAAAAAGTTGCTGATCACCTCAGATATAGTGATCAGCACAAAAGGCGGGGGCAGCAGACACAAAATTTAGCACTCTCTATCACTCTCTGTCACTATCTCTCTCTATCTCTCACTATCTATCACACTGCAGCAGCAGCAGTGACAGGTATATATATATATATATAAAAAAAAACCTGCGCCCCCAAAAAGTTGCTGATCAGTTAATTTATACTGATCAGCACAAAAGGGGGGGCAGCAGTCAGTTATATAAAAAATATATAGCACAATCTGTCACTATCTCTATCTCTCTCTCTATCTCTCTCTATCTCTCTCTATCTCTCTATCTATAACTATCACACTGCAGCAGCACAAAATATAGCACTCTCTGTCACTAGGCCTCTCTATCTCTCTCTATCTCTCTCTATATCTCTATCTATAACTATATCACACTGCAGCAGCACAAAATATAGCACTCTCTGACACTATCTCTCTCTATTTCTCTATCTCTCTCTATCTAACGCTATTACACTGCAGCAGCACAAGTTCACAACACAGGAAGTCACAAGTAACAGGATCCAGGAAGCATCCAGCACACTACAAGCAGGATCCAGGAAGCATCCAGCACACTACAAGCAGTGATGAAGCAGTGATCAGGCAAGGTATTTGCAAGGATCAGGTAAGTATTTGGCAAGGTTCAGGTCAGTATACTGCGGCAGCTAGGCACGGTGACCGCACTGCACGCAATTCCAGACCGGAATGGCGTCTGCAGTGCAGTCACCGTTAGTTTAAATCCCCCTCCTTGGCTGTGATTGGTCCGTCGAACCAATCACGGCCTTTGGGGGCGGGCGGGGTGAGGTGGGGTGACACCAGTAACACCCTTACACCCCGCGGTGATTGGTGCTGTACTTTACAGCACCAATCACCTCCGATCCCGTGTCACCGGCGAACGTTATTCGCCGGTGACACAGGAAAATGCTGTGAATGGCTGTTCACACTGAACAGCCAATCACAGCGATCGCCGACGGGGGGGCGGCATCGCAGCCCCCCCTGGGCATGCACGGACATGTCTGCTGTCAGGGACAGCAGACATGTTGAAACTGTCACCGCGTCTATAGACGCGGTGACAGTTACAAGCCATGACGTACATTTACGCCATGTGTCGGGAAGTACTTCCCGACCATGACGTAAATGTACGTCAATTGTCGGGAAGGGGTTAAAAACCATTTGGTCTCTTCAGACATCCTTGAACAAAGACTGTTTTAAATGTTATGGCTGATGGCTGAGCATGGCCTGTTACATTTTAACATTGTACTGCTTTTCTAATTCATCATTCATAATTAAAATAATTTAAAAAAAAAATAATTCATCATTAGAGCTTAAAAGACAACACAAAATAATGTCATACACACCCGATCTTCCTTTTTTGGTAACTGGTTACTTATAAGAGACTTGGTACGTCTGAGGAATAATGAAGACATTTTCAGTGCCAGTTGTTGCATGGACTTTCTTCCTGTGGCCAGCTCCCGCTTGGTAGCATTGTGTCTTTGTCCTAGTTCTAATGGTTTTGAAAACTCCTCCTTGAATTTATTTTTGCCTCCTAAACATCCAGGCACAGCCCTAAATGGAGGTAATAAACATCTGTCATGTATTGGCAGCATTAAAGTACAGGAAAATGTCTAAAACATTAATTTCATGGTGGTAATCAATATAGTTAAGTCATTGACCAGAAGTGAAATAAAAATGAACTGTAAAAATACCCCCCAAAAATGTAACCGCACTCACAATAGGTAAATAGGGGGGTATTCAATCCCCGTTGCTATTTCCGAGGGAGGAAATAGCGTCAGGCGCCTATTCAATGCCGTCTTGTCCAACAGCATTGCAGAAGCAGATCGACAGAGCGGGCCTGAATTCGAAAGCTGTCAGGCCCGTTTTGTGGATTATGAATTGTCACGATCACGGCTGAATCTCGACAATCCATGGCCGTTTACGTGGACTTTCCTTCCTTTTCGCAGATCGTGAAGTGGGACATTGAATCCCACCTGGCGATATTCTGTTGAGCAAAATGAAAATGGGCCAGGGTCACGGCTGTCAGGACAGATCCACAGTTATGACCCGGGATTAAATATCCCCCACATTTTGCTGTGAAGTACACTAGATTTTTTTTCATAGCTGTGCTGGATTTTTTGCCAGACCTAAAAAAAATGGCAATGATTCCCTGATCAGTATTCAATTATGGGCGTTTTACCTATTTTTTAGTACATTTTCACCCATGCTGTTTCACTTTTTTGGAGAGGTGAATCAGCATGGACAAAAAAAAAACGGATGCAAAATTGGTCGAAAACAGACGCAAACTCACCAAAAGCACATGGATTCCTGCAAATTCCCCTATCCATGGTTTTTTGCTGATGCTGGATTTTTCGCCCAGGAGAAATTTTATAGGAGGTATTTAATTTGCCCCAAAAACAGGCAAAAATTACTGATTACATTTTCCCAGGGAAAATTTCAGCAAGGGTTGAATACCCCCCAAAGTCTTTCATTGTCAGATAATCTGTATTTTAGTTCAAAACGTACTTAAATGCCTGTTTAACTCCATCACGTTGTTCAATTTTTAAGTTCTCAATTTTAAAGTGATTTCTAAAATGAATGTGGCATACATGTAACAAAATTTAGCTGAGCAGCATGAAAAAGCTAAAAATATCATAACAAATCCATGTCAATCAATCTTCTTTTATACAGAAAGTTCTCCTTTGAGAATACTAGAACTCATTTTCTTGCCAACACATGAAGCAAACGTAACCTCTTTCAATTTATGTCAATTGACTTGTGTTTGAAACTGATAAAGTTATTGAATAAAACTTTGCTGTAGGGAGAAGAGCAAAGTAGTTTACATTACTCCACTCTGGGGTTGTGCCAATACAAATATATGTTAACAGGGTGAAAAATAAAGCTGTAGAAGTCACACACACACACAAAAAATCTTCATTAAAAACTAGGATGGATGGATGCTGGAAGCAAGGCAATACCTAAACTAAAATAGAGTTCTTTCATTAAAAACATGAGGTAAAAAAACAATTATGTTTCACCTACCAGTCAAGAACACACCACAGCTCCTCCATGTTATTCTGTAGTATAGTTCCTGTAAGTCCAATACGGATCTTACATTTTAAAGCTTTCATGGCCTGTGTCACACTTGCCTTTGGGTTTTTTATTCTGTGTGCTTCATCTACAAAGATGGCTGACCACTGTATACTGAACACAGAACAAAAGAACAAATGTCCTTAAATGCACATACAAATCAAGTAAAATCAATTTCCCTGCATGCACCCTGGTACTGTATCAGGCAAAAAAATCTTAACCTTAATTATACAAACATTAACACTATATTAAGGTAGAACAGAATAAATATACAACCAATATATAAGCAAATAACATCAGAAATAACAATAAATGTTCTATGAATATTAATACATATTTCTGTTGTAGGAATGCAACGCAACACAATTATGACCACTTATGCACATACTGTAGTCTAAAGCAATGGGGTGATAGATTGGCTTTGTAATTGCAGAGCTGCCACCCAGTAGGAAGCTCTAAATGGCTTGGAAGTTTCTACTGGTTCTAGCTAAATAAGTTTTACAGATAAGGTTGTCATAATTCTGTTACCTTATCCCATCAAACTGCAGGAAGAAACCAAACTGGTCTGGAAGGAGGTAAATATACTGTATAGCACTTGCATTGTACATAAATAAACTAAGGGCCTACAGTAAGTCAGACCTGATCGCCGGACAAATTTGTTCTCAAAATGGGCAAACCATGGCCCTTATTCAGATCTGATCAGAGGGCCCATGTGCACTGCAGGGGGGGGGGGCAATGTAACATGTGCCAAGAGAGTTAGATTTGGCGTAGTTTCTGTGCAGAGTAAATACTGGCTGCTTTATTCTTACACTGCAATTTAGATTTCAGTTTTTACACACCCCACCCAAATCAAATCTCTCTGCACATGTTACAATTGCCCATTTTGAGAACAAAATTGCACTGCGATAAAGTCTAAGTGTGCAACACATTACAAGTACTGTAAAAAGCATATTGCGCTAGATGTCACACAATACTATTATACAAAATTAGCTTTACGTTCAGCCACCTCAATCTTAATCTTAATTTACGTTGCAGCGATCCACATACCTGTTCAACTCATCTAAGCACAAGCGGAGAGTCTCATACGTAGTCAAACCAATTTCATATTTCCCTTGTTTCAATCGTGTTAGTTCAAAATCTTTTTTACTTCCATGAATAACGGTTACCTTGAAATGTCCCCATGTCTCTAACTCATCTCTCCAGTTATAGAGCACTGATAATGGTGACACAATTAGAAAAACCTGCAATTACATTTCATCTATTATTCACCATACAAATTAGCATTAAAACATTAATATTTGATTATAAGCAAAGTTAGTTACCACATGCTGAATATTTTTATAAAAAAAGTTGTAAATATAGACTAACCCAAAATGTTGCAAGAATATAATTTTTATTCACCAACTGAATCCTGATTAAACTGTGATATAACTTTACCTTTTTCTTGCCCAGTAAATTAACTGTGAACGGCATTAACCGATAGAATCTGGTATAAAGTAAGTTCCCGAACCTATGTATAAACATGGCTGTGGCACCCAAAAACAAGCTATTTATCTGGGTTTTCTTTTTGAGTCTGTTCATGCGGCAGGCTGCCTTAGGGGCTAAATAGCCCCGCTGCTTCAAATAGCTTGCAGTAACTTACCACAGCTAATTGAACTCCCCCTTAATTGTGTACAAAATATCTAACTTTACATATATTTTGAAAATTAAAAAAAAAACACCTAGAATTCAAGTTCAATCATTCTTACTCTAAAAAGTATTTATAACGAAGAAGATAATATGCCTAATGAGGTCTGAGCCCAAAAGCTCTTTCATATAAAGCGATACATGCACAGGATTATCTGTGTGGATAACACTTAAAATCCAACCACACAGAAAAGTCCATCACCTTCATTCCTGCTGCACTGATATATAGATGTGTCCTCATACATCTAAACTCTATGCAGCACTAGAAATCTTACAGATAACACGTGAGCGCAAAGTGAATCAGTAGCATGGAGCGTCTTCTTGTGCGACTTTATTCATTAAAAAGCATCTTATTCGCAAAGCAATGCAAACAGAACACACAAGCAACTTATGCTGATCAAAATGTTTACGGACTGCCTATAATTCTGTGTGTGACCAGGGGCGGATTTAGGGAGGAGGGCGCCCCTAGGCACAACAATAATGTTTACTAAGTAGGACAGTTTATAGGGGCAGAATCTGCATGTCCTATCCATTTACACTCTATTTAAGATGGAATATAGTACAGTACAGTGGATATTTTGCAGTGATTGGTACATTTTGGGCTGACAGTACTATCACAGGCATCCAAGTGCCGCCCCCAAACATGTGCCGCCCCTAGGCCGGTGCCTCACGTGCCTAATGGGAAATTCGGCTCTGTGTGTGACGGCATCTGCAAACAACATGCTACATTAGCGGTTTCCAGTAAAACACACTAACTTAGCATTTTGTATGCAGATACAGTCACAGTCGCGCACAGAGTATAAGCATGCTGCATATAGTTTTAACAGCTTAAACTGCATGTGGGCCCTATTAGCACTGTGTTGGGAATAAGAGTAATTTGTAATGGCAACATTCACATGGAAAGACTCTGATGAAGTCTTACAGACAAAACGCGTAGGGTTCCCACATTGACTATCGCATCAAAAAGATAAGGACTATTTTTCACTGTCTAGTTTCTATGTTTATTTAGATTTTTACCTATCCATATTTATTCTGTAATTTTAAAACATAACTCATGTATTTTTAATAAATAGTATACATTTTTAAAACAATGGGTGAAATTTAATAGGATGAGAGATTCAGAAATTGAGAAATCTCTAGGTTTTTTTTTAAAAGCGGCAATCATTTACACTGCAAAATCAAACTGGTTTTGCAGTGTAAATGATTGCCGCTTTAAAAAAACTGGCGATTTCTTACCAAATCTCTCACTTTCTGAAACTCTCATACTATTAAATTTCACCCCTATCTCATTTCACACATTTTTGATTTATATACTAGATCAGACCATTTCTAGATACCATAGGTCGCTAATACTTTTAATCAACCCTCTTTCTATATGATATAATTTAAAGGATAGGCTTATGAAAACAGATATTACTGGTAGGGGTATCCAACTGCCACTAAATACAGTTTCCAAACCTACAGGATGTTACAGCTGTTTTTCATGTGCCATGTGTAAACACATGGTAATATGTCCCACTTTTAAGCATCCACATTCAGAAGAATTATTTGACATCAGACATGTCATGAATTGTAAAACCACTCATGTAGTTTATGTGATAGTCTGCCCATGTGGTGTGTACTACATTGGACAGACCACTAGGTCATTTAGAGAAGGAATGGGGCTACAACAGTTGGCTATCAACCTGTCCATTTGTGGCAGGGAGGTAGATCAGCCGGTGGTGCCCCATTTTAAAATGATGGGTCATCCCATAGTTTCATTAAAATACTTAATGATCGACCACATTGCAAAATCTATGCTTGGTGGCAGTAGGGCTAAGCAGTTATTATTGCTCCTTGAGTCTAGATGGATATTTAGACTAGGGACAATCCAACCAGGAGGACTCAATGAAAAATTAGATTGGAAAAGTCTTACCTAATTTAATTTACATCTTCTATGATAAAGTAATTTATGATTATATTGGACTGTGCTTATAATTATTGTATGATCTTTGTCTCATAATAGTATGCTCTGTGACATATTCTTTACTGTTTTATATATGTACTTTAATGTTTTGTAACTTCTCGCTCAATTGCTTTCTGCGCTAAGTTACCCATGGCAACGGTTGTTGAGGAGGTGGTTGGTTTTGCATGTTCCTGGGTGCTGTCAGTTTTAAGTCAGCACCTGCAGACATGATGACTAGCCACTTCTCCTAACATACTGTATGTACATGGAGTCCAGCGCAGAGGCAACATGAGTTTGTACTATCTGGCCATCTAACTCCCTTTAGGAGTCATCTGCGCATGTCTCCTGCTGTTGTGTGGTTGTACCGCACTCCTTCCTGGTGCATGGAACGCAAACAGAGGGTTGCTTAGCAACATCCTCCGCGTCCGTGACCAGAAGTGAGCAGCGGTGACTTCCGGTGGGACGGTGCTCTGAGGTCCGGGGGAGCTGGCAACAACCGGTAGGTATAAGTGTGGTGGGGTTTGGGGTGCACACTTGCTGTAGGGGGGGTCTCAAGACAATAAAGTATCATGTTCCTAGGCACAGCAAGCAGGAGGAGTCACTCCTCCTGCTTGCTGTGCCTAGGAACATGATACTTTATTGTCTTGACAAAGGCCCCTAGAGGGTCGAAACGTCGACTGCTACTGTACATGGATATACAATAAATTGAAGCTGACTTGAGCAACATTTGGTGAGTGCCCTCGCTTTCTTGTTAAAGCAACTGGATATATACATGGTTATCCCAAAGGATTTCTTTAGTGGTGCACCCCAGCCTTTCAGGACCTCTGGATGTGAGTGCGGGACTCTCTGTCATATATATATATATATATATATATATATATATATATATATATATATATATATATATATACACACACACACACACACCAATCAAGGAGCAAAGTCTTTCTACAATCCTTACTCCAGTGGCTATAACATCTCTGTTCATGAATGTGAGCCTTTTTTGATGGATCCAATAAGAGAGTTTCAGATGTAAGCGCCTTAAAAAATAGTGTAATAATTTTATAATTTATTTTAAAAGATTCACTTGGGATAAATATTTACATGTCATATGTTTTTACTGGGTCTCTGATTAATATAATAAAATAAGTAGTTGTAGATCCATGTTAATTACAATTAGCATATCATTGGCGTTAAACTGCGATAATTACTCTAGTATACAAACATTTTAGTGGAAACATGGCATATTTAAGAGGGGTGACATTCATGGAACATATGACAGCAAAGTGGAATGTACCAGCTCCATTACAGTATGTGTTGTCAGATACATATCTTTAGTGCAGGATGGAAAAGTATGTTTAATTCATTTGAAGTGTTGGAAAGAACATAAGTGGTTTAATGTATTTGATTAAAAATAACTTTAGTGTTTAAAAGGATTAACACTGATATGTAACAGACTAAACCACACAAGGTACTCTGTATACACTCTGTAAATATAGAGAGAACGTTTTACAGGATTGAATTGTGAAGATTAAACCGCACGAGGACACATTAGAAATGTAGGGCGTTGTATTGACTCTGCAGGCTGTAGATCATATTTATTATTCTATACACAGTGAAAAAGTAAACTCTGTGAGCTGGCAGATTATAACATTGCAGGGTGGTCTACGGCTTTGGGATCTGTCTATACAAAATGGCAAAAGGATATATTTGGGTAGTCATGACCAGACATATCATATTGGAGGTAGGAAATACTGCTACTCCCAACTGGTTTTTAATTATTCACAGCAGCATTCCTTTTCAAAGCATGAACTCATACACCTAAAACATGAATATCTTGCTCCATACTGCATTGATTCTTGTGTGTTGCAAGTGGTTGTTCCTTTGAGGCCAGTGTGATAAAAATACAGGCCAACATTCGTGTAGTAGTTTAAACACCAAACACTACATCAAAATGAACTTTTGACATTACATTGTGACCCATGCTGAATATGATATTCTTGAACTCAAGGCGGTTTTGAAATAAAGTTTATATTTTAAACAATGAAAACAAAACTGCAAACCCCTCAGCGCTGTAATGGAATGACACATGCAGACAGATATATGAATTCAATTGTTTCTTGCGTCTGTGGCTCCGTCTAAAGTGGGTGGGAGCTGTTCATTTGTTTGGGCTCCAAGCCATTGCTGGACACTTTTCTCCCCATGCAGGCTTGCTGCATTTAAAGTACTCAAAAAGAGGATTTTGGTACTCACCGATAAATCCATTTCTCTGAGATCAGCAGGGGCCACTGGGAATCACTTCGGGTTTTGGAGCATGGTTAGCTGGGAGCTAGGCACTACTTAGTTTTAATACAGGGGAGACTAGCTCCTCCCCTCCAAGACCCATCATCCCCCAGTGAGAAAATTGGTAACTAGAGGAGATAGGAACAAAAAACGTTATAACAAACAACAATAACACAACAACCAGGCAAACGAGTAAACTGGACCCACGTACAGCCACAACGACCAGGATCCGCAGGCTGGGTTGGGCGCCCAGTGGCCCCTGCTGATCTCAGAGAAATGGATTTATCGGTGAGTACCAAAATCCTCTTTTCTCTGACATGCAGCAGGGGCCACTGGGAATCACTTCGGGGAGGTTCCAAAGACCAGGCCCCGGGTGGGAGAGCGCTGTGGATTCTGGAGGACCAAACGACCGAACGCTGTGGCAGAGTCAGCGAAGGTGTCGAAACTGTAAAAGCGCACAAACGTATTTACGGACGACCAAGTGGCCGCCCTGCAAATCTGTGCAACTGTAGCGCCTCGTCTTGCAGCCCAAGACGTGCTTACAGATCTGGTAGAGTGTGCCGTCAAGGAGGAAGGCGGAACTCTCCCCGCCTTTAAGTAGGCACCTCTGATTGTGAATTTAATCCATCTCGCTAATGTTTGTTTTGAAGCCGGACGTCCCCGGCGAAAAGCGTCGTACAACACGAACAAACTATCCGTCTTACGGATACGTCTAGTTCTAGACACATAAATCTTTAAGGCGCGCACAACATCCAACGATACTTGTTGAGAAGAGTCCCCTTGAAAAGCCGGTACCACTATAGGTTGGTTCATATGATATGAGGAAACTACTTTTGGGAGGAACGCAGAAGTCGTGCGTAGCTCCGCCCTGTCCTCATGAAAAATGAGATATGGAGCTCTGCAGGATAGAGCACTAAGCTCTGATACTCTGCGCGCAGAGGCCAGAGCTAGCAGAAGTACCGTCTTCCAACACAAGAACTTAAGTTCCACCCTTTCCAGCGGTTCGAAAGTCTCTGACTGGAGGAACGACAGGACCAAGTCTAGGTCCCATGGAGGAACAGGTGGAGCAAACGGTGGTTGCACTCTAAGGACCCCTTGCAAAAAGGTCTGGATCTCAGGCAATAGTGCTAACCTCCTTTGAAAAAGGATGGACAACGCTGAGATCTGTACCTTCAGCGATCCTAGCTTAAGGCCTGCATCCAGACCTCGTTGCAGGAACAACAATAAGCGAGAGAGCTTGAAATTTCGATAAGGCCAGCCTTTTTCCTCACACCACCTCGAATATGTGCGCCAAATCCGGTGGTAATGGGCTGCTGACGACGGTCTACGAGCCCTCAGCATGGTGGGAATTACCGAACGAGGTATGCCCTTCTCCCTCAACACCGCGGTCTCAACAGCCACGCCGTCAAATGGAGCTGTGTCAACTTTTGATGCCAAAATGGGCCCTGTTGTAGAAGGTCCTGGCGTAGCGGCAGCCGGACTTCGTCCACTGCCATCCTCTGAATGTCCGAGAACCATGACCGTCGAGGCCAAAAGGGCGCAATGAGAATCGCCTGAACTGATTCTCTCTTGAGCTTCTTCAAGACTGGCGCTAGGAGAGGCAGCGGAGGGAACAGGTAGACCAACCTGTAGTTCCACGGAGTTGATAGCGCGTCGATTGCTATTGCTCCTGGGTCTCTTGTGCGAGCCACATACCTCGGTAGCTGATGATTTTCCCGCGAGGCCATCAGGTCCACCTCGGGAGTGCCCCACTTCCTGGTGAGATCTTGAAACACCTCTGGGTGTAGGGACCATTCTCCTGGATGCAGACTCTTTCGGCTGAGAAAATCTGCTTCTACGTTTTCCACTCCTGGAAGGAACACCGCCATCAGAACCACCTTCCAACGTTCTGCCCAAAGAAGGATTCTTCTGACCTCTGTCATGGCCATTCTGCTGCGAGTTCCCCCTTGCCTGTTCACATAGGCCACTGCTGTCGCATTGTCCGAGCGGATCTTCACTGCGTGACCCTGAAGTAGATTCTCCGATCTGACCAGCGCATTGTAAATAGCCCTTAACTCCAATACATTGATCGGTAAGGTCTGTTCCTGGGTGGTCCATCTTCCTTGCATTCTGAGGTCTAGGAGGACCGCTCCCCAACCGCTCAGGCTGGCGTCCGTCGTCATTACCGTCCAATCGTGGATCGCGAAGCGACGGCCCTCGCTCAAGTGATCTCGCTGGAGCCACCAAGTCAAGGACAGACGGGCATGAGGGGATAACCGGATCTGTCTGTGAAGCAATAGATGAGAACCTGCTCCCTTCTTGAGAAGGTCCATCTGAAAAGTTCTGGAGTGAAAGCGTCCCCAGGCCAGTGCTGGAAAGGCCGACACCATCTTCCCCAGTAACTGCACACAAAAGTGTAAACTGACCCTCTGAGGTAGCAACACTCTTCGAGCTAGCTCCTGAATGGCCAAAATCTTTTCCTCCGGAAGAAAGATTCTCTGAGCCTCCGTGTCCAACCAAAGGCCCAGAAACCGAATCCTCTGAGTAGGGGTCAGCGAGGACTTCTTGTAATTCATTACCCAGCCTAAGCTGGTCAGCATCGAAATCGTCCTCCTGGTATGGTCCTCGAGCATCTGAACTAAAGGGGCCTTGACGAGAAGGTCGTCCAGATAAGGGATTATCGTCACCCCCTGGCTCCGAAGAGCGGCGATCGCCACTGACAGAGTCTTGGTGAACACTCTGGGGGCTGACGATAATCCGAAAGGTAGAGCCCTGAATTGAAAATGGTCTCTGCCCACTGCGAAGCGTAGAAAAATCTGGTGATGGCTGCAGATGGGGATATGCAGATAAGCATCCTTTATGTCCAGGGAGATCATATATTCCCCTGGCTCCAAGGAAGCTATTACTGAGTGGACTGACTCCATCTTGAATGGTTGGTGCGAGACCAGTAGGTTCAAGGCCTTGAGGTTTAGTATGGGTCGCACAGACCCATCCGGCTTCGGCACCACAAAGAGATTGGAGTAATACCCCAACCTTCTCTGTGAGACCGGAACCGGACAGATGACCTGAGAGTCCAACAGCATCTGTATAGCCAGGAGAATCCCTTCTCTCTTGACCGAGGATTCTGGCAGCGCAGTGGTGAAGAACCTGTTGGGAGGGGGAGCGTCGAACTGTATACGATAGCCCTCCGAAATAATCCTTCGAACCCAAGGATCCTCCGTTAGGGAGAACCATTGGGTTCTGAAGTAGGAGAGACGTGCTCCGACTGACCAGTCTCCCACTGAAGCTGGCAAACCGTCATGCTGCCGGCTTTGGGGGCTGTTTTGGCTCCTGGACCCGGAGGGTGGCCTGTGGACGAGATCTGGCTCTAGTACCTCTGGAGGATTGGAAGCCTCTTCCTCTGCCCCGAAAGGAACGTTGTGGACGAAAGGATTGAAAAGAGGGTCCCGCATACTGGCGTCTCTGAGGAGGTGCCGCTGTTGGCAAAAAAGCAGATTTTCCCCCGGTAGCCTGCGAAATCCATCTGTCCAGTTCTGGACCAAATAGAATATCACCCGCAAAGGGGAGACCCTCGACCGCTCTTTTAGATTCCGCGTCGGCCTGCCAAGACCGCAGCCACAAGGCCCGTCTCGCTGCAATGGCGTTCGCAGAGATGCGTGATGAAATAAGGGAAATATCCTTAGCCGCGTTCCAAGGAATCCCGCCGACTCCTTAATATGTTCCGCCAGTTGGCGAATCTCCTCTGCTGGCATCCCTGAGTCGAGGCCCTCAGTGATCAGCTCCGCCCACCTGGCGTTTGCCCTATTTACCCAGGCCGACACTATGGCCGGGCGAAGCTGGGCACCCGCCGCCGTATACATAGCTTTTAAGGTGGCCTCCATCTTTCGGTCTGACGGATCCTTGAGCGAACATGCCCCTGGGACTGGTAAGGTGGTCTTCTTGGATAACCTTGACACGGATGTGTCCACCGGAGGAGGTGTTTCCCACTTGCTCAAGGCTGCTGGCTCAAAAGGGTACATCGAAGGAAACCTCTTCGGTACCTGAAAACGCCTGTCCGGCCGCTTCCAGGCCTCTAGAAGCTGATCCTGGTTAGGGCAAGGAAACACCACAGAGGCTTTCTGTGTATTTCCAAATAAATCCAACTCCTGGGGAGCCGGAAGAGGATCCTCAGGCAAATGTAAAACCTCCTTAACTGCAAGAATAAGGGCTTCTATACCAACCGGAGTTGGCTCCGCCTCCTGAGGGGTGTCCTGTACCTTCTCCCACTCGCCCTCTTCCATCTCATCAAAGGCCTCAGGCTCCTCGTCGGTGTCCTCTCCCTGAAGCATCATCTGAAAAGGGCGCTTCTGGGTTAAGGGACCCGGCCTCTGGGGCTTGGCAAGGGCCCCTGCCAAGGAGTCCACTGACCTGGACAAAGCCGTAGCCCATGCAGGCTCTGCCCTGCGGGATACTGCCAACTCCGCAGATAATTTAGTCATAGTGCCAACTAAGGCTGCAGCCCACTGGGGGGCTGGCGTGTCGGTAGTTTGGGACCCTGACGGGGGGACCGCACAGGTCTGACAGACTGAAGTTCCCCCATCAGAGTATTGGGAGAACTTATTGGAACAAACTGTGCAGGTGAAAGACTTTTGAGCAGCTTTGGACCTGCTTGCCATGTCTGCACGTGGGCCACGGAGTCCTAAGGCACACACACACACACACACACACACACACACACCCACACAAGACAGTGGGTCACCCTAGGGCAATACCCAAATCCCCCCTGGGAGTGCGGGTCCTGGAAGGGAGTAAGTCCCTATAAACAAGTCAAATTGACAGAAAGTGCCCTGAAAGGGTTACTGTGGCTGCAGTCTGCAAGACAGGAGGAGAGAGCAGCATATTAACGTGTGTGTGTGTGTTAATAGGGCCGCGCCATGCCCCCTCAGCGCGCACCTTCCCCCCCCTCCTCACCGCAGCCTTGCCTGTGCCCTGCTTAGGAAGGGGACAGAGTTTTTCCCGGCGCCTGGAGGGCTTGCTGCGCCTGTCTATTAGGCGTGCTATAAATCCCCCCTTGCGCCGCCATTAACCCCCGCCGCGCCAGTCAAGATGGCGGCGGCGCCCTGCAGGGACAGCGCTGCCCGCGTGTAGAGGCTAGGGACAGGTGGGGGCTAGTACGCGCGCCCTTTCAAAGGCGCGCTCAGACCCCCGCCGCAGCCGCCATTAACCCCTTCCGCCGCGCCAGTGTTAGCGCGGCGTCTGCCGGATCAGCGCTGCGGCGTCTGTGTACAAATTACAAGACATGGGTCTTACTCACCCCTCTGCTGAGGTCTGTAGTAGCGTCTGGCAATCCTCTTTATGGAGGGTGGCAGGAGCGCTGAGATGTCGCGGCAGGTGCCTTTGAAGAGGCCCTGACTGACAGCCTGGGAAAAACCCAGGGGCGCTGGAAACCCGGACCCTAGCTTTTGAATAAGCAGGGAAGGGATCCTCAAAGTGTAGATGAAGATTTTTGAGAATAAAGACTGCAAATAATTAGAGTAGTGCAGGAGCAGTGAGAGCTGTGACTAGCTCCCTCAGGCACAATTTTCTCACTGGGGGATGATGGGTCTTGGAGGGGAGGAGCTAGTCTCCCCTGTATTAAAACTAAGTAGTGCCTAGCTCCCAGCTAACCATGCTCCAAAACCCGAAGTGATTCCCAGTGGCCCCTGCTGCATGTCAGAGAAAGCACCATTTTATACATGAGGTGCGAGTAGAAAACTGTAATAAATGACAGGCACCCAAGAACAATGGAATAGTTCCCATTGCTTTACATGGGAGCTACAGGTGCGGGAAACTGCTGAATTCACCCCATAGAGTCTGGCACAGAGTTTTGGGGTCAGAATATAGTCAAAATGTGTTCATTGTTTATTGAGTGAATACATGTCACCTAGGAAGCTAGTGGCAGAGAACAATTTGGACTGTCCTGGGGAACTGCTAAGCAAACTTTGTTTCCCTACACTTCACAGCTCCAGCTTAATGAATGCTCTACCAATTAGTTTTGTATAGGTAATCATATTGCACATCACATAGTTGCCCACTCTGGACTTTTTTTTACACGTAAATGTGCATGTTTTTAATGTTATTGCATAGAAGACCAATACTAAACGTACATATTTTTCATGTTATTACATTAAAACCTAAATGTGCATGTTTTTTAATGTTATTACATGGAACAGAAGACTATCACAATTTAAAAATGTAGGGTCAAATGTAATAGGATGAAAGATTCAGAAAGTGAGAGATATGGTAAGAAATCTCCAGGTGTTTTTAAAGCGGCAATCATTTACACTGCAAAACCAGTTAGATTTTGAAGTGTACTTCTAGGTAACACACTGAACACACTGAACATCTCCTCTGTACTGCAGAGCATTACATCTATTGTGTGGGATTGATTTGTACTTCTAGGTAACACACTGAACATCTCCTCTGTACTGCAGAGCATTACATCTATTGTGTGGGATTGATTTGTACTTCTAGGTAAAACACTAAACATCTCCTCTGTGTACTTTACAACAGTACCTAGCCTGTGTGTAGGGAGGAATTTATTTTAGTCTAGGTGATATATAGAATCCTGGAATGCTAGTTTTGTTTTTCTAAGCCACTTTTATTGCTATGTGTTGTAGGGGGTGGGGACTAAACGAGTGGATTCCAATTATTGGGAATTGGGAACTCATGCATTTTTAGAGTACTTAAGTAGTCATTGCATACGGCTGTGGCCGGATAGGCTGTGGGCCGATTTTATCTGTGGGCCTAGATTGAAGTGGGCCGTTATTAAAGTGGGAAAACTGATTCATAACTACAGCGTTATACCAGCGTTAAGTGAAACTGAAGGACAAAACAACAACGGAGAAAACCAAAGTCTGCTTTGAGTGAGTTAAATTCATTCACACAACATACTACTCCTGGCTGCTTAATCTGGCAATTCAACCATAACATCAGCATTTTACATTTGCAAACAACTTTTACTATCACTGTTAAAGCTTGTACTTGCACTGTCTGTTTGGAAAATGACCAGCTGTACCTCTAATGACCTCCCCTCTCCTGCTCTTCCATTGATAGTAGGTGTCCTCTTTCTCTATACATCCTCTCTGGGTGAGCTTATGTGCTCACTCAACTTCCACTATCACATCTATGCTGATAACAGTGAAATCTACCTCTCCTCTCCTGATCTCTCTCCCTCTATCCTCACTCATATCTCTAACTGTCTCTCTGCTGTCTACTCTTGGATGACCCAGCGCTTTTTTAAACTTAAAATATCAAAGACTAAGCTGTCATCTTCCCACCCTCCTGCATAAAACCTGACCATCGCTTATCCTAACCTACTGTTTATGCCCACTTCTTCCCCTTCTGTGTCACCCCTGTCTGTCTATCCCTCCCCTTTAGAATGTAAGCTCTCACGAGCAGGGCCCTCTCTCCTCATGTGCCTTTCTTAGAATATATAAACCTCTGCCACCCTGATGATTGCTTCAGTGTCCTGCACCCCTGATGCAACTATCCATATTAACCATGTACTTGTCCTAAACTGTCTTGTACTGTAATTTGATATGTGTTTTTGATTATAACTATGCTCTGTAAAGCGCTGCGGAATATGTATGCGACCTGCCACCCTGATGATTGCTTCAGTGTCCTGTCCCCTGATGCAACTATCCATTTTTACCATGTACTTGTCCTAAACTGTCTTGTACTGTAATTTGATATGTGTTTTTGCTCCTAATTATGCTTTGTAAAGCGCTGCGGAATCTGTGTGCGCTATATAAGAAACTGTTAATAAATAAATAATAAATAAGTGTAACTTATTACCGCTTTAAAAAAAACCTGGAGATTTCTTACCAATTCTATCATCCTATTAAATTTCACCCGTAATGTTCTTACTGCAATTAATTATGTCTTCACTAATCAACCTATTGCATCAAAAACTAAGGGAACTATTCAGATCCTTCTGGAAAAATCATTAGATGGTGAGTGACCTTCCAATTACATTTCCTCCTTGCAGACGCATGCAAGGAGATGTGTTACCGTACACATCCCCTTGTTCGTCCGGGCAGTGTTTACATGTTCGCTAGGCTGCGAGTACACACAGTCTAGCGAACAAGTCTGAATCAGGCCCTTAGTGCATAAAAGCATGCCTACAATGTCAAGATGCTCAGTTGTTCAGACCAAACAAAAATGAAATGTGATCTAAGTGACTTTGTTCATGTAATGGCTGTCCGTGCCATATAGTGTTCTTGGAGTAACTTAAAAGTTAGTCTTGGGATTTACCTGCATAATATCTGTATAGTTTACAGAGAATAGTGTACAAAACAAATCAAAATCACGACATACACTTGTGTGTTGTAATCAAAGAATTCCAAACTGAAACAAGTATGAGAGGAATCAACAGGACAATGCACAAAGGATAGCTAAGAAATCATTGGCTATTCAAAAATGTAAAATCACTAACTAGACATATATGATAGGCAATTACAATGAACAATGAAATAAAAATATAAGTTTAGCTTATTTTGGCATACATTTACATGTACAGATATTTGTATGGCCTCCCATGTCAGAATCCAAAATCAGTTCAATAGATCCAGAACGTAACTTATTTAAACATTTGGGAATAGAGGTATTTATTTCCCAGTTCATAATTGGCCCCTATTAATGATTTGAAAACATGTCCCAAAGTCTAATATCAGATAAAACTGATCCAAACACCTTGTCAGATCAAGGATACACTCACATTCATTTCCCTATATAGTGAGCAACAATACCAGAGGTCTTCGAGATTCTGCCTGTGGCCAAGAAACAATAAAGCATGCAAAGGGTAGACATTGGAAGTATCCAAAGCTCATATTAAGAGACATCATTTATACGTTTGTCCAAATCTGCAGGTCAGTGCAGGAGTAGAAGTTGTTTGTTTTTCCACTACGTATGTGCTGTGGAGAGAAGAGGTCTTTCAAAGTGCAAATTCTGTAGTGTGATGAGGTTACTAGATCTATAAACGGATATGTCTGTCTTTGTTCTCATTTTAGACGTTTCTATGCAAAGAACAGATCTGGATCTAGACCTGGAAAACATATTTAAAATAAACAAGCAAACTAACTGGTTCCAGCATGCACAGCATCATAATACCAACTACAACATTTAGGTTAAAGGTGAACTTAAAATGTGCATTTATTGAGGTCGAGGATAAAGAAAATGGAAGGTACCCGGGGCCAGAATTGGACCTACATACAGAAGATTATGGGTGCATATCCAGAATTGATCCAGGTATACGCAAGAATGGAATTGAAGTATCATACCCATTTTAAGTGGATCGCCACTTGCAATAGAGGAGGTCTAACTGGACTGTATTGGGGCCTTTTCATACTGGCAAAGTTCAGAATGGCTGTGTTGGCACAACTCCTGGCTATGCAGAGTTGGAGAGTAGCATTAATACGAGCATCTGTTTCAAGGGTCATCATGTGCAGTATAAGCTGGTGTGTAAGCGTGCTGATGATAATGATGAGTACCTGTAGTAGTAAACCAAGTAGTAGTAGGGAGGGAGAAGAGGAGAAGGTCTGTAAAGATGTGGACAAATCTGAAGACAGGATAATAAGAATATCTGGATCACATTATAGGTTTAATTTGGATGCAAAGTGGTCCATACATAAGTGTCCGTATACATCTCAATATGCCAGGCAGCGTGAGAAGTCTGGTGCGAGTGAGCCAGCTTGTTCTGTATAACTCTGTTGGTGTTGCATTGTAACAAAGGCATTTACAAAAAAAAAAAAAAAAGTGCCCGACATTAGCAGAGTCTCACCAGTCCTAACACTCTGAGAAGGGGCTGCAGAAACAATGTATGCTGATGTGCACGGCTGCCAGATTGCTTTGCCCACCACCCTGGCATGTGATATGGAGCTCTATGGTACCGTAATAACAATAGTAATTATACCCATCAGTAACAGTCCAACCTATCACTCTGGCAACACACTGGGGTATGTATGCAATCTGACACATTTAGGAGGTTATTCTGGTTCTATTTGACCAGAACCACTGCAAGCTCCTGCGAGTGAGTTGCCCTTGCGAATGGCGCCACCCATTCGCAAGGGCGACTCACTCGACGGGTCTTGCAAATGGATGTTACACAGTAACATCCATTCGCAGGGCAGGGGGAACCTCCCACATCCTTCAGTGGTCGGCGACCACTGAAAGATGTGGAAGGTGCACGCATATAAAAGTGACTTTGAAGTCATTTACCTATGCTTGCCTGCTGGGAAGGAAATGGCGGGCAGCTGACTTACGGTGATGTCAGCCGCCAGCCCCCTGCACTAGCATCATGGCCTTACTAGTATGAGAGCCCAGCGTTCTCAAGGAGTGCCCATGAAAGGATAGAAGTTCCCGTAGGCTAATGGGGCTGCCCCCCGCCCGCTGTCCTGGGTGCGTGCACCTTAACAATACTTATCACTATGCCATATACAAAAATCGCCAGTCTTCCATCTACAGACAACTTTCTCCGAACTGTCCAAATTGAATTGTGACACATTCAATATGAACAGAGGTTGCACTGTGAAAGCAAACCAGCAACAAAAACAAATGAAAATATAATAAAACATTTTTTTTTATCTACAAAGCATAAAGTCTTCTAGCTCACTAAGGGGTAGATTTATTAAGCTCGGTGAAGTGATAAACTGTCTGGTTTTTATCACCGACCACTCAGCTCCTACCTGTGAAGCTACAGGCTTGGTTTGAAAAATAACAGGTAAGAGCTGATTGGCCGGTGATAAAAACCAGACAGTTTATCACTTCACTGAGCTTAATAAATCTACCCCTAAAACCTTATAAAGAATCAACCGGGGTTAGGACAGTACGTGTTCTGGGTCTCATTCTAAAAGAAACAGAATGGAAAACCATGACATTTTACAAATCTTTCATTCACACACCACAAAGCAAGCACAAAGGCACAAGGCCCCCCAGCCCCTCACAAGAGAAAAGTGCTTGTACTCAACTCCCTTAAGCCTCCGTGCATTAAGAAAAGAAGGGTGGCAAGGCATTCATCTCCATTTCATGCACCTCATATATGCTACCACAACTTTAAGCACAAAATGAAGGAGCACATAACAGCTATGTATTTATACTAAGATTTCTCTGAACAAAGTATAGGCTCTAGCAGGCAAATCCAATCCTGTCCCTGACCTCCTAAATCCATCACTGAATAATGCCAGTAATCTCAGAAGTATACTTTTGTAGGCTGAAAATCACACAGGACAAAGCCTGGCACCTGTGTAATCTACACACCGAACAGTCACTGGAATATCTTTACCATTTACATTGTCAGCTTCTGTTGTAGTATAAAATAGTGTATAGTGTAAAATGAAATGCGTTGACATTTTAAGATTACTGTAATACACTTCCTTGCATGCCTGCAAAGTATAACAATGCAAGAAAACAGTGTATGTCAATGTGACACAGAAAACCTTCAACATCAGGGTGTAAAGATGTTGTTTCATGATTAGTTGATACTCGTACAAACATTTTTCTAAGGATTTAAGTGGACCTGTCTCCCAGACAACTACCATTAAGCAGATACTACAACAGTTAATAAATACAAGTTATATTTACAGTGTTAGAATTGTATATTCATATAAACTGACATTTGCCTGTGAGACCACCACCAACGTATTCCATAGTCACCGCTGTACCAAACCCTACAACAAGGAGGGGGCCATTGAAGGACAGTGTTGAACCATGGGCCCACCATCCTATTCTTTATTTTTTAAATCTTCCTAACAGAAGTGGCTGTGCTGACAGCACTGAAATATCAATGAACAGAAGAGACCAATACGAGAGTACAGCTTGCAGTGTTTGTGTCAAAGGCTGCGGTGATTAAACCAGCTGAAACACATAGGCATCATGGATGGTGTAATTGTTAGCATTACTGCCTCACAGTGCAGAGGTCATGGGTTCAATACCCCCCATGGCCCTAACTGTGCAGAGTTTGTATATTCTCCCCGTGCTTTCACGGGTTTGCTCCGGGTACTCCGGTTTCCTTCCACAATCCAAAAATATACTGGTAGGTTATTTGGCTACCAACAAAAATTAACCCTAGAATGTCTGTGTGTGTGCATGCATGTGCATGTGGTAGGGAATATAGACTGTAAGCTCCACCGGGGCAGGGACTGCTGCAGAATATGAGTGCGCTATAAGAAACTGTTAGTAAATAAATAAACAAACTGTCACACGTGCCAGCAAAGTATGTTATGGTGACCGCATGGATGGTCAGTTGTCATTATATAGGGAGAAGGGAGGGCTTATTTTGTCATCAACATTTAAGCCACTTATATGTGCTGGGAAGCCAAGGGGTTTCGCAGTGCTCACTTTGGGGCAGATGTACTAAGCCTTGGAGATGTATAAAGTGGAGAGAGATAAACTGCCAACCTATCAGCTCATAATGGTTATTTTACAAACACAGACTAAAACATGTGTACAATAGCGGAAAGGATTGGCACAAGCAGATTTAGAGAATTTTTAGGTCGATTCGATTCATTAACCAACATAGCTGCTTCATCCACTAAATTACTGGCAATGTCTGGTTGGTGGTGCTCCCAAAAAGATGTTCAGCACTATAACTGAAAAAGGGGGTCACGAGGATGACTACAAGAGAACATACACACATAAATGTGACAAAATGTAAATATTAATATAAAATATAACTTAATGTATTTAAAGCTAAAATAGGTAAGCGCGTCAATTCACAATCACAGCAATATTAATAAGCAATGCTAATTCTGCAGTCACTGTGTGGTGGTATTCCAAATAGGTATATCCGAGACTGGCGAAATGAAGGAATAATGTATGAACATAAACTACCTGGTTAAAGGTTTTGATCAAAATTAATTAGCACAAATGCATAACATAAATATAGGTGGTTATCAATTTGTGACATGTGACACACAGAGACATCCTCCGTCCATACAGTCAATGGTATAGATTCCAAACAATGAGTGGGGTAATATTAATGAAGAATACCCTCCATGGGGATTTCTAGAGGTCAAAGAGTAAATAGTATAATTTCCCTGGAAAAAAAGTAGAATAAGATGGAGAACCTTGGCTGGACAGAAAGTGCTTCTACTTTCCTAGAAAATTACAGACTTAAACATGGCAGCTATGAGCTCATTGAGTGGTACTTTATCTCTCTCCAATGCTTGCTACATCTGCCCCTAAAAGGAGCATAAAACATTTTCTTGAAAGCACTGTTCAATGCTGTATTTGTGGGCAGGTTACAGTCTAAATGGTTGACAGTGTCTAGGTATAGAGCCGACACATCTACACCAAATGGTTAACATGCACAAAAACAACACAAGTTTTAACAATAAAAGTTCCAAGAAATCCATCTCGACCTTTTCATGTTTCCACCTATATGTCTATGTTGACAATCTGCATGTCGACCGTTAGTGTCAGCTTAATGACTGTCTATCTATCTATCTATCTATCTATCTATCAACCACATACCTGCAAGGATGCAACCATATAAATGTAACTATAGTACTGGGGAAATCAACTTTGTAGACGAGTGCCAGAACAGCTTGTCCCACCACTGCTATGATGTACATTATAACAATGGAAGTGACAAACCAATGATAGTATTATCACCAGTGCAGTCATCATTGGTTACCTTTGTACTTGTGGTTACAAATGCTTCATTGAACAACACTCTACATTATCTGTCTAGTTTTATGTAAGATTTATCTCTTATATAGCTTAAAGGTGCCCATACACGTTACAGTTATTGTATACAATATTGTATACAATATCGCATCTCATCCGATCTTGGTTTTGCGATGACATCAGATGAGATCTAGTACAAAAAGTATGTGCAGCACATACTTTTTGTACTAGATCTCATCTCATCTGATGTCATTGCAAAACCGAGATCGGATGAGATGCGATATTGTATACAATATTGTATACAATAATTGTAACGTGTATGGGCACCTTTAGAATACTTACTAAGTACATCATTTTTGGCCACCTGCTGTTGCAAGTAGAACAAACTGATTTTTAAAATAAGCCATCACAAACCTGGATTTTTTTTCTGAAGATGCATAAGTATGCAACTAATATAAATAACGTTTACAGTGGTATAGCAGGTCAACATTGTTGATTCTTGGCTGTTTAAGCAGGGCGCTGCACTATGCCCAATTTTTTAATAGGCAAGCCCCTCTAGCAGCCTCCTGCTACAACAGCCTGCTTGTCCGTCGCCGCCGATGCTCTAAAGGCCCATACACACTTACCGACTTTGGGCTGAAAGCCACTCATAACAGCAACTTCATACCTCCCAACTTTCGCCGATCAGCAGGCGGGAAGTTGCTGCTGCGCGCCGGAGGCGTGCGTTGAAATTTTCGGGGGCGTGGCCTAATTTGGGGCGTGGTCTATACTCGCAGCTCCCCCGCGAGGCCACGCCCCCATTTTGCCGCTATGGGGGCATGACCCAGAGGCTCTGTGAGCCTCTAGCCATGCCCCCAGCTACGGGAATAGACACTGTGCGCATGCGCACAGCGTTTATTCCCCGCTGCTTAGCAGCTGACAGGGGGGACTCCCAACAGCCCCCCCACACCACGGGACACTGCCGCCCGCGGGTGGGACAGCGGGACAGGCCCTGACAATCGGGACTGTCCCGATAAAATCGGGACTGTTGGGAGGTATGCAACTTTGAGTGGCTTTCAGCTCAAAGCCGCCCAGTGTTTATTGGCTGGCGGTGAGCGGTGATGCGCGCTCCCGCATCATGGCCAGAAAAGCCATTTATCTGTTGATATTACCAGCAGATGAGCAGCTTTGAGGAAGCCGTCCTTCCCCCTGCTGATGGGCCGGACAGGGGAAAGTTGCTCAGTGTGTATGCACTGAGCGGTTTTCCCCCTAGCGATGATACCGATCATCGCTGTTCATACATGCTGGGCAAAGTCGACCCAGTGTGTATGGACCTTTAGGGGAAGCCCAGCGCTGCCGTAGATGCCTAGTCCGTCCCTGTGACATTGGCGGGCCAGGCCAGCCACCAACATTGAAGTTGGTTGGCCCGGCCTGTCCCCCTCATGTTACCTCCTTACCCCAGGGCCCTGCCCTGATCCTAGAAGGAGCACTAAATATAGGGCAGTATTCAATGCTCAGGGTTCACCGTTTTTTTGGGGGGGGAATCGGGCTGTTTTCACTCTCTACGGTGAATCTTTTTCACTGAAAATCTGATTCACCCTATTCAATGTTCACTGTTCGCCGAAAGTGAACAGTGAATGCCAGCCAGTTCTCCGCTTCATGATTCGCTGCAATTCGCTGGTGTATTTCAATGGGGCTTTCCCTGGGATTCGCCGAGAGTGTATTCAATGCGAGGATGGAGAACTGCTTTCACTATCATTTTCGCCATGATTCACCGTTTTTCATTCGTCATCTTTTTAAGGTGAACTGGAATGTGTTCTTTTAAAATAAAGGTTTTTTTTTTGGGGGGGGGGGGGGGGGGGGGGGGTTTGTGTAGAAAAATCAGTAATTTTATTATGGGGCATGCTATTTGCATTATATATATATATATATATATATATATATATATATATATATATATATATATATATATATATATATATATATATATATATATATATATATATATATATATATATATATATATATATATATATATATATATATATATAAAAATAAAATTCTTGTTGATCCGGCACTCTCCTTAGTGTGGTATAGATTGCCCAGGTGCAAGTGTCTGGAAGAATTGCAGCACTCAAAGGGTCTTGTAAATAAAGTTTTCTTTTGTATTTAAATCAGATTGCAGACATCATACAAGTCATATACAGTGTTTTACAAGCATAACTTGTTGCCCCGACGTTTCAATGCCGTTATAGGCATTTTTATCAAGGGCCCATGTTGTAAAGGATAGATGCATCTATCCTTTACAACATGGGCCCTTGATAAAAATGCCTATAACGGCATTGAAACGTCGGGGCAACCACCTATGCTTGTAAAACACTGTATATGACTTGTATGATGTCTGCAATCTGATTTAAATACAAAAGAAAACTTTATTTACAAGACCCTTTGAGTGCCGCAATTCTTCCAGACATATATATATATATATATATATATATATATATATATATATAAATATATATATATTTTTTTACACATGACTTCACAGGGGGGCGGGGAGCCACTCATTAGATATTCACTGCGCCTGGTCCCGCTCATTACATATGCATGAGTGGGATCAGTGCAGCGCTCCCTCTACCACCTCCCCTGCCAGCTCTCCCGGGGCGGCAGATGCTGCTGTCTGTGTCCCCGCCAGCCCTCCTTCTCCCCCACACAGTCCGGCGCAGGCAGGGAGGCTTCCATCTCCCTGCCTTCTGCCGTCCCCAGGCTCCCTGCGGCATTCGCTGGGGGGTTAAAATTCGCTGTCAGGGGCAGAAAGCCCCTGAATAGGGGGAGAGGGGGGGCTGGCTACGAATGCTCCAGCCCTCCGGACCCTGCGAATGTGCAGCGAATCCTAAACAGGATTCGCTGCACATCGTGAAAGAAATCATTGAATACTGGCCATAGAGTTTTCTAGCTGTTGTTTCTCTCCCAAGACTAGTGTAAGTATCAGTAATTAAATATTGCATTAGGACTGTATCACCATACTATTAACATTACAAATTCAATTTACTATCTTATATTCATTTTTAAATTCACCTTTCTCTACAGATATCACAAGGATGGTCAAAATTCAATCACTTTATTCATCATTGTATCATTTTTTTTAAAAAGCAATAAATTATGATTTAGTTTACCAGTAAAATGGAAGGAAAACAGAAGATAGGACTGCATTTTATTAAGATGTGGTCAAATTATTCTGGAAACAATCAAGGCAATGCTTCTATTATTCACTCTTCCCTAGATGAACTGGCACATATAAGCCTGGCATCAGCGGGAAGCAAGCCTCAAGCATGGCTGAAGATGAAAAACTGTATATCCAGCTGATTTAAAACTTTAAAAAGGGACCCCTAAGTTCTCTGCCAAGTGCAGATGCTTGTGAATAATAACATGGTACATGCTGGGTAATTATTTGTTCCAGGTTCATCTGAATACTCAGCTGCTGAGATAGATGCTATCGGAGTTATGTAGGCAAAGTAAACTACAGAGAATGCTGGAACAATGGCACAATGTGCGATGAACTGTAAAGAAACATTGGCAAAGCTTCAGAGGGAGCACAGAGAGACACGAAGAAACAGGCCACTGAAACTGGCACACAACCCTCTCTGGGGCACATCTCATTCACCAAAGAGACCACCACAGGTCACCCAAGGTCAAGCTAATACTGCATGGAGAATGAAGAAACTTAATATAAATTGTTTTCTATAGCTACAGATGTAATATAATCATTAATATGGCAGAGATAAAATAATAAGATGCCATATGCTAATCATTCAGTTAAATGATTTAGACTTTAACTTTTTATGGAGAAATACATTTTTAAAGCATAGTTCCTCCATCAATGTTTATATAATATGAAATCAGTAGTTATCAAGAGGCTAAGCTGGTCCTACACTACAAAATAACTGTGCAAACCAGCCAAGTAAATTACTGTTTTGTACAATTATTATTCAGTGTATGGTACTGAAGAATGATCTCACAGCCTGAAAAGGACTGAAAAACAGAACCATTCTGTCCAAATCCCCCAACCGTTATTCAGCCAACTTCTGGCAGGGAACATAGAATCTTATGGGCCCCATACATCAGCAATCACAATTAATGGATTTCCAGATCTAGGGATTTTTTGGCCAGATAAATGGATTTTACAATTTATTTGACTTGCCCACACATTACAGATTTATTTCAGTGATCGGCAGATTTTTCCATCTAAAGATTGCATCTTCATATCTGGAAATTGCCCAATCAATTGTCATTTCAGCTGTTCATAATGTAAATAGATGAAGAAGACGAATTGGGAATGCCCACACATATAAAAAAGATCCGCAGATAATACCAGATTATTGAGCATGTTTAAAAATCTGATTAAGCAATCGATTGGCGATTTTGATTGGGATTGCCAAAAGGGGGAGCCCACACATCTAAAATTAATTGTGGCAATCATCTCCATATCTGAAAATTGTCACAATTAATTGCTGATGTATGGGGCCCTTTATTCAGGTCTGTTCGCTGTGGCCGCTTGTTCGCACGGGTACCAGTGGTTTTTTCCTGCGTATATGCATGCGCTGGGTGCGTGCGGCGTGGTGGCTGGACAGGGCGGAGGGTGAGGGGCTTGCTCATTAGCATGGTGTGTTCTCATGCTAATAGCAGATGACTCAGGTGCGGGGGGGCGGCAAGCTGACATCACTGGATGTCAGCTGCCCGCCCATTTCCCCCCGAGCGTCCATGCATATAATAAGTGACTTTAGAGTCACTATATAGTAATATTGTGTGCGCCTTCGCCATCATTTGATGGTCACCGATCATCGAATGATGGGGCGGATACCACAAGGATGCGAATGGATGTTACTGTGCAACATCTGTTCGCAAGCCATGCATGTGAATCCACCTTGAGAATGGGTGGCGCCCGTCCACCATTCGCAAGGCGGGGTTTGGTTGGTTGCAAATTCGCATTAGAAAGAGTCAACCAGAATAACCCCCATAATGGCAGTTAATGGAGGCGCTCCAGATCTCTGACATTCAGCCAACTTCCTGTAGGCATTATCGTGCAAGATATGGTCTAAAGTTGCCTAGTACAGATGGTCGTTCAGGTACCTTTCACACCAAGCCCCTGACCGGGATATTGCTGGGGCAACCCAGGTCTGGTTTGAAACACCCAGCTTGGTGTGAAACAGATTACCCCGGTTTGGGTGAGGTGATCCAAACTTGTAATGGTTGGGTCTGTGTAAAGAATTTATTGGGGGAAATATACTCCTTGAGACTGTGAATAAACTATGGAGATAAGATTTTTGAGGCAATGTTTTGCGAATTTGCATCCTTGCAAGTGAACCAGACCCCGCCTTGCGAATGTTGGTACGCCAGCCCAACATTTGCAAGGCGCGTACGTTTGCACTGGCTGCAAATGGATGTTATACATAAACATCCATTTGCTTGCCACTGGGACCCTCCCACATCTTTCTAATGGGCCAGTCCAACCTCCCCCCCCCCCTCCTGCAAGGATGGGTTGCACGCACCCAGCGCATACACATGCGCAGAAATGTACATGCCCAAAGTGCAAACATCGGCTCAGTGTGAACGCTTGCGGACCAACAAACCAGAATAAGGTCCTATATGTATATAATTATTATTTTTTTTTGGGGGGGGGGGGGGGTGACAAATATACTTCTAAGGACTGTTTATAAACTATGGAGACAAACAAAATTTACACAGACTACTCAGGTCTAAAATTATATCTACATCTCTAGATGTATTTCACAGGAAAATCCGACTATATAGTAATCATTGAACAGGCAGCTTATCTTTACTTGTAACCTTTAAGTGTTACTGTAGGTTAAGTGTTAATGGATTTGGGATCTGCAAGATGTTATTTGTTTGACTAATTCCAATGGTGGGGGGTCTGCGCATGCGCAAGCACATATACGCACATGCACAGACCCCCTTAAAAAAAAAAAGAGAGAGTTCCGCTGAGTAATAACAGACATCACTAATTCATGCCCCTTTCCCACTGCAGGTATAAAACGGTAAATTGCCGATTTTTCAGCGCAAATTATCGTTTAAGGCTGCAGTGGGAAAGTGCCAGAGTTTAAATACCGGTTAAAGATAACCGGTATTTCAACCCGTTTTAAAAGCAGAGTCCTACACGGTTAAATACCGTTTTTAAGGCAGTGGGAATGCCTTTTAAACGGTATTTAAACTCCAGGCAGTCCCTGTGCCTAATGAGAACTATAGTAGTTCCCATTTGGCATGTGTCATGAGCGCCGTGCATAATAATAAGCCGCTCATTACATATGCGCATATGTAATGAGCGGCTCATTATTATGCTCTGCGCTCATGGTCTCTGAGGGGCTCAGTAGGAGGGAGGATGATGAGGAGTGCTGTGGTGCGGGGAGCTGGCGTCCCGGACTCTCCTGCAGTGCACAGTGCTCCTAAGTCACTTACAATAAGTTCAGTCAATGGAAAGGTCCCACGCTGCGCAGTCGGTCCCTCGTCGCCGCTTTCCTTCAATGGTACAGGGTGTCCGCGGTGTCGATAATACTGGCGTGGTCTGTAGGTGGTGCTGGCGCACACTGGGTGGTGCCTGGTGTGTGCTCCATTACAGCCGGGCTGCGGGTGCTGACAGGCAGCTGTAAGCAGTGCTGCAGGGCGCCGGAGCTCAGACACAGCGTGCACGAACTCCCGGGGCGCCAAGTGATGACGTCACCGGGAGCGAACAGCGCTGTGGAGCTTCGGTTGCTATGCAAGCGGTGCTGAAGCCTGTGGGTTGCCCGATGTTACAGGGGGTGCCTGTCAGTCGGCTGGTCTCAGTGTCACCGACTGGGATTGAACAGCGCAGCACACTGGATGTTGTGAAGACTGGCAAGTGTCCGTGTCCTTCTGGGTGCTGGACTGGAATGTATGATGCCTCCAAACTCTTTACATTTAAACGGTTCACTGCAATAGGAATGGTACTTAAACGGTATTTAAAACGGTAATCTGCTGCAGTGGGAATGCTAATACCGTTTTAAATACCGTTTAAAAATACCAGTACTTAAAACGGGTCTGCAGTGGGAAAGCAGCATAAAATGAGTGTGTTTATTTGTGTGAAATTCAAAATAACACATTGTTTTATGGTGTATGGGCATCCTGCACCTATAAAAACCCATACAGTTCCTCTTTCCTGCCTGGGGTGTCGCTGTCTGCTTTGGTGCTTCGGTACTTGTTTCCTAGCACGGCACCCAAGATTTTTATCTTATGCCATCGGGTCTATCTGATCGCATCGCATGCGGCTTAATTTGACTCAACACGGGAAACCTCACCCGACCCTGGCACGGAAAGGATTGACAGATCGATAGCTTTTCCCCGATTTTTAATTGTACAGCCACCCTGATGGGTGATTACTATGTTAAATGCACCCCCAGACCCGCTTTTTCATTGTACAGCCACCCTGATGGGTGATTACTATGTTAAATGCACCCCCATTGGTAACGCCACCCCCACTATCAACGCCAACCCGAAGCGTGGCGAGTGCAGCGAGCCCGCGAGGGGCGGCGGTACGCGTCCTCCGACCTTTTTATACCCCCACTATCCACGTCGGCATGGAGTTGATTTTATATAGTGTGGCGAGCGCATCGAGCCCGAAGCGTGGGGAGCATAGCGAGGGGACGCGGTTTACTTCACATGTATTGCATGCGCTCGCCACGCTTCGGGCTCGGTGGCTCGCTGCGCTCACCACACTATATAAAATCAACTCCATGCGTAGTTGGATAGTAGGGGTATGAAAAAATGAGGTGCATTTAACATGGGAGCCCAGATAATACATAAGTACCAAGTCAACTCCACGCTGATGTGGATAGTGGGGGTATGAAAAGGTCCGAGGACACGTACCGGCTGCGCTCGCCATGCTTCGGGTTGGCGTTGATAGTGGTGGTGGCGTTAACAATAGGGATGCATTTAACATAGTAATCACCCATCAGGGTGGCTGTACAATGAAACATCGGGTATGATCGCGTCGCGTCACATCGCATCGCATGCCATTGTAATGGCATGCGATGCGACGCGATATTAAAATTGTAGAGTCAGCTCTTAAAACCCTCAAATCGGGTCCCATTGCATCCCATCGCATTCCTTAAGTACTGGTATGCGATGGCATACGACGGGCGCCGTGCTAGGAAACAAGTACCGGTGCTTCTTGAACAGTCTGGTCTATATTGAGATACAAGTCACAATGTGATGAGGAAACCACAACAGAGACCGACACCCCAAGTAGGAAAGAGGAACTGCATGGGTTTTTAAAGGTGCAGGGTGGTAGAACGAACACGAACATCATTCATAAGAATAATTCTGCAGCTGACTGTTGAGGTTTACATAACTATGCTGTCATCGATTGAAATAAAGAGATGAGTGGATCTTATGGCCCAAAAAGGATTTGTGGTCCTGGAGGGTATACAGTCTTCCCCTTCTTCTACAAGAAGTCTCTGTCTTGGACATATACAAAATCTCCTGGATCAGTCCATGTACCGATGACATAGATCAGCACCAGGGTCATTGGGGCAGATGTATTAAGCCTTAACAAGAGATAAATGCAAGGGTGATAAAGAGAGATAAACGTCCAGCTAATCAGCTCCTTACTGACTTTTTTCAAACACAGCCTGTAACATGGCAGTTAGGAGGTGATTGGCTGGATGTGTATCTCTCTTTATCACCCTTGAATTTATCTCTTGTTAAGGTTTAATACATCTGCCCCATTGTACTTTGCTTTATGCAGGTGACATTTTTCTGAAGTCACTGATATGATATCCCAAGTCAATAGATTTGTGCCAAGTCCACAGCAATGTTCTTAATGATCCTAATGGGGCATACACACAGGGCGATATTTGCCTGTTTTCTGACTAGATCGATTAGAAATAAAGTACAAATTGCTGTGTCCGGCGATACGCGGTCCCGTGCGCCATTATCGCCTGATTAGATTTATACAGCATGTAGTATTAATCTATTCATCACCTGTCTTCTCTCTACTGAGAACATGGGCAGTGACAGATCGCTCAGCACACATCGCTGGTGCAGCACTGTGTGCTGAGCGATCTGTGCTTACTACATCGCTCAGCACACTGCTGCCCTCGCCCCCTGTGTAGGCCCCATTAGAAGCAGCTGAATAGCTTTATATTTAACCAAAAAATGGATTACCGTATAAAATAAACTATGCTGGGATCAAGTATAAATATCTAAAACATAATAATAGATCCAGATTAAACTTTAAGAGAAATCTAAAAAAAATCTTTAACAATATTACCTTAAGAACCTGACTGCAAGAAGCAGCATTATATTAACATAGTCTTTTCAGTAAATATAGAAATCTCAGAAAACAACACAAACATTTTCTGCGTGTGCCTGCTATTTTGGCACACACTCTGAATGTCTACTTAAAGTAACAAGCTTGACTGACTTCTAACTTCCTGTTCTAATCTCTTGACTGTGGGGAACTGTCCAAAATATTAGAGGGGATTACTTTGTTTTCTTCAATATCCATGTAGATGCCAGGCATCACAATACAATGGTCTGTGTTTAAGATTTCAATTTGTTTACTTTCAAGTACTGGAAATTTAGAAATCACTACCATAATTACTTCCGGTCTGTTGTTATTCTGATTTTATTTTCCTCTTCAGTATAACAAGTGTAATCATTTGTAATAATTAAAACAATGTGGTCACAACATGAAAAGTGGAAAACAATATCTAAAAAAATAAACAAATAAATAACAAAATCATGCTTTAACCAAATCCTGGCTTAATATCCATACCTTCTTATTAGATGCTGTACAATGCTCTTTTTGCATCGCTCTCAGTAAAAACTCAGGCATGTTATTTTCAATGTCCTCTTTTGTACCTTTCTTGTTCAGTACTGCAGCTAGAAACGATATGACCTAGAGCAAGCAGTCACACGTTACAACCCATGCAATTTGGCTTTACAATATCGATACTAAGCAGTTTACACTAGGAGTCAGAAAAAGATGTCAGTTATAGCCCTAAAATACAAAGTGGAATGAAATAATAATAATAAAAAAAAAAAATATTGATATGTTATATAAGGTAGTAAACTGCATTTAACTGAAGAACTCAACCTAATTTAAAAATTGCCCATACTTACACATACTAATAAAATAATAGAACATAATATTTACTATTTTCTAATCCACTATTTGCGTTATTTTTATCAAGTTCAAAAATGCAAGGGCCTGGTGCACAAATGTGACGAATGTTAGGCCCTATTGTCTTTATTCAGGCAGGTCTAATCACAAGTTGTGTTTTCAGCCACAACTTGCATACGTGCGTCTTTTCACAATTCTCCTCTTTGCCGGACCTGGAACTGCATAAGACTAGGGAGCCTGGACTGTGCTGAAATAGGCACAAATGCAACCAAGAAAGGGCGGTATGAAGGCATGCTATCATAGGTTTATTACTATCTGTATCAGTGTGATTAAAGGAAAAGTTTTACACAATTGAACTGGAAAAGATACCTTTATACGATTGCAGCAGCACAGCATATTGTGAGTACGGGTACGCCACCCACATCACTTCTTTTAAAAAGATACCATTATATGTTTGACCTTACCCTTTACTGTGTAAGTGAGGTACGCACCTCAAACCAAAGTATTCTAATCCCCTTGAGAAGATTTCATGTAGATACACCCATTGTTGCATTATTTAGCTTTTTTCCATATAGTCGGGGAATTGAGACTTCGCAAATCCGATAAATAAAATCAGAGGAGCCATAACAACAGATACCAATCATAAAAAGGAAGTATTTTTATATTTATTTCACTGGGTGTCCACGTGAGGGAGCGCCAAATCGAGTGTACCAGCTTTCTTTTTCCCATATTGTTCATTAAAGTCTTTAGGTTAGACTTTCTAGGTCCACTTGAAAGCAGCACCCTCAGGAGCGCCCGAGAAATACCCCACGCCTCAAATCCATGCTATCATAGGTTGCGACTCAAATGCCAGAGATAAGCAGCAACCAAAGGGGTCAATTCAATTCTGCTAGACAATTCAGCTTGCTGTTCTGCCCGACCAGAGGATTTCTTCGGTACTTGTGTATTATCACAGCGCCCATCACATCGCATACCTTAATTAGTGGTATGCGATGCGATATTCGGGTGAAAAGACCCTCAATGTACATTAAAATATCGCAAAATGGCATGCGATGCGATTTTTAATTGTACAAGCACCCTGATGGGTGCTTGCTATGTTAAATGCACCCCCATTATAGACGCCAACCCGGTGTGGCAAGCACAGCGAACCCGCGAAGGGCGGCGGTACGCATCCTCCGACCTTTTCATACCCCCACTATCCACGTGGGCGTGGAGTTGAATTTAGATAGCGTGGCGAGCGTAGCGAGCCACCGAGCCCTAAGCATGGCGAGCGCATCGAGCCTGAAGCGTGGCGAGGGGACACGGAATACATGTCAAGTAATTCGCGGGGCTCGCCATACTATCTAAAATCAACTCCACGTGGATAGTAGGGGTATGAAAAGGTCAGAGGACGCGTACCGACGCCGCTCGCCACGTTTCGGGTTGGCGTTGATAGTGGGGGTGGCGTTGACAATGGGGGTGCATTTAACATAGTAAGCACCCATCAGGGTGCTTGTACAATTAAAAATTGCATGTCATACAATTAAACATCGCATCGCATGCGATGCGATCAGATGCCCTGCAATCAAAATCTTGGGCGCTGTGATATTACACAAGTTCCATTTCATCTAGCTGCCCTCCTGGGGTGGGAGCAGAAATCCAACTAAACATGCGCAGATGCATCAGGAATAAACACCCAGCTTAAGTTGTGAGAACCAGCATTCTTCACTATAATATCACAGTCCATTGAATAGCTCCAGGAGCTCCTTCCCGGAGATATTCATATCACGCTTAATTTAATTGTCCACATAGATTGCTGGAAGGGCATGACCTGTGTGTGATTTAAATGTGGTGTAATGTGCCCACAAATGATGAGCTGTCTTATTGGTATCTGAAAGTGTCATACAATACAGTTAAAGAAAGGCAACTGGCACATAGGGTGAGATTGAATAGGATGAGAGATTCAGAAAGTGGGAGATTTGGTGAGAAATATCCAGTTTTTTTAAAGCGGTAATCATTTACACTTCAAAATCAAACTGGTGTTGCAGTGCAAATGATTGCAGCTTTAAAAAAACTGGAGATTTCTCACCAAATCTCTCACTTTCTGAATCTCTCATCCTATTAAATATCCCCCATTATTGTTGGCATTATTTGGATCCAATTATATAATATGTAAAATAATAGGATATAGTAAGATGAAAATAATTAATAGAAGGCATGTATTACCCAAAGCACATAAATACCAAGTGAATAAGTACCTGTATTGTCTTTCCAAGTCCCATGTCATCACCAAGGATACATCCGGTAGATTGAGTATAGTGATCATACAAGAACTGGACACCATCTCTTTGATAGTCACGCAAATACCTATTTATAGTGTAAGGTACAACAACTCCAGTATTTGATAATGGGAAATCTACTCCAGGAGCTGTGGGTCTCCTGTCTGGGAAATTAGGTTTCTCCAAATCTTCATCATCAAACATGGACTTGTTCCAGGAGTCACGGAAATCTGAGGCTTTACACAGCTGTGATAGTGTGACCTTCTTTTCTGTTGCATCAATAAATAAAACCACTGCATAAGATAAACCCTTCTCTTTGTATTCAATGGACTTCACAACAGCTTCTGTAAGCTCACCCTTTTCAGAGTAAGGGGCTAAGCACTTATCTTGAATGTTCCATAAGTCTGCAATAACACGAAAACAAAATATGTAAATGTAAGTACTGATATAAATCACAGGAGCGGTTGGAACATCTTCTGCCAAAGGATGTTCTGCAGTTCACCACAAAATATTTTCATATCTTCTTGTGTTATTAGCTCAGGGCTTGACAAATTTTTTTAAAATCTAGGAGCCAGCATGAAAGTGTAGGAGCCAGACAAACTAAAAATAGGGGCAGTGCGCGCCGAAGGCGTGGATATTATTTTTTACAATGCAATGCCTATTACACATGTCACACACCCATTACATGTTATTCCACATGCCATAATGCCCATTACACATTCTACAAAACACCGGCATGCCCATTACACATTCTACAAAACACTGGCATGCCCATTACATATAATACCACACGCTGTAACGCTTAGTACATATAATGTCACATAAGTGCCGCTTACCTACATGCTCATTGCTACAGGTTGCATGCTTGATGCCAGGGCAAACATGCCCTTGTGCCCAGGGGTAAACATGCCCTTGTGCCCAGGGGTAAACATGCCCTTGTGCCCAGGGGTAAACATGCCCTTGTGCCCAGGGGTAAACATGCCCTTGTGCCCAGGGGTAAACATGCCCTTGTGCCCAGGGGTAAACATGCCCTTGTCCAGCAGCAAGAAGCGGTGGTGCCAGAGGCGTAACTAGAACTTTGTGGGCCCCATAGCAAAATTTATAATGGGGCCCCCCCCCCCTCCCACATTATGCGACCCACCTCAGTGCCCGCCATTACACATCACAATGCAATGCCCATTACGCAACACAACGCAGTGGCCATTACACATTATGCAACAGACCTCAGTGCCCACCATTACACATTATGCAACACAACACAGTGGCCATTACACATTATGCGACCCACCTCAGTGTCTGCCATTACACATTATACGACTCACACATGCAGAAAAATACAGTAATAAAATATAATATATTGCCCAACTCACCAGATATATTAGATTATGCTTTTTCAGGGGTCCTCACTCTAACATCAGAGCATGCAGCGGCAGCACAACGTGGAGAGTCTCTGTCTCTCCCTCAGGCTCACAACAGAACAAGTGGTCGGGCCGCGGCTAATACTAGCAGCAGCTGCTGCTGCAGACCTGCGGGATGATGACGCTACATCCCGCGGGTCATAGTGCACGGCGACGGGCCCAGTGGCGTAACGAAAAATATTGCACCCTTGCCAAAAAAGTTTCTGCCCCCCCCCCCCCCACACACACACATGATGCTAGCACATAGCCATATACCACTGACACACACATAGAAGCTGACACACAAATGCTGACACTTGGCACTGACACAAATGCTGACACAGACACCAAGATAGATGCTAACACATATAAAACACATGGACAGATGATGACACACAGAAAGCTGTCGGATGCCTGGCATATAGTTGACTGATGAGAAGGGTGCAGGGGGGCCCCTGGGTGCCTGCGCTTGTGGGGAGATATGCGCCGGGTGCCTCAGCAGGGGGGTTGGGGAGTTGCCAAAGAACACAGCCGCTGGGGAGGGCCAGCCTTCATGTGCCAAAGCGGCGGGTGTTTGGCAGGGAGCGCAGCCACTTGATGTCTGTGCGAGTAGGGGGTGGACTGGCAGTTTGTATAAAATACTGCTGTCATCGGCGACTTGAACAGCAGAAAGGGGTAATTACAGGGGGCAAACTGAGTGAGGCTGGGGGGGGGGGGGCACAGCCGCAATGGGATGGGAGTCGGCACCATCTCAGGGCGGCAGGTACGCTCAGTACAAAACAGCAGTGCGGCAGTAGCACTAGCAGCTACTAGCACATGGCGGGTACCAGTAGCAGCAGACGGCGGCAGCGTCCTCCCCCCTGCCTGGCTAATACCCCTTTTACACCAAAAACCCTGGTCCGACCCTGGTCTTTGAATGCTGGAGTATCCAGGGTCTGACCCTGCTTTATACCCCATTTACACAGCACTTTGACCTGGGTCGGACCTGGGTCTGCACCATTTACACTGAACCTGGGTCAGCCCTGCCTTAAATAATATTTTATGTATATATTTATAGAAAAATATATATATATAGAAATATATATATATGGAAATATATAATATATGGAAATATATAATATATATATATATATATATATATATATATATATATATATATATATATATATATATATATATAGCAGGGCTGACCCAGGTTAAGTGTTTTTTTTTTTTTTTTTTTTTTAAGGTGCTGGGGGTGCCGGAGGGTACCTGTCCTGCCTGCTGTGCTTGGTGTACCTGGGGGTACCGGGGTGCTGGGGGGTGCAAGGGGTGCTGGGGGTACCTGTCCTGTCTGCGGTCGGATCTCAGCGGAGAAGATGATGTGCGCCGTTGCTGTACCACCCCCCCCCCCCCGGCAGACGGTCCCTGCGGCGTGCGGCGTATGGAGTGTCAGTGGCGGGGGTCCCTCTGGCGCATGGGAACTAGTACTAGTTCCTATGCGCTGGAGGGACCGCCGATACTGACACTCCATACGCCGCAGGGACCGGCTGCCGGATTGGAAAGGGGGGGGGGGGTGATACAGCAGCGGCGCACATCATCTTCTCCGCTGAGATCCGACCGCAGACAGGACAGGTACCCCCAGCACCCCTAGCACCCCGGTACCCCCAGCACAGCAGGCTGACAGGTACCCCCCTCTCCTCAGCAGCCGCAGGGACCCCCCTCCTCCCGCAGCAGCTGGGAACATCTTCCCCAGCGCTGCACGCTGTGGACCCGCTGCGGGTGCCTGCACCCGCAGCGGGACCATTTACACCGACATTTATACGGGTCCTATCCGTGTTCTACCCAGGTCAGGACCTGGGTAGAGGACCCGTGTAAATGGAAACGGATACCCCCCATTTACACCGCCGCGGATCCGGGTCTGACCCGCCGCTGACCCGGATTTTTCGGCGGTGTAAAAGGGGTATTAGTGGTAGTAGCGCGGTCTCCCTCGCTGATCCACACAGCGGGAGAATCAGGAGGCGTAGCGCTCTGTGGGGACTCGGTGCCCGGCGCAGGATGACGCACTATACAGGGAAGGAAGGTCAGAGGTCTCAGCAGCGCTGGGGACTTCTATTGGCTGCGGCAGGAGTCAGGACTTTAAAACTGTGTTCTGCTGCCGCTGCTGCGAACACGGGGAGGGGGGTGTGGATCAGGGACCGCGCTCGCGCTGCTGCTGGCCTGACAGGACGGGGGAGGGGGGTGGTCGGGCTGCCGACGACCAGATTCTGCTTCCTCCCTCCCTGCTAAAAATCTGGTCGCCAGGAAGCAGAATCTGGTCGCCGTGGCGACCTGGCGACCGGTATTTGTCGAGCCCTGTATTAGCTGGTGTAACAAAATGGGACTTTTACTGACCACATGTGACTGTTGAATCTGAATCTTCATCTCTTATTCAAACAATTAAAATTCAACCTAAAGCTTGCCATACACTAGTGCGATTTTGCCACTTTTCACCAGATTCTGATGGATCAGGCTGAGAAATCTGGTGAAAAGTTGCCAAATCCCATGTGTTTGACATCCGATCCAATGCAAATCGGATCTGTTGGAGATTGTATGTTCTACACGTCAGACCTCCGACTCGGACAGACTCCCGGCAGCGGGGAATTGGAATTCATACGATATATCGTATGCAAAATGTCCGCATACTGGTCGGTTCAAGGGGCATCAGGGAAGTTGCATAGTGCATGAGGCGCTAAAGTAAATTTTTAGTTTTGGGCAGAATAACACAGTCGGTCACTAACTTTTTCACCCATTTTCAGGCTATTCTGATGGTAGAAGAAAACCGTTTTACAGGGCCAGGAGAATCTATCATTTAGACAACTTGCTCCTGCCAACATGATATTCTTTCAGACAGGCTGTGTGTTTCTCAATTACATGCTGGCAGGGATGTGGATCATATGGTCGACCAAAAGTTGGTCAACGGTCATTAAGTCGACACCACTAGGTCGACATACTGAAAGGTTATAGGCAGGGCTATTTTTCTGCAGGCTCCAGCAGGAACTGTGGCCCTTATTCTAGTTCACTCTTTCTGACAAAATATTTCTTAGATGGACAAAACCATGTGCACTGCAGGTGGGGCAGATATAACATGTGCAGAGAGAATTAGATTTGGGTGGGGTTTTACACCTGCCTCACCTGCAGTGCACATGGTTTTGTCCATCTAAGAAATATTTTGTCAGAAAGAGTGAACAAGAATAAGGGCCACAGTTCCTGCTGGAGCCTGCAGAAAAATAGCCCTGGTTATAGGTCAACATGGGATAGGGTTGATAGGTCATTAGGTCGACATGGGGTTTTTCAATGCAGCTTTATTTATTTGCACCTTTCTTTTTTCTTTGGGACTGAGCATCCCAAGATATTGCAGTCACAGGGGATCAGGGTAACACCATCATTGAGCACAGCGGTCTAAGCGCCAACCTATTTCTTTCACCCTGCACCAGTGGAGCTTACAATCTATATTCCCTACCACATGTACACACACACTTATTCATTCTAGGGATAATTTTGTTAGGAGCCAAATAACCTACCAGTATATTTTTGGAATGTGGGAGGAAACTGGAGTACCCGGAGTAAACCCACACAAGTACGGGGAGAATATACAAACGCCACACAGTTAGGGCCATAGTGTGATTCCCTAACTCTGGATGCAGGCATCGGCATTGTGATCAACGACATCCCCACCCACCAGTCATCCGTATGTATCCCAAATTAGGAATGGCTATCTAAAACTGATGATTCCATCTGCGATATAAGTGGTAGCCAAAGCGAAATAATGTCAAGGTGCGTACACACGGGGGCGATTTAGTGCAAAATCGCTGGAAATATGGTCGCTGATCGACCATATTGCCCGCAATGGGAGTGTGCACCGGCAATATATCGCCGGGTGCGCGCTCCTGTTTTTGCCCCTGTGGTGATCGCTGGTCGCAGGAACATGCTCCTGCGACCAGCTGATTACCACTGCCGGGCTCCCCCCGGCAGTTTCTTTTTCATCAGCGACCATCTCTGGTCGCTGATGTAAAGGAAAAACTGAGCAATATATTGCTCAGCCATATATGGCTGAGCAATATATCTCCCCCGTGTGTACAAAGCATTACAGTGGAGGCAGTGCTGCCACTATTCGATATCCACCTTATAATGGCCATCCACATACCCTCCAACATGACCCATTCCATTAGGTACAAAATGCTCTGTTCCTGGACTTCCCTGCCAGCGGCAGTTACAGATGTGAGCCTGCAGCACAGTCCAATATTCAAAAAGGGGAGCCACAGCTACTGCCACCCCAAACATCACTGTCCTGGACTCACTGACCCCCCTCTTTTATTATTGAACTGTGCTGGAGCCCCACCTCTGTAACTGCCACTTGTTGGGAAGTCCAGGAACAGAGCATTTTGTACCTAATGGAATGGGTCATGTTGGAGGGATCCCTATTAGGAATATATTTTTGTAAATGAAGGATAGCATATTAATCACACATTTAAGTAGTAAACATGACCAATTTTATTATACTTGCCTTGTAAATCCATTTTTACAGGTTTCAAACTTCAAATATCATTATACATCATCATGGATACCTGAAACACAGCCAGCACTAATGTTACAGGTGAAGGTAATATTAAGCTTTTAATAAAAGCAAAAAAAAAAAAACATGCATCAGCAACATACCATTATCTTGCAAATTGCAATTCACAAAACTTTGTTTTGCAGCACTGATAATGTGCCTTAAATTATATTTCGTATATCATAAGACGTTTTCAATAAGAAGTTAGCTATGAATCACAGGAAGTAGCATGGCAGTGTTTACATTTAGGCTGTGCAGCAATCACTGTGTATGCACCCAAGGAAATGCTTGTTTTACATTCCCATTCCTCCATAATCTGCCAGTTTGTGCTACATGTGTGCATAAAACAGCTGCCCATATACTGCCATTTTACATGCTGACATCACACATTAACCCGGCGTGTCCTGGTCTACCTGCGACAAGCTGCTGCAGCTGATGATGAGCTGTAGTATCATATGTATGTACAACTACCAGCTGCTGCTTTCCCTGCTCCTGCTGCTCCCATCATCCCTTGCTGCAGCTATGCCAGGTAAACATATTTTACTTTCGGTTTCAGCCTCGGCCTTTCAAAAATAACTGAAAACCCGCTGGGGATGCTAAACGGACTGTTAGGGGCAAACTGGCAAAATAATATTGTTTGGTAATGAGAACGTACTGATTTAGTTTTTTTTATATATATATATATATACGACAGTTTAAAACATTTTTTTGACGAATCAGTGGATGTCACTGTGCTGTCAGCTACGCAGCCCCCCTGAGCCCGCACATACATAGTTCTGCTGCTGCTGCCTGCTGAATCTGTGGCAGACACGGCACTGCACTGCAGTGGGTGAGGAGAAGTATTTAGCGGGTTATTTATAATAGACTTATTTAAAATAGTTTTGGGCAATTTAATTATTAATTCAGCAAGAATGTGCTGTTTCAGCAAAATGGATCAATCTAGTTATTTTACCCTTCATACGAAGGGAGCAAATTTGGCACACCTTGCGGATATTTTTGCACAGCCACAAGTCCAGCGTTACTGTTAAGTCTGTGTACACACTAGTACAATCTGCATAAGATCCAGATGAGATTTTGACTATATAGTCAAAATCTTATCTGGATCTCATGCAGATTGTATGGTTTTTATCCCAAGCGATCCAGATGCGTTCAAGATGCGCGCTCCCATATCTCAGCCAGAAAGTCTTGGCTGCCCTGTCTATAAAGTGCAGATCTGCACTATATAGTCTAAATTGAATGCAGATAGTGTAAATTGTATGCAGATAGTCTAAATTGTAATCGCATCTGGATCTTATGCAGATTGTACTAGTGTGTACTGTAATATACAGGGGTCTAGCTACTAAAGTCTTGGAAAAAGATAAATTGAGCTCTTTGTTACAGGCAGTTTGAAACATGACAATTAGGAGCTGGAGTGTACTTTATCTCTCTCCAATGCTTTTTAGAATATAGGGGCAGATGTTTTATAGCTGCAAGCATCATTCTTATTACACTTTATAAGGTGCCTCAAGTTGTTTGCCATGCATGTAGCACACATTAGAGCCGGGGTAGCCAACTCCAGTCCTCGAGAGCTACGAACAGTTCACATTTTCCAGACAACCTAGATGCCGCACAAGTGCACTTGTTACTCACTGACACATTTTAAAGATCCACAGGTGGAGCTAATTATTTTACTTGTAATTCTGTGAGGAGACATGGAAAACATTAACTGTTGGTAGCTACCCCAGCATTTGAGCAATACAAGGTACACAGAACTAAACCTAACCGTAACAAACCTAAACAATTCACAGCACCATTCTCCATATACAATCAGGGCTGTAAGCACTGCAGGGGGGTATGTGTTAAAACCGGACCAGGACAAAAACCCCAGACCGGACACCAAAATCTGCTGTCTGGAGCTTGTAGCGTCCTGTCCGGGGGGCTGCCCGTGACACCTGTCACCAGGTAGAAGAGGAGGGGGAGAATAAAGCCTCCCTGTATGGTCCGAGCATGTAGCAAATACCGGATGGTCCGGACCACACGGGGAGGCTGCAATCTCCCCTTCCCCATGTCCCTGATGATAGCTATCACAGGGAACCCCCCAGACAAGTCACCACCCGGACCGGACACTACAAGCCCCAGACTGCAGATTTTGACGTCCGTCCGGGGTTTAGTCCGGGTCCGGTTTTTACATAGTCCCACTGCATGGTGTTTGACTCAAATACAATAGGCTATGGCAGGGGTTCCCAATCTTTTTTGAATCACGGCACCCTAGAGCATCAGAATTTTTTCGCGGCTCCCCTACGCCAAAAAAATTATAATTAGATTGTGTTTATATGCGATTCTTAGTGTCAGTTATGTGGTAAAGGGCAGGATTTGCTTCTGATTGTACACATTTTATGATAGTCAGCCACCAGCACTGGTTTTGCTCAAAAATAACTAACCATTAATAATTTGGGTTGGTCCTGGACCACCAACCCAGGGCACCCCTGTATGTGTCCTGAGGCACCCCTGGGAGCCACGGCACACAGTTTGGGAACCGCTGGGCTATGGGTTTGAATGCTGGGTAAGGCAGTATGCTGAAATGTGTTATTTACTAAAGAGTATTGTAACCAGGGCTATTTTTCTGCAGGCTCCAGCAGGAACTGTGGCCCTTATTCTAGTTTACTCTTTCTGACAAAATATTTCTTAGATGGACAAAACCATGTGCACTGCAGGTAAGGCAGGTGTTACTTGTGCAGAGATAATTAGATTTGGGTGAGGCTTTTCACCTGCCCCACCTGCAGTGCACATGGTTTTGTCCATCTAAGAAATATTTTGTCAGAAAGAGTAAACTAGAATAAGGGCCACAGTTCCTGCTGGAGCCTGCAGAAAAATAGCCCTGATTGTAACTGAATAAAAAAGATGACACAATTGTTGTATAAAGAAAACCTGTGTCTAAATCTTTTTCCTGCAGTGTTCTATAATACATATTGGGGGTTATTTTGGTTCACGCTTTCTAACAAATTCCTTCTTAGATGGACAAAACCATGTGCACTGCATGGGGGCAGATGTACAATGTGCAGAGTGCATTCAATCTATATTCCCTACCACATGTACACGCACACACAGACATTGTATGGTTAATTTTGTTAGGAGACAATTAGCCTACCAGTATATTTTTGGATTGTGGGAGGATACCGGGGTACACGGACGAAGCCCACGTAAGCTTATACAAACTCCGCTCCTTTAGAGCCATGGTGGGAATCGAACCCATGACCTCAGTGCTGTGAGGCAGTAATGCTAACCAGTACAACGTCCGTGGTACCCAATCTCTATTTATGATATTAACCATTTGAGTGCCAATGTTGCTGTGCGAGATCCGCAAAATATCCACTAAAACAAAATGCAAGCGCCGCTTACAGCAACTGTTATATTTTTGGGTGCAATATTTAACTAAACTTCAATTAATTGACTTAGCTGTCTTTGTATTTCTTTATACTAAAAGAACAGTCGCTGTGAGCGATACTGACATTTTTTGTGGATATTTTGAGGATTGCGCATCGCAATGTTGGCACTGAAAGGGTTAATATTTTACACATGTTCAAAAATGTTATCTATATGCCTGAAAGTAACCATTGCTCCACAAAAAGGGTTTATATACTAAATTAGTGATATAAAACAAATACACATTTTTCGTTTGCTGCTCTTGCACGGTAACATAAATGCAAATACTTGGTACTGTTTCCTGCTTGTTACTACCAGAAATTCAATAAAATGAGTCAACTGAGTTTTCAGTTCCTTGAGCACCAAAAAAAAAAAGTCTGTGCATCTTTATGACATTGTTAGGAAACCAGCTTGGTTCGCCAAAGACCTAAATATTATTTATTTTAGTTTTGTTTTTATTATGCTTACATACAAAATGTACAGTGTAATACCCCTTTCAGACCACCAAATCAGCAATTAGCACAGATATTCAGATCTGCGATCTGAAAGCGCCACAGCCATGTTTCCCAGGTCAAGAAACCCAGCCTTTCAACCCTGGTCAGCTGTGCTGTGTGAAAAGGTAACCCGGGTCCAGCGACCTAGGTCCTTTTCACACTATGGAGGAGGCAGCGCTTGGAGACAGCATCAGCTCCAAGTGCTGCCTCCTCCCCCGACAATGTGTCGCTGCTCTGCCCCACCCCTGACTAATGTCAGTGACCTGGCAATGACCCGGTATCTGCATGAGCTTTCAGACTGCAAATTCTGTGTCCCAATCCCAGGAACGGGGTATGACCAAACACTGTATGGCAAGTGGAAAGCAGTGATGCAATCCATGTATAGAATATAGTAAATATAAACAATAAGGGGTACAGTAGTTTCAATTAGGAGCAATCTTAATTAATACCATCAAATTCTAGACTCAAATGAATTTATTTTCATTATAGCAATTGTCCTGTGGAGTTGACTTTAGATAGTGTGGCGAGCGGATGCGGAATACATGTTAAGTAATTTGCGTCCCCTTGAGGGGCTCGCTGCGTTCGCCACGCTTCGGGCTCGAGCGCAGTGAGCCCGCGAGGGGCGATGGTACGTGTCCTCCGACCTTTTCACCCTAATGGGTGCTTACAATGTTAAATTCACCCCCACTATCAACGCCAACCCAAAGCGTAGCGAGCCCGCGAGGGCCAGCGGTACGCGTCCTCCGACCTTTTCATACCCCCACTATCCACGTCGGCGTGGAGTTTATTTTATATAGTGTGGCGAGCGCAGAGAGCCACCGAGACCGAAGCGTGGTGAGCGGACGCGTATTACTTTACATGTATTCCGCGGGGCTCGCTGCACTCCCATGCTTCGGGCTTGCTGCGCTCGCCACACTATCTAAAATCGGTACTTGTTTCCTAGCACGGCCACAATCTTTGGGATCGTGTACCTTTAAGTTAAGGTACACGATCCCCGCGATGGACCCGATTTCCTTTGAAATCAGGTCCATTTTGCCGGCAAAGGAAAAATCGGGGGCATCGCGTCAGTCGGGACCATTAACATTGGTCCCGACGCGATGCCCCCGATTTTGCCATAGGCTTCAATGTTAAAATATTTTTTAACATTGAAATCGGGTGCATCGCGTCGGTCTTGTGCCATTATAATGGCACAAGATGAGATGGACTTGATTAAGTCCATCTCACATAGGAAAAAATGTGAAATGGGCCAATATGACCCATTTCACATTATATATGGCCCCGTCGTCACCCCACGATAGACGCCAACCCGAAGCGTGGCGAGCGGCGGCGGTGCGCGTCCTCCGACCTTTTCATTCCCCTACTATCCACGTCGGCGTGGAGTTGAGAATATATAGTGTGGCGAGCGCACGCGTATACCTGTGAAGTTATACGCGTCCCCTCGCGGGGCTCGCCACACTATATATTCTCAACTCCACGCCGACGTGGATAGTAGGGGAATGAAAAGGTCGGCGAGCCACCGAGCCCGAATCGTGGCGAGCGGCCGCAGATGACTTAAAATGTTTCCCTCGCCACGCTTTGGGCACGGTGGCTCGCTGCGCTCGCCACGCTATATAAAATCAACTCTATGCCCACTTGGATAGTGGGGAAATGAACAGGACCTTGTTAACATTGAATCCTATGGAAAATCGCGTTGAATCGCATCTGATTGTATGCCTTAAGGTAAGGCATACAATCACAAAATCGGGCGCCCAGATACTACATAAGGCTCACAGTAGCCGTTAGAAGTCCGTGATACACGGACGTCAATCTTAGCACCCGACTAGCGGCACTGATATAGCCGATTTATCAGAGCGGTGCACAGCAGCCGTTAGAAGTCCTCAATACATGAACAATAATGGAAATGTATTTGCGGCACTTATACATAGCCGCTTCATGGGCTGCTATAGCGGTATAGGACTGCATATATTGAATGGTTAAGTTAATGAGCAGTGAAAACGGTTATAGAGGGTGGCACCTTGAAAAATTAACCTGTTATCTGATACAGCTCAGTAGCCATTTATCGGGATAGACACTCTGCAGCATAACTGACTTAAATAATCACATCATGCCTGCAACTGCACTATTTCAGTGGGGTATTAAGACACAAGAAAAGGTCAACATTAGTTTTCCAGATTTAATAAATCCATCCAAGTGGACTCTGGTTGGCAACATTTAAGTGTGCTGATGGCATCGGAAATGAAGCGAGGCACCTGGATCAGGTGAGAGGGTTGGTATGTGAGAGTATTGGTATATGTGCTTAGGGGTGCTACCAGAAAAGTGAAAAACTGATGTCGATATTTTTATGTGGACCTTTGCTGTGTTGATGGTTTGCTAACGTCAACCTTTTTTCAGTGTCGACCTTTTGGGTGCGGGCTAAACATTGTCAACTTCATATACCACACATGTAGAAAAAGAAGTCTCTTTTTTGGGGGCACACTTTAAACAAATAGCATATGTGTCAAAGGTATACTGTAGATTCATTGGATAATTAATGGTTTAAAACTTAACTTTTAATTAGATTCAAATTGTAAGATAAAGTATTTTCAGAACATGAGATACATTGAAAGACACCCAGCACGTACAAACACAAATTTAAAAGGCAAAATCTCCTGCCTTAAAAGCGGGGATACTCCACTACACCCCTGAATAGAATCCCTAAATTGAGGATATCACAGCAAAGCAGAATGGTTGTATGATCTCAGAGGTAACAAAATTCAATTGTGACTAAACTCAGACTTTAGAGAAAATATCAATAGTATTCACAGATAATTCCCGAGTTCAGTTCATCAAAAATAACCAATTAATAATTGATTTTTGGCAGTTTAGAATAACTGTTTATTCGCGAAACTGAACTCAGACGTAAGAGAAAAAAGAAATTAAAACTTCATATACCTAATATATATAACTTCATATACCACACCTGTCTCTGGGATATCTCATATTGAAAAAAATCCACTGGTTATTTCCTTTGAGATGTGTGTTTCATTTAGCCCTTCATTTACTTTACTTTTCTTGTAGAACAATAATTGCTTTAGAAGTAGCACATTCCAAGCATTCTATAAAATTGTCCTATTGTTGCTGTAATAGCTTTTAGCACAGGAAACGGTACATCTGCTAGTAAAGAGACTGCAGGGACTCTCTTATGAATCACCAAATCCAATTGCCAAAACTAATTAATTCAAGGCCAAACATGACATACAAGTTTAATAAGTGTAGCAATGTGATGTGTTTGGGATTGGGTGGAGAAAGCCTCTACAATGGCAACACAGTACTGTACATGAAACTTTTACTTAAACTTTAGCAACAAAGTCATTCCCAAGAGTTTAATAATTACAATGGAGTTTGTAGGTCTGAGGATACAACACAGAAGACCAAACATCATTCAGAGCTCACTTTAATGTGCATTGTTGTTATAGTTTTTAACAAATTACATGTATTTATATATTTCAATATAAAAGGCAATATATTACAAGAATTCCAAAGCTGCTCTCTTGCTTGGGATATATGGTAAAGCATGTGATAAAACATATACAATCTTATATAAATAATGTTTGCATGTCATGCAAAAGCTGTTGATCATATTTATTATACTTATCTGACCGCAGTGGTTATCACTAAATTACATATTATAGCTATTTATGGAGTCTAACACAGCAGGTATTAGAGATACAGGAGCAGATGTATTAAGCCTGGTAAAGTGATAAAGTGGAAGGTGATAATGCATTAGCTAATCACCTCCAAACTGTCATTTTTCAAACACAGCTGATTGGATATTGCATTACCCCCTTCCGCTTTAACTTTTACACTTTACCAGGCTTAATACATAAGCAGGGCAGTGGGTAGCAGGGGGGACTCCCAACTGCCCCCCCCACACCGCAGGACACAGGCAGCCCCAGACGGGACCCAGGACCGACCCAAAAAATGGGACAGTGGCGCAAAAATCAGGACAGTTGTGAGGTATGTGTTTGTCGTGCCACTATGTATCCAGGTGCCAAATGCACAGGTAATTTACTACAAGTAATTGTATCCCCGGCGGCTATCCGGTAAACCCAGATAAGCCAGCGCGAGGCACAGTTTATCACGGATTTTGTATCACCTACCTCAAGAAGGCAAAACAAAAACACCCCGAAAGCAGACCTGGTTTAGTTTGAAATTGGGTCTGCGGCCTGAAAACAAAGGTTTCACTAATCTTGTGTGTTTTTGTGGGAATTTTTTTTTTTAACATGCAATCTAATAGAATAGTCTGTAAAAGAAAAAGTATTGTTAGGTCATCAAAATTTTTTAATTTTTACACATTTTATGATTGCTAATTGGATAACCCCAAAATCTGTCAGTGACAAACATTAACCCGCATGTACTCTACAATCTGGGCCTGATTCAGACCTGATCATTGGGCTGTGAATCTTTGGAACCCAGCAGTCAGGTTAACGCCTCCCCACTCCTGTGCATGGCTGTGAATACGTTCGCAGCCATGCACACAGGGTGAAAACCATTAGTTCTCTGCACCGTGCGGATATGGAGGCCACGGCTGGGTCCAACTGCGTTTTATGTGGAACGCCCAGAAAACACTGGGGTGCCTCCTACATACAATTTCTGGCTGTCAATCAGCTTCCAAACAGCCATCGCTGGCTTCATTCGCAAGAGGACCCCGCACTTTCGATAATCGGCAGGGTTGCAAATTTGCAAATAGGCTCTTAATCATGCCCTCTGTGGGGACATACAGTATACTTACTTATTTTTCCATCTGCCAATACTCTGACCTATTATACATTATTTTACTCACAGTGGAACCACATTATTACAGGAACGCTAAACATTAACTTATCATAAACACTTTTTAAAAAATCTAAAGCCAAGAAAAACATTTATTTTCCACTGCAATCTTTGATAGGATCTAACAACAATGGGCCTAATTTAGACTAGATTGCAAAAGCAAATGTTTTTCTCTAATGGGCAAAACGATGTTGAACTGCAGGGTATGGGTTGTTACTGCGACACCATTAAGTTCCATATACATTGGGTCGACTGCTGAAGGCCACATGGCCTAAAAAAGGATAACATGCCTAAGGTCGACAGGGTCAAAAGGTTGACACAAGCATTAGGTCGACATTGAAAAGGTCGACTTAGGTTTCTCTAATTTTTTGTCCCACGTGTTGACACAGTTTATTTGTTCCACATGCAGTGCACATGGTTTTGTCCAGTCTGCATTAGGTCCAATATCAGAACAGATGAACAAAAATATTCTCCTTCATGGCACTACACATAGCTGAATGTCAGGTCACTTATTCATTTACTTTTTAAATATTATTTGGCGTAGCTTTTGCATACAATGTGTAATCTGTATTGAACAAACTTATTGGCCTATAATTAAAGAGCATTCTCTAATTGTTGTTTTTATGCAAAAACATAAATTCTCTGTTATTCATCAATTCACAGATCTTCCGTTGATGAAGTTTTGCTCAAATCCTATTGTCTCTTCATGTAATCCCAGACAGACTCGATGATGTCAGTTGAGATCAGGGCTCTGAGGGGGCCATATCATTACTTCCAGGAGTCCTTGTTCTTCCATATACTGAAGATAGTTCTTAATGACATTGTCTGTATGTTTGGTGTCATTGGCCAGCTGCAGAATAATTTTGGAGACAATCAGACATCTCCCTGATGGTATGCATGCAGGTATTTATCCAACATACAATTTATCTAAAAGTTTTGCACCGTACTATGTGTGTGCATGTGTATATACAGTAGATGAATTTCTAGATCCAGACATAAATATGTCTTTACTTCAATGATAGCGAGCATCATTTATGGGCTGTGAAAGTTTGCAAAACAGAATGATCCAATATTCTGATCGATAGTGCAAAACATTGGGATGCATACATTTCTATAATAAATACAGTCTGTGTTAATCTGATCAGTGTACAACACTGAACAAATGATAATGGACAAATTAAATAATACTTGCGGTCAGCTAACCTCTAATTCTCCAAACACAGCCTCCACGCATACTTGCCTATTCTCCCAGAATTGTAGGCAGGCTCTGAAAAATCAGAGGTGTCCCCCGGAAGAGTGGGCAGGTCTTTCAACTATGCACGATAAGCTTAAATTCCCCACTTATGTTTCAGTAAACCCCTTACGCCGTCATCAAAAGTGGGCAGTCTGATGATGTTATTTGCACAGAATCACATTGTGGCCATGGTGATGTGATCATACAGTTTTGCCCCGTCCCTCCCCTATTTCACATCAGCCATCCAACCTCACTCCCTCATGCCACACCACGCCCCCTGCTGTGCAGACCTGGCTGTCCCGTCTCGGAGGAGCTAGCCAGAATGTCGGCAAGTATGCAAGCACAGCAGTCAGCTGACACTGTATTCCAGTCACTGCTGGTCTGGGTGATAAAGGCAAGCTTAGGTATAATGCAGATGCATTGAATGTTGCTTCATAGAGCTGCATACTTCAGTTACTACTGCTCTCAGTAGTTTTGTCCTTAGTCAGTTATCTTGCTCGATGGGTTTAGACCAGCATGCCAGCATTACAAGAGTATCCAGCTTGCTGGGTTCAGCTCAGCACACCAAGTGAATCTAGCTTGCATGTTTTAGCTTGATATCTATATCACTGGTGTCAGGGGCCGCGGCGTGTCTCTCCGGGGTCGCACGTCCCGGCTGTTGCCCGGCAACCAGGACGCTGCAGTGCTGCCGAGTGTAGGGGGCCCGGCTCCCGGCCACGCAGCCGCTGGGCAGCCTGGGAGCCGCCGGGTGCCTAGCAACGGGGACGCCAGGCTCAGATGGCGTTCTCCGTTGCTAGGTAAATAATTAACAGACAGGAGGGGAGACAGGGACGTGCAGCAGGGCAGCTGCACGTCATGTCCATAATTACCATGCCTTAGCAGCCATTGGCCAGCCTGGGAATAAAAAACCCTTTCTGGGTTCAGATCCCTGCTGGTGATAGTTTCTCCTTCCTGGACTTCCAGTTCCTTGTGCAACACTCCATTGTGCCTGCTGAGAACCGGTCTGGTTGCTCAGTCTCCTGTCTACTAACAGGCATACCTGTTCTGTGTCCGTTCATGTCTTGTTTTGTCTAACTATTTCGTGGTGTATATTGTGTGGTGTATATTGTGTGGTGTTTAGTTTCTTGAACCTGGGGCGCTCTTGATAATACACACCCAGGTCAGTCCTCTCCCCACCACTACCCAGCTATTCTCAGACCCCCACACTATACCTTTACCTAGCCTTACCTCTGCCTATGTAATCCTTTGCCTCAGTTCCCTACTACCCTATATCCTCTATCTGTGCTGTCCTACATCCTCTATCGACAGTTGCCCCGGCCATTTGGAAGTAAGCTCACACTGGCATCTGTGGCATAAGTCCAGGTGGCATCCCAGTACCGGTAGGCAAAATAAGCCTTAAGGGAAAGTGGCTATTATAGGCTTACTTGTAGGTGTACTAGGGTGGCTGTCCAGAAGATTTGCCATCTGAACAATCCTGCATCGTGACGTCCGCCATTCAAGCCAGCTACACCGTGTCTCTTCAGGTACTTCCCTTCAGCTCGTAACAACTGGTTCCATCCTTATACTGTAACAACTGGTTCCATCCTTATACTGTCTTTACCAGTTCTAGTACATGACCCTGTGTACTTGGTTCCTGTTTGCTATCTGGTACCACTCTAGTTCCTACCAGCTTAGTCACATGAGATATTCTGGTATCAGTTCTGAGAAACCCAGACAGAGAGCTGCAACCTGCAAGTCAGGTGCAGCTAAATCCAAACTTTTTTGCAGTACCTGGTGAAAACAGCTAGTCTGCTAGACTTTGTGCCTCTGTCCTGGGTTCCCACCAACTATTAGATTCTAGCCAGTCCTCTAGCTTCTGCTCATGCGCAGGAACACCCTTAAGCCTCTTAGCTTTCAACACCAAGTTTCTACCATTGGTTCACTAGAGTAACAGCCAGGAACACAAAGGACCATGACCTGACACATTGCACCAGAGAGAGAACCTGGTACATGGCTTATTGTGGTCATTGGACTTGCATATATCTGAAGAACTGTAATACATAAAGTGCCATTTGTTTGGGGCAGGCTACAACTTGTTATATGTTAATTATGTATCCTTCATGGGCTGGCAAAACTCGCTAATTCTGAAAAAAAAAATGCATTTGCTACTGATTATCCAAGATCTTAACATCAGATGGCTAATATTACCATGGAGGGGACAAGGCGAGGTATACTCTTTCCAGTGGCATTGTCAGGGGGCTGGCGAGAGAAAATAATCTACATCTAATTAGAAAAAAAAACAATGATTAAAATGTATAGATATTATGGGCTCATCTATCTCCAGATTTAAAAAGTCACCGATCAGACATCTTATGAACACAGCCAGAGTAGTCATCCCCTGGAAATCCACTTCCCCTGCTTCCAGCTCTCAGTGGTTCAAGAAGATTGATTTATACATGAGGAGGAATTGACTGGATCATTTCTATAGAGTATGATATAACTGATTGAGATGTTCCTCTGGATCCAACTCCTCACCACCACTGCCAATTCCATCCATGTTACCATTACTTCTATAGTTTCAGCATATGATATGACAATTCCACCCCCTTCACCTAAAGCTGGGAACCACTTCCCCTTCTCCTTCTTTCCCTACTTATCTATCCAAGTTTACTACAGATTTATCCATAAGCCTAGTTTTATTCTATTGTCTTCCGCCTTCACCCCTCTTTTCTCATTTTCTTTTTCTATTCTCTTTATCATTATGTTTTCATGTTCTCAAGTTTTTGGTTTTCTCTTAGATACTAAGTATGGGCCATGGGGATGCCCAGCACTTTATGGGCCACATTGAAAAAACACTGGGCATTCCCATGAGTACGTGGGCAGTCCGATGCCTGCCGGGGGGTGGACGGCTGATGTTACATGATGTCAGCCGCCCACCCTGTCTTCATCCTGGCACCCAAGATGGTCAGCGAATGATTTCTCTGGCAAAGGCGGCATGCGAGGGGTTGTGCTTCCGTTACACATCCCCTCACATAGTTGTGAGTTAAAATGGCAGTTTGGGGGTGGGTATTCGGTGGGGCGGCCTTTCTGACACTCGGTAAGCTGCGATATTCACAGCTTAACAAGCTAACCAGAATCAGGCCCATTGTCCAATATGCTCTTTAGTCCTTTCATGCGATCTCCACAACCACTACTTTTTGTTTCTTTGATGGACCCGTTTTCATTTTTCTTATATTGATGATGATGATGATGATAATAATGTACTACTGTGATATCTACAGATTGCATAACAAGTGTCAGCACCGGGGTTCCTTGTGTTCCCGGCTGTGACCGTGGTGGACCAGTGGAGGGCGCTGGGTAGCAGGACGAAGGAGGTTTGAAGTAGTCGGAACTCATGCACGGAGGATGGAGGAAGACGACCTACAGGGGACACAGAGGATTGGCTGAGACCTAAAGCAGAGGCGCGGGGTCTAAGCCGACAGTGGTATTCACCAGTGACCCCCGCAAGGGGATATGGACTTCGGTGCAACTGCCGACCAGGTCGCGGCCCTCTGCCCAGGTTCCCCTGTGGCTTTGGCAGGGTTTGAAACACAAGAGTCTTCTGTGGGGTACTTAAACCATCGATGGTGATCGATGGCACTGAATGCTATACAGCAACACGGAGGGCACTGAGGAATGAGAATAGCAGGGAGTACACAGTATTGGAGAGCTGAGTACCGTGAGATGCGGCCTGGAAGCCGGGGATGACACGAGGGTAACACAGGAAGACGCTGGAGACCACTGGGGATCGCTGGAGCGGCTAGGGAGCCGATACTGGAGATCACTGGGGATTACTTGAGGATCACTGGAGATTACTTGAGGATCACTGTAGATCGCTGGAGCGGCCTGGAAGCCGACACTGGGGATCACTGGGGCGGCCTGGGAGCCGAGAGGAGACGGGCTCGGGAACCCACTGATATCCGGACGCTGAGGAGATAACCTGGGCTGCACAGAGAAGACTGGATCACACGGCAGATGGAACTCGTGGGAGCTTCTGGCAGGAGTGGAATAACCAGGGATGCTGAGAATGTCTTTGCAGACGGCCTAAGAGTCGGGGATGATAGCAGACAGCCTGGGAGCTGCAGGACGGTCTGGGAGCCGGGGTTGTAGTTGGCAGCCTGGGAGCCGGGGTTGTAGTTGGCAGCCTGGGAGCTGCGAGGCGGCCTGGGAGCCGGGGTTGTAGTTGGCAGCCTGGGAGCTGCGGGATGGCCTGGGAGCCGGTGATGACAGTTGGCAGCCTGGGAGCTGCAGGATGGCCTGGGAGCCGGAGATGACGACCTGGGAGTCGTTGGTCTATGATGTCGATAACCAGGAGAGAATGTCGGAGTCTCTGGAGGCACTTTGGAAAACAGTTGACACAGGATGTCGACAACAGGTGTATGTGTGACAATACTTGAATGCGGCAACTGGTGGATGTCGGAGATGACACAGATGTTGTTAGTCACCAGGAGACGACAGAAGCACAGAGTCTCTGGAGGCACTTTGGAAAACAGTTGACACAATGTCGACAATAGACGATAATGTGACAACACTTGGATGCAGCAACTGATGGACGTCAGGGATGACACGGATGTTGTTAGTCAGGGAAAGACGGCAGAAGCTGAGTGTTGACTGTGAGGTAGACAGTGCATGTCGACAGATCAGGACTGTGATGGTAAAAGTCACTGATAGGTTTGAAGGTAGTTTGGCCTGGGAGCCAAGGGGTCTAGCCTAGGAGCTAATGGGGATTTACTAGCCAGTGCCAGCAGTATCCTCTGCAGGGGATAGCTTGCTTACTCAACCGCAGTGATGGAATTAGCAGGAGTCTCTGGAGATTAACAGAACCAGGTAAGTAGCAGCAGGACACTAGGAGAAGGTATCGCTGGAGACTGGATAGCCAGGAGCCCTGGAATTCTCTGTCTCTGGGGTAACCACACAGGAAGCAGAAAGAACATTTGTTCAAGGCAAGGAGGACTCTGGGAAGCTGGCTTATAATCCTCCAGGTGATTGCTTGATTGTCTGCAGCAGCAGACAGAACCAGGAAGTATACCTTGAGTTACCTGGATCATGTGACTGGTGCTGAACTCAGGGAGCCTCACTGGAGTTTTAATCACTGAGAATGCAGAGCAGCTGCAACAGCAGCAGCAGCTAGGAAACAGACAGGCATGGAACATCAGAAAATAAATGTGAAACAAGTCAGGTTCATGACAACAAGTACTGTATAAATACTATTCTTCAAAGAGCCAGAGACAATTGATAGAGTGAACGAACCAATAATTAGATATTTCATATGGGTTATACTTGCCAAATAGACCTGTTTATCCCCTGAAGATGGACCTTTAACATCACACTCGTCATGATAAAAATAATAATCAATGAAGATGATGTTACTATGGCATTTATGTAAAATAAATCAACATTTAACATGTAAACTAATCATATAATTGGAATCAAATTTTTACAATGTAAAAACAATTGTGTAACTATCAACAGTTTAAAGTATTTAGCAAAATGAAATAAAAAAAAGCTGGAATTGTTTCCGTAATTTTTTTCTCCTAAAGTTACTGCTGTCATTTTCTCTGTAATGGTGTTTTGTGAATAGATTAATATTGAAGATGGATGAGTCACAGAATACAGACCTCAATGTTAAAGCTGTTATTGGGTTCAGTAAAATATTTTTTGTTGTAAAGATTAAACTGTGACAAGGTAAATGGATTAGTGGCATCCACAGTAGGGAAGAGATTAAAGGCATTAGCAGTATTAAATGACTTATAAGTATTACAAGATTTCTGTGAGACATATTTGCAAATCAATGTCAAGAATTAAGGTATCCCAGCAGTTTTCAGGGCACAAGGTTGACCTTTCATTAGCAGAGAGTAGAATAGATGAAATGTTTATTACTTGCGGACTTTCCGGAGGCCCAGCTGGACACTCCTTGGTTCCGGTCCCTGCTATTGTAAAGTAAGGTTTTCTCTGGACATTTCTTTGCTGTATTGTATCGATGGGTAGTCCTGTGCTCTGCTCCTCTATGTGTGCAGTAATGATGAGTAGGGACTTGCTTAATGTGTGATAATTCTTTTTACTTAGTGAGACATGCACATAAATACAATTACAATTTAAATATATATATATATCAATCCACACAAGTTGTAATGTGACACAGTGATGATAATTATTGTTTCTGGTAACAATTGGGGTGATGGGGTGGATTAACTCTTCCTTGGGATGCATAGTGTGGTAATCGCGGGGGAGGATGGGGGCTGGTGGCGGTGAAGTCCATAGCTCCTGTGGGTGCGTGTGGGTGACCAGTGTTAGTCAGACATGCCCAACGGTGGGTTAGACTGTGGCGTCCCACTAGTCTGTACCTGTGATTGCCTTCTAGTCCCTGGATGTTGCCACTGGCACCCGGCATGTTTAGGGGCACGTGGGGAGATGTTTTGGAAGAGGAGAAGATGGAGAAGAGGCACTGCAGGTGGTGTGCATGGAGGAAGGGAGGCGCTGTTGCGGGGGTACCCTGGGGAGCACTGGGGTGTCTGTGTCCCTGGGGTCAGAGATTGCACCGGTGATCCTTTCTCTCTGGTGCGCAGGTCGATGCCGATGGGGTAGGAGAGGGCGGTGGAGTTGGCGGGTCTGGGTGGCCGGACAGCGCAGGCCGATGGGCTGGGACTAGGGTGGCCAATCCCGGGATCGGCGGGATCCCGGGATTTGGCCCCAATATTGCCGGGATTTGAATCCCGGGATTGGACCTTCCAATCCCGGGATTTCGGGATTAAATTAGTTTAATGCTGGGCAGCGTCTGAGCACTTGATCAGATGCTGCCCGGCTGCTCCTGAGTCCTGCGCCGGCTGTGCAGCTCAGACGCGCAGCGTGATGTGGTCAGAGGTCACGCTGCGCGTCACACTGTGCAGCCAACCGAACACACCCCCGCACCGCCGTCGCTCTGTACAATTACTGGAGGCTGTTCGCTGAACTCGCCGCTGTGACCAGGACAAGGCATGATGACTGAGCGGCAGGGAGAGGTCAGACGGCGAGTGAGTTGTGAAACTGTAGGTGCAGTGCTGCGGACTGCGCAGCTAGTAGTGCTTGATGGCAATGTGTTGGTTCAGTTCAAAGCGCTCCAATGCGTTTCGGCCTGGTGGTCACCTTTTTGTGAGTTTGCAGATGTTGTGTTGGGATCAGCCTTTGTTTGCTGGGGGCGGGTGCTGCTGAGATGTTTCCTGTCCATTGATTGGTGCCTGTCATTTGTCACTCAGCGGTGGGAGTTCTTGCTGGTGCAGTCACAGGTTTCCATATTGACGCTTGTAGTGCTGCTTTATTGTTTAGTCTTATTTAGTAAATATTTGCACGCATAAATATTTATATAGTGTGGTTATACAAACTGGGTGATACTGACAAAAAAACATATGTTAAGTTGCGGGGCATTTTGTTGGTGTAGTTATTTTAGTTGGTGTTTTGTTAGGTGTATGCGTCTTTGGTGTTGAGGATAATTATGTGTATCCCAAGTATGCCAGGTTAAGGCCTCTTGGGTTTAATGTTTTCCGTTCATACATCCATCTGAGTTATGTGGTGTTTATTCGTTGTGTGTAGAATAGGGAAGTTATATTCAATTCCTATGAAGGATAATGAGCTGGGGTCGCTGTTGTGGTGGTGTCACGGTCTCCAGCTCTGGATAGTAGATACCGGAATTGGCTTGACTTGACTCAGGGGTGCGGAGTCTAACCGTGCCGGTGGTTTTTGCCAGTGACCCCTCCAAGCGGGATCTGGGTTTCGCTGCACACGGTACGCCGGTCGTGGTCCCCTGGTCAGGTTTCCCACATGGTGCTGGTAAACACTGGGTGCAAGGCAGGGTAAGCTTTGGAATACTCATGGTCAAACTAGCCAGGTCATATACTGGGAATCACAGAAGCAGTACACAGGGAGCAGGCAGGAGAATGGTCACAGAACAAGCTGAGGTCGTACACAGGATGTCACAGATGAGGTGCACTGGGAGCAGACAATGGATAGTCACAAGGCAAACCGAGGTCATACACTGGAAGTCACTGGATACCGTACACTGGTAGCAAGCAGGAGAATGGTCAAAGGAATAGCCGGGATCAATAATAGAAGACAGGATATCAAACAAAGCACTGGAAACGCTGGAGCTGGTGTGAACCTATACTCTGGCAGGAAAAACCTGCCAGTAAGTGCCTTTTATAAGGGGCTAATGAGCTCAGCTGTCAGACACTAGGCTATTACCTCACAGGTTGCTAATCAAGGAGACTGTGCAAGGTCTCACCCAGGTGCTGCAAGCAGATGGCAGTGTTCACACTAACACAGAACTGGTTAGCAGCATGGCGCAAAGGAAGGTAGAGCAGAACCATCATGATTTCACAAGCAGGTAACACAAATACTTGAATGTTGTTACATTACCCCACTCACCTATAGGGGTGAGCTCCGAACACCCCACAATAAAATTTTCAATGTCGCATGCTGCGCTTTTTTTTTCTTAGAATCTTAGATCCCTTTGAGGCTGGTGACACTTCTGGATGTTCAAAATGGGCTCTGGCCAACACTAGACCACCCAGAAAGGGAGCGGCATCGTGTTCAGAATCATAATCTGAGTTGGAGTCTTGTTCCAGGGTGCAAATCAAAGACTTTTTGGAGGATGAATCTTTGAAACCATGAAGTACTGAGGAGCCGACACGAATGCCCCTAACTGTTGAGTTCTTTGAATCAAACTTTTTGTGATTTTTTTTTCCAGAACCTCTAGTGCTCTCAACATGCCGTCTAGATGACCTATGGTCTTGAAGAGGCATGGGCAGACTTTCAACCAAGGAAGATGAAGGAGTCTTTAATGCAAATTTCTCGATCACGGCCCTGGAGATCAGATCTCGCAGTCGAGGATCATTGGATTGTCCCATTCAAGTGCTTCTCCTCGGATCATCAATTTTACAATATTAGCCAGATTAACCCCGGAGGACGGATCAAAGTTCATGGCATCTAAGCAGTGCTCTACAAAAGCCTGTTCATGAGCAAGGTTCCCATCAAAACAACTGGCTTCAGATGACTCCTCAGCTGGCTTCTGTATCACAGCCAACACTGGTGGGACCTTAGACACAACGAATGTCTCTTGAACTTGAGGCATTACTGAAGCCTCAAATAAGACAGCCACCTCAGATGAAATGGACACCTCTCGAACACCGGGCATGGCAGTCGAACCCTCTCGGATATCCGGTACAGTAGGCATTGGCACACTAGAAAGGTTTTTTTTTTGTATGTTCCCTTAAAAAAGGCAGTGTATTGCGGTTTGTTCTGATTGTTGCTCTTCTTGATTTTGGCAGTGGGTGGTGCTTTCCGGTGTCTTTATCCTGGTTGTGTGGCTTGTGGGGTTGGGTGGTGTTCCTGATGTGGAGGTCGTGGAGGATGTGGGTGTTGAGTTCATTGAAGGTAGCTCTTCTGTTTCTAAAATGCTGCTTGCGATGCTTCTGCTTTTTTCTGTGTTCAGAATTGGAGTCTGTTGTTCTTCTGTCTCTGTGTAGGGTTTCCTGGTTTCGGGATTGTTTGTGATGCTACTGTTGTTCCATCCTAGTCCTAGGGATGCTTTCACCAGTAGTGTGTAGTGGCTGTCTTCGTCTATTTTGTGTATTGAGAATGATACCTCTGTTGATGAGCTGGTGAAGGACGTTTCTTCTATTTCTATTTAGGTTGTGTGTTGTCGTTCTTTCTTTTGTTTGAGGTTGTTGTTGTGGATTCTTGACATGTACTGCTGGTATGTTAGGTTGAGTCATTTGTATACTGGGCTCCTCTTGGTGTATTCGATGTTGTGGTTACTCAGTGTTTGTGTTTGCGGTTCTTTTCTGGTATTTGCTTTTGTTGGTTTTGAGTTGCTTGTCTACTTTTTTGTTGTTGCTGTTTTTATGGTGGTTGTTGGTTTGTTTATGCTGTATTTGTCGCGTAGAATCTTGTTCTTGGTGTTTATGATCTTTGTCTCGTTCATTTGTAGTTGGTTGGTGGTGAGATTCGACGTGCAATAAACTCTGTTTATTCTTTGTATTGTTCTAAGTTTCTATCAAGCTCAGTTATTTCTTGGTCTAGGGAGGATAGTTTTGTTATGTTGTCCTCTATCAGTAGTAACATAATTTGTTTGGAGCAATTCTTCTTTGCTAATATTGTGTGATTTATATAAACTGTAAATTTACTCTATATATTTTATTTGGTACTTGTTTCCTAGCACGGCCACAATCGCGGGTAATTTTTAGTGGCCTGCGATGCGACCGACGCGATGGCCGCGATTTCCCATTGAAAAAAGTCAAAATCGCGTCGGTCGCATCGCAGGCAGCTAAAAAAGGCTTAAATGGTCCAGACGCGATGCCCGCGATTTCCCATAGGGAACAATGTTAAATGCCTCAATTTACCCAAATCAACATAGGAAACAATGGTAAATGGGCCAGAAACCCCTAAAAACACCCCAAAACAGTGAAATGGCCCCCCAAAATTAGTTAACGCCACCCCACGATCAACGTGAACCCGAAGCGTGGCGAGCGCAGCAAAGGGCGGCGGTACGCGTCCTCCGACCTTTTCATACCACTACTATCCAAATCGGCTGGGAGTTGAGAATAGAATAGTGTAGCGAGCCACCGAGCCCGAAGCGTGGCGAGCGGACGCGGATACCTTCCCAGGTAAACGCGTCCCTTCGCGGGCTTCACAGGTATCCGCGTCCGCTCGCCACGCTTCGGGCTCGGTGGCTCGCTGCGCTCGCCACACTATTCTATTCTCGTATGCCACGCCGACGTGGATAGTAGGGGTATGAAAAGGTCGGAGGACGCGTACCGCCGCCCCTCGCGGGCTCGTTGCGCTCGCCACGCTTCGGGTTCACGTTGATCGTGGGGTGGCGTTAACTAATTTTGGGGGGCCATTTCACTGTTATGGGGTGTTTTGGGGGGTTTCTGGCCCATTTACCATTGTTCCCTATGTTGATTTGGTAAAATTGAGGCATTTAACATTGTTCCCTATGGGAAATCGTGGGCATCGCGTCGGTCGCATCGCGTCGGTCGCATCGCATGCGATTTTTTTGGCTGCATACGATGCGACCGACGCGATTTTTTTACCTGCGATGCCCAAGATCATGATCGGTGTGGCCGTGCTAGGAAACAAGTACCTTTTATTTATATGACTTATGGTGTGTACACACAGTGAGATTTCATTGCTATTCGCCTAAGATTAGATTGCTATGCAATTTTTGCTAACTCATGTGCTATTTACATACAATCTGCACTATATAGTCATTATAGCTGAACGGGAGCGCGCATCTGCATTGAATCAGGGTAGAAAGCTTCAAAACCTATTCTATCTCCATTTGATGTCTATGCGATTGCGATTCGATTTTGAATATGTACTCAAAATCGAAGGCTAAATTGCACCATGTGTACACACCATTAGCTATTTTACTTTCACTTGAATACAGATGTTATTATAATACATGAGTAACAAAACAACCCACTACTCTAGACTTGGAAGGCTGCATCTAATACATTACTAGCTGCATTTCCCTAATTCGCCACCACCGACTGCCAGTGGTGATTGCCCATCCGTTGAAAAATTGAGGAAATTAATCATGTGAAAAATCTCAGATTTAATGGGTCTGATCTGATTATCAGGATATATAATCATTTTTTGTTTTCTCTATTCCTAAATCTAATATGTAGTTGATATATGGTGGCTATAAGAGTATTTCAAACTGGAGTTTTACTCTGAAAGGTTTACAAAACACAATACACCTGAATGCTTAATGGTGCTCTACAATTTTTTTTTTCATACATGCTTTCTATACATTTGTAATGATTTAAAATTCTCAATAAATATATATTAAAAAATAAATAAATAAAGCAGGGGCATAACATGTTTGTTTGTTAATGTTTGTTTCTGTACAAATGAATGCTTATTAGCCCCTTATTTAGGGTCATGTCATGTTTACATATTTTTGCAGTGGCAGAAGCTTATGAGTAAAAATGGGCACTTTGATGTGGATCAGGAATCCTTGTAGAGCAGGGTTTCCCAAACTCTGTACTCAATGCAAGTCCAGGATTAAGGATATCCCTGATTGTGTACATAGCAAAAAATCAAACTGACTAGGTACTAATTTATACCACTTTCAGACATAACGGCAAAATCCCAGGTTTTTGCACATGAACGCGCATCAACCCGGGATTTTGGTATGTCTGAAAGGGTCAACCCGTGTGTTAAATCCCAGATCTCCGACCCTCCTTTTTACCTGGGTTGAGGACCCGGGATTTAAGACCCGGGTTGACCCTTTCAGACATATGAAAAACTCGGGTTTTTCAGCAAATTACTGGGTAGAACTGCTTTACCCGGTAATTTGCTGCTGTAAGTGTGAAAGGGTACAGGCTGCACCCGGGAAAATGACCCAACAGTCAAAATGCTGGGTAATTCCCGGGTAGTATGTCTAAAAGTAGTATTAATCACCTGTGCTGTAGTATGGATATTCTTAAAACCAGAACATTTGAAGCGCCTTGAGGACCAAGTTTGAAAACCACTGCTACTGAGAAAAAGAGACAGCACACTAGGAATACAGACAAAAAGCTAAAGGTACAAGTGCTAGTGCAGGCACACTTTCACGTGTATCAGCTAGACCTAAACAGAACAGGGCAGTGTACATGCCAACTTGGTGTGCATTGAATAATTATAGAATATACCACTATTTTTACATTATTTTCATCAGTGATGTTATATAATATGCATCAGTTTGTTAGAAGAGAGCTTTTTCAACAAGTGGTTTAAAATAAATATGATAGTGGGTACAGAAGACAATGTTAGAAACTAGATAATACACCTGTTGTAGAGTATATTGCTCCTGAGCTTTATTACATATATTTGGTTTGCTACCAGCCTTCTTTTTTATGGGCACTTTATAATAGGTGCAATAGATATACCGAGAGACAGGTGTATTTTCTTATATCCAACTCTGTATAGCCCACAGTAATGTCAACACAACCTCACTCAACATTGCCTATGTGAGAATTACCCTTTAGATAATTGGATTTAAAGTATATCTGATTATTCATTTTTTTATGCATCTTATATTATTTGGAACTCTAATAATATCTCCACATATTTGACCCTTTGCTTTCTTACTTAGGGCAGTTTTAACATGCTTAGCAGAGCATGCAAAGCAGGGGGGTTCTGGTAACCCTCTTCTACACCACTGTTGCTGCTGCACCTGTTAAACTGTAATTAGAGGAAGCGGCACCAGCAGTAGGAATTGGAGCTTCTTGTGTCTAGTCCCTATGTGACTTCTTGTGTCTACTCCCTCCTCTCTCTTTGCTGCTGCACCTCTCAAATTATATGACAGACAGCAGCACCCTGAAGTGGTGGCTCTTCAGTCTCCTGTGGACATTATGTGTAAGTGGCACTGCTACTATTGGCATTATATGTGGCACTAATACTTTGGGCATTAGAAAGGGCATTATATGTAAGTGGCACTATTACTGTGGATGTTATATGTAAGGGGCACTATTACTGTGGGCATTATGTGTGGCACTACTACTGTGGTCATTGTCATTGGCACTACTGCTGTGAACATTATGTGTAGAAGGGACACTACTGTAGGCAATATATATAAGGTGCCATTGTTTAGTGTAATGTGACTTAGGGGCACTAGTGTGTAACCTAAAGCAAATAAGGGGCACTACTGTGTGTTGTAATGTGTATAAGGTACACTACTATGTGGTGTAAAATGGGCACTATGTGCAATTTAATGTGAATAAGATTGTGCTACTGTTGGCAAAATGTGAAATACTTTTGTGAAACCTTGCCCCTTCCATGTGAGACCAAACCCCTTTTTGCAGAGCACCCTGTCCCTTTATGTATAGGATGGTGCATATTTATCATTTTCAGGGGGCCGCACACTGACCCTAACACTGCCCCTGTTCTTACTTTCTCCTTCACGATTAACATTGGACCAACTCAAGTGCACTTAAATATAGACACTATTCCCTTGTATCTGTTGAAAATTGTGTATTTAATCATATGAACCTAATTTTTATTTTCCAAAAATGCAAATGTTTTTTTTTTTTTTTTGAGTATCCAGTACTTTATAATGCTGTGAAATCCAAAGAAGTATTTTGATCCACCATCCATCTTCACCACTATCATTAATAAACCAGTGCTCTTAAAATTATAAAGTTTATGAACAATTAACATTTCCAGGCAGATTTTGATACAATGTCCCTATAGTAATTATTTTAGAGCAGGGCTGGCCAGACTGGTCCTCAGCATCTAGCACAGTTCATAATTTCCAGACCACCCAGTTGTTGCACAGGTGTACTCATTACTGTCACATTTTAAAACTTGTGGTGTATTCATTCATGAGTACACCTTCTACAGATCCACAGGAAATAGAGAAGCCAATCTTGCCTCATTTTTTTCAATTGTGAGATTGGGTATTAAAAAAATTCTCTATATCTGTATTCCCATTATACCCAAGATTTAGATGGGTGAAACAAGCTGCCTAATATAATGGACGGCATAGTATATATGGTATATATGGTGCTTTAATGCTAAAGTTGTGTGTGCATGCAGTTTGATGTTGGGAGAAAGAGGGATAGAACAAGGATATTTATTATATACCAAGTTAAGATGCACCAGAATCTCTACGTGGGCTCCCACAACACCCTTTAGATGACTGGTCACAGTGCCAGTATGCTCACGTGCACAATTTAAAGGAGGGGTATGCAACTTCCCATGATATGTCTGGTGTGACCTACTACTCTACCTTTGTTGGGTAGAGTAGTCCCATGAGTTCACTTAGGGCTGCTGGAAATGAGAGTGTTGGTGTGGTTTCCCGCCCTAAGAATTTGTATTCTTCCCTTACTGGTAAGCGTGCAGGCGTAATGTTTATGGGTCGGGCTGGTAATCATGACCTCTATAATATCATGCACATCCATACTGTAACCCACCCTTGGGCAGCGATTGAGCTGAGCGCTACAAGTTAAGAGCTATAAATCAGATTGTACTGTATATTTCAACATAGTAATTGCCTTTGTCTTTTAAAATATATGTGTAATCAATGTTATTATAAATATAATAATTTAATTGTAATGTATTAGTTACAAATTGGACATCATAGAGTATTAAGATATAATGTATTTATTAAAGTAATCAAATTCTAAAACAATTTATTAAGAAAGTTTGTAAATTTTATTAAGGTTTAACATCCTTTGCCAGGTGAATATTGCACATTATGTATTTGCATTAGCACTACTACATTTCCACCCTTGCTCACAATGGGAACCTTTGCAGCTCTTAGAAAAGTTAGTTTTTCGATGTGTATAACAAGTGTGAACTCATTTTTAATTACTATTGCTTACATAGTTCATTCCAATTTGGATCTACTTAAAATCCTACATTCCTTTCCTTATTGCAGACAAAATAAAGTAAACATTGGTTTTTGATAATTAAGTTTAAAGTGGAAAGCACAAGGCGTTTGACATCATTGGCCATGTCGCATGTATTGCAGAGTCTGCTTCCCATGGATTACACATGGTTGAGAAACAACTGATGACAAAAATTATTTCTCTCATCTAATGATGATGTTGCAGTGTTGACCTGAATTAGGATTCTTCTCTTTGTTCTGCAGTGGAATGGAAACATTGTAAACATATTTACAACTGAACTGTGTCTCATTATACAGTGACCCTTTAAAGAAACCTTTTGTGCGAGTAGCCGAGATAAAGTAAGCTTGCCAGCCAAAGAGTATGACGGTCTGTTTCATCTGTCTCCTCATGAAAGGCCTTTCAGCCAATCTTGGCTTCGACTACTGTAGCAGTTGAAACTGGATGGAATTCTATACATATGAATGAATACCTTGCACGAGAACCTGGCCTCAGACACGCTATGCTCATCCTTCTCCAGAGGTCATGCAAATATAATATTGCACATCAAATGAATACAGGCAAACCTTTTTTCCACCCCATTCTTACTCATTTCTCCCAGCCATATTAAAAAAAGTGTGAAACATTTATTTCAATTTTAGATACAAACTTATTACTATAATTCTCTTTTAAATAGTGAAATAGTGTATTACATAATAGTGTCTTCTGTATTTGTATTTTTACAGTGTGTGGTTTTTTTAAATTTAATTCCTAAACATGTTTTACATCTTTGACCATTTTTAATTGTATATAATATTATTTGAACCAATATTGGTTGCAGTGGTATTCAAAAAGCTCATTCACAAAATGTAACTGAATATTTACCTAAAGCATGACTTGCTTGTTTAAAACTTAAAGCATTCCTTATGCCATTGCATATTTGGCCATAAAGCTTGTTAACCTGCATCACATCAAGCATTCCCAACCCTAATTTACCAACACCACACAGCAAATAGATCCAGAATCCAAGATTGGATCATTTGAACATTGCACCTGCTCCCAACTTTGGACCTTATTCTAGTTCACTCTTTCTGACAAAATCCTTCCTAGATGGACAAAACCATGTGCACTGCAGGGGGGCAGATGTAAAATGTGCAGAGAGAATTATACTTGGGTGAGTCATTTAGTTTCTGTGCAGGGTAAATACTAGCTGCTTTATTTTTACACTGCAATATAGATCTCACTTTGAAGTAAAACCCCACCCAAATCTAATTCTCTCTTCACAAGTAACATCTGCCCCACCTGCAGTGCACATGGTTTTGTCAATCTAAGAAGGATTTTGTCAGAAATAGTGAACTAGAATAAGGCCCTTTGTTCCTTTTCAAATTAGGGACTGACCACGTTGGAGGGGTGGGCAGCCCAAAAAGGGGGTGAAGCTACAGGAAAGTTGGGCATGGCTGTGGGTGGAGGGGATGGCCTAGCACCATGACCCACTTTTTTTTTGATAATTTTAAACTGGTTGTGACACTAGTGTGAGTAACAGAAACATAGAATTTGACGGCAGATAAGAACCACTTGGCCCATCTAGGCTGCCCCTTTTTTAAACATGTTACCTCAAACCATATTTAATCCTTATTTTTTGTAAGGATATCAATATGCCTATCCCAAGCGTTTAAATTGTACTACTGTATTTGCCTCTACCACCTCTGATGGGAGGCTATTCCACTTATCTACTACTCTTTCTGTGAAGTAATTCTGAGTGAGTATGGTACACTATCATCTTTCAGTTTAAATTGATATGTCTCATATATATGTAGTATGTATAAAACTACATACTACAGCATTAATTGATTCTTCGCGTCCCCTCGCGTGGCTCGATGCGCTCGCCACACTATATAAAATCAACTCCATGCGTTGTTGGATAGTAGGGGTATGAAAAAGTGGGGTGGGTACTTATGTAGTATCTGGGCTGCCGATAAACCTGTGGCGAGCATAGCGAGCCACCGAGCCCGAAGCGTGGCGAGCCCCGCGAGGGGACGGTATTCTGTGTCCGCTCGCCACGCTTCGGGCTCGGTGGCTCGCTACACTCGCCACAGGTTTATATCCAACTCCATGCCCACTTGGATAGTAGGGGTATGAAAAGGACTCAGTCCATTTTAACATTGAATCCTATGGAAAATTCGGGTCCATCGCGTCGCATCGCATGCGATATGGTCGGATGCGATGCGATGGACCCGATTTCAAAATCGGCAGCCCAGTTAGTACATAAGTACCGTGGGGTGCATTTAACATGGGAGCCCAGATAATACATAAGTACCATTCTTTTATTATCTGAGAAAACATTATAAAGGTAAGAATAGGCTGGAAAAATCATCATATTGCAACATTTAACATCTTGGACTAAACATCACTGAGGGACAGGAGTAGATTTATTAAGCTCGGTGAAGTGATAAAGTGTCTGGTTTTTATCACTGGCCAATCAGCTCCTAACTGTGAAGTTACAGGCTTGGTTTGAAAAATGACAGGATGGAGCTGCTTGGCCGGTGATAAAAATCAGACACTTTAGGGGAAATTTACTAAAGGAAATTTGTAAAAAATAGGTGTATTTGTATCCAGAAATACACTTATTTTTGACATTTACTATCCCGAAAATATGGCAATTCATATTCGTATTGATAGCACATCAATACGACTACGAATTGCCGTATTTTCGGGATAGTAAATGTCAAAAATAAGTGTATTTCTGGATACAAATACACCTATTTTTTACAAATTTCCTTTAGTAAATTTCCCCCTTTATCACTTCACAGAGCTTAATAAATCTACCCCTGAATAGCTTGTAAGGTATCTCTTTTTACATATGGAACTGAATAATTGCTGAGACTTGGGGGGAAATTTACTAAGAATACGAATACAAAAAATTGTATTCGTATTCTTGCTACGAATGAATACGACTGCATACCTCGTATGCAAAGTCGTGTTCCAGAGGGGAATTTACAAAGCAGTCAAATACGACTGCTTTGTAAACCTCCGATGTCGTACTAATTCCTATTAGCTGGCCGTATATACGGACACTAATACGAATTAGTGTAGGCAGTCTGCACGGATCAGTCAGATCCGTGCAGGCTGCAAGGTGTAAAGAAAAAAAAAAACCTGCGTGGGCGCCCCCCCCCACAGCCGTAACCAGCACCAGGCTGACAGAGCCGGGTCGGTAATAAAAAATCAAGAAACCCGGCAAGTAGGGGTTCCCTGATTTTTTTTTACAACCAGCCGCAGGCTCCAGGTCTGGGGCTGGTTCCCAAAATACGGGGGACAAAATGAATAGGGGTCCCCCCCCCCCCCGTATTTTAAGAACCAGCCCCACGCCAAACCAGCCAGCAGGGTAATGCCACAGCCGGGGGGGAGACTTTTTATACAAGTCCCCCCGGCCAAAGCATTAACCCCCTGACTGGTCAGCCTAGCCAGGGGCCCTGGGGGAGTGGGGACCCCCCCAATAAAGGAGTCCCCCCCTCCAGGACTTACCAGACCAGGCTGAAGCCTGGTGCTGTCCCCGGTGGCCCTGTGCGGTGGCCACTGGGCTGAGTGTAAAAAAATAGATTTAAAAACTATTGTTTTACTTTGGAATTATGAGTCCCAGCAAGCCTCCCCCGCAAGCTGGGACTTGGAGAACCACAAGTCTCCCCCTGGCTGTGGCATTACCCTGCTGGCTGGTTTGGCCTGGGGCTGGTTCTTAAAATAAGGGGGAACCCTACTCATTTTGTTCCCCGTATTTTGGGAACAAGCCCCGGACCTGGAGCCTGGGGCTGGTTGTTAAAAATCGGGGAACCCCTATTTGTCGGGTTCCCTGATTTTTAATTACTGGCCCCGGCTCTTTCAACCTATTTTTTTTTATTATTATTTATTTATTTTACAATTTTTTAATCACTAAAGCCTGCACGGATCTGGCTTCTGCCAAATACGACAGGAAAATAAAGTGTATTTTCCTGCCGTATATTCGTGGCAGTTTTACACTAATTTCAATATTTTCAATACGGCTGCTTAGTAAATCAGAAACCACCATTCTCTTGAATGGTGATTCCTGTTGTATTCTATTGATGGTGTAGACATTCGTATTTGTCCCATCAATATGAATACGAATATTTGTATTTTTGGCATAGTAAATGCCAAAAATACGAATACACCCTAAAAATTTGTATTTTCCTAGGAAAATACAAATTTTTTCTACGAAATCATATTTGAAAACAAACAACAGGGGGGAAATTTACTAAGACCAAGAATTGGCCTGGTGTCTTGTAGATTCTGCTGAGTTTTGTGTCTCCCCAACTTCAAAAATACTTATACGCAGCACAACCAGCTTCCTGTATTCTCCAGAACTCACCCTTGATATCCAGATTCTAGGTGGAAATATCGGACCTGTATCTGGTTCACTTGCAAAAGCTAATTCTCTCTCTAATTAACAAAACCATGTGCACTGCAGGTGGGGCAGTTGTAACACGTGCAGAGAGAGTTAGATTTGGGTGGGGTTTGTATTTCAAACCATCTATATTGCAGTGTAAAAATAAAGCAGACAGTATTTACTCTTGACAGAAACAAAATAACACCCAAATCTCACTCTCTCTGCACATGTTACATATACCCAGTGGTGGAATTTAAATAAATTAACAAAAGGTTCTATGTCCTAATGCCCATTGCACATAAAGCCACATAATGCCAATAACACATAAGGCCACACACGGTAATGCCCATTACACATTGTTCTACACGCCGTGATGCCAGTTACACATTTTGCCGCACACCATGATGCCCATTACATATTTGAAACATGTGCCACTTACCTACATACTCATTGATAGGTGGGTGTTGCTCAATGCCAGAGGCTTCATGCTGGATGCCAGGGGCTACATGCTGGATGCCAAGGGGGCTTCATGCTCATTGCGAAGGGGGAATATATGCTGGTTGCCAGGGGCATAACTAGAACTTGTTAGGCCCCATAGAAAAAGTTTTGGAAGTCCCCCCCCCCCCACCCTCAGGAAGGGAGAGAGAGTGTGTCAGAGAGAGAGCATATTGGAGAGTGTCACAGAGAGGCTGTACCTGTTCAGCTGTAAATACAGGCATCTGCCCCAGTGCCAGGGATTCCAGAAGTGAGAGCGCCCACGCTGCTGCAGGGGTTCTCCGTAATCCGCGGGGTCCACACTCCACACATCAGCGCTCGGCACGGAGGAGAAGACTGCAGGGATGACTGCCAGCATGGAGCGCTCAGCTAATAGAGAGGAAAGGCACTGTAAGCAGCTGTGACAGCTGGGCAGAGAGCTGCGTGCTGAAAGAAAGTCCGCGTCTATTTTGAATTCTCACGCTGGACTGAGAGACAGCAGGAGCTCACGGCCGGCAGCCAATAAGAAGCCCCCATTGCCTCTCCTTATTGGCTGCCAGACCGCAAGCTCCTATTGGCTGGTGGTCCAGCAGTAGCATTCAAAATAGTGGCGGACCTGTTTTCAGTTTACAGCAGGGCAGAACGCAGCTCTCTGCTTCACAGCTGCTTCAAGTACTTTGTCAGTGTCCGCAGCACTCCTTAGCCACCGGTTCTGCAGAACCGATCGTATATTAGGTATCGGTTTTGCAGAACCGGTGCGAACCAGCTGAATCCCACCTCTGCATCTACCCCCACCTGCAGTGCACACGGTTTTGTCTATTAGAGACCATACCTATGTTTTGTCGCTCCAAACCACACCCCTTTACTTTCACTTTGTGGTAATTGTGTTTTGTTTTTTTTGCCTGGCCTCTCCCCTTCTGCCTTTTCCTCCTGGTCTAACACATGTATTACATTTCTTAATGGATTTTATTATCTACTTTACAACAGCTTCAGGTGTGCCTCCATCTCCCAACCACTGCCTTTCACCTATACTTGCAGCTTAGACTTTTCATCACTCTCACCCCCACAGATTACCCTCTTAGACCACTTACCCCTTCAAACGACATTCTAGAATAATATTATCCTGACCTCTGACACTGCCCATAAATATACTCATGAGTTGAAGTGGAAGGCAGACTTGCAGGGACCAATGGACAGGAATAATTGGTCTGATATCTGGTCCAATACTTCAAGGTCCGATATTTTTGTTTTTATTTGTGTTCCAAATAAAGAAGACGTCTGAAAATTATACAATTTTTCCATCTTCTTCATCCCTATGTTTATATGGTTGTTCAGCCACCGGGTCTTTCCACCATATCTTGTAGACCTGTCCTGATCGGCAGACATTTTGGTCAGAAGTTCATTCACTCCTGGCTTTCCACCTCAACTCTAATATATCTTACCATTCAAAGCATTCTTTAACATTCAGGATTTGTTGCACTAAAACAGGCATGCTAGGTGCTTTCTGTTGGCTGCTACTTGTCTCATCGCTGCTAACAGGAAATCTCTGAGACTTTCCTCCCTAACTTTCCTCATTCTAAATTGTACGCTACTGAGATGGAATGGAAAGGTGCTCATTTGGACCTGTCCACAAAGTTTCGGACCCCTGGCATCACTACTAACATTTCCCAGCTCTCCACTTTTAAATGAGTCCCTTGTCCTTCTCAGGGTTGAACAGTGATGCAAGTAGAAAAAATGTCTTAGTGGTACTGTGCGGGGCGCTCGGCGGCTGGGACTGATAGGGAGCTCCGTTGGAAGGGGATGTGTCTCATGCACGCACGTCCCCTTCCGGGGGCCGGTGGTTGGCGATCCGACCGCCAGACCCCCTGCTGGAAGAGAGCAGCTCCATCTGAATTTACCAGTCAGACTCGTCACCGGGTGCCTCAGCCTAGCACATGCAGTAATAATGACAACATGAAGTGAGATCATGCCCGTATTACTGCACTGGTGACAGCAGCAGCAATATAGTAGATGACAGGCAGTATCTACGCCCCCGGGACATCACCCTCCACCCCCATGCTGCTGCTACGCGTCTGCTGCCCGCCCATGCGGACCAGGCCTCCTCCCCGGAAGTGACGTTACAGTCAGTAACGTGGCCCCCACCGAGGAGGAGATAGACAAGACCAGATCCAAATGCGTGTCCCACTGCGGAGGGAGGGCATGAAGCCATCCAGTCTGATATCAGTGCCCACAGTGCCGCCGTCAGAGTGCTGAAGGTGAGGAGGATGCAGCCCCAGAGCTCTCTCTGCTGTCACCTGTGTGCAGCAGGGGCTATTTCCTGTCTGTCCTCTGGCTGATGTACTCTTTTACCTGCACAGGCTGCGCATGTCCCGCCGTAGGCTGATGTCCTTTGAAGAACTTACTGAGCGCTTCCGCGGCACACACATTAGGGACATCATGACATTAGTGATAGCTCTCTGATTTGTAATGGCAGTACTGTGTACTGGCACAATATGTTTTAGCGGGACGCCGTACCACGCCCTACCGCCACACTTGCACCCCTGGGGTTGAAGGCTTCTATTTGCTCCCTCTGCTACATTGAGATATCTGTGGTTTTCTGTTCCTTTTTTGCTTTTCATTTCCTCCCTTGGTGCCTGCACAAAGCTGCCTTGCAGTATCTAACTTCTCACTCTACTTATTTCTTTCTCCTATGTGTAGAATTATTACTGATGTGTTCCTTGAATTTTTTTGCACTGATACTTTTATATAAGAAAATATTGCAATATGATCAGTCCATTTAATGCAAGGCATTTCCAAAAATGCCTGCTCAGAAAGAGAAATCTGCTTGGACCGGCTTTATCACAGTGGTTCATAGCTTCACGGCCAATCTCAGGGCTGAAAACATGCAGTTGGTTGAGACTTTGTTGAAGAACTTTTGCACAGTGCAGTACAGGATGTCCCTCAAAGTCCATATTCTTGATTCTCACCTTGGGGAATTCAAGGAGAACAGTGAGAATGCACAGGGGATGGGGATTAAAGAGAGAGAGAAAGCAAGATACAGTAGAGCAAGATAACAAAATAGAGAGAGAGGGCAGGGGAGAGCACGGGCAATGGGGAGATAGTGGCAGCGCAGGGGGGGATACCAAGAGGGGAGATGGGAGTACCCTACCAATTCCCACCCTCCCCACTTGGCAGAGAACTCAATGTTTAAGTGCACTTACCAACTGGATTGACAAAAATTGGGCAGTGGCCCCTGTGAATTCCGATCCAACCACAGAGTGAGATCCATAATTTTACATTCCTTTTTAATTTATATGGTTCATTGTGTAATTATGTTATGTAATTGTGTATAAATGTCATTTTTAGCTTGCAGAAATATATAAAGGTATTTTTACATTCAACGTAATTTGTGTTCATTGTAACTCCAGCGCTGCTTCTCTGTACTTTTTGCTTGTTCTTCGTGACCAACAGGGACTGACTACCCCTGTACCCCAGCAGCTGCTTGGTAAGAACATCTCATACACCAGGCGCCCACTCTCTGCTCTCTAGTAGAGTAGTTTCTTTTTGTTTCCTAGTACAAAAAGTACCTGCAGCACATAATCGCACAGCACATAAAGTATGTGCTGCAGGTACTTTTTGTACTAGACTGCATCACATCTAGTTCAAAACACATGCTGCTTTAGCCCATCGCAGGTGTTTTGAATTATATGCAAAAGGGCCACTTTAAGCCCTGGGGTATATATGTGTGAGAGGGAGTTTTTTGTGTGTGTGTGTAACGTAGACCTGCCATTAGGGTATTTATGTATTATGTAGCGGATCGGCAGTCCAAAACGCACTGTGTATGGCTGGCAATAGCTCTCACTTATTTAAAAAAAAAGGGAAAACAAAAGGTTACTTAAACAATTAAACTTAAATATTGGTGGTGATAACTCTGCATGCATTACCAGGTGTCACAGTGTATAGTATCCATAGGACCTGTGCTGCCCGGATGCTAAAAATATTCTCATATATCTTAAGTAATCTTAAGTAACCTGAAATAAAATAGAAATACATAGGGGGTTATTCTGATTCACTCGGAAAGGAACAATTACTCTAATCGACAAAACCATGTGCACTGCAGATGGGGCTGATATAACATGTGCATAGAGAGTTAGATTTGGGTGTTTTATTGTTTCTGTGCAGGGTAAATACTGGCTTCTTTATTTTTACACTGCAATATAGATATCAGTTTGTAGTAAAAACCCCACCCAAATCTAACTCTCTCTACACATGTTACATCAACTCTCTGGTGTCTTATATCTGAGTGCTCCCTGTATGGAAGAGGGCAGGCAACTGACATCCATTGACGTCAGCTGCCTGCCCCTGCATCATCTCCGAATTAGGTGAAGAAACAAGGCCACCCTAGGGTGGTCAGATGGGCGCTGATATGGGTGTATGGCCAAAAAGCTGCTACTTGAGGGACTGAGTAGGTCCCTGAATAAAGAGAACAAAAGGGAAAAAAAGTAGCGCTTACAGATGAGGAATAAAGATCACAATTTATTGTATATAACCAATGTAATAAAAATAAAAAAGCATAAAATAAAATTACTTCAGCAATAAAGGAAAATGGGGGAATAGGTTTAAAAGAGATATCTCTGTCAGAGCCCTCTGGTTGCCACTGTTCTGTGTGGTTTAGGATCCGCTCCTATATGAACCGCCTGGATGATGAAACATGTATAGGAAACTTTTCTAATTGGGAAATTGAATGGTACTTTCCACTGGATTCAAACAATTGTAGGTAGATATAATTACCACTGCGGGTCACCATGGAGTCCTGTATCCATTTAGGATTGCTTCTATAGCTGTAATCTCCTTGTGGTGAAATAGAAGAAATTCTCTCCGCTTGGAATCACTTGGAATTGTTTGAATCCAGTAGAAAGTACCATTCAATTTCCCAATTAGAAAAGTTTCCTATACATGTTTCATCATCCAGGCGGTTCATATAGGAGCGGATCCTAAACCACACAGAACAGTGGCAACCAGAGGGCTCTGACAGAGATATCTCTTTTAAACCTATTCCCCCATTTTCCTTTATTGCTGAAGTAATTTTATTTTATGCTTTTTCATTTTTATTACATTGGTTATGTACAATAAATTGTGATCTTTATTCCTCATCTGTAAGCGCTACTTTTTTTTCCCTTTTTATCATCTCCGAATTACCATGGGAATGCTCAGTGTACCTCACCGCCGCCCCCGTCCGCACTGTCCTGTGTGAACGGATCAAGTTGCCGAGTCCGTTTGCCCAGAGACCCTGCGCATGCATCAGTATGCGCATGCGAGACTGAAAAGAAATCACGAATCTTTCAGAATGACCAGCTCTCTTCTGTATGTTCGCCCATGTGTGCTTTCTCCCTTTAATTCTCTCCTGCTATCTCCCTGCCAACTCCGTCTCCCCAGTGTTATCACTGCCATCTCCCTCCCCCTATTCTCTTATTTGCCATCTTCCTCCTCCTTTGCTCTCATTTGCCATCTCCATCCCCTTATGCTCTCATTTGCCATATCCCTCTCCACTGCACTCTCACTCCCAATCTCCTTCTTCCCTGTGCTCTCACTCGCCAGCTTTCTTTCCCTTGCGCTCTCTGACCACACATGCACAGTGGCAATTGACAGAGGATTTTGGAGGAACCCTCTACAGACTATCTATGCTCTGTGTGGCCCATATCTGTGGGAAAGCAGTAGCTTCTCTCAAAGTCCCCTTTTTCCATTCAGTCTCTGGATGGGATGTACTAAAGAAAAAATGTGGAAAAGAAAACAGTTTTTATTAGTTGTTATCGCATTTTTAAATGTACTAAAGCCCCTTCCAGTGGGTTCCTCTCCGCAGTGCTGCTGTGTGGGGGATCTGTCAGTTATACCTCCCAGCAAGCCCTGCAGCTGCTAGGGTTCTGCACATGCGTAGAGGGACTTCCAGGAGAAAGGGAGGTATATGGGTCACTGAGATTGGTATATAGGACACAGGTATGGAGAACACAGAGAAAGGTATAAGGGATACTGAGAGAAGTATTGTATATTAAATGTGACCCCCGGCTATGGCTGTTGAAGCCCTGTGGTGTGCTGGTTATAAAAATAAGGTGGAACTCCTAGTCTTTTTTTTTTTGTCCTCCCATATTTTTGTAACCAGGACCAGTCCAAGAGCCCGGTGCTTGTATCTGAAATCAAGGGGGACCCCAGATTCCCCCCCTTCCTCCCCTGTATTTCTGAAACCAGGATCGAATCAAAGAGCGCGGAATTGGTTATGCGTGTGGTGGGGGAACACAAAATGTTTTTTATAATTATTTATTCTATTTTTTACATAAAGAAGTATTGCACGAATCTGACAGAATGCTTTAGGGTCATCCATATTTGGTTGCTGGGAAACTCGGCAACCAAATAAGAATGACTTCACCATTGGAAAATACAAATCCTGGGAACTCTGCAATTTACTAAGTTCTCATACTGAAGAAACAGCCGATCACAGCTGATCCCGTTCCTACATCGGATCATCCCTGATCGTCCTATTTAGTAAATTTCCCCCTGTGTGTCTATTAATAAAGACATAAATAATTTATCTAATTTACCCTTGGAGTATATTTAAACCAATAGCATCACAATTTGTTTTATAATGTGCTTCTTGGGAATTGAAATCATGTTTCTAAATGTTTTGAACTTTTGGGTATATATATTATGGTGTGACACTTAAATATATACATATTTCAGTGCCACACTGTAATATCTGCTAAGCTAGCTACATTTACCACAACTCCTACATAGTAAATAGGGACCTGACCTTGAGTTATCTAATTCACCTTAATAATGTAAATAGGGCCACTATGGCCACAGGGTGGTGATAGAGAGCTTCATCATTCAATCTGTATATCTTCAGTGCTTCCTTTTATAAAACGAGTATAAAGAAATATTGTCATTTTTATAGTGAGGTGATTGTCCTATTCAATATATGTTTAGAAAAAACACCTGGCAGTAAGTAATAATGGTGTTATAAAAAGAGAGTACTATATTATACAATGTACAGTACTTTGATACAATACACTAGCAGAATTCAGGTATGCTGTGCAATGGACACATGCATTTTTATGTATGAGGTGTCATTTTTGTATAGCCCAAATCAATGTTAGTCACCCCTTCCAAAATCATATATTCCCTCTTCTTCTCCTTTAAAATACTCATGACTCTACAACAACTCACTTAAGAGTTATATGTCCACCATAGGTACTAGAACAGGGGGTATTAGGCACCAGTCAAAGTAAATGAAGGATAATAGAGGCTGCGACAGGACAGAGATAATACCGCTCCCCTCACTACAAGCCTTTTTGCATGCCCAAAGGGCCCTACTTTCTCCTGCACCCAACTGGATAGTTGCTGTGGTCTGGACCCTCCACTGGAACCAGCCCTGTCCCCTTTTCCCCACACACTCCATATGTTCCTCCTCAGCTCCCCTTTGTTCTCCCACCCCCTTATCTTGCAGCAATTCTTGACCTACAACCATTTCCATGTGGGTTATTCTGAAACTATACCCTCTAAAATCTCATTACAATACCTTCCATTTCTAGGAACACACTGTAACATTGTATTTCATATGTGGTCGCACACAGAATATACTGTATTTATGCTGCATATCATTTTAATCTGCAAAAGCTGCTTGTACATCCTAATCAAATGGCAAAAATTGCATGAAAAGACACATTGGCGATAGCAAGTCATTCTAGTCTTGACTAGAAGGGCTGTTTGACATGCAGGGACTATGTGGATACATCTGTAGGTCTGCAGCACAGAGATTCCTGATGTGATCAGATAGTTTCTACATTGCTGGGACAGGCTGCTATGGAAGTGCATGTTCCTGGATTTGAGATACAGCTGGTCAGAAATACATTTCTTACTCAAAAAATAAGAACTTTAATGTATCAGGTCTAAACCCCAATAACAGGGTAAATAGGTCAGTTTTTATTGTATATTTATTCTAACACACTATTATCTGTAGTCCCCATAGTGTTCTCTATACAGTTATTTGTACATAAGTTATATCTCCCCACTCACCCCCCACCCCAAACAAGGTTTATGGCCTGGAGTCCACCCAAGAGTGGTGTTATTAGATAGTGACATGTAATGGAATAAGAGGATATACCTGACAATAAAAACAACTGTAAAAAGAGTTTTATAAAAGGGCGGCAATATATTATCAGTCTTTTATTTACTAATCCTTTGGTAAGTAAATCATTTCAAAGCTGGATCTCTGGGTCTGATTCAGACCTGATCAATGCGCATTGAATCTTTGCATCCCAGTGATCAGGTCAATGCCGCCCCACCAGTGTGTGTGTCCCCCTGCCCCTGTGCATTGCTGCGAATACAAACGTACCCCCGGCTGACAATTTAACTTGCAAACAGCCAGCGATGGTTAGCAATTGCTGGCTGTGATCCCATGGAGTGCTTCACACTGTGGACCGTGCGTATGCATGGTCCTCTGACAATCGTTCGGGTTGCGCTTTTGCATACCAACGTACGAGGCTGAATTAGTGGATGGAAAAGCACATGGATCCCCCATAGGGTGCATATACAGCTACAGACAGCCTTGTGCAGACTTCAAAACTAAAAACATATGCAGCAAATACATTACATAGTGGACGTGATTTAGACCTGCTCGGCGGAGGAGAACACTGCCTGACTGGCAGAGATAGAGCTGTCGGGGAAGGTTAGTCACGTCTCCTGCTGCTCTGGATTGTTTGTACCCCTGCCAGAATTCCCCAGTGGAGTGTGGGTCTCCCCTTGCTGCAGGGTCGGAGGCACCCACCTGTATACCTACCTATACCTGCTCTGCCGCTGGCATCCACCTGTATACCTACCTATACCTACTCTGCCGCTGACATCCAGCTGTATACCTACCCATGAGGAATAAAGGAACAGCGCTTCTTTGCTACAATGAATAACACACAGTTGATAAAAAAAGAATACATTTATATAGATCACACACAAATATTACATTACAATATTAAGATTTGAAAAAAATAAAAATATATATATATATATTATATAAACGATTGATATGCTCACTCCTGGACAGAAAAAGTGTTATATCACTGACTCATAGGTTGACATACTGTATGGTGGGTGGTGGGTCACTGTCCACAAACCAGGTAAATAAGGGGGGTATACCTACCCATACCTGCTCTGCCATTGGCACCCACCTGTATACCTACCCATACCTGCTCTGTCACTGGCACCCACCTATATACCTACCTATACCTGCTCTGTCACTGGCACCCACCTGTATACATATCTATACCTGCTCTGCCACTGGCACCCACCTGTATACCTTCCTATACCTGTGCTGCCCTTGGAACCCACCTATATACATATCTATACCTGCTCTGCCACTGGCACACACCTATATACCTACCTTTACCTGCTCTGCCACTGGCACCCACCTGTATACCTTTCTATACCTGCACTGCCCTTGGAACCCACCTGTATACATATCTATACCTGCTCTGCCACTGGCACCCACTTATATACCTACCTATACCTGCTCTGTCCTTGGAAGCCACCTGTATACATATTTATACCTGCTCTGCCACTGGCACCCACCTGTATACCTTCCTATACCTGCTTTGCCACCCACCTGAATATCTACCTACACCTGCTCTGACACCCACCTAAATATCTACCTATACATGCTCAATAAATACATTTGTTTAATATTCACCACTAAAGTGTCTCCAGCTACTGTTCATTTTTCCAGAGATCTAAACATTCTCAGTAGAGTCTGAGCCCTCTAGTGTCTCCTACATGCCAGTAGCCTCTGGTGATTGCAGGGTCCGCTGCCTTTCTCTGGTGAACTGGCACTACTTTCCTGGCTCCTCACAAGACGCGTTTCGCCGCGCTCAGGCGGCTTTGTCAATTAGGAATGGGGCTCCAGTTCCGTTAGTATCTATAACCGAGGACCTAAGGGGCACATCTGCATTACAGACCTTTCGATTGAATCCTCCCACACTTTGGTCTCCTGCACTGGTGTCTGTATACGGCATAGAGTGATTCACCGACAGCTGCCACACAAACGGAGGACTGTTACTTCAAAGTTTTGTCTCCACAAGGAGTAGCGTGTATCTACAAACCAAGGAGATTGCACCTGCCGGAGACAGTGTACTCCAGCCTGCACTTGGCTCACTGGCCGGCAGAGTGTGCATATACTTACCAATCTAGTACACGCTGCAGTCTAACAAGAGACCCTGGGAGATGGTGCTACTTCATAACCATCCTGGCAATCACTAAGTGCCATTTACAAATACTGGTCATCCAACATCTGAGACCTATGAGTGAGTAAGGAATCCATCAGCTTACCTCTTCTTTATACTTGGGAGGACTTATCACTCACCATCCCCCACATAAAGTCTTGGGAAATTTACCCTTTATCGTGTGACTGGCAAGATCTGTCCAATCTGCACAATCCAATTGTCCAATCAGGACTTGGTAACTATAGGTTACGTTTTACACAAAATACGCAATTGCATTGATGTGGTTATTTTAAATTAATTGTGTTATTGCATGCATGCAAATTATTGTTTTGTGTTATTTATTGATTCAATTGTTTTTTAGTGTACATAAGGCGCCTTCTGGTTTCATCTTTTGTACTTCAGCCAGTTCTCTGCACACAAGAGGCCAGGGATGCAGACACTGACCGGAACAGGAGCTGATGGTCTAATTATGGCTGCTGAGGGACGGGAAGAAGGTAACCACTGCACCAACTTCTGTCTACCAGTGTCCCCCCTTCCTACCCCTGTACTGCCCCAGCTGCTATCTTGACCCCATTCCCTACCCACCCCAGCTATTCCCTTCCCCTAACTCCATTTTTGGCCACAGTACTGCCCCAGCTGCCATCTATCTCCCCTTTACACTGCCTGCCTTAAACCCCTCCACACCAACTGCTGCTTGCCTTTAACTCCCTCTATACTAACTGCTACCTGCCCCCACCACTGTCTTGGCTGCTGCATGCCCTCAACCCCCCATTATATATGATGGGAACCCCCATTTTTTCTCTTTTTTTCTTTTTAATTTTGACGTCGCCGTGACCCACATTTATTTTCCTCCACGCAATCATTGGTAGTCATGGGGGCCATCATTTGTACTTTAGGGTACATACCATAACTTACAATGCCATTATATATATATATATATTTTTTTTTATAGCGCCACTTCAGAACTTTCCATACATCCACTTCAAACCTCAAAATTCCCACTTTGACTATCGATAATATTATTATATAAAAATAAACATTTTTACACAACAGTTATAGCATTCAATTGTGAATAAATCAATGTGTCTGATGTACCAGTTGATACACCACCCTGAGATGTGGTTAAGATCCCGAAAGATGGGATGCCTGGCAGTCAGAATACCAAAACCAGCATCCCTACTTGCGGCAAGAGAAGACCGGCACTGGAATCCTGACTGCCACCATCCTGTTAGTACAGTATGTATGCAGGGCAGGTTAGCATTAGACCATGTGTACGTGTGTGTGTTTGAGTTGGAGGGAGGGAGGTTTAGGTACTAGCTGGGTATTTAGGGTTAGGCCGGGGATAGGGTTATGCTATGGGGAGGGTTTGAGGAATCTCAGGAGCCCGAGGTGTGCTCCCACCACCCAGTGCGCGATGTAAATCGTGCATAGGGGGTCGTGCGATCGAATGGACTCTCTCCCAAAGGAGAAGGGCCCCGTAACTCTCCTACCCCCTCTCAGCCATAAGGCCGAAGAGGGGAAAAAAGGGATCGGTGGATCCTCTTCGCCGAAGCTTAGAGAGACCCGCTTTCCTCAACCCCTGGAAGGGTTAGGACGGTGGGTCCTCCACACCGAAGGTTTGGAGAGACCTCGAGGGGATCGAAGCTCTCCCCAAAAGGATGAGAACTTCGGTACATTGGGGAGTGGATGGCCCATAAGGGTCAAACCACACAACCCAAAAAAAACATGACAAACTACAGAAAACAAAGAACAAACCTTCGGGTGTAGAGGACCCACCGTCTTAACCCTTCCGGGGGTTGAGGAAAGTGGGTCTCTCTAAGCTTCGGCGAAGAGGACAGAGCGACCCCTTTTTTCCCCTCTTCGGCCTTATGGCTGAGACAAATGTGAGAGGGAAAAGAAATAAATAAAGAGACCTCAGCCAGAAGGCCGAGGTGGGGGTTTGAAAAATTGTCTTACCCCATCCAAAAGGACGAGGTAAGGACGTGTAGCATAACCTAGAGGGAAAGTGTGCAGTGCTAGTGCTATACTAGTGCATGGTGATTTGGGAATCACCCGTGCATGTTCAGCACCCCGAGTTTCCCCGGGGGCACAGTGCAGCCTCGGACTCCAGGCAGCCAGCCAGTCAGCGTCTGACCAAGTGTTTCTCTGCTCCACCAGCAGGCCCTTTCCGGACCCCGGCATGGGAATGGATACTCCAGCGGGCTTTTTGATGAGTCTCCCCGCAGAGGCCAAACAGACTAACTGAAGGAGAAGAAAACACCTACTCAGTCCCGACGTTTCACTTCTCCCAGGGGTTGAGTACTAGGCTGGGCTTTTTGCTGTCTCTCTGGCCAGGGAGGGGGGGGGGACATGTATCCCCCGAACCAGAGAGCAATCTACTCGGTCCCAGCTTTTCCTGTATTCCTGTTATTGTACACTAGACCGGGCTTTTCGAATGACTCTCCCTCAGAGGCTATAGACCCCCGAACAAGGGCCCCAACTACTCAGCCCAATGCTTCTCCCCTCCCTACCAGTGGAAACAATGGTATTCCCTCCCCCAGCAGGGCGTAGATACTCAGCCAGACCTTTCCACTTGCCCAGAGCATGAGGTTTCCCGACTCCTTAGCCCATATGGGAAGGTAATTAGTCCGACATTTCTCTATTCTCTGCCAGGGTCCGGTCCAGACCCACTGATAAGAACAGATACTACACTTGATCTTAGCCAAAAGGATGGGGAGGGAGGGTTAAGTACTTGAAAGGGGGGTTAGGGTTAAGCTGTAGGGTAAGGGGGGTAGGTTTAGGCTGGGGGGGGGGGGAATTAGCATTAGGCTGCAGGAGAGAGAGTTTGGGTTAAAGTGTGCAGGGAGAACTTACTGGACACCTGTCAGGATTCCCTCCATTGGGATGCCAGCATCAGTATTCTGACCTCCAACATCCCAACCGATGGTCATTCATATGTTTTTTTATCACACCAAGGACCTTATTCTGGTTCACACGCAGCTCTGCGAAGTTTGCAGCGATCCGTGTGATTTTAAGCCCGTCTGCCGCTTGTCTAGTCGCCCGCCCCCCTTTGCACACCGAATTCGCCCGCACAGCTGTGAATGGATGTTTTGCATAAACATCCATTTGCAGCCTAAGGGGCAAGAACCACATCATTCGATGGTCGCCAACCATCGAATGATGTGGAATGTGCACACAAAACTAAGACTCTCTGAGGTGCCTTAGCTTTTCCATGGGAATGCCCAGCATTTTCATGGCAACGCCCATGAAATGCTGGGTGTTCCCATAGGCGCGTCCATCCGCCGCAACCCTAAGCCCCCTGTATGCACTGCTACTGTAGGTGTGTATGGGATGGTAAACTTGCAGTTCGCCATGCCCATTCATATCCAGCGTCTGCACATGCGCAGAAATGCATATGCACATGCGCAGATGCAAAACATCGCTCCCCTGTGCAAACACGCAAAGGTCCCAAGTTGCTATGCTGCTATACATTTCTGTCATTTCACTATACAATATTATATATAAGCGCAGTTGAATAGTGGTTATCTTTAAGCACACAAAGCTGTCATTTTCAGAATAGACCCCTTATTGTGCTCCTTTATAAAGGTAGGGACGCCGCTGCTCAGGCATGCAAGCATGTAATCTGGGGCAGAGGCTTGCTGTGTCAATGAAAGTTTATTTGCTTGTTTCTGTAATACCTATAGGTTAAATAGCATTTTAAAATATATGTTAAAAAATTATCCATAAAAATACGTGAAAAACTGTTGCGACATTAGAGTTTACTCATTGCACAGATATTTATTCATGGTGTCTGACTTCCCAAGCATCTTTCAGTTGAGGAATTCACAAACACTGCTGGCACTGAAGATGTTAAAGTGAGTTTGATTGTATACCCAGAATGGTGTGAAGACATTGCGAAAGAATGCAAATTACTCTTTTGTAAACTGCTTACATAGCACTGTGTATTAATTTAAGTAAACATTTCTGAGCACAAATGCTGCGGCATAACTGTTCCCAGCTGCATGGACAATTTTTTCCCCCCTCTTAGTAATTAAATTTGTTGGTAATCAGGTCTCCATCTACAGAAAGCAGAAACCATGGAACATTTTCCATATCCAGTCATTTGTTATTAACTTCACAATATTACATTGCTATGCTCCTAAAAAAAAAGCACCTTTTCTAAAGGCACAACCCTACTGTTTATCTGAGGAGGGTGAAAATACAGGAAAGTGGAATTAACAAATGTGCTGCTACATTCACAGGTAAGCTCTTATGTTGGTCAGGTATACATTCCCATGTAATTCTTTTCCGCTAATTGACATACTGTAGTATAGAAACACCATTGAGTTGATTGCCATTCCACACTTGTAAAATAAATGCGCATTTTGCACACAAAAAGAAGCATGGACAGTGATGTTCAATTTGTTTTGCAAAATTACAATCAATCATTGAATCTGCACCATTGAGGCATGCTTAGTTTACCTACTGTCCCGGTTAGTGCCCTTACCCTCAGATGAGTAGGTGAGGGTACTAAACGGCACTGGTTTTTATTGCAGGATGGCCTTGGGCATGTGCGCTACAATCCGTATGCATGTGCAGTCGTTCATCGATTGTACTGCGAATTTGCAGCTGTATGTTCAGGTCTGAATAATCATCTATATACCAAATATATGCCAAATGTAAATTTGTGAAAAACGTACAAAGTTTTCTAATAAATACTATTTATATTAAGATTTTATATGTATTATTTTATCAGTAACAACTTTCCCCAACTCTGTAACAACTTACCCCTATAGGGGGCAGATTGTTACAATTATTTTTGTAATAATTATTGGATGTAACTTACATCCAAAATAAATAGAAGAAGAATAATGTTTTATGTGTACATTTTTATGTTTGGCTGTGATGAAAGATTTTTGAGATATTTGAATATCGTTATTTTTGTAACAACTATCCCCTCTTTTCCCATACTTTGCTCATGTGCTGGACACCCGTGTTTTGCACGCATAGTGTGGCTGCCAATGTCAAGAGATTTACAGTCTGCAGCTGTTTGGGGATAAGAAGGGGGTTGCTATAGCCAGGATCACCATCAAGGGGGTACCAGCAGTACATTTGAAGAGGGGAGAACCTGGTCCGATCTATGCCAGCCTAGCCGGATTAAGTAATCAGCGGAGGGCTGCCTGCTACCTGCTGAACACTGAAGCCTCCTGTCAGATGCGAGTCGCTAGCTGCCCGCCGCCCGCCACATCTCAAACAGCCACCTCTAGCATCTGACAGGAGAGCGCAGAGCGCCCAACCCTACCCGGAAGTGCACATTCCTGGAGCGCTGGCGTGGAGTATGCGTCCCCCGGCATCCAGCATGTAACACACTGACAGTGCGCACCTCTGGGCCATGAGCAAGTTTTCCCTCTGGGCAACGAGAAAGTAAGTCCCCCATGGCAATGAGCATATAACCCCCCTTACTGTGGCAATGAGCATTAAACTACTGGCAAGGAGCACACAACCCCCACGCAACAACATGTAGCCCCCTGTCAATGGGCATATAACCCCTGGCATCGACCAAGATTTCCCTGGCAACAGGCATGTAACTCCTGGCAATGAGCATGTAGGTAAGCGGCAGTTATGTGGCATAAAATGTAATTTGCATTACAGTGTGTGGAATATTATGTTAAAGGCTTTACGTGTGTTATAATGTGTAATAGGTGTTACGGTGTGTGACATAATATGCAATGGACATTACTGTGTGTGAAGTAATATGTAATGGGCATTACGTTGTGTGGCTTATTACGTGATGGGCATTACGGTGTGCTGTATAATATGTAATGGGTATTACAGTGAGAGGCATAATCTGTAATGGGCATTATAGTGAGCAGCATAATATGTAATGGGCATTACAGTGTGGGGTGTAATATGTAATGGGCATTACAGTGTGGGGCGTAATATGTAATGACCATTACAGTGTGGGGTGTTATATGTCATCAGCATTATGGTGTGGGGCGTAATATGTAACCAGCATTACGGTGAGTGGTATAATATAATTAATTTCATTAAATCATTTTTCAAGTCTGTGCAAATGTGCGCAAGTCTGACCCTACCAGACATCTGGGACACAGACAGGCTGATTGAGGTCATTGCTGATGTCAAAGACCCTCCCTTAGAACGTCTTTGCACACCTGTGTTTTTCGGACACTGACTTTAAACGCCGGCTTCCTGTCAGTTAACCTCCGGCCTCATTTGGGGAAATTTACTAAAATAGGAGTTCTATTTCAGATGTGATGTTGCTATGGGCAACCAATAAGATTATATCTATTATCTTCTAGATTCTGATTGGTTACCCATAGCAACATCCCATCTGAAATAGAACTCCCATCTTACTAAATAAACCCCATTGTATTTAAGATCCATATGCAATTTTTGACGCTTTTCACCCTCACGCATATGAGTTATGATCCGTACACATGCACAGTCATTCGATAATCTCTTGATCTGTGAATTTGCTGAGCAGCAATCAACTCTTAATCAGGCCCCAAGCCCACTATTATTTGCTCTTTCTTACTTTATTCCCAAATCAGATCAGACCCTGGAGTTTGGGAAATCCTGCTGATTTTGACCTATTCTGCATCTGAGTCACTGGTTGCTTAAATTCAATTTCGGTAACAGAATTTTGCAGTCAGGACATTTAATCATTAAGCGGCCTACATCTCTGATTTAAATAGGTATAAACATGGTTGCTATGGGTGCTTTGCCTTTTATCTAAATGCCTGGAGTTGTACAATTTTGCCACTGACTATTTTCTGAATGGCTTACAAATAGACATTTTTAAACTCTGATATATTTGCTGAGATAGATTTTATTCCACTAAACATAGCCATAATGTTCCAATCTGTGAATCACACAATCCTTGCTCAATGCCTAATTGATTTTGAAATTTTTGTGTTCCGTCTCCACTTTTCTCTGGAGCGTCTTGTACATTTTCTCTAAATATGTTTGTTTACTGATGCAGAATCATTACCAAACAAATCTAACTGTATATGCATGGTGGCATAGTGGTTAGCATTACTTCCTGACAACACTATTGGGGTCATGGGCTCAATTCTCACACAAGACCCTGGGTGAAGTTTACTAGCATGCCATTTGCAGGCTGTAAGGAACTTTGTGCCTGATTCAGACTTGACCAATAATTAGAGAAAGGGCCAATCAGACAGAAAGAAAAATGCCCCTTTCAAAATTGCAAGAAAATTGTCTATGGATCGCTAATTGCGATCCAGTCGCAACTTTATATGCAATTCCTGAAACATTGAACAGTTTTTGCCACTCTGAGGCTTTCACTGATCTGTTGATGAGACAGGCAGGAAGTGGTCATCGCTGACATTACAGACCCCCCCCCCAAAATGCCTAGGCATGTTTGCGTCTTTTCAAAAACACCCATCAAAACAGCAGGTTACCATCCTTAAATGCCGGCTTCCTTTCAGTCAAAGTCCGGTTCGGTCACATTGTGTTTACAAACCATACTCATTTTCTGCTACTATTCACCCTAGCACATGCCCGTTGCGAATGCTATGAATACGCAGTTGTTATTCAAACTAGCGAACAGGCTCTTTGTTTGAGTCTACCTGGTTTTGCAGTGTAAATGATTGCCACTTTAAAAATACATGCAAATTTGTGCAAAATCCCGCACAGCCTGCAACTCGCATGCTACTAAATGTTAACCTTATAGTGGAAATTTACTAAGAATACGAATACGATATTTCGTATTCGTATTCTTAATATGAATGAAAACGGCTGTAAAAAATAAAAAATAAAAAAAACGGCGTGGGGTCCCCCCCACAGCCGTAACCATCACCAGACTGAAAGAGCCAGGGCTGGTAATAAAAAATCAGGAAACCCGGCAAATAGGGGTTCCCCGATTTTTTTAAAACCAGTCCCGGGGCTGGTTCCCAAAATACGGGGGACAAAATGAGTAGGAGTAAGGTCCCGTGGCCAAAATATTAATCCCTACTCACCAGTCAGCCTAGCCAGGGGCTCTGGGGGAGTGGGGATCCCCCAATAAAGGGGTCGCCCCCTCCAGGACTTACCTGACCAAGCTGAAGCCTGGTGCTGTCCCCGGTGACCCTGGAGCGGTGGTCACCGGGCTGATGAACTTGTGTAAAAAAAAGAATAAACTATTGTTTAATACTGTGGAACTAAGAGTCCCAGCAAGCCTCCCCACAAGCTGGGACTTGGAGAACCACAAGTCCCAGCATGCGGGGCACTAAAGGTCCCGCTGGCACTTGTAGTTCCATAGTATTAAAAATAGTAAAATAAACACACTGACACCCAAGAAAAAGAAAACTTTAATACATCCAAAGCCCACACATACTGATACTTACCTATCTTGAGCCTGTAGGTAGCCCTCGGTCTTGGTCCAGTGTCCTGGTACGGCTCCATGTCGGCGTCCGTGTCGGCGTCCGGGGTCCAAAGTAATCCATAGGGGACCTGTGGAAGCAAATTCTACTTACAAGTCTCCTCTGGTGAAGATCTGTCCTTTTCTATCCTGAAGTAGTCCAGGTCTTAGCAAAAAAAAACACGAGTGTCGCGGCGGTCCCCTTTCATGAACTGATAGAAGAGACGCTGATGGTTCATATTCAGCGCCTCTCCTCCGAATGATTCTATTGGCCGCCTAGCGGCCAATCAGGAGCGGCAAAATTTGGCTCCTGATTGGCTGCTAGGCGGCCAATAGAATCATTCTATTCATTATTTTTTTACACTGAAGGCTGCAAATGCGACAGGAAAATAAAGTGTATTTTCCTGCCGTATTTGGCCCGCCATTCGCGGGCGTTTTACGCTAATTAGCAGTCGTATATTCAATACAGCCGCTTAGTAAATCAGCAATCACCATTCTTTTGAATGGTGATTTCTGTCATATTCATTCGATGGTGTAGTCATTCGTATTTGTAAATACAAATACGAATGTCCCATCAATACGAATACGAAAATTCGAATTTTTGGCATAGTAAATGCCAAAAATACGAATATGCCCAAAAAATTCGTATTTTCGTATGAAAATACACATTTTTTTTCACTAATTCATCTTAGTAAATGTCCCCCTATATGTGAGGATTCTGTATCTCCCTGTATTTCTGTTTTTTTTTTTTCCTCCCACAAAAACATACTCGTAGGTTGATTGGCTTCTGTTACAATCTGGTAGGGACTGATGTCATAGACTAGAATATTATCTGCAAAAGTGCTGATTGATGTGTTAATAAATGTTTTTATTTTCCATTTACTGATGAAGAATCATTACAACATGAATTCCACAAACATACTTCTATAGTCAAATCATTCTCTTGGCCTGAAAGTTGTAAAATACCTACAAGGTTTTAAGTTATGTCTATGAGCTTTGCCTTGCAGAAAAAAAACTTGTAAGTGATCCAGGTCCATATTTGCTAATAAATCACAAACAGACTTGATCTACACCCAAGTAAGCACAGTAGTATTGAGAAAAGACTGTAAAATTCAATATTTATGTACATTTCAACTTCTGCAATTAATAGTTGTATGTAGTTTCTCTGTCTACCATAATCATCTGTGACTGCCAAGTTAGTTACTGCAATATGATATTTATTAAAGATTCCTGTTAAGGGCTCAGAATCTGCAGCATGAGCACAGGTGGTTATATCATTAGCACGGAATAACTCCCCCGTTGATTTATGCACACAAGGTCATGTTAAAGGATCCACAGTTGGGATGAGGAAGGAAGACAGGTTGGGACCCACACAGTTCACAAAACCAGGAGCAGGTTTTTAAAGTATATATTTAAAAGTAAACAATAAAAGTAAATATTAGCATAGTTTAAAAGAAGTGTTAAGGTTTTGTATGTGTCACAAAAATATTAGCATTTAATTTTGTGCAACTGTTCCCATTTGTCTTCAAGAACAAAACAATGCACATCATGCTGTCAAAATGGACTTTGATATAATTTGTAGGATTGGGATACAGGGTTGCTGTTGTTTGGGTATGCCTGGGATTTAGGGTGTGCATGGTTGTAGGAAGGGACATAGTTAAACCACCTTGTTTTATACTTGTTTGAGGAATCACGGGGGCATGGTTATACGACCCCCTACACTCATTGGCCCCACAGATGCTCAGGCCTGAGTGTTCTGAATCTCTATATTCATCGCAGCCTTCCTGTATGGACCTAGATGAAAATGTGCCTAGTTAAATAGAATTTTTTTTTACATCACAAGTCTCGAGAGCAAAGAGAAATCAATATGTCAAGTGCAGGGCTGCAACTAAAGTTGTGTGAGTGGTGCCATGTCAATACATAGGTCATTCTGGAGCAAATGTGCTGGGGAGGAGTACAATATGGCCAATCTCTGCAAGTGCAGAGCTCAGCTGCCGCTAGGGTTACCACCACCCGTCTAGGATTTCTCTGGATAGTCCGGTAATTAAGACTGTACAATGTCCACGAATAGGCAGCTAGTAGCCATTGTAGACAGTAGACATTGTATAGTCCTTGAATGCCACCTCTACAGACTCCGGTCTTAATTACCGGACTGTACGGTTTAATCTTGGATTAAACAGAAGGAACTGATTATCAGTCAAACACTTCCACCCCCCCCCCCTTGTCCCCCTACACACACACTCCAGTTCGCTCAGCCTTTGGTGGAGAAAAGGGGGGGGGGGGGGTATATGCTCATAGAAGTATGATGGGGTACAGGGAGAGAGAGTGAGTTAGTTATTGCAATATTAACACAAATAAAATCAACACATGTTCAGATAATAACAAAAAGCCAGAATTAATTGTATTGTGAAAGAACATGGCTATGTGTGCTCACCCAATGTTCCTTTTTAAAGTTTGGCTTCTGATACAGTATTTCATGTTTAGCCCATGTGGAAATCAGATATTTGATATGGTTAGATCTAAATGTGTGCTGGACCACAATATAAGACAAGGAATTCCTCTTGTACTTGTGCCAATCCTCCCTACCACCAACAAACATGAAATCAAAGCCAGACAGAAGTTATGAGCTGTATCACCTAATTTATCTATAGCTCGCCTCCACCATTAATGGTACAGTATTGCCACATTTACGTCATTTGTGGCTGTTGAAAATGAGCCTTGCATTGACCAAAACTGTTTTCTCAGTCACTTCCACATTCAAACTGAGTTAAGCGTTTGAACTGAGTCCAACCACAAATTCCTCCATTTAAAGTAAATCAAGTAACAACAGACAGCATAAGCATCCTGGAAGTCAACGTCTTTCAGTCTTACCAAAGCCCCAAGAATTGGGTGTTTCTGGGTAATGTAAGTTATAGTACTGTAGTTAACTAGTTTTTACTCATAATGTGTTTTTTTTCTTTTTCCACCCACAGTAAATAATTTCCAAGGGAAACCTGAAAATATAGAGTCTATATTTGCTTTAAATAACCTTATAAAACAGCAATAGCAAACCTATGTTTTTAAAACACCTAAGTAACTTTTAGTTGTGGTTTTAAACCTATGAATACTAGAAAAAATATACATTTAAGCCTCTAATGTGGTTTGCTGGTGCATATGCTTTCAAATATATAGAAAAAAATTAAATATCTATTTTTATCATGAAACTGCAACTAAAACGAATCATTAAATTGGACAGCAGTCACTCAACAGTAACTTAAGTTTCTATTTCGCTGAAAAACAATAAGTTTGACAAAGCAGTGTGAAACCTATATTTTACAGAGTAATTGTAGAGTCTACAACCTCAAATAGTTTTCTTGTCTTTGATATACTGTAGTTACTTCCTTATACACCAAATATGTTATTTACTGTCTTCCTAACATCTGATAGTATATCTTTAGAGCAGGTGGTGAAATCTCTCAACAGTTCCCTATGCCTGTGTGTTTTTTTGTCCATGTGTGTTTGTACATGTGTGTGGTCAATAAACTATGTATACTAGTGCCCACCCAAGTAGATCTCTTAAAACATACAGTAAGCGAATATGATCTTGAATTTACTCTTTGTGCTTAACCTGATCAAATGTATTTTGTTTTTACGATAGATGTACAAATATGCATTTTGATTATGTTGCTTGGTTGACAATCTGCGTTACAGAATAGCACAACAGATATACTTTAATGCTGCCACTCTTTATGAATCAGGGATAAGGCAAAGTTCTTCCCACAGTTCTCACTTTTCGCTGTGTTTACAGTGGCACCAATGAGGATTAATGAATGTAAGGACAACAAGAAGGAAATTGGATTTTGGTTTAGTTTGTAGGAGATATTATTGACATGATTAGAGGTGAGGTGTGTAGCAGGAAAAGTATCAGGCTGCCAAAGAAGATAGGAGAGATGAAGCCAGTATAGATTGTACTCATACCAATTTTGGGGTAATACTTTATGCAAGTACAGTGGATGACAATGAGACCAAATAGCTAGCACATGGCAATTATAGTTTTCTTCTCCAGTACCAAGTTGTCTAAATCCTCTAGAGCAGTGGTTCCCAAACTGTGTGGCTAGGCACCCTGGAGGTGCCTCCAGTTGGTACATTAAGCTCAGTCAGGCATCCTGTCACCACAGTGAACCCATTAAATAGTAGTATGAATGGTTTCAGATGTTACCAAATCGGCAGTCCTAGGAGGGACACTCAGATTTGGTCAATCTGGATTTTGACTTCAATCCTTCACCATGAGGCACTAGCAGTCTGCTGATTCTCTCCACTACTCCAGTTTCTCTAAAGTCTGATAGGTACAGGTTTCAGACCCCCTCGTCTATTTGGACTTTGCTGAGCATAGGACATCGGCTGTACACATGGAAACTGTTGAACACTAAAACTGGGAACCAACTAGCCAACCGGACACCTTTCTCCGATCCTTGTATCGGAGCAGAATGTTTTTGAGAAGCAAACCGTGGACTCTTTCCTCCTGTATTCCTCCATTGCACATCTTGCTGTGGGAAGTAGTCTTAGTAATCTGGTCAGCCAGTGTTTTCCCCCGAATGGTCTGCATCTCTTCTTCTGGGCATTTGCCTGGTAACTAAAGATCCCCCAGCCATCTAAGGAGCAGGGATTACATATAACTCCTAATTAATTTCAGTTAAAAAGATAACCGCATTAGTAGAAAATGTTACAATTATAATAATTTAAATATCATTAATAACAATGATTAATACCCGTCACTGAATTCCCTGATAGGAACGCGTTTAAGTTTCCTGTAATTATCTTGTGTACTGCCGTCAATAAATCTGTTCTGTGATTACAGTTCACAGTAAAGACACATTGAGCTAATGGCATCTGCTGTTGAATCAGGAGATAATGTTTTAATCCCGACAGTGTAGAAAGGAGCTGCATTCCAGTCTCTGTCAGCATTAATGCCGAGGTGATAGCAATTGGCCCTATGTTCCAGTACACTAACTAGGCATATAATGATGATTTTGTAATGTTTGTTTATACTAATAAAAGAGCATATCAAAGAGATTACAGAGTGTGTGGTCCACAAAAAAGGGCCACCAATGAAGATTTGTATGATTCATCCTGAAAAAATAAAGTTTGTTTCAGTAGTGCTTTCTCAACCATAGGTGCCTAAAGCCAGCAGAGACAATTCTTACATTATTAATCGGGGGAGGATTTTCCCAGTATTATTGGTCTAATTAAATGACATAGTTTACTTTTAATCCTGCATACCTGCACTCAAATCCCATGGAATAAATGCATTATTCCATGTTCTTGCTAGAAATAAAAAAAAACTGTCAACAATTTTTGAAAAATTATAGTTTTAAATTGCCGTATACAATATTTATGGTTATATTTATGGTTATCAATATGGGTAAAATTATGAAATGTATCTACAGTATCATACAATCATGTGTAATATTTTAATGTAATGAATTAATAGAATTACAGTTCACTAGTTTAAAAGCTGCAGATATTATAGCATTAATAATAGCATAATGTTCTTTAATGTAACTGCCATCTTATCTTCAATTTCTGTTTGTGGAAAACGCTGGGCATTCCCCTGGGAAGGCAGGCATGGTGATGCCTCCATGGGTCGGGTGGCTGACGTCCCATGGCATCTGCACCCACCTCCAGGATTAAAGTAAGTATAGACTTATGGAGAAAAATCATTTCATGGACAGCAAACAGCAAATGATTTTTCATCCAAGCGGCCGCATGCAAAGGGATTTGTTCACGTACACATCCCCTCACATACTAGGGATTGAGGGGGGACAGGAGTTTGGAGGCCAGTAGGCATATACAATTATCCTTCCACTACATGGCAGAATAAGCAGTCATAGTATTCCAATGAATTGGGCTGTGAAATTAGCCCAAATCACACATGTAGACATCGCATCCGCGGTCCCATGAGCATCAGTTTGGAGTCAGGAGGTCGGACAGGCTGCACATAAGATGTTCTAAATGTTGTGTACAGCCCAGAGCTGGGCGGGGGACGGTGGCGTAACTATAATTACAGCGCCCACCCCCCTCCTGACGGAATTATCTGCAGCGCTCCCCCCCCCCCCCCAGGTAAAAAAGACCACGCCCTCCCCCAACCCTGCTGCCTTACCCCGCTGGCGCTGCTTGCCGCTGCCGCCGGGTGTGTGGCCGGGACTAATAATGGCAACAATAGCTTTCCTAGCATTCTCAAAAGTGTCTGCCATAAGGGGGTGGACATTTTGTGAAAGCTATTTTTGCCATTATCAGGAGCCAGCCAAAAGGAGAGCCGGGACCGCAGACAACTTGAAGTAGATCTGCGGGTCCCGGCCACACACCTAACGGTGGCAACAGCAAGCAGCGCCAGCGGGGTAAGGCTGGGTTAGGGAAGCGCATCAATAGCCCCGCAGACCCCCGGCGCCCACACATGCTCAGCGCGTACCTGCGACTGTGGGGTCTGCAGGGCTATCGTTACGCCACTGGCGGGGGACAGCAGTGGGTTGGGGATGCTGGTGATCAGAGAGCCGGGAGGAGGGAACTGGGGTGTAGGTGGATGGAACCTTGTAGGGGATGCCCCTGACAGGCAGTGCCAGCGGGAGCACTTAAAACAAAAAAAAGCCCATACAATTGAATAGGAAGCCACTGATTGGCTGAGACCTCTCTCAGTGGCTGCCCATTCATTTGTATGGGCTTTTTTTTTTTTAAGTGCTGGCGCTGCCCAGCAGCAGCTTCCCCTGCCCAGCTCTCTGGTTCCCTCCGCCGTCCCCCCTGCTCCCTCTGCCCGGCTCTCTGATCATTGGTATCCGCTGCCGCCCCCCCGCTCCTTGGTCCATACGCCGGCGTCCACCCCCCCCCCCCCCCCCCCCCGCTCCCTCCGCCTGCAGCTCCCCGGGAACAGCATGCGATTTATCTCATGCAAAACTTGGCACACGAAGTGCCTAAAAGTCAGACTAATGTATGGGGGCTTAAAGCAGAGTGTGCTAAATGTGAGTGCTGCTTTCATTTTTCAGCTGCAATGCGTTGAGAAAAATAAGCTTGCAAAAAGTATCACTTCCACAGGCGCAACTACCATTGGTGCAGCAGGTGCATTGCATCGGGGCACCTGAGGACAAAAGGGCCCTGTACTTGTACGGTACGTGTAAGGAAATCGCATCACATGGGCCGTTTTAGTGCCGTAGTAGTAGTAGTTCGTTTATTTATAAGGCGCCACAAAATTTCCGCAGCGCCGTACATAGCAAACAAAAAAAAATTACAAGTTAACGTACAGGGTGTGTTGATAAAGTACAGCATAAATAGGGATATAGCTGGTAGAACTAAAATCAGCATCAGTTCTGAAGTAGGTGTCAAAATTGTCGAGGAGACTGAAGATAAAGTAGAGGAAGGGAAGAACAGGGCAGGAGCACTGGTGAGGTAAAGAGGTAGGGTGAGCACGTGAGGAAGGAGGGCCTTACTCATAAGAGTTAACAGACTAAAAGGAGGTGGGTGGATGAACGAAAAACAATAGGATAACTAGGAATGGATAGGAACAGATGGAGGGGTAGGGTAGGCAGGAGAGGAGGCTAGTCGGAAGAAGTGGGTTTTGAGGGAGCGCTTGAAGGAGGTAAAGGAATCAGACAGCCTGATAGGTGGCGGGAGGTTGTTCCAGTGCAGGGGGGCAACACACTGTGCGATGCGATCTCAGTAGTTAATATGGTATGGACGTTTGCCAGTTATCGTAGCTGTGCTTTCAGAATAAGAGTAAGTTAGGCAAAAAGCGTAGTCAGTCAGAACTTGCGTAAGTGTACCCAGTCACTGTCAGATTCAGTCTGAGGTGAATAACAGAGTGATGGCTGCATCAGGGAGAGCTGTGAACGCGACAGGGGTGACAGTGATGGCAGGTGAACCAGACACCATGTTCACCTTGCCAAATACAGAGGAGGAGGCTGTAATGTTTTTCCAGCGCCACCAGTTGCTGCCGGTCACACAAAATTGTGTGAACGAGCACCCGATGCGGCTATCCCTGAAGGAAAGCATGTGGCACTGCCACATTTAGGCCTGCTGCAAACAGGTGAGCCTCAGAGCGGTGCACTGGTTCCCGGGGTCCCGCGTCCCCTCACCACGCTTCGGGCTCGGTGGCTTGCTGCATTCACCACACTATATAAAATCCCTCGCCACGCTTCGGGGTGGCGTGGATAGTGGGGAGTGCATAAAAATCGCATTGCATGTCATTGCAGTGTAGTAAAGTTTATGGCATCGCACCCTATAAAATCGGATGCGATCGCATGCCATTTTGCGTGAGGTGCGATGGCATGTGATGCGATAAGCCTGGGACGAGAGAGCAGTGAATAAATTACTTAGGAAGATCGCATCGAATCGTACGCAAATTGCTTAGTGTACGCCCTGGTACTAAATAAATAGTCTGCTGCCCAGACAAGCAGATAATGTACTAGAATAAAAAATGCAAGAAAAGGGGCCCATTTATTATTTATTGAGACTAAAGGTGCCCATACACTGCCTGCGACGTCTCGGAGCAGTGTACGGACACCCGACAGAGTGTGAGCCAGAGTGGACCTTCCCGGCGGCAGGGACACATGCGATCCATTGTGATGGATTCGTGTCCACCTCGCCGCCTGGAGGAACGGGCGGTTGGACGGCCTGCCGGCCCGACCACCTGATCGGGTTCGATGCACACGGGACCACGTATCGGACCCGATGGCATGTCAGGAGGAGGCAATTTGATCCGATTTAACAGGCCGATTGGTTGCAATCGGCCGAAATCGGACCAAATCGCCTCGATGTATGGGGGCCTTTAGACACAATAGCATTTCATATTGCAAATAGAAACAGGGAAAGTGCAGCAAATATCTTTGATATCTGCTGTGGCACTCCTGTAATGTTTTCAGGGGATACTTACATTTTGAGTGTATAAACCTGAAAATTGAAATTTTGGGGAGATTTCTCATAATTTCTTTGAATAAATATGCCCGGAAATCATGAACCTGGTGATACTGTAAATGGGGTAGGGATTATTCCTGTCGTGATACTGGCCATAGTAACCCTAGATGGTGGATGTACTGATGCCTCGAAAATGTTTTTGACACCAATCATTAATTTTTTAGAGTAACAAATTTTCAATAACATTTCTATTCTTTATATACCCCTTTCCAAATCCCGGGATCCATCTCGGGTCACTGAACATGATTTTGAAGCCATGACCCCATTCACACTGCAGGCTGGACCCAAGATGTTTCTGGGTAATCTTCTCTGCCAGTGCTTGGAACTGAGATTATCTGTAAGTGCCAGTAAGCTGTCTATCCATAAGGTTTGAACCATACTTGGCGACAATCTGGCTACCTCCTCTGGGACGTGGCGTAATGGGGGAAATATGATTATCTATAGGGGAAGAGCATGGGACGCAAACATTGTGAAAGGGTTATAAATAGGAGTTTGAATGTCATTATAACACAACACAATTTCGAAGAAAATAAAACCATATAACAAACAAATCTAAAGGTGCCCATACACAGTGCATTTTTCGGGTGCGATGTGTGCTCCCGCACTCATCACATCGCACAGTACAGAAAGTCTGTGGAGCCCTTAAGGTGCGTACACATGGGGCAATATGATCGCTGGCAATATATTGCCAGCAATATATTGCTCAGCAATGAAATTGCTCAGTGTCCCGTTTTCATCTGCGACCAGAGATGGTCGCAGATGAAAATGTCACACTGCCGGGAGAAGAGGCAGAGAAGTCACTGGTCGGAGGAGCATGCTCCTCCAACCAGCGACCATTCAGGGTCTGAAAACGGGAGCATGCACCCGTTGATTTATCGCTGGTGCACACTCCAATTGCTGGCAATATGGTCGCTCAGCAACCATATTGCCAGAGATAAGTGTACCGTGTGTACACAGCTTGACTCTTTGTACTAGATTGCATCATATCTAGTACAAAAAGCATGCTGCTGTAGCACATTGCTTGCTTTTTGTACTAGATACAATGCAAACTAGTTCTTCGCTCCATGTATGGGCACCTTAAAAAGCAATTATGGTGTAAAAAGGCTTCTGTTTCTCTTTTTGCCATGTAAGTCAACATGTATTGCACTTTCCCTCAGTCCCGGCAGGATTTTATGTTTATTGCTTTCATTGTGCTGTCTTCTGTTCATCAAATGTAACCTCCTGTGTCTCAGATATCTATAATGTTATGGATCACGGTGGGAGATTTTTTTCTGTAATGTAAAACACATTATACAATATATCTAAAGCTGACTGCCAAGATGATTGCAAAATCTTTGTATATAAGTCTGAATTTCATGTCTAACAATTAAAATTCCATTTTGATAAAGTTTCCATAAGCTTTTTATTATACACTGTTACTATTGTGAGGGGGTTTTTTTTTTAGGTTTTTTTTTTTATGACTTTCTTTTACAATATTTCCATAGTACATTACAACTGGGTTCAGCTGCAGACTCTGAGCATCAGCTGAAGCCCACATTAGTCACTCCCGTTCTCTGCGGTACCAGCAGGGTTTGATGCTATTGACAAGAAGAGAATCCACCTGTATGGCATTGAATTACTCATTAACAGGTAATGTAACTGAGTATATAGAAAAATAGTAATCAGTGATTGTTTGCTAAAATAAAATACCACTCTCTAGTGCTTCCATAATAAAGCAATTGCAAAACTTTAACCTCATCATATGTCACATTATTCCCACTCCAGTGTCATGGTAGCCTCACATAATTTTGGGGGGATATTTTGGAATCCCATACTTTCTCCTGCCCCCCTTACCTTAGCATTATTATAGCTATCAAGTCCCTATTTTGAATGATTGTAGCACTGTGCTGCAATCAGGACATTTGTTCAAATTCATGGCAGTTCAAAGGAGTTTCAGTGGTGTAGAGGAAGAAAAAGAAATGATGGTACAAAAACAGCCATTGTAAGGGTGTCAGTGCCTGATAGGAAGTGCACATGGCTTCTTAACATTACCCTCCCCAGGAGGGACACAATGCTCTGTTTCTGGACTTCCCTCTTAATGTATGATTGCCATCACCTGTTTTAAACAGGTTAATTGATAAGAAAGGTGCTTCAACACAGGTGATGGCAATTATAAATTAAAAGGAAGTCCAGAAACAGAGCACTGTGTCCCTCCTGGAGAGGGTCATGTTGGGAGGTATGGAGTTGTACGGTTATCCACCAGTGTGCTGAGATCATGCCCCATACCACACTGAAGATCTCTAGAGTTGGGAGGGACTGCATGCATTATGGCACTGCTACGTACAGATCTAGCTTGCATGTACAAAGCAACAACAAATATGGTTGGGGCAGATGTGGCATTGCCAAAGCTGTAAACACAACCATTGGTGCCACAAGAAGTAGCACAACTGGACATGAGGTTCTTATTAACAGCCCTGACTGTCCTCACTGAATAGTGTCCCCTACAAGATTAGCATATTCTTCTCTTGAAATAATCCATACTGCTGTAAGCGTTGACTAATGATGCCATTAGTTACAGGTTTCCGTGGCCAATTGCTGCAAAATAGAGTAAACACAGATAATTCAAAGAGGGAGAATGATAAAAAAAAGGTTCTCAGACACTAATCAAATGCACATTAAAGAGCTAGGATTTTGGAATGTTAAGTTCACGGGCAACTTGGTTGGATGTTGCTGATATGTCCTATTTGGCACCATTTTAATGTGTGGTAGAAAATATTCTATCACTTAATGAGAACTCTGAGGTTTTTTTTTCCATTTCTTATATTTTAGTTATTTGGACAACAACCAGTATTTGTTTTTTTTTCCCTCTATTGATACTGACAGTTTTCTGGAGGTTTTGGATCTGCTCTCCCTTCTGGTGGTCTGCTCCTTGGTTGCCTGTTAGATATTTGAGCACTTTGATTTATACATACTTGGAAGCCCATTACTTTTGGGATGTAGCCAATGTTTTAACCACTGCAGGCACCATATGCTGCTCAATATGTATGTGCTTCATGTAAAAATATAATTCTGGCTTCCATTAAAAGTTTGTTTTAGTTGAGCTAAGGTAACAGTACAAATTGTTTTATGTTTGGTGGATGTAATATATGACCTAGGAGATCCACTCAGCCCACAAAACATGTTTTACTAATATGTACTCTTTCAGACTAGGTCCAGACTTCAATTTGAAAAAGTTTACCTTACAATTCATGACATGATTAACTAACATTTACATAATATGATTACTTTTGGCAAAGACATTTTAGATATAGGATCAGTTTATTTTGCCTAATGTGAATAATGCAAGCATGATGATAGTACTGTGTAGTATATTGTGGCCAATTCCGACCTGACCGCAGGGCTGCAAATTTACGCAGTGGCTGATTATCGATTAACTGCTCATGCGTATGGGCAGCAATGCGCGCGTGCGACGGCTTCCAGCTATGAAGTACTGCTACTTTTTCTATTTGCAAGGTGATTGACAGGAAGTAGGCATTTGTTGGTGGTAAGTGGACATTTAGTGGGAGTGCTAAGAAAAATGCTAGGGCTGCCAGAAAAAATGCTGGGGCTGTCAGGGAAAATGCAGGTGTCGCGTCAGCAACAGGACGGATATGCCTGTATTCATCGTGCCGCCGAGTAAGTCTCTGGCTACTATTAGGGGGAGATTCTGGTTCATTCGCTCGGATGCAAATTCACATCCTAGCAAGTGAACCAGATCCCGCCTTGCAAATGGTGGGACCCCACCATTCGCAAGGTGCGTTCCTTCGCATTGCCTTCAAATGGATGTTTTACATTTGCATGTCAGTGGGAACCTCCCACATCTTTCACAGACCATCGTAAGATCTGGAAGTTGCACGCATATGTAAGGTTGCTCTGGGCAACCTTACATATGCATGTGCGCACGGAGGAAATGGTTGGGCAGCTGATATCCGGTGATGTCAGCTGCCCGCCCCCTGCATGTACATCATGGCCCCATTAGCATAGGAATGCCCCACGTTGTCATGGGAATACCCCAGTGCCCCACAGTTTGTAGACATTCATTTAAAGTACCACCAAGTAAATCTGAATACATTTATACCAAGACAATTCTTATTCGTAAACCCCTGTATCTCTGCACTGCCTCTTTAAAATGTAAGCTCTCATGAGCAGGGCCATCTCCCCTCATGTACTCAGTACTCCCTACACCTGCATTTAACCCTCACGGTGACATTTAGGGGGAAATTTACTAAAGGAAATTTGTAAAAAAAAATAGGTGTATTTGTATCCAGAAATACACTTATTTTTAACATTTACTATCCCGAAAATACGGCAATTCCTAGTCGTATTGATGTGCAATCGATACGAATAAGAATTGCCGTATTTTCGGGAAAGTAAAAAAATAAGTGTATTTCTGGATACAAATACACCTATTTTTTACAAATTTCCTTTAGTAAATTTCCCCCTTAATAGGATGCGGAAAAAAAATGTTGGCGATATTTTCGCTAAAAACATAAATTTTCGCACTTTTTCCCAAAATAGCATAATTTATGAGATGTGAAATGCAGCTAAAATCATGCATTTTTTCAGCGAAATCGCACATTCTGGAGTGGTGATTTTTTAGGAAACGCCGAAACTCGCATCCAGATGTTTTACCATTAAAAAGTATATAAATCGCATATTTAATGAGATGCGAATTCGGGAAAATGTTACTAAAAATTGCCACACATGCAGACCAGGTTCTGACAGGCGAATTTGACTGAACCCTGCACAGATCATTGAGATATGTGCATGGTTCTGTCTTAAAAATGGGTACTTATGTATTATCTGGGCTCCCATGTTAAATGCACCCCATTTTTTCATACCCCTACTATCCAACTACGCATGGAGTTGATTTTATATAGTGTGGCGAGCGCAGCGAGCCACCGTGCCCGAAGCGTGGCGAGCGGACGCGGTCTCATAAGAAAAACGGGTATTACATAAGTACCTAAAAATGTGTAAAAGTTAAATTGAAAAAAAAAAATGGCGTGGGTTTCCCCCATCCTGAGCATAACCCACCCCAGGCTCGTTGAGGCGGACCTGGTTCCAAAAATACAGGGAACAAAATGCAAAGGGGTCCCCCGTATTTCTGAAACCAGCCCCGGACTCTTGGACCAGTCCTGGTTCCAAAATAAGGGGGGGGGCAAAAAAACTGGGGGTCCCCCCGTATTTTGAAACCTGCACCGAGCTCCAACAGGCTGCGGTGTCATGCCACAGCCGGGGGACACTTTTTACATAAGGTCCCCCAGGCGTACCATGAGCACAGTGGCTGGTCAGCCTTGGATGGGGTACCTAGGGGGGGTTGGGATCCCCCCAATAAAGGCCTCCCCCCAGGCTTCACCCATCCAGGGCTGAAGCCCGGGGCTGTCACCGGCGTCCATGGGCTATTGACGCTGGCCTGATGGGGCTTAATCATCCATACAAAACATTGCTTTATACAGGTGAACTACAAGTCCCAGCAGGACTTGGTGAACTACAAGTCCCAGCGGGCATTAAAGTCCACCTATAAAAAGAATGTTTACAAAAAACACACAGAGAAAAGTACAAGTTTATTACACACACACGCGCACCTTAATTTTACACCAATATACTTGCAGCACCAGGGTCCAGCGCTGACTCCCTCCTCCACTGCAGGCTCACCCCGCACTAAGATCATCCCACCCCTTTCAGACAGAAAACAAACTTACCGGGTGAAGCAGTTCTACCTGGTAATTTGCTGAATAACACGGGTCCTTTTTCTGTGTGAAAGGGCACACCCGTATTGTAAATCCTGTGTCTCCAACCCTGGAATTGACCAGGGTCGAGGACACGGTATTTATGACCCGTGTTGACCCTTTCACACAGAAGAAATACCCGTGTTATTCAGCAAATTACCGGGTAGAAATTTTCAACCCGGTAATTTGTTTTTCTGTGTGAAGGATGGGTCAGGCTGCTCCCGGCAAAATGACACGGCATTTGAAATGCTGTGTATTTGCCAGGAATTTCAGACTTTTCTGTCTGAAAGGGGTATTTGTCACCCTCTGTTTCTGTCACCCTGATGTTTATTTCAGTGTCCTGTTGCCTGATGCAGCAGTGTTTATATAACATGTACTTATAGTACATTATCTTGTACTGCAAGTTGCAGCTTTATCATGTGCTCATTTGGTTATGTACTTTGTTAAGTGATACGGAACCCTTGTGGCGCCTTATAAAAATAGTAATAGTTGTTATTAATATTTTATTATACTGTATGATGTTCTGTTTGTGCTTATGTAGAATCAGATGCACAAAGTGTCAAAATGCCGGAAGGATGCAATCCTAGTTTGATGGGCAATGGGGGGTAATTGGAAGGGAGTACAGCATTTTATGGTCACGGTCCAGACAATGTAGGTGTGTCCAGACCATTCTCTGGGCAGGTGTGTGATGTTGCAATCAGTCAAAAGTCTCCCTTCACAGCCAGCCAGCAAAGTTAAGGGGCTAGCCTTGATGCTGCTGAATTAGGCCCATAAGCAAATAAAATAATAATAAAATATTTTGCACTAAAGATCTGAGTTGGAATCTGGAGGCTGGGTGACTGGTGAATCACTGAATGCTAACACTAAAGATGCCCACACACGGTAAGATTTTATAAACAATATGGCCATTTCTAACTGATCAGAATGGCCACTTGTTTAAAAACTTACCATGTGTGGGCTCGAGGACGATCCAATGCAGTTGCTCTTGGGTCATTCATCAAACCTGCTGATCCCTTCAGCAGGCGGAAAGATGAACAACCTGTCGTGCAGGATCATGGTCACATTGTTCTAAGTGTAGGCATGATGAATGATGTGGCCATGTCCCTGCACCGGCATTTCTCTGGCACCGAACTGCACCTCTGCCTGCAATTGCATCTCCGCATCCCTGACAGCTCTCTCAGCAAATCAGCGGATGCCCTATTCATTTCAAATCTGCTGCCTGCTCCCGGCTTCTCTCTCTGACTTCCAGTGGTGGAGATGTGGCAAGGTGTGGAACAGCAGACTCCAGACCCCGGACACACCTGATCATGGTCACACTTAACGATTGAGTAAACCTTCTGATTGTTTACTCAATCGTTTTGTGTGTGGCCATGATGAGCTGTTTTCTCGATGTCAAAGGAAATTGGATAGATATTGGATTGGATCCAATATCTATCCATGTGTGGGCACTTTGAATAAGGGATTTTTCCAGATTTTTGGAATATTTTCTTTTTTCCATACTTACCTAGTCCCCTGGTGGTGCCCCAATGGTCGCCCGACTTCCACGGTGTCCTCCAATGTCCACGGCGGCCTTCAGGATCCTCTTCAGTGGCATCTCCGGTCCCAGGAGTGCATTGCCTGTGCAAATACGCAATGCACCCCTGGGACTGGAGATGCTGCTGGACATCAGGGGACAAGGTAAGTATGAAAAAAAGGGGTGGGAAAAAAATATTCAGAAAAACCACGGTTTTCTAAATATTTTGGTTTTTGGAATACACCGATAAGGGAGACCCAACTTGTACTTATTCTCTTAGAAATGATATGCTGTTTGAAAACTCACCTGTTCACCAATGTGCACCCTTCTGCATAACCTAATCTCTGGGCCACCCTCCCTACCCCCTGCCTCATGCCTTGGCCGTCCCTGCCTCGCTTACATCTTGCCATTAGGCCACCTGCTTGCCCCTCATGTTACCTGTTTGTCTCCCACTCATTCTACATTGTGAGATCCTTGAAGTAGAGCCCTCTTCCCTCTTTGTTTCAGAGCCCTATTCTCTCTCACTTCAATTACAGCTCTCTCCTACTCAATGACTGTCTATAACCGCAGTCCTACTCAATCATAATCATTCATCTCTTCCAATGGCAGGCCATCGCTAGTAGTACATGGACAACTCCTTTGCCTCCTAAAGGCCCCCATACACTAGTCTGACTTGACCTAAGGACAAGTCAGACCAGAATACCTTTGAGCTCTCCTGGCAGCTTCCCAGGAGGCCTCACATACAATTTGGCACTTGATGTGCCATTTTGTACATGCGATAAATTACATGGGGGCAGGAGAATTCAGCCAATCGGTGGCCACCCATTCTTTTGTATTGATTTTTTTTTTATCTGAGGCACGCCGGGGATGCATAGTGCCTCTCCTGTCCAGGTAAAAAGCACCAACTGATAGCTGCACATGCAACTTATCTTATATGCAGCCCGCCCGTCCTTGGACTCTGGACGCATATTGGATGGGATGCCATACAAATGGGATTTGGGCTGTATTGCATACTGTGAATTGTTACCAGTACCCTGTTTTAGTTTTCAGTCACTGTTATGTCTAGCTAAGTGTACCCTGTATGTTCTAATATGTGCTATTTGTATGGTACTGTGAATCAGTTGTGGTGTCTTATAAATAAAATATAATAATAATGCAGTAAGCCTACTATCTAGGCACCAGCCTTTACATTAACCATCCTCAAAATTGTATTATTATTATTATTATTTGCATAGCTTTTCAATCTTCAGGTGCCTTCAATGGGACAACCCTACTGGAGAAGGATCTTGTGATCTTGTGATCCCACTTTCATGGGCTGGAGGTAATCCTGATGGCCATTGCATTTTATTTACATTAGGCATGTTAATTCACTTCTTACTGATCGCTGAACAGATGCTTATCAGAGCCTGTGTCTTGGCAAGTTGGGTTGGTAAACTTAAACAAAAATAATCCTTATTAATGTGATAATGATAATTTTCATAGGAAAACTGCAAATAATAATAGATTTGCTCCATGGCGTTCTTTTTCCACTGAATAGATTTGTAGTAGAGTTTTTGGCACTTGATTGTGTTTGTTCTCCAGACAATGCTGAAGTAAGCCAACAGGTATACAGAGGAAATCCCTGGTGGGCCCCACTGCCTGAGGGTCACAAACCTTCCTCTAGTGGTAAGCAATCTAGTAGAGCAGGACCATGTATGGATTTGGGTGCTTATTTATTTTTACAATGGAAATTACATCAAGAGCGTCTGTTCTGCTGATCAAAGTGGGTGGTCCTGACACACGATTGCCTCCTCCTTTAAAAGAAGTGAACCTGTTATTTGCATATCTTTTCTCATTTTGGGCTAAGTACCTCTGTTGTGCCAGGCCACACCCCTTTAACCTGGGTCCTACCACTGCATTTACTGTTTAGTCCTTCATGCCAAAGACCGACATTAACTCCAGACCATAAACCACCTCTGCTGTTTGGTCATTTCAATGCAGTACTTCAAAACCTGGATAAGCAGGAAAGCAAGATTGATAACCAGTTGCAAAACAAACTAATATAGTGATCATACGATAACTGAAAAAAAAAAAAAAATTTGGATTTTTTTATTTCTGGAAGTACTAGATTTTTCCATGGATGTTTTTTTTTATTTCAATACTTATATAACAAACACAGTAGCTAAAACATATATATATATATATATATATATATATATATATATATATATATATATATATCAAGAGGAAAATCAAGATATTATCATATAACAGGCTGAATAGTTTTTCATTACATTTGTTATATAAGTTATGCTTAGAGTGGCAATTAGTAGTTATTTGTGGCTTGAGATGTTACTAATGTGGTTTAATGTCCTGCAACAGTTGTTTATGCAATCCAGTACCAGACATGTTATCCTAAAGGGATTTGTGGGGTAGTGTTGTAGAAGGATACTTTATACTTATTATATTGTTTAATGGTGACTGAATACATTCCTTGCTCTGCTTCAGCCTCAGGCATACATAATTATGTAGAGTTTGTAATAAATCCTGTTTCATAACCCTGTAGCTGAAAAGTGTCATGTTCCACTTACCAGCATCAAAACTGCATTATAAAAACAGCTCTGTTTAATATTTATGTAGTTGCAGCCAATAAGATATTTGCTTTCATTAGTTTAACTTATATTAGGCCATTAAAGTTGATTGGGAATTTGCAAATTTGCATTATCTTAGTAAACTCACCATATTGTCTTTCTATTACATAAGAATACAAGGATTATATTGTAGTTTCATTTTATATCAATTATATTATTATTATTATTTTTATGTTTAATTTAAAGGCACCACAAGGAATATGCAGATGTGATGCAGCCCGATGTACCAATATCCGTAATTCGAAACATTCCAGATATCGGCTCCCACAGCTACCACCATCTCAGAATGGCAATAACCCACTGTAGCCTATGACTGCCGTTGGTCAGCACTGGCCGCGCATTTGCAGACCCCACCGGCTCCCTGGAGAGCAGATTGCGGGAATGGTCTCCTTACGGAGCTTCTGTCCCTGCACCAACAGGAAGATACATCCCACTGTTAGGATTGCATATTGCATTGTGAACCTTAGTAAATGGGCCCTAAGGGGAATATAATGCAGGAGTAAGAAAGGAGTTAAATGTAGAGCTGGCAGTAGGTTGGGAACAGAATAATAAACATCTGAGCTATCAATGTGTCGGTTCTAATATTCAATGTTTTCCCATCGTTGGTGAGGTTTTAATGTAAGCGCACCATCACTGGATTGTGTGGCTACTGATTGGCAAAGGCACATGTCAGTCCCCACCTACAGTCCAACTCAGGACTGCAGAATCACTCATCAGGAGACCACAACTTCTGACCCATGCACACTACAGAGCCAGCCATGGGAGACAGATGTACACTGACACACCCTTCCTCCTTCACCACTTCCTACTCTCCTTTCTGTGATTTCTCCTTCAATTCTGTGCAACTGGCAGACACAGGCATTTTATATACAGGGCATTTCTTTAGCTATCCATACTCTGATGATTAGAAAACAGTAGACACGCCTTAGATTACCGAAACTCAAGCAGCTTTCTGGGCACAGAGTCTGGTGAGTGAGAATATATCTAGGGGCAAAGTTCCAAAAACAGCAGTAAATTGTAGACCTAAGCTGACTAAGAATCCATTATATTTCAAGTCTCTCTCTGTGCCGCCTGTTTCCCTACAAATCAGGTATATGAAGCTGTAATGATGTAAGGATGGGGCATCAGAAGAAAACATTGATACTATGGGCCTTATTCTGGTTCACTCTTTCGGATGCGCGTTCGTTCGGAAATGACCGAACGCAACGCACGTCGGACCTTCAAAGAACACACGCCTACATGTCGTCCGAATCCGTTCGGACGGACTTTCAAAGAAGAGGGAGTGTCTTCGGACTGTATCCACACATCCGTGTGCGGTCGGTACTCAAAGATTGAGCACGGTCCTACTGCGTCCGAACGGACGGGAAGCTGACCGTTCACACCGAGCTGGCGTTTTTGCGCCCACCTCACAAATCTATTCAGAAATCATGGGGGAAATTTACTAAAGGAAATTTGTAAAAAATAGGTGTATTTGTATCCAGAAATACACTTATTTTTGACATTTACTATCCCTAAAATACGGCAATTCGTATTCGTATTGATAGCACATCAATACGACTACGAATTGCCGTATTTTCGGGATAGTAAATGTCAAAAATAAGTGTATTTCTGGATACAAATACACCTATTTTTTTACAAATTTCCTTTAGTAAATTTCCCCCCATGTTTCACCCACATTACACACTTATACAATTAGGCTACCTCATAACATATATATTATTTATATTTGTAATCAATTACTTCCTAATTGACACTTAAACCCATTACTTCCTATTTAGATTAACCCTTACATCATGTTAAGTTTTATTAGTTCATTGTTGCACCTTTACCTGTGTATACTATATATTAATTGCAAGGCAAATGTAATATCGAAAAATTTACAAAATGTGTTTAACACATAATAAATGAAAAATACTTACAGTTTAAAACACAGTACGTGTGTAGTTAATTGTGCATACTGGCTAACGTTTTTTTTTTTTTAAATTATCTAATTTTGTGTCATGCAATGAATTGTGCACTATAATAAAGCTAGATCGCTGTGCACATACACACACACACACACCACCACACCTTCAGCAACGTTTTTTCATTACCCTTCACTTTCCTCCACTTTATGCAAACACACATCTCTAAACAGTATCTACCTTTTGCAAGTTACATAAATATATTACACAATATACAATTTTTTTTTATTAAAGCAAAATTTTTGCAAACGTGTGTGCTGTTTCACATTAATGTAATTGCCAGATTTGCATATAGATTTGGGTAACACAGTCATGTCCATTGAGTGCAGTGTAAATGTGGCCCAGATACCAACAATAAAGTAAATGTGTTTGCACCATATATTCAACTATTTTGTATTGCCCCATTTAGCCAGCAATGACATAGTGGTTCCAATTGAAGCTGTGGAAAGTGTTTCATAATCACTAATGACCAGAGGACTGGATTGTATTGTGCTCAGCTGCGAGTATTTAGGGTGCGGGCGTACTAATTGGGCGATCCGAATGCCTAACGCATGAACCATTGCCTTCCGAGAAGTGAAAGCTGCTTGTTTTCACCGTAGATTTCTGCCGTGTTGGTTCGCTTGCGCTCGGTGTCTGGTCCGAATGCACGCCTACCACAGTTCCTGCACTCCCACGTCTACGCCCACATTAATGCCCAGTTTCGTCCACTTTGAAACCGCGCCCTTATACACGCCCACATGACGTCCATATTACGCCCATCTTTCCCAAGAGTGTTCGGTGGACATTTGTAGACTGTATTGTTAAGAACAAGTGCAGAGACACAGCGTTGCACATGCGCATTGTTGCTTACGCATGCGCAGTTAGCTAAAAGTCGCCGTCCGAAAGAATTTGGAACGGACCGCCTCAACCAGAATAAGGACCTATGTGACCAGTGTTCCAGTGATATCGCTGTTTTGTTGCAAGTGGTAAAAACATCTTGCAAAGTGCCATCTAAAGATGAAAAAGAGTATCTTCAGGGGAAATTTAAAGCTAGGGAGAATTGAGGAAAGTAGAATTTGGCAAAGGAGTGTTATTCATATACTTAAAGAAATAGACATGCATTAAAGGATTGCTATATAAAACATTATTTTAAAATAAAATGCAGATTTTTTTTAACACGTTAAGATATTAACATATGGAGTTTGATCAAAGGTTATAGGTAAAAAAGGAAAAAACTGCGCTATAACATTAAATGGTAATAATGATAATAGGTGCTAGTATCATTAAAAAATAACATAAGTATTTAATGCACACAATTAAAAGACATGATAATAAACATATAGATAATAAAATGAAAAAAAAAAAAAAACATGTAATTTGTGCAAATAATGGTACAATTTGTACTACAAGGTATTTAGAGCAATGGTTCCCAACCTTTTTTCTCTCCCATACCCCTTGATTAGGCTTTTCATTTAAGAGTACCCCCTCCTCTCAATTTGAAATATTCACAGTACTTAAGAGTGGAGTGGAAGTGAGCGGAATGTGTGTCCTTATATTAAATATAAGTAGCGGAGGAGGAGTAGTTGCAGTCAGGAATCGGGTCCCTCTCTGTCTGGCCGCTGGCTGTATACTGTCTCTGGGGTTCCTGCTAACGCCTGTAGGATTAATGCCGCTGCTTCCTCCACTCGTGTCAGCGTGGAGCAGATGAACGCTGATCCCTGAGGGAAGCTCCCGTTGGATTGCTGGGTGGGCAAAAGCACAAGGAGATGCTGTTGATGATGCAGAGGGATACGGAAGTTACTTGATATGATTCATCTGTGCGGCAATGGAAGACTTCTTCCTCTTATTCTGCCATTACCAACTGGTCTGCAAAGTACCCCCAGGGGTACTAGTTCCCCAGGGTGGGAACCACTGATTTAGAGGGAAGATTGGAAAGGTGACTCTAGTCCAGGGGTCCTCAAACTATTTTGCTCTGGGACCCCATCAGACAATAAAAATTAATGACAGGACCCCAGCAAGTTACTTCAGAAGGTCATCACATCACACATGTGGTCAGCAGACCGCACATACATGGCAGCATTGTGGAGGCACAAAATTATTGGAGGAGTCTAACATAACAGACAATTCAGCAGACTTATCAGACTCCTTGAGATAATAAAAGTCATAAGTCTGATGGTCAGCAACATGGTGTCGTGACCCCATGCTGAGAAGGTCGGGACGCACTTTGGGGTCAGGACCCACAGTTTGAGAACCAGTGCTCTAGTCCATACGGTACAGTATACTCAAATGCTGTGCTATATAAGAGATTGTAAATAAATGCCCAGCTGGATTTGGGTGCCTGGTTTTAGCCGTTCCTATTCTGCCTCGCTGAGTAAAGTGTTGTGGTGATGGTAGAGTTATCCAACTGTAAGATCCTTTTTGGAATGGCCTATGGAGTATGCAAATCCCCTGTAATTTTGGAGTTAAAAGGATGAAAATGGAGCAAGTTGGGTGATGGTAGAGTTGTCCAACTGTAAGATCCTTTTTGGAATGGTCTATGGAGGATGCAAAGCCCCTGCTATTTGGAGCCAAAATGATGGAGCTGGAGCAAGTTGGGAGATGGTGCAGTCCCAGGTCCAACAGATACTGTTTCTGGAAAAGTGGTGCCTAAGCAAGGTATGTCCTGGGCCGGCTCTACCATTAGGCAGCTTTAGGCAGCTGCCTAGGGTGCAGCCACCAAGTCTGCCTATCAAGAATTAAGGATGTCTATGAGGATCCTTGTTGTACTTAATGCAGGTGGCTGCTGCAAAACTTCTAAGACCTCACCTCCCTACTTTGCTGCCCCCTCCCCTTTGTACTCTGTTGTGGGTGGCAAGGGGGGGCCTCCAGGGAAAGCAGGAGACTTGCCCACCATCCTGAGGTGGGGCTGGGAGGACCACCTATTTTTATGGGAGCCGCCCTGCCATTCCAGAATGTTTGTCAAGTAAGGGGATGGAAAGTGGGTATTGGTCGGTGAGAGGAGGGGTGCAGTAAGTGAAGTTTTGCCTAGGGTACTGTGAAGTGTTACACCGGCTCTGGGTATGTCACAACAAGACACAAGGGGCCTTATTCATGACCAATTAAGATGCATATTTCCTCGTTCAAAGTTTGACCCACCCTCCGCAAATCCTTCAATTAGAAATGTTTCCCATCTCATGGATCAAATGGGTCAGAGCCGGATTAACAATGGGCCTGATGGAGCTACAGCTCCAGGCCCACTCTCTAAATAGGCCCATTTTGTAGCTGAGGGTCAGGGCTTTCCACCGAGCCCAGCCCCGAGTCTCTAGCCCCCCGGGAACCGGAGATACTGCCAGGCAAAGCTGGAACGTTTTCCCCTTAGGATAACATGAGACCCACAAATTCCAACTCCCACCAGTGGTGGATTCAGGGGGGGGGCACCCGGGCACGTGCCCCCCTGTCATTTTATTTTGTAGCTGAGGACCATAGCTTTCCAACGAGCCCACCCCCGTGTCTCTAGCCCCCCGGGAACCGGAGCTATCGCCTGGCAAAGCTGTAACATTTTTTCCACATAGGATAATATGGTACCCGTCAATTCCGACCCCCACCCCGTTCCGACGGCTGCCAGTTCCCCAATTGGCATCACAGAAGCTTGTGGTTGATCTCATTCAAATCCCTGGGCCTTCAATATGATACCAGGCTGGTCTATATCAGTCAATCGGTTCCAGAGATATTGCATGTAAACCAATTTTTTTATTTTTGAAATGTAATTTCATGGCTGTTCATATTCTTTGAGGGCAGATTACTCTGGAACCAAACGTTTCAGTTTCACTGGACCAAAATCATTCGAAGCCCACACAAAAGTTCTTCAATATGATACTTGTCTCATGTAAATGGGTCAGTTGGTTCCGAATATATAGCCGGTTAAATGCAGGGACTAGGATGGTGTAAAAGGGGCCAACCTGGGAATGCATTTTCTGGTGTGAAAGGGGTATTATTTCAAATAGCTGTGACCTGCAGTGCTCTGAATACAGCCAGGCTCTGCCACTGTCAGTGGCTATCACTTCTGCCTGGCGGCGGCTGTCCCCCATTTACCGCGAGCATGTATTCCCCTTGGCAATGAGCCTGTAATCCCACATGACAACAAGCATGGAACCTCTGGCAATGAGTATGGAATCCTTGGCAATGAGCATGTAGATGAGCAGCACTTATGTAGCATAATTTTTAATAGGCATTATGGTGTTTGGCATATTACATAATGCATACCTCCCAACTTTAGTAGCCTAGCAGGCGGGACTCTGCTGCTGCGCCCCGAAGGCGCACCGAAATTTTCGGGGGGCGTGGCCTAATTTGGGGCGTGGCCTATACTCGCGGCTCCCCGCGAGGCCACGCCCCCATTTTGCCGCTATGGGGGCATGACCCAGAGGCTCTGTGAGCCTCTAGCCATGCCCCCAGCCCCCTGGCTGCGGGAATAGACGCTGTGCGCATGCGCACAGCGTTTATTCCCCGCTGCTTAGCAGCTGACAGGGGGGACTCCCAACAGCACCCCCACACCACGGGACACTGCCGCCCGCGGGTGGGACAGCGGGACAGGCCCTGACAATCGGGACTGTCCCGATAAAATCGGGACTGTTGGGAGGTATGCATAATGGACATAATGGCGTGTAACGTGTAATGGACATTATGGTGTAAATGTTTGATGCGCGCCTTTGGTGGACAATGTCCCTGTTTATGAAGCGTATTGTGAATTTTGGCTTAATCTGTGTGACATTATGTGAATTCTGTCTCAATCCGTGTGGCATTATGTGAATTTTGTCTCAATCCGTGTGGCATTATGTGAATTTTGGCTCAATCCGTGTGGCATTATGTGAATTTTGGCTCAATCCATGTGGCATTATGGGAATTTTGCCCGCAGACCCCGGCGCCTCCCTCCCACCGTGGGGGCTGCGGCCCTATAGCTACGCCACTGCGATCCACACTGAATTGAGTAGTAACGGACCCTCCCCAGCTTTAAAATGTTTGGAACCTGGCTGTATAGTAGGGGCAGAGTTACAATGACGTGGATACAGCGGAACAACCTCTGCACTGCCCACTTGGCTGCCTCCACAACCAGTGGCGGATTCAGGGGGGGGGGGCACCCGGGCACGTGCCCCCCCTGTCATTTCATTTTGTAGCTGAGGACCATAGCTTTCCAACGAGCCCACCCCCCGTGTCTCTAGCCCCCCGGGAACCGGAGCTATCGCCTGGCAAAGCTGTAAATTTTTTTCCACATAGGATAATATGGTACCCGTCAATTCCGACCCCCACCCCGTTCCGACGGCTGCCAGTTCCCCAATTGGCATCACAGAAGCTTGTGGTTGATCTCATTCAAATCGCTGGGCCTTTAATATGATACCAGGCTGGTCCATATCAGTCAATCGGTTCCAGAGATATTGCATGTAAACCGATTTTTTTATTTTTGAAATGTAATTTCATGGCTGTTCATATTCTTTGAGGGCAGATTACTCTGGAGCCAAACGGTTCAGTTTCACTGGACCTAAATCATTCGAAGCCCACACAAAAGTTCTTCAATATGATACTTGTCTCATGTAAATGGGTCAGTTGGTTCCGAATATATAGCCGGTTAAATGCAGGGACTAGGATGGTGTAAAAGGGGCCAACCTGGGAATGCATTTTCTGGTGTGAAAGGGGTATTATTTCAAATAGCTGGGACCTGCAGTGCTCTGAATACAGCCAGGCTCTGCCACTGTCAGTGGCTATCACTTCTGCCTGGCGGCGGCTGTCCCCCATTTACCACGAGCATGTATTCCCCTTGGCAATGAGCCTGTAATCCCACATGGCAACAAGCATGGAACCTCTGGCAATGAGTATGGAATCCTTGGCAATGAGCATGTAGCTAAACAGCACTTATGTAGCATAATTTTTAATAGGCATTATGGTGTTTGGCATAATACATAATGGACATAATGGCGTGTAACGTGTAATGGACATTATGGTGTAAATGTTTGATGCGCGCCTTTGGTGGACAATGTCCCTGTTTATGAAGCGTATTGTGAATTTTGGCTTAATCTATGTGACATTATGTGAATTCTGTCTCAATCCGTGTGGCATTATGTGAATTTTGTCTCAATCCGTGTGGCATTATGTGAATTTTGGCTCAATCCGTGTGGCATTATGTGAATTTTGGCTCAATCCGTGTGGCATTATGGGAATTTTGGCTCAATCCGTGTGGCATTATGGGAATTTTGGCTCAATCCATGTGGCACTATGTGAATTTTGGCTCAATCCGTGTGGCATTATGCGAATTTTGACACAATCCATGTGGTATTATGTGAATTTTGGCTCAATCCATTTGGCATTATGTGAATTTTAGCTCAATCCATGTGTTATTATGTAAATTTTGGCTCAATCCATGTGGCATTATGTGAATTTTGGCTCATTTCATTTGGCATCATGTGTAAGGGGCAGTGGTCGAAGTGGAAATTTTGAAGTGGGGGTATGGAAATTTTGAAGTGGGGGTATGGAAAAGTAAAGAGTGAATATAGTGCGCACCTTCGGACACCCCCCTGTCCATCAACGTCCCCTGCCAGACTGCCCCGTTGTACAGGGGTATTACAAAAGCACAATATGTGCTGCTGAGTGATCAGAGAGCATCCTGAGGGGGGAAAAAAACTTTTTTTTTTTTCTTCAGATTAAAGTGGGGGTATGCCATACCCCCGTATACCGCCCCACTTCGACCACTGGTAAGGGGCAAGTATAAAGGGGCCTAGTATTTTGTTGCAGAATGTGTAGAAGTTGTATATGGTGTTGTACACTACACTCAAGGACACGCCCCCTGTTGAGTGGCCACACTCCCTTTTCCGGAGCGCGCCTTCGGCGCGCATACAACTACATCCATCACTTTTGTCGCCATGGTGGGCCTGCATACTTTAAATGCCAGGGCCTATTTTTAATCCCATTCCCACCCTCTATCTGCCACTCTCTTAGCATGTACACTGGCGCCACTAACACCGCCCCTCCCCCACCTAAACCATCTTTTATCATGGTGCCCCCCCTGTCATTTTATCCTGGATCCGCCCCTGACTCCCACCTGGTTTCAACGGCATCACAGAAGCTCAAGGTTGATCTCAGTCTAACCCAAATTGGGCCCTTAATCTGATACCAGGCTGGTCCATATGGGTTCATTGGTTCTAGAGATATTTCGTGTAAACCGATTTTTTTTTTTTTTTTTCATTTTTTAAATGTAATTTCATGGTTGTTTGAGGACAGATTTCTCTGGAACCAAATGGCCCAGTTTCACAGGACCAAATTCATTTGAAAATAATTTGAATCCCTCGTGTAAATGGCTCAGTTGGTTCCGAAGATATAACTGGTTGTTTAAAGGGGGGAGGGTAGTTTTCTCTCCTCCTCACGCCAGAAAATGCAGGAACTAGGCTGGTGTAAAAGGGGCCAATCCGGGAATGTCCCTGCATGATCCTGGGTCAATATTCCTGGGTAAATCCCTGCATTTTCTGGTGTGAAAGGGGTATTATATCAAATAGCTGGGACTTACATTGCTCTGAATAAAACCGGGCAGCCCCCTGCTCTCTGTCCGGCAGTCAATGGCTGTCATTTCTGCCTGGCGGCGGCTGTCCCTCAGTTACCACAAGCATGTATTCCCCCTTGGCAATGAGCATGTAATCCCACATGGCAATGAGCATGGAAACTCTGGCAATGAGCATGGAACCCCTAGCAATGAGCATATAGGTAAGCAGCACTTATGTAGCATAATTTTTAATAGGCATTATGGTGTTTGACTTAATACGTAATGGACATTATGGTGTGTGGCTTAACATGTAATGGATATTATGGTGTAATTTTTAATGCACACCTTTGGCGCGCAATGCCAGTTTATGAATCATATTGTGCATTATTGCTCAATCTGTTTGGTATAGTGTGTATTTTGGCTTAATCCATGTGGCATAACGTGAATTTTGACTCAATCCGTGAACCATAGTGTGAATTTTGGCTCAGTCAGTGTGATTTTTTTTCTCATTCCATGTAGCATAATGTGTAAGAGTATAAAGGGGTGTGTACAGTATAAAGGGGTTACTATTGTGTTGCATGATTTGTCTAAGGGATATATGGGGTCCGGTATGATATGCTGGCGGTCGAAATACCGACGCCGGACTCCCGACCGCCGCAATGCCGACAAGGGGGGGCTGTGGATCCCTCCCCCTTTCGGGTTCGCTGCACTCACCAAGCAGAGGGCATGGTGCCTTGCTACGCTCAGCACAATATTTTATTCTGACTGGAGTGCCGCCTCACCCCGCAAGTATCTTAGGACATCGGCATCCTGCGGGTGCACCTTTGGATATCTCCCTGCATTTTTCCTATGTCAGACCCCTGCTTTTTCCAGGCATATATAATTAGTTGAAAGTATTTACAAAAATAGAGACACACCCATGAGCAGACCACCCAACCAGAACACTGGTCATGCCCCCCACATTATTAGGTGCTGGCCACCACCCCTATTATTGCGTATAATAGGCCCTTGATCATTTTCAGCTCCAGGCCCATTTAGACCTTAATCTGGCTCTGAAATGGGTGATGTCTTTCCTAAGGACCCAAAGGTATTTCATCATTTAACCAGAGCACAACAACAGGCTTTGGGCCATTTATCTAAACGGCGGGACATTATCATAAGAAATGCGGTCAAAGGGGGTGTGGTGATTGTCCAATACATTGAGGATTATCGGGAGGAATGCCACAAGCAATTAAGGATAGTACTGCCTACCAACTTTTGGACAACGATCCAACTCTTGCCTTTAAGAAGGAATTACAGTCCGCAGTTGTTGACAGTCAAATTTCTGATGAATTTTAGTAAAGTGGTTGAATATCCTGTCACTCCTCTTTTACACTATACTGAAAGTGCACAAGGAGGCTCAGCATCCTCCTGGGCATCCAATATTTCATCCTGAGGATTCTTGTTGCAACCAGTGACTGTGTATTTAGACAGCGTACTAAACCCTTGTGTACAGCAGTTTGTGACGTATTTACCGGATACCACTTCACTACTGAGTATTTTATCAGATTTTTCTATTGATGCAAATTATAATCACATACAGTTCCTATGCACTGCTGATGTCACCAGCCTCTACACCTGCATCCCCCATGATGCAGGTGCAGAGGCTGTTAAACAATACATTTGTAATGATTCTGATTATGGTGGTCATCCAGTAGAACTTTTTCTGACCTTATTGATGCTTATTTTGACCAAAATAAATTTCTGTTTGAGGGCAAGTTTACCTCCAGGTGGCAGGCTTTGCTATGGGGTGGCGGTAGCCCTGGCATATGCCAATTCTTTCATGCAACATATTGAACAAAATCTTTTCTTTAATAATGGTGCTCTAAAACCAGAGGTTCTCATGTATAGGCGCTATATATACAACCTGCTGGTCATCTGGGGTGGCCAACAGAACAAACTTGTTGAGTTATTTGATGAGCATAATCATAGTGGCAGTGTGGTACAGTTCACACATTCAATAGACCCGAATCATGTAGAATTTCTGGATGTGTGTATTTCCAGGCATTACCGTTTACAGAACAAACTGTCATTTCTAAGTATCGTGTTTCTGTCAGTTTCCATCCTGCACCATTACGTAAAGGGTTACCCTATTCACAGCTACGCCGGGTGACCAGAATCACTTCAGATCCCCAACAAGTTCCTCATCCCCACAGGATATGGTTGAAAAAATTGTTTCTTATGGCTATCCAAGGGCAGAACTAGATGTTTTGAGGAAGAAGGTACTGCTAATCCCTCATGAGCAATTGCCTAAACCTAAAAATGTTGATTCAAGCTTAGGGGTATTTTCAATTATTTTTGCGAGCTGTCACAGCAAGCAGCACCCTCATTGAGGGCCAGATTCTCTAAACTTCAGAAGTGATAAAATGGAAAGTGATAAACAGCCATCCAATCAGCTACTGTCTGACATTTTTCAAACACAGTCTGTGACATGGCAGGTAGGAGCTGATTGGCTGGCTGCAGGGCCAGTGCAAGCCTCCCCCCCGCCCCAGGCAAATCCTCCGCCCGCCGCCCAATGCACCCCCCCCCCCTGCGCGCGCTCCGGGGGGGGGGGGCGAGCGATACTGCAGCGGGCGGCCAAGCTCCGGGAGGAGGGGGGTCCGGGCGATACTGCAGCCGGCGCTTCGGGGGGGGGGGGGATTGCAGGCGATACTGCAACGGGCGCCTGTGCTCCGGAGGGTGTGCGGGCTATAATGCCTCTGTGTCCAAGGGGGGGGGGGGGAGGATAGCGTTGATTCACCTGTCCTGCTACCGGCTTTCTATGGTACCTCTCCTAGGCGGCTCATTACAGCCCTCCAGTGGCCGGCACCCTAGGCAAATGCCTAGCTCTGCCTAGTGGTGGCGCCGGCCCTGGCTGGCTGTTTATCACTCTCCATTTTATTACTTCTGAAGCTTAGAGAATCGAGCCTAGGGTGAGGTATTTTATTCACTTATTTGTCATTGTACTGTGATATCCTGGAAAAGTCCTGGAAGGAAACTGTGGTCCATATGTAATTCATGTATTTTAAATAAAATTGTGTGTTTTTATTTATCACTTGATCCATTTATCACATCTTTTATGAAGGTTGCGCCAAGCTTACCATTTTGTGTGTACCATGTGTGTGAGCATCTGCCAGTGTGTCAGCATCCATCTGTCTCTGTGTCAGCCTCCTTGTATCTGTGTGTCAGTATCTGTCCGTGTGGTGGTGTCCGAGTGTTGGTGACTGTGCCACCATCTACCAGTATCTGTGTGTCACCATAAGTATGTATATACAGTATATATATATATATATATATTTATATCTATCTGCCTTTATCCATCCCATGGCATAGCCGCACAGACACACTTGCTGTGCATACACCGATCTGCAAGAAGTATTCCTATAGCACCATAGTCACAGACACACTAGTCGCGCCATCCATGCAGCAATGCATATGTATAACAGGGGTGACTGGATGGATGAGTGTGGCTACATTTATTTGTCTATACAGTATACCCGGATACCCTGATGATGGGCGTAGTCCCGAAACATGTTGGAGTGAAAACAACACTTTGGGTTGACCATGTGTGACTATGCCACGACTATGGTCACACATCCTGTCATGGCACACAATAGGCCCTTGGTAATTTTCAGCTCCAGGCCCATGTGAACCTTAATCTGGCACTGGCGACTAAGACAGGGTGGAAGTGGTCATCGCTGACGTCACAGACCCTCCTCATGTAAACTTGGGCATACTTGTGTTTTTTTCTGACAACCCAGGAAATTGCAAGTTATCACCCCATATCCAGAGCCGGATTAACAATGGGCCTGATGGAGCTACAGCTCCAGGCCCACTCTCTAAATAGGCCCATTTTGTAGCTGAGGGTCAGGGCTTTCCACCGAGCCCAGCCCCGAGTCTCTAGCCCCCCGGGAACCGGAGATACTGCCAGGCAAAGCTGGAACGTTTTCCCCTTAGGATAACATGAGACCCACAAATTCCAACTCCCACCAGTGGTGGATTCAGGGGGGGGGCACCCGGGCACGTGCCCCCCTATCATTTTATTTTGTAGCTGAGGACCATAGCTTTCCAACGAGCCCACCCCCGTGTCTCTAGCCCCCCGGGAACCGGAGCTATCGCCTGGCAAAGCTGTAACATTTTTTCCACATAGGATAATATGGTACCCGTCAATTCCGACCCCCACCCCGTTCCGACGGCTGCCAGTTCCCCAATTGGCATCACAGAAGCTTGTGGTTGATCTCATTCAAATCCCTGGGCCTTCAATATGATACCAGGCTGGTCCATATCAGTCAATCGGTTCCAGAGATATTGCATGTAAACCAATTTTTTTATTTTTGAAATGTAATTTCATGGCTGTTCATATTCTTTGAGGGCAGATTACTCTGGAACCAAACGTTTCAGTTTCACTGGACCAAAATCATTCGAAGCCCACACAAAAGTTCTTCAATATGATACTTGTCTCATGTAAATGGGTCAGTTGGTTCCGAATATATAGCCGGTTAAATGCAGGGACTAGGATGGTGTAAAAGGGGCCAACCTGGGAATGCATTTTCTGGTGTGAAAGGGGTATTATTTCAAATAGCTGTGACCTGCAGTGCTCTGAATACAGCCAGGCTCTGCCACTGTCAGTGGCTATCACTTCTGCCTGGCGGCGGCTGTCCCCCATTTACCGCGAGCATGTATTCCCCTTGGCAATGAGCCTGTAATCCCACATGACAACAAGCATGGAACCTCTGGCAATGAGTATGGAATCCTTGGCAATGAGCATGTAGATGAGCAGCACTTATGTAGCATAATTTTTAATAGGCATTATGGTGTTTGGCATATTACATAATGCATACCTCCCAACTTTAGTAGCCTAGCAGGCGGGACTCTGCTGCTGCGCCCCGAAGGCGCCCCGAAATTTTCGGGGGGCGTGGCCTAATTTGGGGCGTGGCCTATACTCGCGGCTCCCCGCGAGGCCACGCCCCCATTTTGCCGCTATGGGGGCATGACCCAGAGGCTCTGTGAGCCTCTAGCCATGCCCCCAGCCCCCTGGCTGCGGGAATAGACGCTGTGCGCATGCGCACAGCGTTTATTCCCCGCTGCTTAGCAGCTGACAGGGGGGACTCCCAACAGCACCCCCACACCACGGGACACTGCCGCCCGCGGGTGGGACAGCGGGACAGGCCCTGACAATCGGGACTGTCCCGATAAAATCGGGACTGTTGGGAGGTATGCATAATGGACATAATGGCGTGTAACGTGTAATGGACATTATGGTGTAAATGTTTGATGCGCGCCTTTGGTGGACAATGTCCCTGTTTATGAAGCGTATTGTGAATTTTGGCTTAATCTGTGTGACATTATGTGAATTCTGTCTCAATCCGTGTGGCATTATGTGAATTTTGTCTCAATCCGTGTGGCATTATGTGAATTTTGGCTCAATCCGTGTGGCATTATGTGAATTTTGGCTCAATCCATGTGGCATTATGGGAATTTTGCCCGCAGACCCCGGCGCCTCCCTCCCACCGTGGGGGCTGCGGCCCTATAGCTACGCCACTGCGATCCACACTGAATTGAGTAGTAACGGACCCTCCCCAGCTTTAAAATGTTTGGAACCTGGCTGTATAGTAGGGGCAGAGTTACAATGACGTGGATACAGCGGAACAACCTCTGCACTGCCCACTTGGCTGCCTCCACAACCAGTGGCGGATTCAGGGGGGGGGGGCACCCGGGCACGTGCCCCCCCTGTCATTTCATTTTGTAGCTGAGGACCATAGCTTTCCAACGAGCCCACCCCCCGTGTCTCTAGCCCCCCGGGAACCGGAGCTATCGCCTGGCAAAGCTGTAAATTTTTTTCCACATAGGATAATATGGTACCCGTCAATTCCGACCCCCACCCCGTTCCGACGGCTGCCAGTTCCCCAATTGGCATCACAGAAGCTTGTGGTTGATCTCATTCAAATCGCTGGGCCTTTAATATGATACCAGGCTGGTCCATATCAGTCAATCGGTTCCAGAGATATTGCATGTAAACCGATTTTTTTATTTTTGAAATGTAATTTCATGGCTGTTCATATTCTTTGAGGGCAAATTACTCTGGAGCCAAACGGTTCAGTTTCACTGGACCTAAATCATTCGAAGCCCACACAAAAGTTCTTCAATATGATACTTGTCTCATGTAAATGGGTCAGTTGGTTCCGAATATATAGCCGGTTAAATGCAGGGACTAGGATGGTGTAAAAGGGGCCAACCTGGGAATGCATTTTCTGGTGTGAAAGGGGTATTATTTCAAATAGCTGGGACCTGCAGTGCTCTGAATACAGCCAGGCTCTGCCACTGTCAGTGGCTATCACTTCTGCCTGGCGGCGGCTGTCCCCCATTTACCACGAGCATGTATTCCCCTTGGCAATGAGCCTGTAATCCCACATGGCAACAAGCATGGAACCTCTGGCAATGAGTATGGAATCCTTGGCAATGAGCATGTAGCTAAACAGCACTTATGTAGCATAATTTTTAATAGGCATTATGGTGTTTGGCATAATACATAATGGACATAATGGCGTGTAACGTGTAATGGACATTATGGTGTAAATGTTTGATGCGCGCCTTTGGTGGACAATGTCCCTGTTTATGAAGCGTATTGTGAATTTTGGCTTAATCTGTGTGACATTATGTGAATTCTGTCTCAATCCGTGTGGCATTATGTGAATTTTGTCTCAATCCGTGTGGCATTATGTGAATTTTGGCTCAATCCGTGTGGCATTATGTGAATTTTGGCTCAATCCGTGTGGCATTATGGGAATTTTGGCTCAATCCGTGTGGCATTATGGGAATTTTGGCTCAATCCATGTGGCACTATGTGAATTTTGGCTCAATCCGTGTGGCATTATGCGAATTTTGACACAATCCATGTGGTATTATGTGAATTTTGGCTCAATCCATTTGGCATTATGTGAATTTTAGCTCAATCCATGTGTTATTATGTAAATTTTGGCTCAATCCATGTGGCATTATGTGAATTTTGGCTCATTTCATTTGGCATCATGTGTAAGGGGCAGTGGTCGAAGTTGAAATTTTGAAGTGGGGGTATGGAAATTTTGAAGTGGGGGTATGGAAAAGTAAAGAGTGAATATAGTGCGCACCTTCGGACACCCCCCTGTCCATCAACGTCCCCTGCCAGACTGCCCCGTTGTACAGGGGTATTACAAAAGCACAATATGTGCTGCTGAGTGATCAGAGAGCATCCTGAGGGGGGAAAAAAACTTTTTTTTTTTTCTTCAGATTAAAGTGGGGGTATGCCATACCCCCGTATACCGCCCCACTTCGACCACTGGTAAGGGGCAAGTATAAAGGGGCCTAGTATTTTGTTGCAGAATGTGTAGAAGTTGTATATGGTGTTGTACACTACACTCAAGGACACGCCCCCTGTTGAGTGGCCACACTCCCTTTTCCGGAGCGCGCCTTCGGCGCGCATACAACTACATCCATCACTTTTGTCGCCATGGTGGGCCTGCATACTTTAAATGCCAGGGCCTATTTTTAATCCCATTCCCACCCTCTATCTGCCACTCTCTTAGCATGTACACTGGCGCCACTAACACCGCCCCTCCCCCACCTAAACCATCTTTTATCATGGTGCCCCCCCTGTCATTTTATCCTGGATCCGCCCCTGACTCCCACCTGGTTTCAACGGCATCACAGAAGCTCAAGGTTGATCTCAGTCTAACCCAAATTGGGCCCTTAATCTGATACCAGGCTGGTCCATATGGGTTCATTGGTTCTAGAGATATTTCGTGTAAACCGATTTTTTTTTTTTTTTCATTTTTTAAATGTAATTTCATGGTTGTTTGAGGACAGATTTCTCTGGAACCAAATGGCCCAGTTTCACAGGACCAAATTCATTTGAAAATAATTTGAATCCCTCGTGTAAATGGCTCAGTTGGTTCCGAAGATATAACTGGTTGTTTAAAGGGGGGAGGGTAGTTTTCTCTCCTCCTCACGCCAGAAAATGCAGGAACTAGGCTGGTGTAAAAGGGGCCAATCCGGGAATGTCCCTGCATGATCCTGGGTCAATATTCCTGGGTAAATCCCTGCATTTTCTGGTGTGAAAGGGGTATTATATCAAATAGCTGGGACTTACATTGCTCTGAATAAAACCGGGCAGCCCCCTGCTCTCTGTCCGGCAGTCAATGGCTGTCATTTCTGCCTGGCGGCGGCTGTCCCTCAGTTACCACAAGCATGTATTCCCCCTTGGCAATGAGCATGTAATCCCACATGGCAATGAGCATGGAAACTCTGGCAATGAGCATGGAACCCCTAGCAATGAGCATATAGGTAAGCAGCACTTATGTAGCATAATTTTTAATAGGCATTATGGTGTTTGACTTAATACGTAATGGACATTATGGTGTGTGGCTTAACATGTAATGGATATTATGGTGTAATTTTTAATGCACACCTTTGGCGCGCAATGCCAGTTTATGAATCATATTGTGCATTATTGCTCAATCTGTTTGGTATAGTGTGTATTTTGGCTTAATCCATGTGGCATAACGTGAATTTTGACTCAATCCGTGAACCATAGTGTGAATTTTGGCTCAGTCAGTGTGATTTTTTTTCTCATTCCATGTAGCATAATGTGTAAGAGTATAAAGGGGTGTGTACAGTATAAAGGGGTTACTATTGTGTTGCATGATTTGTCTAAGGGATATATGGGGTCCGGTATGATATGCTGGCGGTCGAAATACCGACGCCGGACTCCCGACCGCCGCAATGCCGACAAGGGGGGGCTGTGGATCCCTCCCCCTTTCGGGTTCGCTGCACTCACCAAGCAGAGGGCATGGTGCCTTGCTACGCTCAGCACAATATTTTATTCTGACTGGAGTGCCGCCTCACCCCGCAAGTATCTTAGGACATCGGCATCCTGCGGGTGCACCTTTGGATATCTCCCTGCATTTTTCCTATGTCAGACCCCTGCTTTTTCCAGGCATATATAATTAGTTGAAAGTATTTACAAAAATAGAGACACACCCATGAGCAGACCACCCAACCAGAACACTGGTCATGCCCCCCACATTATTAGGTGCTGGCCACCACCCCTATTATTGCGTATAATAGGCCCTTGATCATTTTCAGCTCCAGGCCCATTTAGACCTTAATCTGGCTCTGCCCATATCATCATTTGAGAAGACTACAATTATGATCCATGCGCATTTTCTGTCGCTGGTTCCCATCTTGCATGCACGATACAAAAGGTAGGCATGCACAGTCATTCGATAATCAAACTAGATTTGCAAATTCTCTAATTAGCGATTCATGCAGAATTAGCCACCCAATCTACATTACAGTGTCTGGAATGGGCATCTGCAGTAGTCTGTGTATGTACAGGAAAACAGGCATGTGGACATAACTTCAGCATATGCAGTATTGTGGATTTGCACTTATGTAATAAAGAATTTTTGGATCTTGCAGACTTTGGGGCATAATTGTCAAAGCCTGCATAACATTTATTTTTTAATTGTTTTTTTACTTCATGGCTATCTGCCAGGTGTGTAGATGAAAACATAGGAGTCTGGACAACATGATCTATTATACAGATTTGCTGGAGGATTTACGGTTAAAAAAAAAAAAAACGTTTTTTTTTTCTGGTTTTATTTAAGTTGTTGGTTAAATAAAATAAAAGTTAGATGTTTTTGTTCACACGTGGCTATTTATTTTTCATCATTTCACATTTAAAAGGAATCTATATATCTGTTAAAATATGTATTGAATGTGCTGATATTGCAGGGCCAGTGGGGGAACATGCATATCTCACACACATCTCTAATGGTAATATAATAACTCTTGAACTCGTGAACTGTAATCACACAATTCACAGTATACAATTGTGCTTAATATTAAAAGTCTAGAGTTCTTGGATATATTTTCTGTGCCATACTAGAGGTAAATATTTAATTTAAGAAATATTTTCATTAGGTAGGTATGAAGTAGTAAAACATTTCCTCCCAATCGGCCATAGGCAAGTTAGTTTGGTGCCCCGGGGAAAAAAATATTGTATGTGTGTGGTAGACAACAGTGAATTGACAGGTACACACTATGAGAATGAAAGGATCAGGCCGAAAGCATTCAGAATCAGCGTTTAACATCTCCCATATCACAGTTCAGCAGCAGCAGTAGGTGCACAGTCACTTACTGCTGCACAGGTTGAGTGGTGCCTGGTGCGAGTCATCCTGTCCCATAATGCTGGTGTTAGCAGGGCTTCTGGGATTGTGTGGGTGTGCTGCAGAGCAAAGTTGGAAGAGCAGTGGTCACACTTTCGATTCTGGTGTAAACTACGCAGATGCTGCTGTACTTGGAGGTTCCCCGTCAAAGTTTGGAGCCTGAAGACAGGCAACTACATTGCCTCTGGGAGTTACACCCCTGGGAACGAATGGCAGATAACTAATAATATCAATACATATTAGCAGAACAACAAAGAAGAGCAATAAAGTAATACTAACCAAATGGGTAAGAACTGGTTTGGTATATTATGTCAACATTCACCATGTGGACAATCATAATCTCAATATGAGAATGATGACATGGTCATAATCTCAACAGTAAACATTGTCAACATTGATGAAATGTTAACATGTTGACAATGTCTGTTTGTATTACCCTAAATCTAACTCCAAATGCTGACCCTAACCCACTAACCCTAATCCCTAATATAAATGCTAATGTCAACATTTTCCAGGTGTCAACATTGCTGGCATCAACATTTTAACTGTGGCGACATCACACTTGACAATGTCAACGTCAACCACATACCGATAAGAACAGTCAACTTCAAAAGGGATTTATATATGTCCAAAAGCAAAGTAAAGTACCTATTTAATGCCAGCTAATAACATACTAAGGGCCAGATGCACCAAGCTTTAAAAAATGATAAAATGGAGAGTGATAAACAACCAGCCGATCAGCTCCTACCTGTCATTTTTAAAACCCAGCCTGTAACATGACAGTTAGTTGACTGGTTGTTTATCACTCTCCATTTTATCACTTTTTAAATCTTGGTACATCGGGGCCCTTACTATAATGAACAAAATATTTAAACATACCTTATTTACTTAGGAATATGTGTCTAACCTAACATGCCAATGGGCAAATATGACTGTCTGATGGCTGCTTGTGCTGTGCATTTCTTGGATGGTAATCCTGGCTCTGTATGGAATGTGCATTCCTTTAATATCCCTCACTGCATACTACACTAGAGAAGATATACATTGATAATGTCAATATATATAGGTAAAGAAAACATTCATATACAATGTTTGTTTTTAAAATGCCAGAAAGAAAGCATTGTTATAACAGATTTTTCTTTATATCTATAGATGCACACAGAGGGATTTCACTATTCACCTTGGGCCCATGTGAAATAAATTTGAACAAAGCATCCCAGAAAAGCCAGCTGAGTGCTAGCAAATGGATAAAACCTGTGTTTACAGTAAGTGTGGGTGGGCAGCTTCAGTACTGTTTATGTAGCCCGGCCTGTAGAGAAACAACACGGTGCATTCCAACTGCTGTGACTCAGATGAGATGGTGTCTTATAGAGCATGTTTCTCCTGCAGTTATCAGCCTCTTGGCTTTCTGTGCAAACTTTTTTTTTTTTTTTAAATCTAAGGTATTCCTTATGAAATAATATTAGAATTCTACTGGACAATGAACCAATCCTGTAGTATTTTCATTCTTTTCTGCTAAAGAATGAAAATGTTTGTGAAACATACTTGCCACTCTGCCGACTGCAAAGGGGTGTACACTTGCTTTGATTTTGACAGGTTTTTGATTTGATTTTGCTTAAAGAAACAAAATCGAATCGAAACTGAATGATTATTAAGACGCTTTCGATCCGCATTGGATTCGATGCCTGCTCCCATTTTCTCTATATCGAAAAGAAAAATAGACTGTGCAGGCAAGGGAATATCGAATTCGATCCAGGAAATTGAATGTGTACACTATGCCTTGAATGCACATCGAAATGAAAAGTAAATTGATGCATGTGTACACACCTTAACACTTGCTAATTACAGAGAGATTGCCTGCACTCCCTTGGGAGTAGACAAGTCTCCCCAGTTCAGTCAGCAACAAACTACAATTGCAGCTACTGTACAACAACATGATTCACTGCTCCACACTCCCTACCCTCTCACAATTGAAAGTTTAAAAAATAAGTTATAAACAAGTGTAAAGTATGGAACATGTTATATACATTGCAAAATATATGGTAGTTTATCTTTTTATATCCCTCAAAAAAAGTTGTACCTTAATTATCGCAAAAAGTATTGTACTTAAAGTTTTAGGAATCTTGTGTAGTGCAGGTCACGGAGTTTGTAGTATTAGACCAGTCTTTTCCGGAAAGTTTTTTTACATCTATATATAGATTCTAAATGCATGCCTGGCTGTGTGTGTTACGGTACTGTAGTGTACAAGCAGCCAACCACCTCCTTTAAAATGTTGCTACCTATACCATCCTCAAAAAAGATCCAACTGAGCGATACAGTATAACAAAGAAATCACAGAACATTAAAAGAAGGCCTAACAATGGGAATATTAAATCAAAAAGAATACATATCTGGTATTCATTCATTAACATCCAACTTATCCAAATAGACAGATTTCTTCAGGACCTGATATCACAAAAATAAAGCTACTTACAGGACACAACCAGCATTCTACAGATACAGGAAAAAATAAAATGGCAAGACAACTATACATTATGTACCCCAGATGTATAATCATTTTATACATCAATACATCATAAGGAAGGATGTGAACACATCAGACATTACCTAACAGAACAGTCTACTCTCACCAATGAATAGATACATTTCATCATGACCAACGTCAAATTTATATCATCCCACAACTATTTTTGGTATAATGACACTTTTTACCTACAGCTGTGTGGCACAGCAATGGGGACTCCCCCGAGCTATGCAAATTTGTTTGTTGCTAAGCGGGAGGACAACTATATACAGAGTAACATTTTTCAAAACAATCTCAACATTTGGCAATGTTATATAGACGATGTGTTCTTTTATAGAATACATGAACTCAAATTACCTAAATCTTGAATTTACAACATCAATCAGCAAACATGAAATAATTTATCTTGATTTAGAAATATTCATCAAAAAACATTTAAATCAATATCCGGGGAAACATTAAGGAAGTAGCAAGAAACAACACCTTACATTCCTCCAGCAATCATCATACACAGTGGATCAATAACATACCAGTTCAAAGATTAAAACAAAATTGCAAGAGACATGTGAAAAATGAATTCAAGATATGATGCAAAACTTCGTAAGAAAAGGATACAACAAACAAAAACTAGAACATGAATTGGAAACAGTGAATGTGGATGATAGAATAAAATACGTATGTATATAAACATATAATACATATTTCCCTTTTTATAATAATACTTATAATAAATATGTATTAGTCTATATCATCCACTTCATTGTATATACACTGATAATCACAGCTTCATCCACTTATCAAATAAGAGTGGCCCCTTTTTTAATGGAACCATAAAAAAAAATGTGGTCCCACCATTTATATAAATCCTGATGAAAAGCTTCCTGTATGGACAATACATTTTTTACACATAATAATAATAATAAATTACCAAGCTGAGGGGCGTGGCCTGGTAGCTGAAGGGAGAAGTCACCCATTAGAGGAGCTTTGCACCCTGTGCCACAAATTACTCCAATTACTCTCCATCCACCATCACTACCCACCCCTGCAGCCTCTCATCTGCGGGCATGGCAGAGTGAGGTCTGGGACGTCGGCCCAGGACCACCCTCTACCAACCTCCTGTGCCAACCATACCTTTCTGCTAAGTGAGTACTACACTGCAGGCACCTACCCTGACTTCCTTTCATATTTAACTCTCCATCTAATATTACACCTGAGACCTTATGCCATAACCTCTGTGGGATGCTCCGTTTCTGCCCTCTGATGGAGTGGTAGTTGGAAAAAGAGGCTCCATTACCCGGGCGCATAACCCACACCATACCTTGACACTAAGCCTCCCTGCTGACCGCCCGCCACCCCTACTACCTTCCCGCAGGTCACCGCCACATGAAACGCTACTACAGTGCTATGCCCAGCACCGCCAGCCTCTAGAAGAAAGAGAAGGAGCACCAGACCCTGGGACCCAAAATGGTGCTGGATGCTTTTTTTTGCCACGCTACCCCAACATCTCCTCTCCCTGATTCCCAGGACTGACTCCTCCTCTGGAAATCATGTATTCATCTGGGGATCTATGCCCCCACAGTGAGTACCCAGAGCTGGGACAACCTTTACCTGAACTGACCTCCCTTGTCACTTACGAGGACATGGTGACAGCCATCAGAGTTGCTTTAGGTCCCCTGCTAAAAGAACAGACAGCAAACATAAACAGGCAAACAGCCCAATTACAGCAGAGGATCCAAGCCACTGAACAGACTGTTGGAGCCAATTTTTCGGATGTGGCAGATTTAAAAGAACCCCTGCTCTCAGCTAACAAGGAAATTAACCATTTGCATAACAAAGTCCAAGATCTGAAAAACAGATCAAGGAGGAGTAATCTACATATTGTGGGACTACCTTAAGGGCCAAGACCTCTTTGATTTCATAAGACTGACCCTGTCAGAGTTATTACAGGTGGCAGATAGATGTAATGACCTGGTAATTCAAAGGGCTCATTGGCTGGCATCACTTAGGCCACAAGAGGGAGCCAGTGATTTTTGTGATTTTTAAGACCCTGAACTTCCTGCATAAAGATCCCCTGTGGTCTGCTTCTAGAAAACTCTGCAACATTACCTGGCAGGACCATAAGGTTCTGATATTCCAAGATTACTCAGCGGAATTTTTAAAGGCGCACAAAGACTTTGCGCCGGTCTGTGCCAAATTAATCAGAGATGGCATTACATTTGCTATGATGTACCCAGCAAGACTCCGCATTTTTTTAAGGCAACTCCTTTAAAGATTTTATGTCACACCTTGACGCAGAAGCATATCTCCAGGAAACAGATGCCTCTACACGCCAACTGACTGGGCAAAAGTTCCCTGATTGTCAGACTCACGACTGAATTTCTCATGTCTCTTCTTATACCTGGAATGTTGCTGGACTACCCCACTACACTTTATAAGAGATACGACTTTACTAATACTAGTTATTTGCAGCTAATACCCACCCGATTTCTGGTCTCTCACTCTCATATTCTCTACATGCAGAGCCGGATTAACAATGGGCCTGATGGAGCTACAGCTCCAGGCCCACTCTCTAAATAGGCCCATTTTGTAGCTGAGGGTCAGGGCTTTCCACCGAGCCCAGCCCCGAGTCTCTAGCCCCCCGGGAACCGGAGATACTGCCAGGCAAAGCTGGAACGTTTTCCCCTTAGGATAACATGAGACCCACAAATTCCAACTCCCACCAGTGGTGGATTCAGGGGGGGGGCACCCGGGCACGTGCCCCCCTGTCATTTTATTTTGTAGCTGAGGACCATAGCTTTCCAACGAGCCCACCCCCGTGTCTCTAGCCCCCCGGGAACCGGAGCTATCGCCTGGCAAAGCTGTAACATTTTTTCCACATAGGATAATATGGTACCCGTCAATTCCGACCCCCACCCCGTTCCGACGGCTGCCAGTTCCCCAATTGGCATCACAGAAGCTTGTGGTTGATCTCATTCAAATCCCTGGGCCTTCAATATGATACCAGGCTGGTCCATATCAGTCAATCGGTTCCAGAGATATTGCATGTAAACCAATTTTTTTATTTTTGAAATGTAATTTCATGGCTGTTCATATTCTTTGAGGGCAGATTACTCTGGAACCAAACGTTTCAGTTTCACTGGACCAAAATCATTCGAAGCCCACACAAAAGTTCTTCAATATGATACTTGTCTCATGTAAATGGGTCAGTTGGTTCCGAATATATAGCCGGTTAAATGCAGGGACTAGGATGGTGTAAAAGGGGCCAACCTGGGAATGCATTTTCTGGTGTGAAAGGGGTATTATTTCAAATAGCTGTGACCTGCAGTGCTCTGAATACAGCCAGGCTCTGCCACTGTCAGTGGCTATCACTTCTGCCTGGCGGCGGCTGTCCCCCATTTACCGCGAGCATGTATTCCCCTTGGCAATGAGCCTGTAATCCCACATGACAACAAGCATGGAACCTCTGGCAATGAGTATGGAATCCTTGGCAATGAGCATGTAGATGAGCAGCACTTATGTAGCATAATTTTTAATAGGCATTATGGTGTTTGGCATATTACATAATGCATACCTCCCAACTTTAGTAGCCTAGCAGGCGGGACTCTGCTGCTGCGCCCCAAAGGCGCACCAAAATTTTCGGGGGGCGTGGCCTAATTTGGGGCGTGGCCTATACTCGCGGCTCCCCGCGAGGCCACGCCCCCATTTTGCCGCTATGGGGGCATGACCCAGAGGCTCTGTGAGCCTCTAGCCATGCCCCCAGCCCCCTGGCTGCGGGAATAGACGCTGTGCGCATGCGCACAGCGTTTATTCCCCGCTGCTTAGCAGCTGACAGGGGGGACTCCCAACAGCACCCCCACACCACGGGACACTGCCGCCCGCGGGTGGGACAGCGGGACAGGCCCTGACAATCGGGACTGTCCCGATAAAATCGGGACTGTTGGGAGGTATGCATAATGGACATAATGGCGTGTAACGTGTAATGGACATTATGGTGTAAATGTTTGATGCGCGCCTTTGGTGGACAATGTCCCTGTTTATGAAGTGTATTGTGAATTTTGGCTTAATCTGTGTGACATTATGTGAATTCTGTCTCAATCCGTGTGGCATTATGTGAATTTTGTCTCAATCCGTGTGGCATTATGTGAATTTTGGCTCAATCCGTGTGGCATTATGTGAATTTTGGCTCAATCCATGTGGCATTATGGGAATTTTGCCCGCAGACCCCGGCGCCTCCCTCCCACCGTGGGGGCTGCGGCCCTATAGCTACGCCACTGCGATCCACACTGAATTGAGTAGTAACGGACCCTCCCCAGCTTTAAAATGTTTGGAACCTGGCTGTATAGTAGGGGCAGAGTTACAATGACGTGGATACAGCGGAACAACCTCTGCACTGCCCACTTGGCTGCCTCCACAACCAGTGGCGGATTCAGGGGGGGGGGGCACCCGGGCACGTGCCCCCCCTGTCATTTCATTTTGTAGCTGAGGACCATAGCTTTCCAACGAGCCCACCCCCCGTGTCTCTAGCCCCCCGGGAACCGGAGCTATCGCCTGGCAAAGCTGTAAATTTTTTTCCACATAGGATAATATGGTACCCGTCAATTCCGACCCCCACCCCGTTCCGACGGCTGCCAGTTCCCCAATTGGCATCACAGAAGCTTGTGGTTGATCTCATTCAAATCGCTGGGCCTTTAATATGATACCAGGCTGGTCCATATCAGTCAATCGGTTCCAGAGATATTGCATGTAAACCGATTTTTTTATTTTTGAAATGTAATTTCATGGCTGTTCATATTCTTTGAGGGCAGATTACTCTGGAGCCAAACGGTTCAGTTTCACTGGACCTAAATCATTCGAAGCCCACACAAAAGTTCTTCAATATGATACTTGTCTCATGTAAATGGGTCAGTTGGTTCCGAATATATAGCCGGTTAAATGCAGGGACTAGGATGGTGTAAAAGGGGCCAATCTGGGAATGCATTTTCTGGTGTGAAAGGGGTATTATTTCAAATAGCTGGGACCTGCAGTGCTCTGAATACAGCCAGGCTCTGCCACTGTCAGTGGCTATCACTTCTGCCTGGCGGCGGCTGTCCCCCATTTACCACGAGCATGTATTCCCCTTGGCAATGAGCCTGTAATCCCACATGGCAACAAGCATGGAACCTCTGGCAATGAGTATGGAATCCTTGGCAATGAGCATGTAGCTAAACAGCACTTATGTAGCATAATTTTTAATAGGCATTATGGTGTTTGGCATAATACATAATGGACATAATGGCGTGTAACGTGTAATGGACATTATGGTGTAAATGTTTGATGCGCGCCTTTGGTGGACAATGTCCCTGTTTATGAAGCGTATTGTGAATTTTGGCTTAATCTGTGTGACATTATGTGAATTCTGTCTCAATCCGTGTGGCATTATGTGAATTTTGTCTCAATCCGTGTGGCATTATGTGAATTTTGGCTCAATCCGTGTGGCATTATGTGAATTTTGGCTCAATCCGTGTGGCATTATGGGAATTTTGGCTCAATCCGTGTGGCATTATGGGAATTTTGGCTCAATCCATGTGGCACTATGTGAATTTTGGCTCAATCCGTGTGGCATTATGCGAATTTTGACACAATCCATGTGGTATTATGTGAATTTTGGCTCAATCCATTTGGCATTATGTGAATTTTAGCTCAATCCATGTGTTATTATGTAAATTTTGGCTCAATCCATGTGGCATTATGTGAATTTTGGCTCATTTCATTTGGCATCATGTGTAAGGGGCAGTGGTCGAAGTGGAAATTTTGAAGTGGGGGTATGGAAATTTTGAAGTGGGGGTATGGAAAAGTAAAGAGTGAATATAGTGCGCACCTTCGGACACCCCCCTGTCCATCAACGTCCCCTGCCAGACTGCCCCGTTGTACAGGGGTATTACAAAAGCACAATATGTGCTGCTGAGTGATCAGAGAGCATCCTGAGGGGGAAAAAAAAACTTTTTTTTTTTTCTTCAGATTAAAGTGGGGGTATGCCATACCCCCGTATACCGCCCCACTTCGACCACTGGTAAGGGGCAAGTATAAAGGGGCCTAGTATTTTGTTGCAGAATGTGTAGAAGTTGTATATGGTGTTGTACACTACACTCAAGGACACGCCCCCTGTTGAGTGGCCACACTCCCTTTTCCGGAGCGCGCCTTCGGCGCGCATACAACTACATCCATCACTTTTGTCGCCATGGTGGGCCTGCATACTTTAAATGCCAGGGCCTATTTTTAATCCCATTCCCACCCTCTATCTGCCACTCTCTTAGCATGTACACTGGCGCCACTAACACCGCCCCTCCCCCACCTAAACCATCTTTTATCATGGTGCCCCCCCTGTCATTTTATCCTGGATCCGCCCCTGACTCCCACCTGGTTTCAACGGCATCACAGAAGCTCAAGGTTGATCTCAGTCTAACCCAAATTGGGCCCTTAATCTGATACCAGGCTGGTCCATATGGGTTCATTGGTTCTAGAGATATTTCGTGTAAACCGATTTTTTTTTTTTTTTCATTTTTTAAATGTAATTTCATGGTTGTTTGAGGACAGATTTCTCTGGAACCAAATGGCCCAGTTTCACAGGACCAAATTCATTTGAAAATAATTTGAATCCCTCGTGTAAATGGCTCAGTTGGTTCCGAAGATATAACTGGTTGTTTAAAGGGGGGAGGGTAGTTTTCTCTCCTCCTCACGCCAGAAAATGCAGGAACTAGGCTGGTGTAAAAGGGGCCAATCCGGGAATGTCCCTGCATGATCCTGGGTCAATATTCCTGGGTAAATCCCTGCATTTTCTGGTGTGAAAGGGGTATTATATCAAATAGCTGGGACTTACATTGCTCTGAATAAAACCGGGCAGCCCCCTGCTCTCTGTCCGGCAGTCAATGGCTGTCATTTCTGCCTGGCGGCGGCTGTCCCTCAGTTACCACAAGCATGTATTCCCCCTTGGCAATGAGCATGTAATCCCACATGGCAATGAGCATGGAAACTCTGGCAATGAGCATGGAACCCCTAGCAATGAGCATATAGGTAAGCAGCACTTATGTAGCATAATTTTTAATAGGCATTATGGTGTTTGACTTAATACGTAATGGACATTATGGTGTGTGGCTTAACATGTAATGGATATTATGGTGTAATTTTTAATGCACACCTTTGGCGCGCAATGCCAGTTTATGAATCATATTGTGCATTATTGCTCAATCTGTTTGGTATAGTGTGTATTTTGGCTTAATCCATGTGGCATAACGTGAATTTTGACTCAATCCGTGAACCATAGTGTGAATTTTGGCTCAGTCAGTGTGATTTTTTTTCTCATTCCATGTAGCATAATGTGTAAGAGTATAAAGGGGTGTGTACAGTATAAAGGGGTTACTATTGTGTTGCATGATTTGTCTAAGGGATATATGGGGTCCGGTATGATATGCTGGCGGTCGAAATACCGACGCCGGACTCCCGACCGCCGCAATGCCGACAAGGGGGGGCTGTGGATCCCTCCCCCTTTCGGGTTCGCTGCACTCACCAAGCAGAGGGCATGGTGCCTTGCTACGCTCAGCACAATATTTTATTCTGACTGGAGTGCCGCCTCACCCCGCAAGTATCTTAGGACATCGGCATCCTGCGGGTGCACCTTTGGATATCTCCCTGCATTTTTCCTATGTCAGACCCCTGCTTTTTCCAGGCATATATAATTAGTTGAAAGTATTTACAAAAATAGAGACACACCCATGAGCAGACCACCCAACCAGAACACTGGTCATGCCCCCCACATTATTAGGTGCTGGCCACCACCCCTATTATTGCGTATAATAGGCCCTTGATCATTTTCAGCTCCAGGCCCATTTAGACCTTAATCTGGCTCTGAAATGGGTGATGTCTTTCCTAAGGACCCAAAGGTATTTCATCATTTAACCAGAGCACAACAACAGGCTTTGGGCCATTTATCTAAACGGCGGGACATTATCATAAGAAATGCGGTCAAAGGGGGTGTGGTGATTGTCCAATACATTGAGGATTATCGGGAGGAATGCCACAAGCAATTAAGGATAGTACTGCCTACCAACTTTTGGACAACGATCCAACTCTTGCCTTTAAGAAGGAATTACAGTCCGCAGTTGTTGACAGTCAAATTTCTGATGAATTTTAGTAAAGTGGTTGAATATCCTGTCACTCCTCTTTTACACTATACTGAAAGTGCACAAGGAGGCTCAGCATCCTCCTGGGCATCCAATATTTCATCCTGAGGATTCTTGTTGCAACCAGTGACTGTGTATTTAGACAGCGTACTAAACCCTTGTGTACAGCAGTTTGTGACGTATTTACCGGATACCACTTCACTACTGAGTATTTTATCAGATTTTTCTATTGATGCAAATTATAATCACATACAGTTCCTATGCACTGCTGATGTCACCAGCCTCTACACCTGCATCCCCCATGATGCAGGTGCAGAGGCTGTTAAACAATACATTTGTAATGATTCTGATTATGGTGGTCATCCAGTAGAACTTTTTCTGACCTTATTGATGCTTATTTTGACCAAAATAAATTTCTGTTTGAGGGCAAGTTTACCTCCAGGTGGCAGGCTTTGCTATGGGGTGGCGGTAGCCCTGGCATATGCCAATTCTTTCATGCAACATATTGAACAAAATCTTTTCTTTAATAATGGTGCTCTAAAACCAGAGGTTCTCATGTATAGGCGCTATATATACAACCTGCTGGTCATCTGGGGTGGCCAACAGAACAAACTTGTTGAGTTATTTGATGAGCATAATCATAGTGGCAGTGTGGTACAGTTCACACATTCAATAGACCCGAATCATGTAGAATTTCTGGATGTGTGTATTTCCAGGCATTACCGTTTACAGAACAAACTGTCATTTCTAAGTATCGTGTTTCTGTCAGTTTCCATCCTGCACCATTACGTAAAGGGTTACCCTATTCACAGCTACGCCGGGTGACCAGAATCACTTCAGATCCCCAACAAGTTCCTCATCCCCACAGGATATGGTTGAAAAAATTGTTTCTTATGGCTATCCAAGGGCAGAACTAGATGTTTTGAGGAAGAAGGTACTGCTAATCCCTCATGAGCAATTGCCTAAACCTAAAAATGTTGATTCAAGCTTAGGGGTATTTTCAATTATTTTTGCGAGCTGTCACAGCAAGCAGCACCCTCATTGAGGGCCAGATTCTCTAAACTTCAGAAGTGATAAAATGGAAAGTGATAAACAGCCATCCAATCAGCTACTGTCTGACATTTTTCAAACACAGTCTGTGACATGGCAGGTAGGAGCTGATTGGCTGGCTGCAGGGCCAGTGCAAGCCTCCCCCCCGCCCCAGGCAAATCCTCCGCCCGCCGCCCAATGCACCCCCCCCCCCTGCGCGCGCTCCGGGGGGGGGGGGGGGGCGAGCGATACTGCAGCGGGCGGCCAAGCTCCGGGAGGAGGGGGGTCCGGGCGATACTGCAGCCGGCGCTTCGGGGGGGGGGGGGGATTGCAGGCGATACTGCAACGGGCGCCTGTGCTCCGGAGGGTGTGCGGGCTATAATGCCTCTGTGTCCAAGGGGGGGGGGGGGAGGATAGCGTTGATTCACCTGTCCTGCTACCGGCTTTCTATGGTACCTCTCCTAGGCGGCTCATTACAGCCCTCCAGTGGCCGGCACCCTAGGCAAATGCCTAGCTCTGCCTAGTGGTGGCGCCGGCCCTGGCTGGCTGTTTATCACTCTCCATTTTATTACTTCTGAAGCTTAGAGAATCGAGCCTAGGGTGAGGTATTTTATTCACTTATTTGTCATTGTACTGTGATATCCTGGAAAAGTCCTGGAAGGAAACTGTGGTCCATATGTAATTCATGTATTTTAAATAAAATTGTGTGTTTTTATTTATCACTTGATCCATTTATCACATCTTTTATGAAGGTTGCGCCAAGCTTACCATTTTGTGTGTACCATGTGTGTGAGCATCTGCCAGTGTGTCAGCATCCATCTGTCTCTGTGTCAGCCTCCTTGTATCTGTGTGTCAGTATCTGTCCGTGTGGTGGTGTCCGAGTGTTGGTGACTGTGCCACCATCTACCAGTATCTGTGTGTCACCATAAGTATGTATATACAGTATATATATATATATATATATTTATATCTATCTGCCTTTATCCATCCCATGGCATAGCCGCACAGACACACTTGCTGTGCATACACCGATCTGCAAGAAGTATTCCTATAGCACCATAGTCACAGACACACTAGTCGCGCCATCCATGCAGCAATGCATATGTATAACAGGGGTGACTGGATGGATGAGTGTGGCTACATTTATTTGTCTATACAGTATACCCGGATACCCTGATGATGGGCGTAGTCCCGAAACATGTTGGAGTGAAAACAACACTTTGGGTTGACCATGTGTGACTATGCCACGACTATGGTCACACATCCTGTCATGGCACACAATAGGCCCTTGGTAATTTTCAGCTCCAGGCCCATGTGAACCTTAATCTGGCACTGTCTACATGGACCGTTCTGTGAGACCCCTCTGAGAGTCCTCCACTAGAATGTTAAGTTTATGGCAACTACCGGCCAGTTTAAGTTTTTTTGTTTTATAACACAGCCTATTTCCTATACCCTGATATGTTATAATGCCATCATACAGTATGTCCCCCCTCATATACCGTCAGATACCCCCCCCCCTTCCAAGTGCCTGTGGTGAGCGCACTGCACTTATTAAGTTAATGTATTATTCGGTTGGTGTGATTGGTTGGTGCTCCGGTCAAGGAGCTCAATAATACACACTCAGGGCCTTATTCTAGTTCACTCTTTGCTGCTTTATTTCTACACTGCAATATGGATCTCACTTTGAAGTAAACCGCACCCAAATCGAATTCTGTCTGCACATTTTACATCTGCCCCCCTGCAGTGCACATGGTTTTGTCAGAAAGAGTGAACTAAAATAAGGCCCTGAGTGAGACGTGAATGTTGATTTCTCTGCTGGAAAGTTTTATTTTCCATAACTTTTGCTTCTCCACTCTTCCCTTCACCTACTTCTTCCTCTGCCTTAACAGCAAAGATACTCTCATATGTACTTGTGTATACTGTCCCACCTCCACTGACCCAATATGTCTAGTTTGACAGTCGCTAGCTGGAATGTAGGTGGGATAAACTCCCCCAAAAAAGAAAACACATTTGAATGTACCTGAATAAGCTTCATATTGATGTTGTGTGTCTGCAGGAAACCCATCTCACCCAAGCTGAAACTGCTAAACTTCAGAGGCTCCAGTGGCAGGTCATCTCCTCGGCCTCATTTAACTCCAGGGCCCGGGGGGTCACGATCCTGGAGGCAGGAGGCAGGCCCCAATCACAGCTGAAAACCTTATGCCGCATCACTTTAGCACAAACACAATATATCATATTTAATATATATATGCCCCAATAATTACTCAAAACCCTTCTTCCTTAAAATACTAAAACTACTCACCCCATATCTACACATACCCATTATCCTTTTTGGTGACCTTAAATTAATTTCTAGCCCAAAATTAGACAGACAGATATTTTTGGCCAGACCTCTCCCGAAACTAGGGGTTCCGACACTGGCGGAAAGACTAAATTTACTGGACATCTGAAGGGTTTTTCACCCAACGGACCATGATTACACCTGTCTTTCTGCTGCTGCCAGGACAATGTAGCAAATAGACTATATTTTACTCTCAACTACACAACACATTTGTTGGCAAGCTGCTCAATCAGATTGTGATTTCACTCTGGTGCCAAAAGGGAGGGGTACAGGGGCAAACGCAGGATTTTCAGAAGGGGGTTTCCAGAGAGGGGCGGAGCAAAGCACGGAGATGGACACTTAGGTGACCCAGTATATGCCGGGTCAGTTAAAGTATTATAGATAGACCAAATGTATATAAATAATAATAATAATATATATATATATATATATATATATACACACACACACATTCATATATATATATATATATTATATATACACATACATATACATACATATATATACATACATGGGCATCAACAGCAGTGTAGACCCCTGGGCATAGCAATGTATTGAGGCCCCTACTAATCCTCCAGCAGTAGGGGGGGGGGGGGTGTGCTATGAGCGGAAGCTTTGATGGGCCTGGATCAGTAATTTCCACTAATTACCCCTTTACTGCACAGATGGTGGGACATGAGGTGGGAGAAGGGGTATTGGGCTGAATGAAGGGGTTCTGATACATAACTTCCAGGGTGGTAGAGGATGTTTAATATGCAGAGGAGGGGTGTATAGTGGAGTGGGCTTATTATTCATAATTTTCTGGTGTTAGGACAGCTTGCTTGACTGCAGATATCTCCAGTTCCCAGAAATAGATTTCTTAGATTTTAATGGGATCAGAGTTCAGAAGGCAGAGCAATCGGCCAACAAGAATATAAGGTACTTGTTTCCTAGCACGGCGCTTGCGATTTTGATTGTATCCATCGGGTCCAAAAAAATCGTGCCGATCGCATCGCATGCAACCAAATCGCATGCGATGCGATCGATACGATTTTTACATCGGAACCAATGTAAAATGGTCCCTGAGAATTTACATTGGGCCCAACGTTAAATGCCCCCCAGACCCCAATTTTCATTGTATACCCACCCTGATGGGTCAAGTGCCCCCCCATTGTTAGCGCCACCCCACGATGAACGGCAACCCGAAGCGTGGCGAGCGCAGCGAGCCCGCGAGGGGCGGTGGTACGCGTCCTCCGACCTTTTCATACCCCCACTATCCACGTCGGCATGGAGTTGATTTTATATAGTGTGGCGAGCGCAGCGAGCCCCACGAGGGGACGCCCATTATTTCACAGGTATTACGCGTCCCCTCACGGGGCACGCTGCGCTCGCCGAGCTTCAGGCTCGGTGGCTCGCTGCGCTCGCCACACTATATAAATTCAACTCCACGCCGATGTGGATAGTGAGGGTATGAAGAGGTCGGAGGACGCGTACCACCTCCCCTCCGCCACGCTTCGGGTTGGCGTTCATCGTGGGGTGGCGTTAACAATGGGGGGGGGGCATTTCACATGTAAAATACCCATAAGGGTGGGTATACAGTGAAAAATCGGGTCCATTGGCCCATTTAACATTGTTCCCTATGTAAAATCACGTCCATTGCATCGGTCGCATCGTATGCCTTAACTTAAGGCATGCGATGGACGCGATTTTTTAATTGTTGGGGAAAAGGCTAAAAATAGCCCTGAAATCGCGTCGGTCGCATCCATCGCATACCTTAAGTTAAGGTATGCGATGACCTGCGACAGGCGACGTGCTAGGAAACAAGTACCAAATATAAAACTACATACTAGGTGTCTGGAGCTGGAGCAGTAACCAGCTGCTGGAAGGCTGATATCTCTGGTTCTGGGAAAAGTAAAGACAAGCTATTAGTGTCCATCAAAGGGGAGAGTCCCAGCTTTTGGAATATACCCTCAAAAAAAGTCAGCCAAAAAGTCAGACAGAACCTGAAATATCTGACTGGGAAGAGCAATTAACAGGCTTGGATGGGGACCACTGCTTTGAAGTCAGATATATCCGGTTCCCAAGGGCCGATTTTTTTAATTCTTGTACCCATGGAAATAGGGGACCCTCAGCTTTCAGACTCCTGGGCGGGGGGGTTTCTGGATACTCAGAAACCCCCCGTGCGTGCGCCACTGGGGTACATCTGGTTAGGAAAAAAAAACATTTTGTATCCCAATTGCACACTGAGTGAGAAATAACTACATAAAAATCAGTTAATACAGAGATCTTGGTTGCATATATCTACAGATATAGGGCTAAGCCCCCAGGCCATATGTCAAGGCGTCTCTGTGTCACTGGGACCAAGATCTCTGTATTATCTGATTATTATTTAATTATTTCTCACTCAGTGTGCAATTGGGATACAAAATGTTTTTTCCTATACTTTACTCTCGTCTACTTTATTCTCAAAGGTATTGAATTATTTTATACAGCCGATTTCAATGCCGGACCATGCAGATAAATGGCTAAAACTCAGAATTTTGCCGGAGAGTAGTAATCTCATCACATGATGCTGTCCATACTCCCTCCCTACCAGTGGCGTAACTATAAATTTTGCTCCCCCCCAGCCAAAAAATGAGTGGCGCCCCCCCCCCCCCCCACATGGCTATATATATATATATATATATATATATATATATATATATATAGATGTGGCGTGGAGCACCGTAGTAAGGGGACGCACGCCGAATCTACCGCCAGCCCCTGCAATAATGACGGGCACTCCATCTGTGTGTATATATATAAATATATATATATGTATATATATATATATATTTATATAAAGAAAAGGAAAGTTTCAGGGTGCGCTGAGACCTTAAATTATTAGACAGTAATTTTACAATAAAATTGATTTAATAAACCATTGCTCACAGAGCATAGCAGTATGAAACAAACAGGTCAGATAAATACAGTTACAATGTATAAAATAATGGTGTATCCACTTTGACAGTGGTCGAAATACGCCCAATAGGTCCAACGCGTTTTGTCGTGAACACGACTTCCTCAGGGGCACAGTACAATAGTAGGCAACGGTGGTCACACAGTCTGGGATTGAGGTTGGGAACCTTCTAGGTAAAGAAAATTCGGGAAATAGAATCATGTGCAATGGAATGCTCTCTGATCCTTTTCCCATACTGCGCGTAACTAGGCAGGGCTGCCCCTTATCATCTTTACTTTTTGGCCTAGCACTAGAACCCCTAGCCATTGCCCTTAGCCAAATTCCCACTTTCCAAGGCATCCAAATAGGACCGGTAGACCTCCATATCTCACTCTTCGCTGATGACATGTTACTCTTTCTGACAGCACTCAAACACTCTTTGCCCGAGGCCTTACAAATTCTTCAACAATTTAGCTCTTTTTTGGGGTACAAAATAAACGTGAATAAATCAGAATTGATGATGCTGAGCTCTCCTCCACTTTTCCCAAACAGAGCAGGCTTACGCTTCATTAAGATACAACCTTCCTAAATCAAGTATTTGGGAGTGCAGGTCCCATTGCATATGAATAAACTATATGCATCAAATTTTGATGCAAATTATCCCCATAAAACTGACCAATCGTGATATTCAAAGGATTGACTCTCACATTACACAATTTTTATGGAATGGCAAAAAAAGCTAAAATTGCTATGCAAAAACTACATTCACCTAAAGCCATGGGTGGTCTCAATTTACCTGACCTGAAACAATACTCCAAAGCCCTGATGTGTTGCTTTGCGCTTGGATGACTTTTAGAACTAGAGAGTTATTCAGACCACACCTTAGATTGTGCCTTATTTACCCCTTACTCCCCAAGTGCCCTGATACACACGCCCAAATCCCACATAACATCAAACGATTCTGGTACAAAGTGGTATACTAAGAAAGAACATTAAAATGCTTTGTGCTGCTTAGTAAATAATTATCTTAGTAGGTCTGCTGAATAAAAATAGATCCGGACACACTTTTTAAATTGTAACAATTTTATAACATTCAAAAAATTTTGTCACATGTTAATACATATACGTACAGAAAAGTAAAATCCAATTTATCTAAAATATAGCTCAATCAATGTAGAATCGTACTGATATATGGGGTCTCCAGATTTTAGTGCACTCGTAAAAAGAAGCAGCATATATTTAGCGCCAATAGTTAATCAATATATATTAGGGAGGTCCGCGCATTCAAGGGTTAATAAGCCAATATAGTGAAAAAGCCAATCCTTTAGCATGTACGCAGGACACGCAAATAGTGTTCATTGGCAGAGTCTGATATCACCATAGGCAATATTGATTTAGATTTTATCCCTTCCAGAGTGGAAATAGGGAGCGTACAAGTTGGTGTATTGCTCACCTATATATAATGCAGTGTCCTATCCCTGTATGTGGAAATTCCACAGCCCGACGGCTGTTTTATTGATGCCGTTTGCAGAGGCCAGTAATATTCAAAGCTGGAAGCTATAGCCGCATTCGCCGGACAATGTGCGCTGGCTGTACTGCTGTTTGATTTAAGCAGACGCTCCAATATGGTATGGGTCTCAGCGGGCAGCGGGCTCCGGCAAAGTTGGATGTTACAACCCGGATACCCCACAGGAAATGATGCTGACATCATTGCGTTTCGTAACACTGGAAACTTTTTCAATGGTAGTGCTATGACAGAACTAAATTCTTTTAGTATCCTAGGGTGTATTTTTTCTGGGCCAGGAGATTTGTTACTATTTAGTTTCTGTAATCTATTTTTGACTATTTTCTGATTCTCATTATTCCTCCTTGTGGGAACCCCCTGATAGTAGATAGAGACAAAAGTACATGATCCTACAGGGAATTTTTTATCTGTGCTACTTGGTTACATTGCCCATACACGGTACAATTATTGTTTACAATAACGCATCTCATCGCATCGCATAGGTGTACCGTGTATGGGCAACTTTAGAATATCTGGTGTCCATAACAATTTGGGATGGGGGTGGAAGCACTGCGCTGAACTTATATATCCTTACACCATGTATCAATTCAGTTTAATAAAAATAATGATAATATTTATTTAGAAATTATGGGGTAAATTTACTAAAGGAAATTTGTAAAAAAATAGGTGTATTTGTATCTAGAAATACACTTATTTTTGACATTTACTATCCTGAAAATACAGCAATTCATATTCGTATTGATAGCACATCAATACGAATACGAATTGCCGTATTTTCAGGATAGTAAATGTCAAAAATAAGTGTATTTCTGGATACAAATACACCTATTTTTTACAAATTTCCTTTAGTAAATTTCCCCTATATTACTAATTTCTTATGATGGCCATCACAAATGAAAATATGCGCATTAAATACATAAAAATATACTTAAAAAAAAAAGGGGATAGAATATTTAATAAAACATATGCATTTAACTAATTCATAAGACTGTTTCAATGAAAAATCAACACAATGTTATATATTCCAGTTCGAATTTTACACCTGTATTGATCCTCAGGAATGTGCCCGGTTTGAGAACGTCACTTTTGCATAAATTAAATAAATATAAAGATGGTACACAATGTGACGCAAATAGCCGCTGTGGTACCGGGCTCACGATACTCACAGCAGGGGTCCCGATGGTTGTAATAGGTTGGAAGGTGAGCGGTACCTCCGTATCCTTGCTGTCTGCCGCGTGGGGCCAGGCGGGCTCACTGACAAGTGTGTCCATAACAATTTGGCTAATGCTGTAATGGTATGGGAAAACAGCTCATAAATATAGGTAATACCTACAAGTTGCAGACAGTCCAGTGTTCACAATGCAATAACATTTAATATACCAGAAAACATACTTCATTGCTTAGGGATAAATTCACACAAGTTAAAAACAACATTTTAATTTTTTTTTAGGCATCACATTAATCATAGCTATTGTACTGAGTGAGAAAAGACACATCACAGTGAATATATATTTGCAAGTAACTAAACCTAATATTGCAGACAGTAATTTCTAGTATCAATACTTCCAAAATACATTGTTACCGATGTTATATAAATATATCTTTGGGCGAGTGTGATTGTAGGGGTGAAAAAGTTGCCCTTGCGGGAATGCCACCGGGTGAATGAACGCAACTACGTCAGTAAGTCAACCGTTGTGGGAAGTGTTTAATATTCTATTTAGTAGGAGACAGTATCAAAACATACTTTTACATACTGTAGAATAAACTATTTTATATCTAATCATTTAGACCACCAAGTCAGATTTAGAACTTTATTCTAATGGGAGATAATCAGTAATAAATATTAATATAACATTATGGAAGAGCTTAACTCAAATAACTTCAGTTAAGTGCAGCTTTAACCTTAAATTCCTATATTGAAAATTATTGCTGTTCTACTGCTGAATTGATTTCTGTAGCCAAAAAATACAGCATGTATTTGCTTGGCAATCTAAGAGCTGTAATGACTATAATTTTTCTTGTGCAGTATGTTTATTAATGTCCTATAACTTCCTTCCCACTCTTCTCTCTGACTTCCTGACCTACACAAAGTGCTCCAATTCATATAACCAAGTCCTAATTATATACAGCCCATATACTAAGACTATTGTCTAACATGTGTTAGATTTCTGTACTATTCCTATTATTTGCATAACAAAGATTTACATTTACACCAGCAAAATATATTACTACATCGATTACTAATTACAGTACCAACATTATACTTTGATTTATTTATTTATTTTGTAGAAACTATTTAAATACTTTACATACCGAGGTCCTGGTTTCGGACCTGCGAACGCAACTCCGGAAACCCCATACTATATACCTCTCAACTTTTAAAAGACCACTTGAGGGATTCCTTGTGCATCAATATACAGTGCTTCCGCCACGCTTCCATTGAGTCCTTCTGCGCATACGCCGATCTGTACTTCAGCGAGGAAGGACTCAATGGAGCCCGAAAGTGTGGTGGAAGTGCTGTATATCGATGTGCCTCACATAATTTATATAATATATGTAATTTTCTTTTTAAACACAAATGTAAGAACAATATGCCTTATTATATTCATTTTTACTTATACTTATACAGGTTGAGTATCCCCTATCTGAAATGCTTGGGACCATGAGCATTCCGGATAGGGGAATTTTTCGGTTTTTGGAATATTTTTTTTTAGGCATACTTACCTGTCCCCTGATGGTGTCCGGTGGTCCCTCGGCGTCCACGCAGTCCCCGGGCGTCCACAGCAGTCCTCCGGCATCTTCTCTGGGTCTCCAGCGGTCCCAGGAATGCATTGCATGAGTGTGCGCGTGCACCGGTGACGTCACCGGCGCGCGCGCGCACACTCGCGCAATGCATTCCTGGGACCGCTGGAGACCCCGGAGGCCTGCTGTGGACGCCCGGGGACTTGGTAAGTATGAAAAGAGGGTTAGGGGGGGGGGTAAAAAAATAAATAATTCGAATGATTCCAAAAATAATTCGAATAAGAGATGTATGGATACAGGATACTCAACCTGTACTACTGAAGGAATACAATGTTTCGGCAAAACATTTTAAGTTGCTGCATTATTGTAGGCCCTCTACATTCCACTAAACAAATTTCAGGGAATCTTTCACCTTAACATCATCTAATGAGTATGAAATAGCAAAAGTCATTTAATCCAATTCCTATGTTAGGAGGCATTAACCCCTTCCCGACATTTGACGTACATTTACGTCATGGTCGGGAAGTACTTCCCGACACATGGCGTAAATGTACGTCATGGCTTGTAACTGTCACTGCGTCTATAGACGCGGTGACAGTTAGGAGATGTCTGCTGTCCCTGACAGCAGACATCCCCCTCGCCGCCCAGGGGGGGCAGGGGTGCCCCCCCCGGTCGGCGATCGCTGTGATTGGCTGTTCAAATCTGAACAGCCATTCACAGCGTTTCCTGTGTTACCGGCGGCTAAGCCGCTCGGTAACACAGGGATCGGTGGTGATCGGTACTGTTAAGTACAGCACCGATCACCACCGATGAGCAGCACCCCCCTCCCACCCACCCGGCACTCACCCGGCCCGGCAGCAGGCTCACCCGGCAGGGGCAGCGGCAGGAGCGCACGCAGCGGCAGGAGCGCACGCACCCCCCTCCCCCCCCCTGCCAGCCGCAGCAGCAGCATGAGCTGCATAAAAAGTTAAAAAAAAGAATGATAATGAACTGAATTATATATATATATATATGTGTGTGTATATATATATATATGTGTGTATATATATACACACATATATATATATATATGTATATATATATATATATATATATATGTGTGTATATATATATATATATATATATATACATACACATATATATATATATATTTATATATACACATACATACATATATATATATATATATATATAAAGAAAAGGGGTGATTGGAGTGCGCAACCTAATTGTCTCTATGGTCACGTATATGACATGTACCACCCAGTTTGTCCAATCAGTACTCAGAAGTTCTTTCTGAAGATATTTTCTGTATGTCCAATATTGAATTTGTTTGCAGTAATCATGCGATTTTCATTTTTGAAAAAACTTTATTTCAAAAAGCAACCCTATATATATATAGATATTCCCGACATATGACGTATATATACGTCATGGTCGGGAGGTACTTCCCGACCGAAGACGTATATATACGTCATGGTTTTAAACTGTCACCGCGTCTATAGACGCGGTGACAGTTTGGAGATGTCTGCTGTCCCTGACAGCAGACATCCCCCCTCGCGGCGATCGCTGCGATTGGCTGTTCAAATGTGAACAGCCAATTGCAGCGTTTTCTGTGTTACCGGCGGCTAAGCCGCTCGGTAACACAGTGATCGGTGGTGATCGGTGCTGTTAAGTACAGCACCGATCACCACCGATCGCCAGCCCCCCCCCCACTCCCACCCGGCAGCCCCCCTCCCTCCCACCCACCCGGCTGCCGCAGCGCCAGCACCCCTCCCACCCCCCCGCCAGCCGCAGCGCCAGCCCCCCTCCCAAAGCTGGTGACCAAAATGGGGTCACTTGTGGGGGGGTTCCACTGTATTGGTGCTTCGGGGGTCTTGCTAATGCGACATAGCACCCACCATTCATTCCACCACCAAATATCACTCCTTCCCTTCTGAGTCCTGCCATGCACCCAATTGGTATTTTTTGGTCACATGTGAGGCATTGCCGTACTCGGGAGAAATTGGGGCACAGATTTTGGGGTGCTTTGTCTCCTTCATTCCTTGTGAAAATGAAAAATTTTGAGCCAGAACTGCATTTTTCTGTAAAAAATTACATTTTTTTACACAAAAATGCAGATCTGGCTCAAAATTTTTCATTTTCACAAGGAATGAAGGAGACAAAGCACCCAAAAATCTGTGCCCCAATTTCTCCCGAGTACAGCAATGCCTCACATGTGACCAAAAAATACCAGTTGGGTGCATGGCAGGACTCAGAAGGGAAGGAGTGATATTTGGATTTTGCAGCACAGATTCTGGTTGAATGACCCCCGAAACACCCATACAGTGGAACCCCCCCACAAGTGACCCCATTTTGCAAACTACACCCTTCAGGGAATTCATCAAGGGGTATAGTGTACATTTCAAACCCCCAGGGGTTTCACCAATTTTGATACAACTGAGCTGTGAAAATGAAAAATTAATTTTTTTCATTTTCACAGCTCAGTTGTATCAAAATTGGTGAAACCCCTGGGGGTTTGAAATGTACACTATACCCCTTGATGAATTCCCTGAAGGGTGTAGTTTGCAAAATGGGGTCACTTGTGGGGGGGTTCCTAACTTTTAGCATCTTATGGTGCCTAGAAACCTACATGGTGCCTAAAAAATAATCTCATAAAAAGGAGGCTCCAAAATCAAGTAGGTGCTCCTTCTATTATGAAGCCTGTGGTTTGGTCACCGTGCACACTAGGGCCACATATAGGATATTTATGAAAACCAAAGAATTGGGGGAATCAATTTTTAGTCACATTTTTCTAGTAAAATCTGCTGTGTTCCTTAGAAAAATGTATTAAAATTGAAAATCTGCAAAAAAAATGAAATTTTGAAATTTCACCTACACTTTGTTTTAATTCCTGTGAAACACCTAAAGGGTTAACAAACTTCCAAAATGCTGTTTTGAATACTGTGCGGGGTGCAGTTTTTGAAATGGCATCATTTATGGGGGTGTCTCACATACAAGTCCCTCAAAGTCACATCAGAACTGAACTGGTCCCTAAAAAAATCAGTGTTTGAAATTTTCTTGAAAATTTGAGAATTTGCTATTCATATTTTAAGCCTCCTAGTGTCCAAAAAAATGAAAATGAGGTTGAAATAATGATGGCAACATAAAGTATACATATGGTCTATGTTAGTTATTAACTATTTTGAGTGGTAAGATTATTTGTCTCACAAGCAGAAAATTTAACATTTTGCAAATCGCAAAATTTTCCATTTTTTTACGACATTTTGGTATTTTTCACAAAAAAACACAGACTGTATCGACCAAAATTTACCACTAACTTGAAGTACAATGTGTCACGAGAAAACAATCTCAAAATCACTGGGATAAGTAAAAGCAAAAAAAAGTTATCCCCACTTAAGTGATACATGTCAGATTTGAAAAAAAGGGCTCTGTCAGGAACGCAAAAACTGGCTCTGTCAGGAAGGGGTTAAAAAAAAAAAGCAATAAGGGACGTTGCCACCTGTCCCAGAAGGAACAAGAAAATTTAGGAATTAATCCCTAAAAATCTCTGGAGTTATCTAGCATATACCAAAAATATATGTGCATGAGTAGAAGTGCATTACAGTTAGAGAAATGTTTAAACTTTAAAAAGAACCATAGTCAACCAAACCAGAGGAAGGGACAGGGGGGTAAATTGTGAATGGGCACATTCGCCTAAATAGAAAAATTATGTTGTTATACAATGATTAGCCATATCATAATATTTGCAAAGCAGCTTTTAATTATAAAGATAATCCATCCATCCTCACAGAAAACAAGTAAAAAACATAAAAGTAAAAAACTGTTAATATTAGCCATTTAACCTGAAAAGGGAAAATTAAGTATCACATATGCAGCAGAATAATTTGCTTAATAGATAAATGGTTACCAGACTCTCGACTAGATTTATAATGCTTAGATTTCAGAAAATGTGATTCAGATCTGGGGTGCTTAGAAAGGGGGGTGCTTAGTGGATGTAAAACTCTGAGCATGCCGCTGCTGAAGAAATGATCACTGGACACACTGAGTAGGTTCAAATTTTATAAATAAAAAGCAATAGTACATATAGATTATGCATTGATAAAAAGGCATCAGAAAGCCATATATATCATAAACATTCTAAAAATAGAAGTAAAGATGAAAAGTAAATACAGACTGATCAGTATAATACAGGTTGAGTATCCCTTATCCAAAATGCTCGGGACCAGGAGAATTTTGGATAACGGATTATTCCGTATTTCGGAATATTTTAATATTTCAATTATGTATTTTGAAGTATCTTGCATTTATGCTGTATAAACATATAATATACACACAAATATATTTTATTACCACATAAAATACACACAAATATATTTTATTTGTTCAAAAAACAAGGTTTCAAAACGTGCAACAAAATGTGTGTACTATCTCAGCACTGAATTTGAATGCCAAGCAATCATTGTCTTGCACATATATAGTGCCAGTTACATATCATGTCCCCAGTGATGCTGTTACAAATGTCCCCAGTGAGTTTTTAGCAAAAACAAAAAAAAAATTCACTTTCTGGAATGTCTGGTTTTCGGAATAATTCGGATAACGGATATTCGAAAACGGGATACTCGACCTGTATCACTTTTGCAAAAAAGGACTCTATGGCCCTTATTCTGATCGGTGCGGCCCGATCAGAATATGCGGCCGCAACCGTGCAGGCGAATCCCCGCCTTCCATACGGATCGCCACCTGCCGTCCGTATGCGGATATGTGGCGATCCGCATGAAATTGGACGGGGATACGCCTCTTCCGTCTTGGGAGCAGCCCCTGCATTCGATGGTCACCGAACATCGAATGCAGGGCCGCACGCTCCACCAGGTCCCGCAACACAAGACCACACGGACAATGGCAGCTGACATCCGGCGATGTCAGATGCCCGCCCCGTACCCACGCGTCACGGCCTCATTACCATGCATACACCCCGCGTTTGCATGGGAACGCCCATGAAACGCGGGGCGTATGCATAGGGTAATGAGGCTAAGTAGCCCCTCACGCCCCTCTACGCCCCCTGTGCGGCGTATAAAGAATCCGTGCGGCGAAATCGCCTGCACATGCGCAGAGTGACCTCTGCACATGCGCAGACGATCAACATCGGCGGTCCGTCCGCATGCGGGAATTTCCGCACCGATCAGAATAAGGGCCTATATATAGATTTGTTAGGTGCAGTCAGTAATGGGTTAAGCACAGTCACTGATGAATGTCAGCAATAGTGGGGTTAATGGATTGGAGAGATGGGGGGGGGGGCTAATGGTATAAACCATAAGAACCCCTCAATCTAGTACCTGGCGCTTTTAATTATAAAAAACTGTATATAGCTATTTTAATAAGAGAATGTTTATATAGAGCTGCAGCAATGTAACTGTGAGCAGCCGTTTACTCGGAAAAAAAGAGACAAAGAATTTATGCAAATACGTTGCGCTGCAAATATTTGGTGTTAAATGCTGTGCACAAAAATACCGGACTCACTGATCAACATAATATCTTTATATATGCATAATCAAAAACCATAAAATATACGAACAAACACATTAAATAATGCTAATACATTTAAAAAGTCACATCCAATGCACTCAATTTCAGCTGATATAAATGTTCATACTTAATACCTCCAATGACAATAGGGTGCCTTAGTAAATCAGGTTTAGCAGCGAAATTCCCTTTCCTTGCTGTTTTAGCGTGTGAGCAAACACGCAAGAACCACAGTTCAATTAGCAGCAGATGAGGGGTTAATAAGCAGGTATAGTTGTTAGTTTGCTGGGTGTTGGGTTAATTAGCACAATGGTTGTCATCCAAACACTCGCTGTATTAAAGCTGAAGTTAGTTGGCAAGCTTTGAGTCCCCGTATAGGGTAAATGCAGATGAAAAGCACAAGCAGTTATATGATTGCCTTGATATAATGAAAAGGCCGAATAGTCACCTCATTTAGGACTGGTTCATGCAGCTTGTTGAGACGGCATATGGCTGGCGTGGGTGCCGAACGCTGGCGGAAGATGGAGGGTTCAGCCTTTTTAGTGTGAGGAGGCTGTACACCGAAGAACCAGGCCATCCCCACCATTGAAAACTTCTGAGTGTGGCACGACTGCAGGGATTCGCCTCAAGGTTAGCTTGTAGCAGAAATTAGGCCAGTTTGCATGTAAGCAAAACACGCATTTAGCAGTCAGCTGGCATTAATGGGTCAAAGCAACAGGCTTGATTTGCTTAGCAGTGACAGATGTAAAGTATTATAGCTCACCCACAGTCTCTCAATGCAATTGGTAGAAGAGATGGGGAACCCAGCGGGTAGTGGGCTCAACCCTTTAGATGACAGCGTGTGCCATGTGATGTTTGCTCCAGGATAGAAACAGGCACCCAGGTGGCTTTCTCAGCGGCTGATGGTTGTTACAGCGTGTGTCACCTGATGTTTGTGCCTAGATGGAGGAGGGCAGTCGGGCGGCCTTCCCAGTTGCTGTTCATTATACACGTAAATGATGCCGGACAGAGACCTGCTCACAGGGGAGGAGGAACGGCAAGCCGGCTGGTGGTAGAAGGGGATAAGTAGAAGTGCGAAGAATCCAAACGTGATAGCGGAAGTGACGTCAACATGTTTAATTTCTATGGCAACCAGAACCTTTTTTAAGACGGATTGAGACTTCCACTGATAGTGCTATTTAAAGGCTAAAAGTGCATCCAATGGCAATCAATTGATCACATTTATTAAGCAATTACATTATATACATAAATTACCAGTGGGTCCAGTGTCATAAATAATATAAGAATTATACGTACAATGCAGATAGACACTATACCTTATCATAGATCCTATATAAAAGCATAAGAATAGGAAAGAAGCAATTTACTCCTAGTCGGAGATCATTGATTTCGATCAACAATATTAATTAGTCAGCAAAACCAGTATAATGGAAACATTATGTTTTTATTGGAAATTTTTTGTCAAAATAATAGGGGGTACAGAAGAGAAAAAATGGGGGGGGGGGGGTGACAGTGTAGAAATACAGTAAATGATAAAAATAACAATTATCACATATATCATATCAGACCAGGTGCTACTGGGTCTACACAGAACTGTAAAAGCACTATTACAATTTAACCCATCATATGAAAGACTTCCTTCCAGAGAGGCCGCAGAGAGGGGCACGCCCAGAATATACTGTATGATAAATATCCTCAATGTTTCCACATTTTTTCCAACACAAGTTACAGGTCGATGGCCAAATCCTATGCAGCCTATCCGCGTGAAATAGGCCCTTTGGATAAGCTTAAAAAACATTTCAGAATGATTTATACAGCGAGAGATCCCAAAACAGGACTTAAATATATCCTCCAAGTCCTCTTCCTCCAGGGTTCTGTTTAAATCTCTTTACCACATAGTTTGCGAGTTCACTTTGTGCCTACCCCTTGAAGAAAGTTAATGTGTGTACAACCATGATATGCCCCCTTTATGTGAAGGGGCGCTAGCCTTAATTTTAAGGAAGGCAGGGAAAGCCGTTTTTTTAGAGGACATAGGAATTTGACTGGAGCCAGCTCCTTATCTGCAAATATATAATAAAGTCCTGTCTTGGGATGTTGAAGTTGTTTTGTAGAAGAGTGAAGGACACTAAATTATTAATTACAGGACCCAAGCAAGCTACTGCAGAAGGTCATCACATCACATGTAGACTGCAGACAGCACATACATGGCAGCATTGTGGAGGCAAAAAATTATGGGAGAAGTCTAAAATAATAGACAATTCAAAAGATTTTTCAGACTCCTTGAATCACTGACTGAGATTAGAAAAGTCATCAGCCTGATGGTCAGCAACATGGAGTCGCGACCCCATGCTGAGAAGGTCGGGACCCACTTTGGGGTCAGTACCCACAGTTTGAGAACAGCTGCTCTAGCCTAATTAAGCATACATTAAGCATAATAGGTTTCAATATCTGGATAAGCAACTCCCTTGTCTAGCTTAGAACAAAGCAAAATTTTCTTAGCAATTTTAGATTTGGCCCCTTTCCAAATGTATTTAGCCAAAATGTTACTACATTTGTTCATTATAGATTTTTTTTGGGGGGGGGGGGGATCTCGGGATGGATCTAAATAGATACAGTCATTTCTGTAGCAATACCATTTTAGCCGCCGCGATTCTCCCAAGCAAAGATACATCATGCAACATCCAGTCTCTCGTCCGCTCCGCAAAGGCCATCAATAGAGGACTATAATTATATTCAATAATGCTTTTTTCCGATGTCAAGGTAATCCCTAGGTATTTTAGTTAAGGGGTCTGCCATGAGTAATTATACTGTACATCTCTTTCAGTTCAGTGTCAGTTTCAGGTGGAAGACCTAGAGCAAGCATTCCCAACCACGGTCCTCAAGGCACACCAACAGTGCAGGTTTTAGTGATATCCAGGCTTCAGCACAGATGGTTTAATCAGAATCACTCAGATACTAATTAAGTCACCTGTGCTCAAGCCTGGATATCTACAAAACCTGCACTGTTGGTGTGCCTTGAGGACCATGGTTGGGAATGCCTGACCTAGAGGGAGGGCCTCTGTTTTACTAGTATTTAATTTATAATACTAGACATCTGAATATTCCTGTAGTACCCCATGAAGGGCAGGAAGAGAGTTTAAAGGGTCTAGGATACATAAGAGGGCGTCATCGGCAAAAAGACTAATTTTGTGGAACGAGTTGCCAATAATTGGGCCCCGTATAGAGTCATTACATTTGTTACTTTCAGCCAGAGGCTCGACAGCTAATGCAAAAATTTAAGAAGAGAGCGGGCACCCTTGCCGAGTTCCATTACAGATTTTGAAGCCTGAAGGGGAACATCCATTAGTGAAGACAGTAGCAGAGGGGGAAGAGTAGAGAGCCAAAATAGAGTCTAATATCCTTTCATGAAATCCAAATTTTTCTAAGGCATGTTGCATAAACCCCCAGTGAAGTCTATCAAAGGCCTTCTCGGTGTCTAATGACAAGACCAAAAGAGGAGCTTTCTTTATAGAACAGAATTCGATAACATCCAACATCCTGCGCATGTTGATTGTGTTTATTGAGGGAAGGGAGTAATGGGCTAATGCGATTAGCAACTAATTTAGCATAGAGTTTCAAGTCCGAATTAAGAAGTGCGATAGGCCTATAGTTTTGGACAGAAGTTTAGAGTTTACCCGGTTTAGGCTTCAAAGGCCTCATTAAAAACTTTGAGAAGCACCGGGGGCATAATTGGGTTTTAAAGGTCTTATAGAAATTAGAAGGGAAACCATCTGGCCCAGGGGCCTTATCATTAGGTAGGGAGTCAATACCACATTGGACTTCTTCTAAAGACCAGGGGTTGTTAAGAAACAGACAGGACTCAGAGGACAGCGCAGGGAGGTTGATCCCATCCCAAAGCTCTTGGTCGTCTCAGTACACAGTTGAGAAGTGGAAGGATCTTCCTTTAAGTTATAGAGTTTGGAATAATACTCTGAGAAGACATTGGCTATCTCATTTTGGTCGAATATCTTCGACCCATGGGCAGAATAGATCATATGTATTTTCTCTCTGGCTCTCTTACCCCTCAGCTTTCTAGCCAAGAGTCTATCCGCACGATTACCAAGTTGATAAATCTTTTGGTTCAACTTACCAACATTACATTGGACCGCTGCCAAATAGTGACTATTGACTCTGTCTCTTGCGTCATTTAGTGACTTGAAGAGAAAAAATGGGTTGGCTTAATGAGCGGCTTCTAGTGAAGTGAGGTCTAATTCCTCTTATGCCAGGGTTCTCCGATAGTCCTTTTTAAATTTGGCAGCAATTTGGATTGCCGAGCCACGAACAACTGCCTTAAGGGCGCACCAATGGGTAAAACTAGAGTGTCTTCAGGGGAATTCTCCTGCAGGTAGTGCCCTATTGACGATTGTATCATCTGCCGAGCCTCCGGCTGAACAAGACCCTGACTAACCAAACACCACGGGCCCGGGGCAGTCTTCCTATTGCTTATTTCACACTTCATAGATAATGGAGAGTGATCCAACCAGGATTGGGGAGGATTCTACCTTTGTGGAAAGAGTCGAGACAGTTTGTCTGATATAGCTAAATCAATTCTAAATCAATTCTTGAGTAAGTGCCCTGAACATGAGAGTAAACTGTATACTCTCCATATACTTCTGTAAGGAATTTTACAGAAGTATAACTAATGCCCCTTTCGGACCGCACTTAAAAACCGTTATTTTGCCGATTTTTAACCGTTTTAAAACGGTTATCTGTGCGGTCTGAAAGGTGCAGGACCACTTTACCGTTTTACAAAAGCCGATTTTGTAAAACGGTTAAAAAGGAGGGTCATACCCGTTTCAGAACCGGTATTTTGGCATCAAAATCGGGTCTGAAACGGTAATTAGGACCCAGCCAATAATGGACTCCATATAATGAAGAGGTCGTCAAAGAAACGGCCATAGAGGACCAGATTCTCTCTATAATGGCCGCCCCATATTAGTTGTTCTTCGAGGCGGCCCATATAGAGGTTAGCAAAACTGGGTGCAAGTCTGGTTCCCATGGCCGTCACAAGTAGTTGACAGTAGTGGGGATCTTCAAAAATAAAATAATTATGAGTGAGGATAAACAGAATGGATTCCAGAATAAACTCCTTTCTCACTGAAGGAATATCACCATCCAAGTCCAGATAATAGTTAATGGCTTTGATGCCTTTATCGTGTGGAATATTAGTGTAGAGTGCCTGGACATCAAGGGTGAGGAACGCCCACCCGTCCATCCAGAATAATTTGCTTAATAGATAAATGGTCACCAGACTCTCGGCTAGACATATATTGCTTAGATTTCAGAAAATGTGATGCAGACCTGGGGTGCTTTTTTTTTTTTTATAATAAACTCTCCCATTATAGCAACAGCTCTGACTAAAATTATTATTAAAATAATTTTGAACACCCTTTTTGCATTAATTTAATATTACCTGAAAGGGCATGTTTTGTGAAAAACTGCTCCAAACCTTTTGATTCATATTTTTGTTCGTAACCAGATCCCATACTTATAATAGGAAATGCGATCTAGCCAAATTTACAAACAAAAAAAAAAAAACAAGTGCAGCATGCCATGTGATAATGATGGCGAATTACAGGGTACATTGCAAATTCCCTACCAAGGCACAGCTTTATCTGCCCCTAGCAAGAGAGGACCGGACCAGTGTGATCAGCTATGTGTTTTTTCATTGGTGAGTGCTGACAATTATCATAGCTTCCTGCTGCTCCTGTGACCCCCCTAGTGCAGTAAAGCGATTCTGCAAAGTGGCAGCTCACTTTACGGTGCTGGAGGTCACAGAAGTAGGAAGCATCTGTTGACTGGCAGCCCTTCAGGGGCTTCATTCAGCAATCCCCAGGGTAAGTGAGTATGATCTGCAGTTGGGGGCATCAAGATGGGGAGTGCTGGTGGTAGCAGCAGCTATCTCATTGTTGGCAAATGCACAGCACATGATTGGGTTATTTTTCATAAATACCCTATAATGTTGTGGACAGTGCTTCCTTGCAAGCTCTCTCCCTGCATGCAATAAATGATCTGTGGCATTGCGAATTGGGACAATATTGTCATGTCAAATCTGCATCCTCGTCTCTGAACTGTCCTTTGTTCCCCACATTCAATCTGTCTCCAGTCATGTTACATCTAAAAAACATATGCAAAATACAACCCCATTTCACACAAGACTCTACTAAATCTCTTATCCATGTACTCATTATAAACCGCATTGATTTTTGCAATATTTATTTATTTTATTTATTAACAGTTTCTTATAAAGCGCAGCATATTCCGTTGCGCTTTACAAAGGAGACAGTGATACAACAAACAGGGTATTTACAGACAGACAAAAGGTAGGAGGGTAGGAGAGGTAGTTGGTAACTGGTTACCGACTGGTGTAGGGGGTGCAATAGATATGAGGCGCTTTGCCAAGCAGCAGTGTGAGTAGGGGGTAGTCAACCTCCTATTGGGTACAGGAGAATGCAAGGGGATACACTGCGCTATGCAATAAATTATTATACTAATGAAATAATATTAATAAAATAATAAGGAAATGTGTGCCAATTGGATAAAAATAACACTGGTTTAATGAACATCAGACATAAAATATCATTCTAAAAAGTGATGGAAATGGGTACTAAAAAAAGGGGTAAAAAATGTTCCATTTCATACGGTACCGTACTGAAGAAGTCCACTGTTGGGTGGGTCCGTTCCTATAGTGTCTCCAAATAGGTAACTGATTGTATTTTGTATCCAGTACGTCCAGAGTTCAAGGTGATAAAGCCAGGCACCTGGCGAACTGCGTTGGTGAACCAAGAGGGTACCCCTATCCAGTTCTGGACTTTACCAATATCCACTTTTCAGGATCCGGACCAGTCTCCATTCTTTCATCCCTACGTAAACTATGGGCACCAGTTGGTAAATTCATCAAAAGCCCTTCCATGACCCAGCCCGGACGGAGGCTATCCGCTATAAGCAGGAGAGTGCTTCTCCACAATTAATACCTACCGCGGGCGGACTCTGGACGTACTGGATACAAAATAAAATCAGTTACCTATTAGGAGACACTATAGGAACGGACCCACCCAACAGTGGACTTCTTCAGTACGGTACCGTATGAAATGAAACATTTTTTACCCATTCCCATCACTTTTTAGAATGATATTTTATGTCTGATGTTCATTAAACCAGTGTTATTTTTATCCAATTGGCACACATTTCCTTATTATTTTATTAATATTATTTCATTAGTATAATCATTTATTGCATAGCGCAGTGTATCCCCTTGCTTTCAAAAGGTAGGAGGGCCCTGCTCGCAAGCTTACGATCTTTAGTCTCCTAACTGGTCTTCCCAGGAACAGACTCTCGCCAATGCAATCCATTTTAAATGCTGCTGCTAGGCTGATCTTCCTAGCAAGTCACTCATCGTCTGCTGATCCGCTCTGCAAGTCCCTCAATTGGTTACCTGTGTTTTACCATATCCAATATAAAACCCTTCTACTAGCATATACAGCTATTAACCATACTGCACCAGCATATATCTCTTTATCTTTTTACACAAAATATCTCCAATTTCGACAACTCCGCTCTGTACAATATCTGTGTCTCTGCACGGATCACCAGCTCCTATTCACTATTACAGGACTTTCATCAGCTGCTCCCACCCTATGGAATGCCCCTTCCACGCACAATAAAACTCTCCACTTCCCTGAAAACTCACCTCTTCAGGCAAGCCTATCATATTTAAGTTCCATACGCATAACCCTCTGAGGCACTTATGTATTATATATAGCTTCCCTTCTACAAGCTATGCTATTACTGGTGCCTGTCCTTGGGTTTCCCTCCTATATTCCTATAGATTGTAAGTTTGTGCAGGGCCCTCTTACCTCCAAGGGCAGTATTCAATGACAATACTCGGCATGTGCATCGAATACTGTTTAGGATTCGCTGCATAGTCGCCGTGTTTTGGAGGGCTGGAGCCTTCGCTGCCAGCCCTCACTGTCACTGTATTCAACGCCACAGGGGCTCGCTGCCCCTGACAGTGATTCTTAACCCCTGCGGCGGACGCCGCAGGGAGCTGGGGGACGGCGGCAGGCAGGGAGATGGAAGCCTCCCTGCCTGCACCGGACACTGTGGGACAGAAGCAGGGGAGCTAGCAGGGGACGCGTCTAGGGAGCCACTTGCACTGCTCCCGATTGTGCATATGTAATGATCGGGAGCAGTGAATATAAGAATATCTAATGAGCGGCTCTCAGCTCCCGGCCCCCTGCTGGCTGTTATGTGTAAAAAAAAAATTTTCTTAATTAAATATATATTCATGTGCTGTAAGATTAAAAATAGCATTAAAAACAGCACATTTTTAAAAAAAAAATTTACACGGTGACACAGCGAAAATCACTTAGAAAGCAATTTGCCATCTGATCATTGAATACACTCATGGCGAATCGCATTGAAAAACCACAACAAATTGTGGTGACTATCAGGCGATGAATTGTCCGTCATTCACTGTTCGCCTTCGGCAAATATTGCACGTTGAATAGGGTGATTCACTTTTTCAGTAAAAAGATTCACCTTAGAGCATGAAAATAGCAACCATTCGCCATAGAACATGGCAAATCAGCCTCATTGAATACTGCCCCAAATCTGTCTGTTGTTACACAATTTGTTTTATCTCTGTTTACAATTGTAAAGCGCAACGGAACCTGCTGTGCTATATAAGAAATAAATAAATAAATGTCTTTTAGTACATGGTTAATATATCTGTAAAAGGCATAAATGATAGTAAAATAAATAATTGCTATAGAAAGGCAACACCATTAAATGTAGTATGGTTCAACTTCCAATACTGTTACTTAAGAAAGACCTTTAGCAGTGCACTCGTTTTAAAACTCTCGCACTTCAAAGAGCTGCTTTATGTAGAAAAGCCTATAATTCATGTACTAGACTGTGTAATATATTATTTTGATTTTTTTTTTGTAAATAAAGACTAACACAACTACTGGTTTCAAGGTCTACAGGAAATGCTTCTGGTAGGCTTATTTATCTTTTAACTGACATTTGTTATCCACGGATTAGTTTAGCAGGCCCTTGTAATTATGGTTGCTTTTCCATTTGTGGCTATCTGCATGAGGTCGGTGGATCTTAAAATTACAGAATGGCCACCCTTGAAAAAGTAGATTGAATCAGCTACATCATTGAGAGCACTACAGTCAGACGATTATCCTGAAAAATAAAACCTGGTAGCCAAAGAGGTTTATGCTTTAAGCTTCATAGTCACTTTTCGGCTCCTTGGGTAGTTAGAAGGTCAATAAAACCCGGGTGGCCTCATATTAATGCTTTCCAGTTAAGTCAAATGTGTGGTGGCTCTCACAGAATACTTTTTAGAAACTGTTCATTTGAATTCCAGTACTCTTTTCAGTCAGCTCTTTCAGAGACTCTTTGTTCTGTTTTGTTTGAAGTCTATTTGTACCATGGAAAAAGCTTGCAACATTTCCTATTATTAGAATAAAATGATCTTGACATAACAAATCCTTTAACTAATCTCCTTACTCTACTTTATTTCTCCTTATCTGTGCTTTCATTCATAGAGGAGGCATTTTTGCAATGTGTGTCACTGTCATGGAACCACGCTGGCATTTCTATTTGAGAGCTCCAGATGTGAATGGCGTTCTGATCAGTGAAAGATGCACATGCAGGAAAAATGTTCAATGTACTAAAGCTAGAATGAGATAGTTAGCATTTTAATTAAATCATTTTAAATATGTCTTAAAACATTCTAAAAGCTAAATATAATGAGAAAGTCTGGTTACAAAACTATGGCTGGCAGGTACAGATGTATGAAGCCCCATAAAACATTGCAAATAGTTTTTAATATGACCTGAAAATTCAATGAGTATTTTCTTATGTCTAACTGACAAATTGTGCCTACTCTCCCACTTTATGTAAGCCACCTGATAATATCTGTAAGTGAAAAGAAGGGGCACATGTTACGTCTGCCCCACCTGCAGTGAACATGGTTTTGTCCATCTAAGAAGGAATTTGTCAGAAAGAGTGAACCAAAATAACCCCCCAAAGGGAGATAAAACTAGAACCGGTACTTGAAAGTTATTGTTTCTTTTTATTCATGGTTTCCGTTATTTTCATTTAAACTTTGTATTTTGGTTGGTGGAGTGTGTTTTTTGCTAGAAATATTAGATTTTTACTTATTTTTTTTGGTAGTTTTCCTTTATATTAATAGTTGCTAAGATGGCAATTATTCTACCCTGGAAAGTAGCTTTGCTCTAGCTGGTGTCTATGTCCAAAACTGTAGCGCTTCCCCTCGTGTGGCACACTGTGCGCGCCATGCTTCGGGCACTATTATATTCTTAATCTGAGGGTAGTAATAGATCCCTCTATTGACACCCATTTGTTTGCAAGCAGCCAATCCTTGTATGACCTTTGTGATAGTCCTATCCACACTTTGTATATTATATTCTAACTCTATGTCCACTTGGATCGTGAAGTCAGTTTAAAAAAAAATCATGAAAAATGCATGGCGACATATACATGTGTCGACCAATTCTGTCAATGTTGACATAAAACCAGTCGACATGTTTCATGTGTTGACCTATTGACTGTCGACCTAATTACTGTCGACCATTCGACCGAATCCAGACAAGTAATAGTTCAACAGGGTCAAAAGGTAAGCATAGAAAATGTCATTATGAAAAAGGTTGACATGGTCAAAAGGTAGACAAAGGAAAGGGTCAACATGAGGTTTTCATATGGTTTTGGTGTCAATGTCGATGCCTGTTGACATGGACCCCCAATTAGTGTAATGCATACCCATGCATGCTTCGGACATGGCTTACCATTCTCAGTTGTGCTCCAGTTGGATGGTAGAGTTTGAAAAATTCCCCAAATTTTTTTAAATATTGGGAATAACCCATGTCAACCTTTTCATGTATCGACCTTTTGATCAAATTGACCTTTTTCATTTTGACCCGTGGATGGTAAAGTATGAAAAAGTACCCCCCACACACCAAAAAATAAACATAATTTGAAAAACTTATATCAAACTCATGTGTCTACCTTTTTCATGTCAACCTTTTGACCATGTCGGTCTATTGCATGTCAACATTTTGTTTGTCTATATAGACACTTTAGATCTACCAACTGCAACCACTCCTCTCTGGAGGCCCATGCCTCTGACATTCTACAGAACTTCCCTACATTTGTGCCATACTACAGGCATGTAGTAAAAAAAAAAAGGGGGAACTCATGCCAACATAAAGACATACCTTCCAACTGTCTCGCTTTCCACTGGAACGTCCCATTTTTTGGGGACGTTCCTGCTTCCCATCCGGGCCAGCAGTGTCCTGCGGTGGAGTCCCCCTGTCACCTGTAAATGGACGCTGTGCGCATGCCCCAACAACCACGACTGTAGCACACTCGAGCGTCCCTCCTCGGCCATCCTGAAAGTTGGGAGGCATGATAAAGACCACGTTTTACAATAATGCCTAAAGAATGTCTTATCAATCATATCCCTCTGAACAGTTTACAGGCTCTGTTATCTCCTTCATATGAATATTCAACATCAAAGTAAAACTGATAGAATTCCTGTATTAGGGGAGTATTTTTTAGGAAAGAATGATTTGTACACAGTAAATGTAGTAGATGCTGTGCTGTGCTTCTTCTTACGAGATGACACACTAGCCAATTAAATATTTTGGTCCTATTGAATAAATCTAGGTTTTCTATAGTAGTCCCAGATCTAGGTAGGTAGATTAGATAATTGGTTACCCATAGCAACATCCCATGTGAAATAGAACTCCCATATTAGTAAATTTCCCCAAGTGACTTTGAAAGGTATCTACTTCATGTAGAGCTTTTAACCTCTTCAGTGTCAATCCCGAGAATTTTCCGGGCTGTGTCTCAATGCCCAGTCTGGCAAGCCCGGAAAATTCTCGGGATTGCCACTGTTTACAGCCGGGCAGCGCTGCTGAGTTCAATCACTGAACTCAGGCAGCTTCAGTGCTGCCAGGCTCCCTCCCCTCTGCGGCGCCTCTGGCTCCCTCCTCCTCCCCCCTCCCCTGGGTTTTGTATGAAGTCGCCGGCACCGGCTTATGACAAGCCGGCTGCCGGGGACAGGGACGTGGTGCGGGGGGGGGGGGGGGCACAGATCCGGGCAGCCGCTGATTGACAGTGCAGCGGCGCTGCTCGGACCCAGGGAGGCAGTGGTGTGGTTTTTTTAAGGGAGCGCTCCCCATACAAAATTTGCCCAGTGGGGAGCTCTCCCCCCCCCAAAAAAAACACCACTGAAGACTCCAGCACAGTCCAAAATTCAAAGAGGAGGGGTCACATCAACTGCCAGTGAGTCCAGGGCAGTGATGTCTGAGGTGGCAGTAGGCTTGGCTCCCCTTTTTGAATATTGGACAGTGGTGCAGTCCCACCTCTGTAACGGCCACTGATAAGGAAGTCCAGAAACAGAGCATTTTGTACCTAATGGAATTGGTCATGGTGGAGGGTATGCTTTAAGTATATACAATTTGTGCAATATGTAGAGGCACAGATACCTTAAGATGTTGGCAGCAGTTTTTTTTTAACATCATTCATTTTTTATTTTGTTTCAAAATAAGTATAACAGGGAGAGGGGGGATACAGAAAATAGAAAAGGGAGGGGGGAAGGATATCTCGCAAGAGTTACAACACGTGGAGCACACAATATTGCAACGTACGCAAATATATTGTGCAGACAATTTAGGAGGAACAATTTTAATAGAAGAGCCTCAACAACTGATGGGGGAAGGTAAAATCAAAAACCCACTATGATCTAGTTTGGGAATGGTGTGATCTTGGGCACAGTGTCGTTATGTTATCTGTTGTTTACGGTTCATTTAGACTAAACTGCATGGGGTTAGATTGATGAGGGTCTTTCAACCAAGCAGAACCTTCCCCGTCTGTCACATATTCATGCCATACTCTCCATTTCACCAGTGGCGAGGGTGCAGACAAAGAATATGGCAGAAATTCCATTCCATTAAAAAATGGAAGTGGACCTTGTGGAGCATGTTACTAATTTGGGGTGGTATCAGTTGTTTCCAGCATTGTGCCAGTGCAGCACATGCAGCAATACATATGTGACCAAGGACATAGCGTTGATGAGCTGCTACTGTATCTGGGTAGATATGTAGAAGATGCTAGATTTGGGGTGATTACACAGTGCTCTGAGAATTTAACCCTTAGTAGTCTGCACTGTTGGGGGACAGTCCTGGTCCCCTTATTAATGGCAGAAACAACAAAAGGGAAATGCTGGCACTCTGGGGTTAAAGTGGTCAATATACTGGTGTCTAATAGTTCCAATTAAGACTGGACTGAACAGTGATGAGGCCGGGGGCAATAACTGTGGGCTGGGTGTTGTGAATGATGTCCAACATAAATACTGCAAGTAGTGAAATAATGAAACTGTCCCACAATGAGGAGACGCTCAAATCTGCCAGACTTGAGGCTGGGGGTTCATCAGAGATGTCCCTTACATCAGGATTGGGCTGGATGTTGGTACCAGAAGAGAAGGTCAATCAGCATGCACTGATTTGCTGTTGGATGATCCGTGCAGTGGAGGTGAGGGGGCTAAATGACTAAAACGGTCGAAAAACATGTATATGCACTGAGCAATTTTCATCCCAGCGATTTTCCCCAACATCACTTTGCATACACGCTGGGCAAAAATGCCCAGTGCCCTTTTAGGAGTATATTTACTAAAGTTTGAGTTTTTAGAAGTGGCGATGTTGCCCACAGCAGTCAATCAGATTCTACTTAACATCTACCTAGCACAGGGGTAGGCAACAAGCAGCCCTCCAGCTGTTGATGAACTACACATCCCAGCATGCCTTGCATCAGTTTCCATATAGCAAAACTAAGGCAAGGCATGCTGGGATGTGTAGTTCATCAACAGCTGGGCCGATTGCCCACCCCTGACCTAGCACCTTCTAGAAAATATTATCTAGAATGTGATTGCTTGCTATGGGCAACATATACACTTCTAAAAGGTATTGCAACTTGTCCATTTAGATAGCAAAAAAAGGATATTCATTTTACTTCGGCTTTATTATACTAGTGTCTCAATCCAAACAGTTGTAGTTTGCTACACAAGTAAGCAGCTCTTACCAAACCAGAGGTACTGTAGATTAGGGTATTTTTCCTCAGCTAAGGTAGATCTGCATTTGTACAATTTATGACTCCCACCAGTATTTAGCCTTCCATATGGAAAACCATAAAGTAATTTCTGTATTGCATTTCTTCTGCACATTTGGCAGGTAGCCTGACACAGCCTTCCCAGTACCTAACCGCAACACCGCAAACCTTACAGAAACACCCTGGTCTAAAGCTTGACCTGCATCCATCATCCATCAGGTAACATCTCGTTAATGGGCCTAGGGAAACATTTTACAATTTTATCCTGTACTACTGATGGTTTTACCGTGATACACGGCATCTTTTCATTAGTGCTTAACAGTTGCAGAAAGTAATCTTCTTAAATATAGGGAGTTGCGACTGATTTTCATGTTTTTCTTCAACATTAAATCCAGTCATTCCCAATGGATTCCTCATAACCCTGGCTCTGATTATAACATGTTTTCATTCCTTGTCACAAATGTGCTTTATGTATAAGAGAAGAAGTGTGTGCCCTTTTGTTTCATTTATTTCAATGAAGGCATAAATACATATAGTTTTCAGCACATTTAAAAAATGTTTTATATTTTGGACCAAGACAATATATTTATTAAACTCCAAATAAGACATGTATTATTGACTTATATTGTATAATAATATATGAATGACCATGTTTGTGCCATTCTATTGTATCGTTTACATGAATCTACTTTATAGCTGCCGTACTGCTTACTAATGGTACCACAATGCCAGAGGTGTTACTGTAAGCCAGGTCCCAACAGTGACATGCAGATGTGACCAGGTTAATCAGAGAATCATTCCACAGTGTAACCATTGCCAGCACTTGTGTATACTTGGTTCTGGAGCATCTCTAATTATGCTAATAATAATCATTTTATTTATATAATGCTTTTCGTCAGGAGGACTCAGAGTGCTTTTAAAGTGTTTTGAGCAGCAATATTGTATGTTAAATTATCTTGCAGTCATTGCAGACGACGGTCCGACACTTAGGGGTTCATTTATTAAAGTTTCTCAAAATTAACCCCTAGGTCATAGCAACCAATCAGATTCTGTCTCTCATTTCTCTGATACATCCTACAAAATGACCGACATAATCTGATTGTTGCTATGGGCATCATCACCCCTTTAATTTTTAGAAGCTTTAGTAAATGTAACTCTTTGCCTTTTAGAACTATAAGTAATTAGTAGACTATCATAATGTAAAGTACTTTTCAGGCAATTGCAATGCACGTCTGCGTCCGCCACCCATACCTGCGTGTTGGTAATCAGCACTGTACCCTCTCCATTGTGTGATGTTCTTGGCGGTTCCCCGGGCTCTAGTTGATGTCCCACGCTGATTCCAAGCTGGTCCCACGCTGCATGGGCGCCATCATGACATGTTGTGTCACATGACAGTTTTGCTCCAATATTTTCCCTGTGACCTTGAACCTCTGACCTGTGCCTTTGATGAAGGTGTACACCGGTACTTCCTGGAGTTAATTGATGCTGCGACTGGCAGCCAATCACAGACAGGCAGGTGGGATATAGATCAGGCTTCTGGCACTTCATCCTTCCATTGAACAACTTGTCTGATCCCTGAGTGATTCCTCAGAAATCAGCGTTCTAGGCTCCAGGTTCCCTGTTCCAGAGTTACCTGTCTCAGTGCACCTGTGAGCTGCTGCTGCTAGCCAGCTCCCTGGATAACCCTTCATCTGCCAGACTATCTTCCAGCTATCTCCATCTGCAGCTTCCATTAGAAGTAGTCTGTGCCTTCCAATTACCACCAAGCAGCGATCACTACTGACTCCCAAGCCATCTATCCCGTCATCAACTCCCTAGTCGACACGGACGTCGACTCCCAAGTCAACGCTGTCTACGGCTCCCAGGCCGACACAGTCCACAGCTCCCAGGCTGACACAGTTAACAGCTCCCAGGCTGACCATCCGTGGGGTTAGACTCCGTGCCTCTGATCAGACGAGTCATGTCAACTCTCCTACCTAGTTGTGCCCACAGTGCCCAGCGACATGAACTGTCGTTACCTAAAGCGTCCTGTGTTCCAGTATCCAGAACCCTCCAGTGGCTCACTGCTGCCACAGCCAGGAACACCTGATACCTGAGCCCTGACAGTACTCTAGGGGCTAACTATACTAAGATGGGAGTTCTATTGAAGATGAAATCAACCAATCAGATTCTACTTCTTATTTATTTAGCATCTTCTAAGAGATAATAGATGAATTATTATGAATTATTTGATTGGTTGCTCTGGGCAACATCCCATCTTCAATATCAACATCCTATCTTAGTAAATTTACCCTTAGATCTTATCAATGGAAGATTTCTAAATTTATTAAACATTTGACACTTTTTATAATTACTCTTTAATATAAATCTTCAGACCCAGTACATTATATAGTGGCTTATCACTGTCTCTGTTTTTAAACATGCAGACCAGTAGAGTTTTTATCAATGCACAGGCATGAACTGGTATTCATGCACACCTGTAAGTATTGGCACAGGGAGATATCCCACTGTGAAGTTCTATGGCTAATAAAATAAGAAGCAGCATGTGACTGACCACTGCCGTGTCTTATTTCTACAAGTATTATTCAATGAGTGGCCAAGTGTAACATCAACATCCTGTTCTACAACAGGCACACATTGCACTCCTCCTTCTGTCTTGCCTGTTTACTGTATATTTCCTACAAGTAATCATTTCTTCACTGCTCTGTAGTGTTAAAAAGTGGCTATAGCACTATTATTCTAGCACTGTAATCCTGTTTCTATCTATTTTTTAATAAGTGATACATTTAAAGGTACACATATTGGGGGAAATTTACTAAGATGAATTTGTAAAAAATAGGTGTATTCGTATGCAGAAATACATCTATTTTTTACACATTCGTATTTTTGGGATTTACTATCCCGAAAATACGGCAATTCGTACACCTATGGATGGGACATTCGTATTTGTATTTACAAATACAAATGTCTACACCATCGATAGGATACGACAGGAATCACCATTCAAAAGAATGGTGGTTCCTGATTTACTAAGCAGCCGCATTGATTCCTGTCGTGTTTGGCTTTAGCCTGCACGGATCAGTCAGATCCGTGCAGGCTGCAATGTGTAAAAAAAAAAAATAGAAAAATAAATAAATAAATAAAAAAAACGGCGTGGGGTTCCCCCCCCCCCCCCCCCCCCCACAGCTGTAACCAGCACCAGGCTGACAGAGCCGGGCCGGTAATTAAAAACCAGGGAACCCGCCAAATAGGGGTTCCCCGATTTTTAACAACCAGCCCCAGGCTCCAGGTCTGGGGCTGGTTCCCAAAATACGGGGGACAAAATGAGTAGGGGTCCCCCGTATTTTAAGAACCAGCCCCAGGCCAAACCAGCCAGCAGGGTAATGCCACAGCCGGGGGGAGACTTTTTATACAAGTCCCCTCGGCCAAAGCATTAACCCCTTGACCGGTCAGCATGGCCAGAGGCCTTGGGGGAGTGGGGACCCCCCCAATAAATGGGTCCCCCCCTCCAGGATTTACCTGACCAGGCTGAAGCCTGGTGCTGTCCCCGGTGGCCGGGGAATGATTCTATTGGCCACCTAGCGGCCAATCAGGAGCCGACTCTCTCGGCTCCTGATTGGCAGCTAGGCCCCGCATGCTGGGACTTGCCCCGCATGCTGGGACTTGTGGTTCTCCAAGACCCAGCTTGCGGGGGAGGCTTGCTGGGTCTTGTTTTTTATTCTATTTTTTACACTCAAAATCAGCCCGGTGGCCACCGCTCCAGGGCCACCGGGGACAGCACCAGGCTTCAACCTGGTCAGGTAAGTCCTGGAGGGGGGTACACCTCTATTGGGGGGTCCCCACTCCCACAGGGCACCTGGCCATGCTGACCAGTCAATGGGTTAATGCTTTGGCCGGGGGGACTTATATAGGCTCTTTCAGCCTGGTGCTGGTTATGACTGTGGGGGGGACCCCACGCCGTTTTTTTATTTATTTATTTTTCTATTATTTTTTTTTACACCTTGCAGCCTGCACGGATCTGACTGATCCGTGCAGACTGCCTTTAGGAATTCGTATTAGCGGCCGTATATACGGCCGTTAATACGAATTAATACGAGGGAGGGTTACAAAGCAGTCGTCTTTGACTGCTTTGTAAATTCCCCTCCGGAACACGACTTTGCATACGACGTATGCAGTCGTATTCATTCGTATCAAGAATACGAATACTATTTTTTGTATTCGTATTCTTAGTAAATTTCCCCCATTGTCTTTAATATTTTTTTCAAATATTACCCCTTTTTCGGTGGTAATTTAAAAAAAAATACAATATTTGCACCTTTTCTTTATTGACCCCACATGAAGTCAGGGCCCGCCCCAATGCGATCCGCATTTGGCCCCAGCCCCGATGGTCAGGGTTGCCAGAGCCGGCCTTAGGCATAGGCAAACTACCAATTGCCTAGGGCATTTGGAATACCTAGGGGCATCAGCAGCTTCTGCTGATTAAAATGATATGCAGCATGCCTATATACTGTGTGTGAGCGAGGCTGTATCTGCATATGAAATAGTGTATTCATGAAAATCACTGTAACATAGCATTCCGTATGCAGGTACAGCCACAGTCGCACACAGAATATAGGCATGCTGCATATCATTTTAATCATCGGAAGCTCCTTATGTGTCCTGGTCCCATAACAATGCAAATAAGACGAATTATCAGCAAAAAATGCACCAAACGTTAGCAGAACTGGCCAGGAGCTGCATGGCTTATTGAGTCAAGATGTATGAGGAAACATCTGTATCCAAGCAGAGGCAGAGGTCACAGTGTTAGCGGCTGTGCAAGTGCTGTCTGTGGGTGGGTTGGTTGTGCAATAGTGTTCGGCATATGTGTAAGGGGCATTATGTGTGTCATGTATAAATGCATCAATAATGTGCAACATATGTGTAACAGGCATTATGTGTGTCATGTGTATAAGGGCATTTATAATGTGCAACATATGTGTAAGGGGCATTATGTGTGTCATTATGTGTATAAAGGGCATTAATAAAGGTTGGCATAATGTGTAAGGGGCATTATGGTTATAAGGACATTAATAATGTGTGTCATGTGTCCATTACTATGTGGTATTATCAGGGGTGCCGAGAGAAAGGGGTAGGGGGTACAAATTACCCAGGCCAAAGTCTGATGGAAGGGCCCAGTGGGGACCCCGAGCCCCCTCCACTTAAGTGACAGCAGCAGCTGCAGCTCTTCTCCTCTGCCCAGCACACACTGCTTTGTGCTGGGTTGCAGTGTGGCCATGGAGGTGCTTAAAATACAATATTTTCTCAGGATTTTTTTCTAAGGGTATAATGTGAATAATGTGAGGAGTAATGTACATAAGGTAAAGTTGTACTACTGTGTGATGTAACGTGAATAAGGGACACCATCGCATGATATAATGTGAATAAAGTGGCACTACTGTGTGGCATAATTTGAATTGGGGGTACTATTGGGTGGCCATGCCCCTTCCCAGCAAGAACACACCCCTGTTTGGGCTTGCTTACCGAATGTGTTCACTGTTTCTATTTAAAATATTGCGGGTTGGAGCACCAAAATGATGACTGCTATGATGAGGGTTGATGGTGCTGGGAAAGGGGAGCAGGGTCAGAGGCGGAACTAGTCGCGGTGCTAGGGGGCACCAGCCAAAATCTTGCCTAGGGCGTCATTTAGGCTAGGGCCGGCTCTGAGGGTTGCGCATGCGCATTCCTGCTCATGTGCAAAACCCAACAGCAAACAGCTTCGGCGAGTTCGGACAGGCTGCAGGTGGAGTTAAGCCGCTCGCTAAACAGTGAAGGACCGCTGCTTATCGAGCGGTACTGAATTACCCCCATAATGCAGGATTAACGACAACAGTTAAAGAAAAGTGATGCTAATGTGCTACAGAGGAGCCCATATAATTAATCTAAAATGTATTTTAAAAATAAAACAATATTCATTTAAATAAGTTATAATAAAGTTGAAAAAAATATATAACTATACCTGAATAAGGCTGTTTTAAAAAAAAAAAATATTAACATACACTTCCCTGGATAACTTTCTTTTTTTTATTGTTTTCTTTCTCTTTACTCCAGCTGATCTCTTCTCTTTCTATCAGTGACAGTGAGATGACAACTAGCAGTAATGTGCAGTACTTTTAGGAATATAGCTGTTCATAGGTGGCTTCAAGTGTAGCCACAGAATTACTGCAGGGCCATACTATATCAGTATTTAGGGCCTTATTTTGGTTCATTCTTTCTGACAAAATCCTTCTTAGATGGACAAAACCATGTGCACTGCAGGGGGGGCAGATGTAACATGTGCAGAGAGAATTCGATTTGGGTGAGTTATTTTGTTTCTGTGCAGGGAAAATACTGACTGCTTTATTTTTACACTGCAATATAGATCTCACTTTGAAGTAAAACCCCACCCAATCTAATTATCTCTGCAGATGTTACATCTGCCCCACCTGCAATGCACATGGTTTTGCCCATCTAAGAAGGATTTTGTCAGAAAGAATGAACCAAAATAAGGCCCTTAATGCAGCTGCACACATCACCCCTTAGGTGGCCCGCTACTGCATCAATCTTCACCAAGGGACCTTCAGGAAGATAGGAGGCAGCCCAAAACAGCCAATGGTGGTCTGGCTCCCCTACCCCAGCCAAGGCTCCCCTTCCCCAGGGAACTAGTTCTGAATAATTACTATAAATGTACAGTTTTTTTGGGGGGTGGGGGGTTTCCTTCTGCTACTCTCCAGCTCAGTATATTTAGTGTAAGTATTAATGTAATATACAAATTTTTTTTGCAACAACAATCATTTAAGCATAGACACATCAATATTTTGAACAAGACACACCCTTTGGAGATAGTGTGACATTCCCCCTCGATGGCGCAACGCACTTCGCATGGCGCATCTCACTGTAATCTCCCTGACTCTAGTTTTCAAAAGTAGGCAAGGGGTCATTACACTTATTGCTTCCATTCTATAAAACTAGGCATTTACAGTACAGAATGTAGGATATGAAGGATATGAAGGCAATCACTGCACTGGATTATTCACAGCAGCACAAGCAACTTCTGCATACACAGGGGTAACTAACTTTTGATGTGGGTTGAGTGAAGACAACTTGTTCCCATTAAGAATTTAACAAAAGCTATGAGTGATGGATTTCTTTTGAAACGTGCTGGGAGACTATGGTGTCAAAATCACTTCTATATAAAAGAAAGTTCATACACTCAATTTATTAAAGTTAACTTTTGCTTTGGATCAGTGTAGCCAGTGGTTGTGGCCAATTTTTAGCCAACCCAAAGTAGAAACTGCTGGTTGTCTACACATGTTCCCACCTGACAGCACATGAAAAAGAAGTACATTTTGGCACATCCAGCACAGTAGGATTGGTAGGAAGCCAAGGTTTGAGAAGCATGGAAATATATCACTGTTATGTCTGACCCCGCCATCTATCACCTACATCAAAAAAGTGTGTAGTTGAAGGGAGCAGAAGAGTGGGCAGCATCTGGTGGGGTGTACCCCCAATTTAAGGGGTTGTGAAATCATCTATCTCATTACTATGACTATTGTCTTCATCAATCTCTATGACTTTTTCATCATCATTGTTTTCTACTAATGCCTATACAACTTTTTTATTTATAAGGCGCCACAAGTGTTTCGCAGCACTGTACAAAGGAACAGTACAGGGAGACAAAACTTAGTATTACATTGAATAAATAACAAAAATAGAGTACAGGTAAAGAGCGCCACAGTTCAATACACATTACAGCTTAAATATGAGTAGTGAGGACTCAATCAACGTACTACTAGAGGCTTGTGGCCAATGATGGAGATGAGTATATGCGGACAAAGATGGTCACTGAGTATGGGGGAGCTGTGAGTGAATTGCGAAGAGCAGAGGGCTCTGACAACAGGAGGGAAGAGGGCCCTGATCTGAGGTGCTTACAATCTAGTAGTTGTAGACAGTGGTGTGGCTATGTGCCACGGTGCCCGGAGCAAGGGCATGCCCCACCCCCATTTGTAGCAGGCAGGGCCCTGCGTGTTGTAAAGTGGGCGCAGCCTAACATTATACCCCACACGTAATGCCCATTGCACATTTTAGCGAACTTTCTAATACTTATTACACATAAAGCCACATGCCATACTGCCAATTACAGGTAAGGCCACACCGTGATGCCCATTACATACTATATAACATACCATAATGCTTATTTCATACTATATAACACACCGTGATGCCCATTACATACTATATAACACTGTAATGCCCATTACACATCCGTCACATAAGTGCCACTTACCTACATGCTCATTGCTAAGAACTTCATGATCAATGCCAGGGGCTTCATGCTCGATTCCACGGGGGACTGAAATAGCTCGTTGCCAAGGGGGACTAAAATTGCTCATTGCCAAGGGGGGCTAAAATTGCTCAAAATTGAAAGGGTGAGGAGAGAGATGGAGAGAGTAGGGGAGAGAGAGAAAGGGGGGAGAGAGAAGGGGGGCAGGGCTTTGAAATGGATGTGAAAGCATGACAGGCATCACTAACAGGAGGGAAAGGGATAGAGGAAGGAGGGGGAGAGAGACAAAGGAGAGAGAAGAGGGAGGGGAGGAAGGGAGCAAGGGGTTAAATAGAGTTGTGACAGCCTGACAGGCAGGGAGGGGGGACAGCACTGGGTCTCTCTTGCAGATAAACAGCCTGGTCTGCACAGTCTCAGTGTTTGTTCTCCCCGACACACAGCACCAGGTCTTCTGCGTTATATAGATTAGTTTGTTTTTCCACGCTGTGGCTGGTCACTAGAATGTGACGTCAAGCTCCAGCTACTATGTTCCATGAAACTGTGAAGCGGCTGCAGCCTTTAATCTCCCTTACAGCTTCCGGCCGCTCTGGAGTCTGTGCTGACATTCGGCTGCCTGTGTGCAGGGGGGAGGCTGGAGCAGAGCGGCAACATTGTAAGAGCAGTCACAGCCAGCTTTCAGAGGTCAGAACATCATGACCCTGTGCCCCCATGGCAACGGCTCTTCCCTGGGCAGAGCAGGGAGCGGGTGGGAGAGGGAGCAGGCTGCACGGCTCCGGTCCCCTTTGATGTCTTGGCGCCCGGAGCTAGTGCTCCGCCTTCCCTACACCCCTGGTTGTAGATTCTATAAGATATTATTATTATATTATTTGATAATGATAATCCCCCACCTCTGATCATCACCAAACTGGATGCATTTTTTTACTGATGGTTTTTAGCGGTATAGATTTCACTACATGCACTTAAATGTCCATCCAGCATACTTAAGGTGTGTACACACTTGTACAATTTAGACTATGTATACAATTTAGACTATGTATACAATTTAGACTATCTGCATACAATTTAGACTATATAGTGCAAATCTGCACTATATAGTCTATGCAGCCAAGACTTTCTGCATGAGATCCAGATGAGATTTTGACTATGTAGTCAAAATCTCATCTGGATCTCATGCAGATTGTACAAGTGTGTACACACCATTATACTCTGGTACTTGTGTAATTTCACAGTGCCACCGCGCGCACAGTCTGTGTTTACTCTTTCTTTGAAACTTGGCAGCTTGCCAGACTGCATGGGCCCAGTCTGTGTTTACTTTTAGTTTGAAACAGCTTTCCAGACTCCTTTACTGTACTAAGCTAGCGTGCGCTTACTCTGTGTTACTGTAGTAAGCTACGTTATCTGTGAAATATCGTCTATTTTTTTGCGCTGGACTAGCGCCCCAGTCACAAACAGCGTCTGTAGTCACAAACAGAGTCTAGTTGTCCGCGGTTAGAAGTTGCGTCCCAGTCACAGTTGCGTCCCAGTCACAAACAGCGTTTCTAGTCAGAAATAGCATCTAGTTGACCTCAGTCACAAACAGCGTTGTGTAGTGTAACTGCTGACAGGTTGCTACGTTACTTGTGTAGTTTCATGGCTCCAGCATGAACTGCACTCACAGTTCATTGTGGTACCATTAACAAAGGGGGTGTCAACCTGTTAATAATGGCACCTGTCGATGTAACAGCTGTCGACTTTATTTATTCCACTATCCACGCCACCCCGAAGCGTGGCGAGCGCAGTGAGCCCCGCAATATATAATTAATTTAAAGAACAATAAAATCTAGAAATAAGTCATTCTTGAGAACAGGAAGCAGCTGCTGCATCATCACCACCACTTGGACAGGAAACAGCTGCTGACATGGATGCTGTCGGCTCTGCGTCGTCATCTTTCTCAAGTTGGGGGAACAGGGTCAGTGCATGCAGGATACGCTTAAAGGGGTCTTGTACACCAACACTCTTCCTCCAGATAAACTCCTGGAGGTACGAGTCCAGGTGATGACATGCGGTTCCCCTTTGGTGCTTATTGCACCACTTGCAAGCACCCCACAACCGTTCTATGTTCTGGGTGTGGACCCCAGTGTCAGGATCCACAAAGTGGTACTTATGATTCCCCTTCGCGTGGTGGTACCTGACCTGCTCCAACTGCTGCGTGTTACACGCCCTCCAGCAGTTGCTAAAGATGGTGGTACCTGGTTCCACATAGGCCTCAATGGCAGCCATTAGAGTGCTCGCATCCCACTGCTCCACTGCAGTGATGAAGCACTGGCCTTTCTCCCTCGAGATGCCCCCAAACAGCCACTGCTGGGGCAACATGCGGCCAACGTGGCTCTTTCTCTGGACGTAAAGGCTCTCGTCCACCTGCACGATGGTACCTGGCCCTCCAATGCGCTGCTGAGGCTGCGATAGCAGGTCCACTGTGCAGGTTTCCCTCATCAAGTTGCTATACATCACAGTTGTCTTCTGTAATATATTTAGGTGACGGTCACAGAACTTGATGCAGGTCAGCTCTTCAGCCCAGCAGTAGACAAAGCGGATCAGGGTGACAAAGCTGAGATGACACCTACTGAACCACTTTGCGGACCTGACGCTGATTTTTTTGCGGCAGCTGCGGATATGAAAGTGCCACATCCACTCACTCACACTAAGCCTCATGGGGTGCCCATTGGGGCAGGTCTGGGTGTGTGGCAGGAATTGGTGGGTCTGCAGGAATGCCACTGCCTCCTCCTCCGTCTGGGGCAGAGAGAAAATTGTCAGGTTCGCCATCATACATATCCATCTCTCACACAATCCTACTACTGACTGACTACGCTAACTGCGTACCACTCTGACTGACTACGTTACATCTGACTGACTACGTTACAATCCTACAGCTGACTACCGCTCTGTACACTCAATCCTACAACTGACTGAGTACGCTAACAGCATACCGCTCAGTACGCTAACAACGTACCGCTCAATCTGACTAATTTAGACGCTGTTTCTGACTGGGACGCAATTTCAGACTACGGTCAACTAGACGCTGTTTGTCACTACGCTAAAACTAGATGCTAAAAGTAGATGGTATTTTGCCGATTTACACAGGGGCGCCTACGCTAAGTACGTACTGCCTGCGCAGTACTTGGGTACTTTTTTACAATACACTTAATACATAAAAACACAGTCTGGCAAGCTGCCAAGTTTGTCAGTCTGGCAAGCTGCCAGGATTCACATAGTAAACACAGAGTCTGGCAAGCTGCCAAGTTTCAAAGAAAGAGTAAACACAGACTGTGCGCGCGGTGGCGCCGTGAAACTACACAAGTACCCTTACTATTTTCGCCACCCTCGGGAAGCACCATTTGTGAATGACATGTATTAAGGTGTATACACACTGGATGATGTATGCACTGAAAGATATTGGTGGCCAATTTCCCTTGAACTTTCCCAGGGTCCAGGAGGAAATATGTAGGGCATACACTCTGAACAATGTGACGGATGACAAATTATGAACGATGAACGATCTAGCTAGGGTCTATAGCTTTTTCTGAAATTGAGCTGCCTTCACAGTCGACGAACAACCGTGATGAACAGATGATGGGTACGTGCATCGTCATTCGTTGTTCATAGCATACACACTCAGAAGGGCCAAACGATATTGGTAAAATAATCGTAGAGTGTGTATGCACCTTTACTAGATTTATGGGTGGCTAAACAATCGCCAGAGTTATTGTAACCATGACATCAAAACCCAGGCTTCTGCCAATCTAGAAACACCATTTCATGAGACTGGGTAAAAACTATAATGGTCCGGACCCTAGAACACTGGACCAGATTTCAGCAGCAATCCTTGACACTGAGGAGATGTCACCTGTTCAAGTCTAGGAAGGGGGAGGGGTCCTGTCCAGAGGGTGTATGCCATAGTGCCAGCCATCTCTAGGCCAGACATAATATCTAGGAAAGTCAGGCCCAGTAAAGTGCAGGACTCCCAGGAATCCTTACAGCACTATGGCTATTCTCCATAACCCTGGTTTAGGGTTAATGAATATTGTTTCAATGATATAACATTTTTGTACTTTACTGGTATATTAGAGGTCCAGTAAGCCCTTTCATGCCCAGTATGAATGGCTGCCAGGGCATTACTTGGCATCCAGCGTCTGCCGTACACACACACCCACCATGTAAAAAGTTGTTTATTAAATAAACTCTCCCCCCACACACTCTTATTCACTGTTTAATTACTCACTTAGATCCATATAAAAATTTGGAACAGATTATATTAAATAAAGAGCATTCACATACATTAAACAATCCTTAAATATGTATTGGGAACATATCAGAATAATCATTACTGTAGGTTTAACAGTAACATAAAATAGACATGACATGATAATAATAGGTATTATAGAAAACATCTGGAATGACACACTAAAATATTTTTTACTTTACATATGGCATTTTTAATACCATTCAAACTGTTCTCTATGCATTTGCTTTGCAGTGTCTGTGACCATACCATATGTCAGTAAAGTCCAAGTGGAAAGGTTCCCACAACCAGCACCTTGGACTCTGTTTATTTATGCGCTCACCCTTAAATTTCCTAACACAGTTTCAAATGATTTAGACATCTGCTTGGTTGCCTGTCAGTATATGGTAGTGTAATGTGCTTTTTTTTTTTTTTAAATAACATAATACGCAAATAAAATGTATACAAACAGTTAAAGCAATATTCTAAAATGAATCTATAGCACTATACAGGCATATAATATACTTTATTTAAAGTTACAATTGTTATTATTAATTGTTATCATTTTAGTGTGAGACACTTTGGGAATCCTCATGTTCACTTTATTTCTTTACAGTTCTCTGTGGGTGGTGATCCATTTCCCCCTGCTGAGTTCCTCTTGATGAGTTACTGTAGCTGATTGGAAGGTGAGGGGTAGGGATGGCCATCAGTGCAGACGCCATTGATGGTTGCCATTCTGTACCCAGCCATCGATAGTGGCAAACTATTTGATGGATAACCATCAATAGTTTTAGCTATCGATGGTCAACCATTATATGTGACTAAATGGCCTGTGGGCCAATCAGTACTCGTGGGCGGGACTTCCAGGTGTCAGGGGGGCTGAGCTATGCTCTGTGATCCAGGCACCTTGAGGAAAAAAAAAGAAGGAAACATTGTTTCACCTTTGCCATCAATGTAGGGAAACTATCTGGTACTCCCAAATCCATGGCAAAAGTATTCGACATCAGCCACAAACCATCGATGATTTTAAATCATCGATGGTCGATGGCCATCCCTAGTGAGGGGCTCCCAAAATCCTAGTCACTGGGCAGACTGTAACCTGCATACAATCCTGTATCTGAGAAGCATTTTGTGGGTCACACGGTTGTGGTTTCCTAGGGGAAACATGCTGTGTAGTAGGAAGAATATACTGCATTTCAGGCACAATGGGGGAAATTTACTAAGATGATTTAGTAGAAAAAAATCGTATTTTCCTACGAAAATACGAATTTGTGGGGTGTATTCGTATTTTTGGCATTTACTATGCCAAAAATACAAATATTCGCATTCATATTGATGGGACATTCATATTTGTATTTACAAATATGAATGTCTACACCAGGGGTTCCCAATCTTTTTAGAATCACGGCACCCTAGAGTACCACAATTTTTCCACGGCACCCCTAGGGCCAAAAAAATATATATAAAATGAAGTAGATTGTGTTTATATGTGCTTCTTAGGTTCAGTTATGTGGTAAAGGGCAGGATTTGCTTCTGATTGTACACATATTTATGATTGGCAGCCACCAGCACTGGTTTTGTCCATAAATAATTGATCATAAATAATTTGAATGGTCCTGGATGACCAACCCGAGGCACCCCTGCAAGTGTCCCGAGGCACCCCAGGGAGCCGCGGCACACAGTTTGGGAACCACTGGTCTACACTATCGATAGAATACGACAGGAATCACCATTCAAAAGAATGGTGGTTCCTGATTTACTAAGCAGCCGTATTGAAAATACAGCTGCTAATTAGTGTAAAACTGCCACGAATATACGGCAGGAAAATACACCTTATTTTCCTGTCGTATTTGGCAGAAGCCTGCACGAATCAGTCAGATCCGAGCAGGCTTTAGTGTTAAAAAAATTGTAAGATAAATACATTTTTAAAAAAATCAGCGTGGGGTCCCCCCCACAGCTGTAACCAGCACCAGGCTGACAGAGCCGGGGACGGTAATTTAAAATCAGGGAACCCGACAAATAGGGGTTCCCTGATTTTTAACATCCAGCTCCAGGTCCGGGGCTGGTTCCCAAAATACAGGGGACAAAATGACTAGGGGTCCCCCGTATTTTAAGAACCAGCCCCAGGCCAAACCAGCCAGCAGGGTAATGCCACAGCCGGGGGAGACTTTTTATACAAGTCCCCCCAGCCACAGCACCCCCTGTTGGCGGCCCTGGCTGCCGTGCCATTTTTCTAGATAACTATGGGCTCAGACACTAAAGCCTATCTCTGCGCATACACGGCTGCCAACAGAGAAGAGATGGCCCGAACCGAGGAGGCTGCACACGGGCCTTCTTATCACTTAAAATGTCCCTGGTGATTTCACATACCTAACACTCCTTAACATTTATTTTTCTAGTGTGGCACCTTGTGGTGGTCTGTTTGGTCTGGTTTGTCCTGCAGCCTAGATTTGAGCCTCTAGAATGTTAGGGTGTTAAGGGCTTAAACAATATGTACTCATCTGCAGCATTTATTTGTGTTTGAACCTGTCCATAGGCACCATTAATCTTTCTTCATGTGTGCATTCATATACAGTACATGCCCTACCGCTGGCCTCATATCAGTCCAACTTTTCTCCAACAAACCAACTAGTGGGTTGGTTGGTCTAAAAATCTGGTACTGTATGGGGGCAAATGGCAATAAGCAATTTGCTCCCAACCTAGGAGAATGGACAAAAACATTCAGTGAAATTGTTTAAATTAAATAGGTCCAACTACAGTACATTGTCTGAGTGACAGTTGTTGTCCATTTTCCGATTTGGGAAACAAATTACTTACCGTATATTCTCGAGTATAAGTCGACCCGAATATAAGCCGAGGCACCTAATGTTACAACAAAAAACTGTGAAAATGTATTGACTCAAATGGGACCCTCACTCGAGTATAAGCCGAGGGGGGCTTTTTCATCATAAAAAATGTTCTGAAAAAGTAGGCTTATGGTATATATGGTAATTACAAATTACATTTGCTCCTATCCAGTATCAGGTTTTTATTCCATCCAACCAACTAGTTGGATGTTTGGAGGAAAGTGGTCTGATGTGTGGCCAGCATTAGTTTACTTGTCCTATGTGCTCCTCCCCTCCACAGTACAGTCCCTCAGTCCAAGTGAGCATCAGTGCTGGATAACACAATCTGTATATGTGCACATGCATTTGGCCTGTTTTCTGGCCATGCACTGAACCATTTTATGTGATTTACATTTTACAACCTTGCCATACTACAACCCTGCATCAGATACTGGGGATTATTCTGGTTGAATCAGTCCGATACGTGTGCGGACGGATCGCAGGTTTTAGCCAGTGCCAGATTAAAGTCTAAATGGGCCTGGAGCTGAAAATTATCAAGGGCCTATTATGCGCAATAATAGGGGTAGTGGCCAGCACATAATAATGTGGGGGTCGTGACCAGTGTTCTGGTTGGGTGGTCTGCTCATGGGTGTGTCTCTATTTGTGTAAATACTTCCAGCTAATTATATATGCCTGGAAAAGGCAGGGGCTGGCATAGGAAAAATGCAAAGGGTTTAGCATAGGGTGCAAAATGGCAAAAAGGTTGCCATATGCAAGGACCTGGCACAGAAAAGAAGGAAAATAGAAGCTGCAGATATACTTACCTTCCATCGGCAGCTGCAGTGCCGACCATGAATCGCCAGCACTGAGAGCATCGGAAGATATATATGCACACTCCCTCCAGCCAGAGAGTGCAATGTATATACATATATATATATAATATATACACTTAACATCGGCACTCACCTTTCCTAGTTTTGGGGTGCCCTATGGCTTGTGACCACATTGTTTAAACAGACATTGGATGGGCTCTGCACACACTAAATTAACTGATAATAAATAGTGGAGATTTGGTTCATGAATTGATCAATGCATTTAAGCCTGCAGCCCCCGTCAAGGGACCCCACTGTTCTGCAGGTCCTACCACTATCGCTGAAAATGGCTGCAATACACATAGCTATCACATCAATGTTTGATACCAGGCATGCTATCAGGTCTGAAGCTCACAGCAGACTTTGCTTTTATAGGTGAGCAGCTACCAACACACCTGTCACTAATCATCTAGGGAAATGGCTAACATAAGCTATGGAATCTTAGTTAAAAACAGGGTGCATTAGAGAATGTGACCACAATAAGACTAATTAAAAAATTAATCTAATAAACAATATATACACTTAACATCGGCACTCACCTTTCCTAGTTTTGGGGTGCCCTATGGCTTGTGACCACATTGTTTAAACAGACATTGGATGGGCTCTGCACACACTAAATTAACTGATAATAAATAGTGGAGATTTGGTTCATGAATTGATCAATGCATTTAAGCCTGCAGCCCCCGTCAAGGGACCCCACTGTTCTGCAGGTCCTACCACTATCGCTGAAAATGGCTGCAATACACATAGCTATCACATCAATGTATATTACAAATATATATCCAACACTCACAGGATGCAGGGAGATATATTGCCGGGTGCCCTTCAAAGGTGCACCCGCAGAATGCTGATGTCCTAAAATACTTGCGGGGTGAGGCAGCACTCCAGTCATAAAAAAAATACTGAAGCCAAAACTTTGTTAGCCAACACGCTTCCTTGATGATGCAGACCCAGTCCTGGGGTGGGCAGTCACTGCTGGGTCTCAAATGTCTCAGATAATGGCACATCTTGTCCTGCCTGGGAGCTTGACCCCTGTTCTGGCTGAGAACTTGGTCATGCCTCTGGCTGGGACCTTGCTCGGACTGGGAGGTTTGGGTTGCTCCTCCTCCGCACCTCTGCCCACTTGCGGACGTTCTCCGTCATGAAGAGCATTTTTGCTAGAATCAGCTCAGGGTCTGAAGTCCTTCCATCTCAATCTGATTCAGACATGTTTGCAGCAAACTTTCCTTCTAGGCGGTCACCTATATATAAGCTACATACCGCCCATCTCCATGCCCCATTGTGTTGAAGTGTCATTCCTAAATCAATATGTAAAGCTTCTGTATGTCATGTTTTGCGGGTCTTGCGTGGGAGTCGCTGGAGAGAAGCGGAAGCTGGGTTCTTTGATATATAGGTACCCCACGCGGGGAGCAAAAGTCTCTGAGCTAAGCAGCACAGTAATGATTTGCAAATGTGGCCTGAGAAGACGATGAAGATAATGATGACAATGATAATGAAGGTAACGATGAACATAATGATGACGATGATAATGAATATAATAATAATGAAGAAGATGATGATGATAATGAAGATAATAATGAAAGATGATGATTGCTGAGTAGGGTCGCTGCAGGTATGTATGCTGGGAACACTTGAGGTTGTCACAGGTGAGGGCCACCATGGGTACAGAGACACCGGACACCCACCTTTGGGGTGAATGCCTAACGTGGATGACACCAGTGGAGAAAAGCCGCATGCCGTCCGGACCCCAGGACGTCTGGACAGCGCAGGCCAGGACCAAGGCCGGGAGCACAGGTAAGAAGCTCTCACACGGCGGGCCGTGACAGCACCCCCTCCTTTATGAGTGGACCCAGGACACTCCTTGGGTTTGAAAGGAAATTTCTTGTGAAAGTCCCGAATCTATTTTGGAGCGCATACTTCAGAAGCATTAATCCAAGTCCTTTCCTCAGGACCATAACCCTTCCAATCAATGAGGTATTAAAGTCTTTTGTACCTAATGCGAGTGTACAGAATTTGTGCCACCTCATATGCAACTTCCCTGTGAGTGTAAACCTTGGGAGATTTAGGTAAGACTGGATAAAATCTGTTCAGGATCAAAGGTTTCAAGAGTGAAATATGAAAGGAGTTTGGAATTTTTAAATAAAGAGGTAGTTTTAACTTATAAGCAACTGGGTTGATGATTTGTGTGATTGAAAATGGACCAATGAAACGTGGAGCAAACTGCATTGATGGTACACAAAGTCTGATGTTGCGAGTAGATACCAGACCCTATCACCAATTTTCAGAATTGGAACAGGTCGCCTTTTTCTTTCTGCAAATTTCTTGTACTTTTGAGAAGCCTTCCTTAACCAACTCCTAATCCTTCTCCATTGCTGGCAAAATTGTAATAAGGTATTAGTTACTGCAGGAACTGACATGGAAGGCAAGGATTGGAATTTAGGAACTCTGGGATAAAAAACCGTAATTTATCAAGAACAGAGAGGATGACGACGATGAATGATATTGATTGTTGTGACAGAATTCTGCCCAAAATAATAAATCTAAGCAGTTGTCTTGTGATGAAGAAATATATAAGCGAAGAAATGTCTCCACATCCTGATTGACTCTCTCTGTTTGGCCATTAGTCTGTGGATGATAGGTGGTACAAAAGTTGAGATGGATCTGTAAGGCTTTACAGAGAGCTCTCCAGAACCTTGCAACAAATTGAACCCCTCGATACAAAACTTTAACAAATAGAGCGGCCAATTTCGGAGCAGATGGTAAGCCAGTAAGTGGAATGAAATGCACCATTTTAGAGAATCGGTCGGCTATAACCCAGATGGTGTTGAAGCCAGCAGACGGTGGAAGATCGGTGATTAAGTCCATGGATATGTGTATCCAAGGACTATGAGGAATGGAAAGTGGCATTAGTGGACCTAATGAAGCCTGGCGGGAACTTTTATGCTATGCACAGCGTGGACATGAAGCAATGTATTCCTTAACATCCTTTTTTAAGGAGGACAACCAATAATTATGTTTTTTGAATCCCATGATGGCCTGAGAATTTGGAGTCATGAGCCCAACATATTATCCCTTTCCTTAATGCAGGTCTCACAAATTCACAGACACAGAAAGAAAGCGCTCAGGTTTTTAGACATAATAATTAGCCAGTTCAAAGTTTTTTAAAGAACATATATTGTTTATAAACACACAAAAGATATAAATAAACACACAAAAAGAAAAATTTATATACAATAAAATATCAAAACATGGATCTCATAAGGTACCGGCCGATACCAAACATTAAAATGTGTATATATGTATATCCCACCGAGATATTGGGGATAAACTCAGAATCGTAAAACAATGCATGAACAACACCCTAGGTATTAGTGGGTTAGGGTTAATCCTGCCATGGGTTAAAATCCAACTTGATTTAATTAATTCTCCAGATGATAGAAAAATCAAAAAATAACTTTTGCATGCAGCCAGTCTGTTAGTAATAAATTATTAGGCAAGAACTTCAGCAAACAGTGTCGTATTTACAGGTTCTCAAATAACCAATTCCAATGCCATACAGGTATATGAGTAAAAAATGCTCCCACAGTTAATTTCCTCAAACCTGTCTCCCAAGTGATGGGGGATAAGGCAAACTCCGCTTTTTAAAAAAATGCAGATGGGGTTCAACTGGAGAAGGAGGCTGGCCGGCTGGTCCTTAAGAGCAGAGTTCTGTTATGGATCGACGCGTTTCCCCGCCAACTTATCACGGCGGCTTCATCAAGGATCAAGTGCACTTGATCCTTGATGAAGCCGTCAAGTTGGCGATAAGTTGGCGGGGAAACGTGTCGATCCATAACAGACGTGGCCTAGCGTCGTCTCTGACCGGAGTTACCTGTGGGGATTATCGTTGTTGCTGTGTGGAGTATCACCGCCGCTGCTGCCGCCAAGTGGGACCGCTGCTTGAGTGTAACCACTTCAACACCTTGCTGCTGAGACAGCACGCTTATGCAATTCATCTGCAGTGTTAGTACCGCTTTGTCCGGTACGTCATTCATGCCATCTATATCCTGTTGTACCTTGAATAAAAATTACTTTTAAAACAGATTCATGCACTATAGAGCGCTCGCTCTCCTTATTACTTTCTATCTATCTACAGGTATCTATCTATCTATCTATCTATCTATCTATCTATATATATATATATATATATATATATATATATATATATAGGGAAACAGTAAGGTGGCACTCGGAGACGATAGTAAAATAAAAAAAATAAAAAAGGTGGTTTTAATGTGACATACATCAACGTTTCGGGGCTGCGCCCCTTTCTCAAGCCAAGTCAAACAAGTGAGAAAACCATGTACAAACAGTGCATAAATACCTGTAACCAAGCTCATGCCGCCTCCTCCTCCCCATTGCTCCGTGCTGCACGCCGCAGCGTGCTTCCGTGTAGTCCCCAGCCTCCTCTCACCAGGCTGGGGACTACACGGAAGCACGCTGCAGCGTGCAGCACGGAGCGATGGGGAGGAGGAGGTGGCATGAGCTTGGTTACAGGTATTTATGCACTGTTTGTACATGGTTTTCTCACTTGTTGTTTGACTTGGCTTGAGAAAGGGGCGCAGCCCCGAAATGTTGCTGTATGTCACATTAAAACCACCTTTTGGGTTTTTTGAATTTTACTATCGTCTCCGAGTGCCGCCTTACTGTTTCCCCGTATACACGCAACTTCCGTGTCAGGAAGGCACCGGGGGAAGTTGTATCCAGCACAGCATCTAGGAGTGCTGGTTCCTCTGCATCTATATATATATATTATTTTTTTTGGGAGCTTGCTCATTGAGAGAGAAGCTTGCAGACTAAAGTGTAGCTTGAATACTTAAGTGACTTGTGAGTTGGAAACAGAAGCAGGTGAGTTAGAATACAGAAAAAGGTGAGTTTGAACACAAAAGCCTAAACACATATTATTGTTATTACCATACATCTGATACAATGTTTGGCCTGGTGCAGTGCAGTGGATGTAATGCATTTGTTTTGAGGGAGAAATTCTGGAGACTCAGCTGCTGTCCAATCTGCAAACTATTTTCTTTGCTGCAGGAGGAGATAGCTAAACTGCATGCTGAGCTACGTATGATGTCTGTGTCTTTGCAACCACCACTGCCTCAGAGAGCCCACAGAAGATATTCTGCCTGGACCGCTGTGGGCTCTGAAAGGCAGAGACTGACAGAGGACATCAGACACATTCCCCAAGTGGTCACACAGCAAAACTCATATGCTGCTCTTGCAGGGTTGGAATGTATGACCAACGTAGGAAATAAAGAACAGGAAGATATGAGGACTTCTACCTCTACTAACTGTAGGACCAGGAAAATTTCACCTCCAAAATGGACTGCACATCTTTTGGGAGATTCCATCATTGGAGGAGTTCATCTGGGAAATGCTACTAAAGTAGAGAAACAAGTAAGGTGCTTACCTGGAGCCACAGCTCCAAGAGATAAAGAGCGCATGCTAAGAATTGTAAAGGCAGCAAGAAAAGATGGGGAGGTGCATGTCATCGTCCACCTAGGCACAAATGACCTGGTTAATGCTGAAGTCATGGCCGTAAAAGATGAATTTAGAAGTTAGGAACTGCTCTAAAACAGGTGGCAACCACTGTAACTTTTTCAGAAGTATTGCCAGTACACCAAGGGGAAGATAGAACTCTGAGAATCAGAAACTTGAATGTTTGGCTAAGGAATTGGTGCAATGATGAGAGATTTGGATATTTAGGTCAAAGTCAAGCTACCTGGCAAGACAGAGCCTTATATAAAAGTGATGGCCTGCACCCATCTTCAAGGGGAACGAGAATATTAAGTGAGAAGTTTGGAAGCTTCATAAGCAACTATTTAAACTAGCAGAAGGGGGCAGTGAACCAAATAAGAATGAATAAATCTGCTCCCCCAACCTAGAGGTATTGTCTCTGCAGGCAAATGGAACAGAAAGCCTATCCACTGCAACAGAAGATAATGCCGATCAAAACCGAATAGATATAGGCAGAAAGATGAACATAGCTAGCAACAGGAGAAGCACAAACACAACTTTAAGAGCTATGTGTGCAAATGCTAGGAGCTCAGGAAATAAAATCCCAGAACTAATTGCAATAATGACAAGGGATGAACTGGATATTGTGGCTATTACAGAGACATGGTGCAATGAAAATCATGACTGGGACATAGCTATACCAGGATATACTTTATTTAGGAAGGACAGAATGGGAAAAATTGGAGGAGGGGTTGCAATATATCTGAAAAAAATATATAAAGACTACCTTAATACAAAGTATTGAAGAAAAAACTGAGGCTCTTTGGGTGACCATAGAAACAGGGGAGAAGGCGATTCTTCGTATAGGGGTGATCTACAGACCACCAGGTCAGGAAGAGGAACTAGACAAGAGCCTATTGCAGGACATCAATAAAATGGCATTAAAAGGAGAGGTAATAATCATGGGAGACTTTAATCTACCTGATGTAAACTGGGAGCTGCCTTTTGCAAGTTCCACCAGAAGTAGGGACATGCTGAATTCCTTGCAAGGAGCATCCCTCCAGCAATTGGTGAGGGAGCCCACTCATAAGGACGCAATATTAGACTTAATACTTACAAATGGTGACAGAATATCTAACATAAATGTGGGTGAAAATCTGGGATCCAGTGACCATCAAGCAGTATGGTTCAAAATAAAGACAGAGACTGGCTTTAGGAAGGCTAATTTTGTAGAGATGGGAAACTCTGTAAGGGATTCTTTGGCAGAGTGGAGGAACTTGGAAGGAGTGCAGGATAAGTGGGAAAAATTTAAAAGTGCAATTCTAAAAGCAACATAACTTTGTGTCAAAAGAGTTAGGAAAAACACAAGAAAAAGAAAGCCATTGTGGTTTGCAAGAAGTAGCAAGTATTGTGAAAGCAAAAAAGTTGGCCTTTAAGAAATTTAAGCAGACGCAGAAGAATGAGGACAAAGAGGTGTATCTTGTTAGACAGAAGGAGGCTAAGAAGGTAATCAGATGTGCAAAAGCACAGGCTGAAGAGAAAATGGCCCAGTCAATGGGTAAAGGGGGGGAAACTTTTTTTAGGTATATAAGTGAAAGGAGAAAAACAAAAAGTGGAATAATTAGACTGAAGACAGAGAGTGGAAGTTTTCTTGAGGGGAACAATGTAATAGCAGATAATATTAATAATTATTTCTGCTCAGTATTCACTGCTGAAAGAGAGGGGAAGGGGCCACAGTTAAGTTGCAAGTATAGTCAGAAAACTGAGGGAGAGACAAGTACATTTACAGAGGAGAAAGTCCTCACAGAACTCTCAAAACTGAAAGTGGATAAATCAATGGGGCCAGATGGGATACATCCAAGGATACTAAAAGCGCTTAAAGGGGAGCTGGTAAAACCAATAACAGAATTATTCAACCAGTCACTAGCTACTGGAGTAATCTCAGAGGACTGGAAAACAGCAAATGTAGTCCCACTGCAGAAAAGTGGAAGCAAGGAAGAGGTAAGCAACTATCGACCAGTGAGCCTTACATCAGTAGTAGGGAAATTGATGGAAACACTCTTAAAACAAAGAGTTGTAGAATATCTCAAAACCAGCAATTTACAGGATCCAAAACAGCATGGGTTTACTGGGGGAAGATCATGTCAAACAAATCTTATTGACTTTTTTGACTGGGTGACTAAAGTAATAGATCAAGGTGGGTCTGTAGATGTAGCTTATCTAGACTTTAGTAAAGCTTTTGACACTGTCCCACATCACAGACTGTTAAATAAACTTGAAAGCTTGGGATTGGATTCTAAGATAGTTGAATGGATAAGAGCGTGGTTGCAGGACAGAAAACAGAGAGTTGTAGTAAACGGAGTACAGTCAAAGGAGGGAAAGGTTACAAGTGGAGTACCCCAGGGATCTGTACTTGGACCGGTGCTTTTTAATATCTTTATTGGTGATATTGCAAATGGAATTGAGGGTAAAATGTGCCTTTTTGCAGATGACACAAAGGTATGCAACAGGGTAGACACACCAGGAGGGGTAAAACAAATGATTGAGGATCTAGGTAGATTAGAGGAATGGTCAAGAGCATGGCAACTACAGTTTAATGCCAAAAAAGGCAAAATCATGCACTTGGGTCCCAGAAATCCAAAGACTAAATAAAGTATAAATGGCACTATAATGGAAACTACTGAGGAAGAGAGGGATCTAGGTGTCACTATTTCAGGGGACTTAAAAGCAGGTAGGCAATGTAACAAAGCAATGAAGAAGGCAAGTCAGATGCTTGGTTGCATAGGGAGAGGTATCAGCAGTAGAAAGAAAGAAGTAATAATGCCACTGTATAGGTCATTGGTACGACCTCACCTAGAGTATTGTGTTCAGTTCTGGAGGCCATATCTCCAGAAGGATATAAATACATTAGAGACTGTACAAAGAAGGGCGACTAAAATGGTGCATGGCCTACATCACAAAACGTACCAGGAAAGACTAAAAGATCTTAATATGTATACTTTAGAGCAGAGAAGGGAAAGGGATGACTTGATAGAAACTTTCAAATATATCAAGGGTTTTAACAAGGTACAGGTGGGAGACATTCTTCACAGGAAGAGGAGCAACAGAACATGAGGACATGCACTGAAACTAGAGGGAGGAAGATTCAGGGGAAATGTGAGGAAGAATTACTTCACAGAAAGAGTAGTAGATAAGTGGAATAGCCTACCATCAGAGGTGGTAGACGCAAATACAGTAGTACAATTTAAACATGCTTGGGATAGGCATATTGATATCCTTACAAAAAAATAAGGATCAAACATGGTTTGAGGTAACATGTTTAAAAAAGGGGCAGACTAGATGGGCCAAGTGGTTCTTATCTGCCGTCAAATTCTATGTTTCTATATATACATATATATATATATTCATATATATATATATATATATATATTCATATATATATATATATACATATATTGTATATGTGTGTGTATATATATATATATATATATATATATATATACATATATCTCACAGTGAGTCTATATAGATAGATAATGGAAAAAATCACGGCACTCCAGGGAAACTTTTCAAAATCATGTAATCAAATGGAAAAACACACCAACGTTTCGGAGCTCTTTTGCTCCTTTTTCAAGGTGAAATAGTGTAACGATATATATATACATACATACAGATGGAGTGCTTGTCATTATTGCAGGGGCTGGCGGTAGATTCGCATGAGATGTGCGTGCGTCCCCTTACTACGGTGCTCCATGCCGCCTGATCTCACCTTTCCGCTCTCCCCCTAAACCTGTCCATCTCCCTGAAGGGGAGATGGGCAGGGTTCACTTCCCCTGCCGCCAGGAAACAGGGACGCACGTGCGTGTGGGACGCTCGTGTGTCCCAGTCAGATGGAGCGCCGGTTCACCAGCGGGGGCATTCTGGCACGTCCCAGCGCTGGCTGAGAGGCGCTCCATCTGTCCATCTGTACATTGTGAATATATATATATATCTGCATGTATGTGTGTTTGTGCATGTGTGTGTGTGTGTGTGTGTGTGTGTGTGTGTGTGTATATATAGAGAGAGAAAAAAGAAGGAATAGAAGTGCGCTCTATGAGTTTCGCCACTTTTAAATATCAATAATAGTACAGATATAAAAAACTGTATTTATTCAGATTTTTACATAGACAAAATTCATTCAATAAAGGCTTAATACATAATTCAATGGATGATACAACATTAAAGTACAATTTGTTCAGGTGAGTATCAAATGATCCAATAGGTGATCCAACATCAAAGAGCAATTTTCTTTGGTAAAACCCTACGCGTTTCATCCGCTAGTACTTCATCAGGGGTGATATGGATCCAATCTGAACTGTACCATAGAAAAATTCTTCAGAAAATAATTAAAAAATCACTGACCACGTCAGTCTTAGTAAAACCTCTGTCCTGCAGAGATATTGGACTTCTGTAAACCCGGAGTTCTGCCAGGTATCGCTTAAAATAGCATAGAAACTGCTCAAGACAGGGGTCTCTTCAGTGTGAGCACTATTATGTACACAAATTGGAAGATATATATATCAGACTCCCGTGGGTGTGCAGCGAGCTTGATGAAGTCAACTAGATGAAACGTGTTGGGACTGCCTGCTGACTCCCCTTTTAGATAAGTTATTCTCTCTTACTCCAAACTTCATAATTTTTATTTAATTTTTATTTTTATATTGATATTATTTTATATATGCATGCTGTGCTATTGTGCACATTTTAAATAAATATTTATTACCTTTTTACAAGAAAAATCTGGTGTACGTGCAGGATAAAAAGTCGCTGAACCCCTATTCTTTGTTTTGCAATATATATATATATATATATATATATATATATATATATATATATAGCAGTTTTGTAGCCCGGCACTCCTATGCCAACAGGGGAAATGGCGATGTTTGATCTGCCCGGGTGCCCGCACTGAGAGCTGTGTGACTCGCAAATACAACCAATGAAGAAGGGCGTCACTCCGGGACTTGTGCGTAGCAAAAATCTTTAATGCAGCGTTATGTCAACGCGTTTCGGGTATAACCCATCGTCAGGACATTAACAAATGAAGTAAAAGCAATGCATTAAATACATACCAGCGTGTGGGTGTTCCCCCTCCGTCCGGCGGTCCTCCGTTCCGGTCATCGCTCTGGCTTCCGGGTTGTAGCCCGGAAGTGACGCTACTCCGGCGGTGGAACGCAAACCAGCGGCCGGGGGGACACTACAATACAAACAAGACAAACTTTATTAGTACTAGACAGTGTCATACAGCGCCTATCTCTATGTCTATAAAAAGACGGCATTGACACTGTACAGTGTATGTGTATACAAATTAGAGTATAATAAAGAGTGGTAAGGAACCGTGTGTTAGCCTTAATATTCTGAATCAGCTAAGCTAATAGTCATGAGTGAAAAATATTTAAAAAAATGCGTGAACATGTAAGCCTCTGTGTAATACCTCACTGTACTAGTGAGAAAGTATATGAACAGTGGGGAAATAAAATGTTACTGTGGGTGACCAGAATGATACTGAACTACACAATTAGTAAGTGAACATGATATAGTATTTGAAAAGAGTGAAAATATAAACTTTTAATGTTGTATAAATGAGCCATCATTCACACCTATATAATAAGGTGATCTAGGCCTATAAAAAATGTGAATTGGACTATGTCCTCCTTATCCCTGATGTTAGCGGAATATATGGAATGAGAAAATAAAATTATTATAAGGGAAGTATCTAGAAGAATACAAAACTAAAAATAAGTGAAAAGGCCTATTGGCAGTAGACACAAAATAAAAAATGAAAAATAGGAAATGAGTGCATACAAAAATAGAAACACAGAGTATAATGCAACAGGTAGCCAGTGTTAATCTGGAGGGTATCAATTGATTCATAAGAAGCAACTGTAATTGATGGCTTCATTTAAACCCATAGGATTGATGGTTTGCAATTTGAAAATCCATTCACATTCACGTCTTAGTAACAATTTATCCCTATCCCCCCCTCTCACTAGAGGTGGGATGTGGTCTATCATGCTGTATTTAAGACCTGCCAAGCTATGACGTGCCTGTGCGAAGTGGCGAGCCACCACCTGTTCGCTGTTTCCTGTCAACAGGGCAGCTTTAATGGCCGCCCTATGTTGGGCCATCCTCTCTTTAAATTGTCTGGCCGTCTTGCCCACGTAGTTTAACCCACATGGACAAGACAGCAAATAGACGACATAGCGTGAGCTGCATGTCAGCGGGAATTTAATTTTAAAGATTGTGGATGGGTGAATTGGTCCCCTGTGGTCAAATATCCACAGGTGGCACATCCCGTGCATCTGTAGCACCCCGGTTTTCTAGTTAGAAAATGCTCTGTTTGTTTTTTTGGGTTTACCACTAATATCCATCTTAACTACAAGATCCCGGATGTTTGGGCTCCTCTTGTAACTCGGCATGAGTTTGGAAAGATGTAAACTTTTTAATTCAGGGTCTGTATTAATGATTGGCCATAGGGATTTGACCCTGTTGACCAGCTCGGGAGTTTGTGTTGAATATTGGGTGACCCACGTAGTGGTTTTGGTATTCTTCAAATTAGGCATTTTATTTTGTAATAGTTCTTGCCGGGATTTATTGCATGCTTTGGCTCTAGCCTGTTCTAGTTCTTTTTTTGGGTACCCTCTCTGTTCAAATCTGATGGTCATCTCTGCCAATTGTTTATTGCGAGTGTCGATATTGTTGTTAATTCGGCAAACTCGCAAAAACTGGGAGTAGGGAAGCCCAGCTTTAGTGTGGATGGGGTGGAAACTATTAAAGTGCAGTACATTATTCCTATCAGTTGGTTTAGCATACAACTGAGTGAGGATTTTATTTTGTTCGATCCGTATTTGGACATCAAGAAAGTGGATGACCTTAGTGTCTAATGTATAGGTCAATTTCACTGGACTGGATGATGCATTGTGTGCATCCAATAGATCAATGAGGGTCTCCCTCGTGCCAGACCAGAATATTAGTATGTCATTGATGTATCGGAGATATAAATCGATACATCGATGAACCTCTGGGTCAGCAAAAAAAATTTGCTTTTCCACCTGGTACATGCATGAGTTGGCATAGACCGGAGCTGCCGCAGAACCCATAGCACAACCCTTGCTTTGGTTATAGTATTTTTTATCATGCATGAAATAGTTATGGGTCAGTGTATATCTTAAGATATCAATGAAAAAATTAATATCCGGACCCTTGTAGTGGATGTTATCTGTAATCAAGCATCTAACCGCCTCTAGTCCCGCTTGATGCGGGATGCATGTATATAAACTATTGACATCAATACATGCCAAAATGAGGCCCTCTTTCACCTGTGCAAAAGTCTCAAGTTTTTGCAACAGGCTGGTTGTGTCCTTCAAGTATGTCTCAGTGTTCTGTATACATGCCTGTAGATGGAAGTCTATCATGACCGCCAAAGGCTCACACAGAGACCCCCTGGCCGAGATGATAGGATGACCAGGAGGCCTCTGTGCGTCCTTATGGATCTTCGGCAATGTATAAAATAATGGAACTTGGGGAGTCGTCTTCAGTAGACGAGTCTTCGTCTCCTTGGTGATGATCTGAGTATCCACAGCGTTCTTGAGGATGATGTTTAATTCCTCCAGGTATTGCGACGTGGGATCTCTAGGGAGAGACAAGTAGGTACTGGTATCCGATAGTTGTCTATCACATTCAGATCGATAGTCTGAAATATCCTGGATAACGATGGATCCCCCCTTGTCAGCTCCTCTTATTGTAATGTCATTTCTAGCCCCAAGTTGTTTCAAAGCCAACCTTTCTGAATGAGTAAGGTTGGAATAAGTCCTAGTGTCGGTCTTGCTACATGGATTGTCCATCATCCGAGAAAATGACTTGATGGATGAGTTAAAAGTCTGTGGATCGAAGGTACTGGTTGTTTGTGGGTGTAGTGATGATCTTCGGTGGTTGTTTATCAAAAAACTCGCGTAGGCGCAGCTTTCTTTGAAACTTATAGTTATCAACCCTTTGTTTGAAGGGGTCATGTTTAGTGGTGGGTGTGAAGCTCAACCCTTTACTGAGAACCGCAATTTCTGTATCAGTAAGGGGAGTCTGGGAAAGGTTGAAAATGGGGCTCAGCGTCCCCTCTGGGACCTGTAACGGTTGCCCCCTCTTGTTTTGGCCCCCACGTCTGGTCCTTTTGGGTTGCCTCTTCCGCTCGGATTGGGAATTTGTACCCTCAAGCGGGTATCCACGCCTAAAGGGAGGACTGGTCTTCTGTTCCTCCTTTTAACCACTGTCGGATTTTCGCCGTCACTTGCTAGTGTGCCCATCTTCTGGAATCTCCTGACGTCTGTCCCTTCGGTGTTTAGGTCCACCAAAGTTAGGTTTATTAGTGCCAGCTTGCAGCCATTTGTAAACTCTATGCTGGGAGTAGTCTTGTTGCACCTTGACAAATTTTTCTTTCTTAAATTTCAGGATCTCCCTTCTGTGGGCTTCAACATCATTGGACAATTTAGCAAGCCCTTCCTTACTGGCATCCTCCTTTAAAGGATATTAGCAATTTTCTCCCTGATTTCATTAAGTTCCCTTGTGGACTCCTCAATAACTAAAAGTATTAAGTCCATCGAACATTTATTGAGGATACTTATCCAGCGGGAACAAAAAGCCGGGTTAAACCGCCCTATTGTTGGGCTATTAGTAACCCTGAAACCTCGGGGGATTAGTTTTTTTGCGAAAATAATCAGACAGTGTAATGCCATGCATGAGGAAATCAACCTCCTTCTTTTTCAAACTGAACAGTTCAGTATATAGGTCCTTGGCCGGGGTCTGTGTCGTCATGTCAAATGCTGATTCAGTGTAGATTATATTGGTGGCATCAATGTCCGAATAGCTGAAGACATCATTATTATCACTTTGAATGAGTTGTGGTGGTTCGTCTCCCACACCAGCAGCCATGTTGCAATTATAAAGTGCGTTTGCTGTGCAAAAAAAGCTTTGAAAAAAAGTGCAAAAAGTGCAGTATATAAAAAAGTCTTGTGCAAAATGAGGCAGATCGCTAGAAATTCTCCTGTGTAGATGTAGAAAAGTGCACGTGCAAAGTGCTGAGTGCTAATCACACGGTGCCGGTCGCAGTGTGGACAAGGGTGTAATGTAGCGAGATCCGTTCACAGTGAGGAATGATCCTGTATGCTGGATGCAGTAAATAATCAAATCCTGTTTCTGGGTGCCTTGGGCTGGGAATCCGGTGTCCAGGATATGGGCGCTCCGGTTACCAATATGCAGCAGTTTTGTAGCCCGGCACTCCTATGCCAACAGGGGAAATGGCGATGTTTGACCTGCCCGGGTGCCCGCACTGAGAGCCGTGTGACTCGCAAATACAACCAATGAAGAAGGGCGTCACTCCGGGATTTTTGCTACGCACAAGTCCCGGAGTGACGCCCTTCTTCATTGGTTATATATATATATATATATATATATATATATATATATATATATATATAAACAGCACTCTGATCATGTAAATAAATTAAAATCAGCGTTTTACAATCAATAGCGCCAAAATATTGATGTCAATAAATTCAAAGCAGCGTCTTTTCCATCATTGTTTCAGGTGCTAAAATGTTGATGGTAAAGACGCTACTTTGAATTTATTTTCATGACCACGGTGCAATACGTAGCACTTAAACAAAGTATTGTGCAGAAACTAGTCAGCATACATTTTATGAAAAGCTGACAAGATATATAGGCTCCTCAATACTGTATGTAGGGGGAGATGATTAATTGTTTTATTTTGCTTTTTGGAAACCCCCCCTCTAGAACTGCCAACCTGTATCCAATTCCCAGGTGATATAGCTGGAAGAACAGTGGATGAACCAGTCATTTTTTGGGTCACCCTATCACAGATAGACGGTATGTTGCATATAGCTTCATGTTATATAGATTGTTATTAGTATTATCATTATAAACTTTTACGTGTCGCCACAAGCGATAGTGCCCTATTACAGTCTACACTAGGCCCGTCCAACCTGTGGCCATCCCAGCATGCCATGTCACAGTATTGCTATTAGGGAATGTTAAAACTGTGGCAAGGCATGCTGAGATGTGTAGTTTCACATCAACTGGAGGGCCGCAGGTTGGACAGGCCTGGTCTACATAAACAAACCAGCAAAACAAGAGCTCAGTGACTTACACCTGAATACAATAGAGGACAAGTATAGGATATATAAACAGAGCTACATCAGCAGACCACACTGAAATAAGTATTAGGGTGCCCGAAACTGGGTATTTGTGCATTTGTAGGGAGTATGTCAAGTAGTGATAGATAATTTTAATAGTTTTAGCAAAATAAGCACATAAGGGGAGAGGGTCCTTCTCGTGTTTTCTTTGGTAAATGATGGCGAGTCATGCCATTATTTATAACCTTTATGCAGTGGCGTAAATTCATCCATGATGCCCGGAGGCAAGATATAAGCTGGTGCCCTGCCCGCCGTCCCGTCATGGAGTCCGGGGCAGCAGGTTTGAAGTTTCACTGGACAGACACTAGCTCTGCAGCGCCGGCGGCTTTCTTTCACCGCCTGCTTAGGCGGTGATAGACAGCCGCCAGCGCTGCAGAGCTAGGGGGCTGTCGCGGATGGGGGGGACACGATGATCGAGGGATGTGCCCGGTGGCAGAGCGATGTGCCCCTTCAGCGCTTAGTGCCCAGCAGCTGGAGCCTCCATTGTCTCCCGGAGTTCCGCCCATGCCTGTATGCAAATACTACAGAGGAGAAGTAATAAGTAAGTAGAATGTACATTCTTTAGAATGTAAGCTCTCATGAGCAGGGACCTCTTACCTCATGTGCTTATCCTGACTTACTTCAGTAGTCTTCAAATGCACCAAAGCTGCCACCTGGATACTTATGTTGCAGCAATCGGCTGATGTTCCTATAATCATTTACCCTGTATTTGTCCTGTATTATCTTCAACTGTAAGTCACTGTTTTCCTGTTTTGATTATGTGTACTCTGTAATTGGGTGCTGTGGAAACCTTGTGGCACCATATAAATAAAGGATAATAATAATAATAATAATAATAATAATAATAATAATAATAATAATAATAAAGTACCATGCAGGAAAAATTAAAATGCATGTGCACATTCAGAATACTGATAATAAAAATAATTTTAATAAACTCTAAAATTAGCATGGATTATAAGTGAAGTTGTGGGCCAATACTGTGTCCAGGTAAACCTCATCAGATGGGTCCTTAACAACCCTGTTTATTATTGTATATTAATTGTATTATAGTAGATTATTGTATACTAATTGGTTCTACTTCCATCAAGTTAGTGTGATTTATACCCCTTTCCCACTGCAGCTCTTAAACGGTAATTTGCCATTTTTTTTAGCACTTTTAAACGGGTAGAGCTGCAGTGGGAAAGCTCCAGGTTGCTTTACCCGTTTAACAAATACCGGTATTTGTTAAATGGGTAAAAAGCAGTGTTTTACCCGTTTAAGACCTGTTTTTTTGGCAGTGGGAAAGGGTTTTAAACGGTATTCCAGACTGGTCTCCCCCCCCCCCCCCGATACCTGTCCTGCCCGCCCTCCCCTGGTCCCTTGCAGCTGGTCATTCATATGCGCATATGTAATGAGCAGGATCGCTGCCTCCTAGTGACACGTGGTACCAGGGGAGGGAGGGATTGTTACTAGGTGCTGCCTACTGCATGGTATATTACTGATTAATTACCATGTACCTTTCACAAGGGGTGCAATGTGAAAGATAAAAAAACTGGTATTTAACCAGTAATATACTGTTTACAACATGAAGTGTGAATGTGGTTAAATTTGCTCTGACCCGTTTAAAGAAACGCTTAAAAAACTGGGTCAGAGCAGGTTTGGTAGTGGGAGAGCAGAATTTGGAGGTTATTCTGGTTGGTGCGTACATTTCCGAAATCTTTCGGAGCGGTCCGCACGCCACACTGTGCGGACATCGTCCGAACAAATGCCCACCGGACCTCCGCATACGGACGGACTCACACTAGATGACCAGGGCGTGTTTACGGACGACATCCAAACCTTGGGTGTGCGGTGGACACACACATATTCTGCACGGTCTTACAGCGTTTGCACAGTCTTACCGCGTCAGAACGGACGGGAACCTGCCCGTTAGCACCGATGCGGTGTATTTTCGCAAAAATCACCACTCTTATCTGAACTCCAAAATCGGTCACATGACCCACTTATGCAATTAGGCAACCTCATTAAAAAGTGTTTGTTTGGAATTGGAATCAATTAAATCCTAATACATACTTAAACACATTACTACCACATTCATTACAGACATTAACCCTTACATCATGTGAAGTGCTATATATTCATTGTCACCCCATTATCTAGGGTTTATGTATGCATATTATATCATAATTGCACGTGAAATGCAATATTCTGCAATGTGCTCATTACTACTAACACACACTAAAGGAAACTTAACAACAGGTATAAACACAGTGGGGGAAATTTACTAAAGGAAATGTGTAAAAAATAGGTGTAAAAATAGGTGTATTTGTATCCAGAAATACACTTATTTTTGACATTTTCTATCCCGAAAATATGGCAATTCGTATTGATAGCACATCAATACGAATTGCCGTATTTTCGGGATAGAAAATGTCAAAAATAAGTGTATTTCTGGATACAAATACACCTATTTTACACCTATTTTTTTACACATTTCCTTTAGTAAATTTCCCCCAGTGTGTGTATTTTGTTGTTTGGATAATGTTAATTGCTCTACAATTATAGTACATTTGTGTATTGCAAGGATCTACACACTACAATAACATACATCTATATACAGTATGTACCTTTTGCTACTTACAAATATTCTAAACAATTTACACATATACTGTTTAATATCAAAAAAACACACACACACAACTTCTAACTGTCATCAACAATTTATTTTTTAAAGAAAATAATTTAACAAAAAAACTTGAAAAAAAAAAATCATAGAAGCAGGTCAGTAAGGTCCTGCAGATCCGCCAGGACCAGGTGCAGGTGTTCCCGGAGTCTCAGGAGGGCCCCATGTACACCCTCATCTGCTTGGGTAGGCTCATCTGTGGGTATGTTAAAGGGGGTAAAATTAGTAATGATAATCATGAATACATTTAACATAGTCATACATAAATCTAATAAATGCAAGGTGACATGTGTATATATATATATATATATATATATATATATATAGAAGAAGATGAAGGTGCGGCACTCACGGCAATTTTCATAGACACATGAATAGACCAAGTTCTGATCAACGTTTCAAAATTTATTAATTTTTTCGTCAGGAAAAAAAAAAAAAAAAAAAATATGAATAAATTTTTAAACGTTGATCAGAACTTGGTCTATTCGTGTGTCTATGAAAATTGCCGTGAGTGCCGCACCTTCATCTTCGACATTGCCACTTGCTGTGCTGGCACCGGCTTGGAGCCCTTATCGTTTGGAGTGCCGGACCCTTGTTGTCTATATATATATATATATATTTATATATATGTATGTATATAGAGACAGACTGCGTGCGGTCCGGCACTCTCCCCTCTCCAAACAGATAACCTCGGTGCCCTCCACAGGATCAAGGTAGGTAGGACAATAATAGGCGGCACTCCAAGGATTTTCACAAAACTTTTGTATTAGGATGAGACACCATATATATATGACACATACATCTATACATACATGCATACATACTAAATGGAAAGCCTGTTTTTGTCCCTCTACCCTTTACTCTGTAGAACACCTCACAGTCATAGTGCTCCTTCTGAATCCAAACCCACCCATGACTAAGATATGAGAAGCATGTAATGAGCTCCACCAATTACAACTCATCAAAAAGCGCTCAGTGTCTGTTCTCTGATGCAACGTGGCATGGGACTTAGTCAACTCTCAGGAATGCACAGTACATTTGTGCAATCATGGATGGCTTGGCTGCTGATGGTCTGCTCCATAAATCATTGTCATAATGCCAGGTAGGTGAAGCTGCAGCACTAACCCACTCCCATGCACAAAAATCACGACAAAATCTTCCAACAATTATAAAGTTTCTACAGAAAAAAAGTTTTCTTGCAGACCGCAAAATTGGAAATATACCAATTCACAATCTGCAAAAAGCCCCAGCGCTCAAAATTTAAAGAGAATTAATATATTTTGAGATATCAAATAAGGGACAGCTGCTGCAAATCACACCTGTGGGTTTGCCTATACCCACAAAGGTATAATCGTACAAAGAGGAGGAAAGGTAATTGGTATGTATTGCGCTGCTGAACCCAATTTATTGTATATATACTCTAAAATAGAGGGAATGACCAACGTGCAGGCTGTGTAAACAGCGGGACAATAGGTGGCGGCGGGCGGCTCCAAACGTCTCAGTGGTATGACGTCTCCGTGTATCGCTAAAGGGCTGTGTAAACAGCGGGACAATAGGTGGCGGCGGGCGGCTCCAAACGTCTCAGTGGTATGACGTCTGTGTATCGCTAAAGGGCTGTGTAAACAGCGGGACAATAGGTGGCGGCGGGCGGCTCCAAACGTCTCAGTGGTATGACGTCTGGTATACCACTGAGACGTTTGGAGCCGCCCGCCGCCACCTATTGTCCCGCTGTTTACACAGCCCTTTAGCGATACACGGAAGAACAGCGCAATCATCGTCAGCAGCAGTATCACCGTCTGAACATTAGGACGCTCCGTCCTTCCAGGAGAGCAACACCACCCGCCGGCGCCAGTGCATCTGGCGTCCCACAGAGGACAACTACCGGCCCCTAACATCTTCCTCCTTACGGTGAACGGAGCAACCATCAGACTTGGCAAACGCTATCTGTGGGTGAGATAAAACCATTAACCCCCTGTTTCCAATCACTGCATACCATCACTGCTGCATACCTACTGCTTGCTATACGCAAAATCAACCATCTGCTTGCTATAGTGCGTGCCACTTACACGCCAAAGTGACTGTTACCTTTATTCATTTCATCCTACCAAATAATAACTTTTCATCGGACATTTATTCCATTATTCATATTAACTTATTTCTACTAACAGCATTTCTGAGACGCATAAAATCCATCTAACAAATTTCATCATTCTTTATGCGGCTTATTAACAGCGGAGTGCCTCCAATTTAACAAACGTCCATTTTTAGCCCCATTTAAGGACTACTATCTATCAGGCTACAACCACCCAGCCGATATATTTATCCTATGAAAGATTTTTTAATAGAGTGTCATTATTTAATGTGTTTTTTATTTTCCTTATATATGTAATTTTTGTGTTCCTGATTATTTCCCTTAATGTTTTATGTATTATTTGATATAATATATTAAATTTATACTTTTTTAAGCAGTGTGTCCGTGTCATTCACTGCACGTTGGTCATTCCCTCTATTTTAGAGTATATATACAATAAATTGGGTTCAGCAGCGCAATACATACCAATTACCTTTCCTCCTCTTCCAACAATTATGTTTGCAAAAATACATGCAAACCACAAGGGGTGGCTAGCTAGAGGAGGGCCCAGGGGCACTGACCACTTGTGACTCCATTCTAAGCCACGCCTGTCCATACTCCATTATTCCATACTTAATCTAGTTTAGAAATATCAATCAACTGTAAACTCTATTCACCTATATGAGGCTACAGATTGTACGCTTGCAGCAGGGACATGTAACCCTTAGATGAGTATGTCATCCCTTTAATCCAGGATACAGATTAAGTACACAGGTTCAGTGGCAGTTCAAATCGAGCTGAAAGCCATCCCCAGAACCTGTGTAATTAACATGTGTCCAGGATGAAAGGGATGACTTTGACACCCTATCTAACCCCTAAGTGTGTCTGTTGGTACCCAGTTTGTTTTATGACTTTATACTATTGTAAAACACAATTGAATCACCAGTGCTACATAGCAAATAGTAGTCCAAAAAATGATTAATGATTCATTATGTATACATAATACTTTCTGCCGCCTGCACCACCTCACAGGCCTCCTCCTCCTCCGGCTCCACCTCCTCCTCTTCATCCATTGCCTCCTCCACCACCACCACCTCCTCCTCAACTTCCTCCGCCACCTTCTCCACTTCCTCCACTTCCTCTGGCACCTTCTCCGCCTCCACTTCCTCCGGCACCTCCTCCGCCTCTACTTCCTCCGGCACCACCTCCTCCACCATCTCCTCCGTCACCTCCTCCCGGGCCTGCCCCGCCTCTGCCTCCTCCCGGGCCTGTCGTGCTCGATCCCGTGCTGTGTTGGAGAAAAGAAACATTAGTGCCAATTAGTGGTCATTGGGGCAGATGTATTAAGCCTTAACAAGCAATAAATGCAAGGGTGATAAGTAGAGATAAATGTCCAGCCAATCAGCTCCTTACTGGCTTTTATCAAACACAGCCTGTAACATGGCAGTTATGATGTGACATCTGGCCCATTGTATGCATCACAATCAATAATCCTATAGAAGTACATATTATATCCACATGACTGGATGTCAAACAGGAAGTAGCACACATATAGTGTATTGCATGTTAAACTCATGATCAGCCAGTTTACAATCATGTAAAAATGTCCATTTATTGTGTAAACACTCACATTGAGCAATCCTGCCCCTGATTTGCTGGAGCAAATCTGTCTGTCGCCTCCTGAGGTCTGACCATCACCGCTCCAGCTGGGCGATGCTCCTCCGCACCTGGGTGCGTGCGAATATGTGGCGGCGGGCCGTTGCATAAGCACTCCGCTTCTGGCGGTTTGTTATAAAAGGCCCCGCACGGCCCAGCCATAACGGAGACCAGTGTCCTGAGCTCCGCATCAGAAAAAGGTGCTGCTCTGCCATATGCCGCCATCTTAGCAATGGCACAATTCAACCAATCATGTCCTGTAATTGGTTGTTCACAGTGAAATTTTATAATAACTTTATTGATCATTTTAACATTAACAGCGTGTATGCGCCACAACAAACGGCTAAAACATTGCATAGCCAAACTTGCTGTAGGTTGGCATTGCTGCGCTAACCTTTGCAGTACTTAGTATATTCCAAACAGACAGGGTGAATGAAGTTGGAAAACCAATGTAATCACCAAACATGGCAGAAAACAACAGGTGAAATAGTGTGCCACAATATACAATTACACATATCTGTACAAGGTACTACATTAGTCAGCCTTAGTGGTCAGAAAGCAATACACCACTAACATACAAAACAGTGCTTTACCTTTTCCCTTTCCCATGGTGCCATTTATGTACCTAGCATCAAGGCAATATTTATAAGCCTATCACATGTGATTTGGATGCAAGCAGTGATTACTAATGCATGAGTTGTGGACTGGATGAACATATGGAATGGGTTAGTGTCATTTGTTGTACATACCAAACAAGTGCACAGTACAAATGAACATTCACATATAGATTTTATGTCTGGCCAAAGTTGTAGGTGTTTATTGGTGTTCAAATCTGCCAATAACTACAAAATCAGACTTAGAAAGTATGCCTGGTTTTGGACTTTTGTTTGTCCGCTGGTATGGGCGTCGCCTAAGCACCGCACGGTGTACGCTGCCGTACGGAACGCTGCCGCAAAGAACGCAGGGTGTGGCTGATGTACGCCAATGACAGAAATAGTATATAAAGGTGTGCTAGAAAAACAAAATGTTGTTGCAAACATGGCTGGTTCTCATTCTGAGGGAGACCAAGAGTACCAGGAACTCATGGCTCGCCTGGACTCCAGCACCTCCTATGTGCCCCTCACCAGAGACCAGCCATTGGGAGGTGAGCAGGCAGCTGGCCCAGCAACATCAGGCCAATCTACAGATGCTCAATCTGCAGCTGGGCCATCTTCTGCCTCAGCAGAATCATTGGGAACACAGCAGGTGGCTTCCCAACAGAGTAGCCTGGCCAGCACTTCAAGTACAGCGACTGGTGGCCGTGGCCGAAAGAGGCCAACAGAGGAACCAAGCAGCAGGAACATGGCATTTGAACCGCAGGAGCTTGCCATACTGGTACCCCGTGCACGGGATTGGATAGAGTGTCCACAGGACAGGTTGACACACACAAGGAGATGGAAGATTTGGGAGGACATAACTGTGGAGATTAATGCGGTAGCTCCACAAGTTCGTGAGACGGAGCGCGTGAAAAAGAGGCAAGTTCATGTGTGTTACATTTGAGCAGAACAAGACCAGTAATGTTTTGTAATCTGTAGCAGATTGCAATGGCTGCTACAGCAAACATCAGGAGTGATGTGTAGTAATATGTAAACTTTGGTTGCAGGTGGCACGACTTCAAAACCAACCTCAAGAAGAAACTGACCAAACGGTGGGAATACAGCCACACCTCTGAGGCTGGCCTCATGCCAGGCCGCCTGAAGCTCACCCCCCCTGGAGGAGATGGCTGAGTGCTGTATAGCAATTGAGGAGGTCCGGGGGTGAGCACCATGGATAGTGAGGCCCCAGTGGACGTTTTTGTTTCTGTTTTAGAAGGTAATTTGTTTGCATGGCATAAGTAGCTTGTACTAATTTTCCAGGAATGTGTTGTAATTGTACATTTCTCTTTCTTTCAGCAGCATCCCCACCGTTTGGTCGAGAATCTCTTGAGGAGGCGTAGGAGTCAGTGCCACCTGCCACCAGCCATGTGCAGCAGCCAACAGCCACACCGGATTTTGACAGGTGGCTGCAGATGCTTGGGCAGATTCACCAGCAGGGAGAGTTAGCATCAGAGCGGCTGCATAGGACCGAGGAGGTCATGCAGGGTATTGTCAGCACCCAGCAGGCAATAGCTGGGAGCCAGCAGGCAATTGCTGGGAGCCAGCAGACAATTGCTGACACCCAAAAGGCCATGGCTGGCACCCAGCAGTCCATAGCTGCCAGCCTGCAGGTGCTGGCAGATCAAGCCCTGCGCCAAAATGACCTCCTCCTCCACCATAATGAGCTTATGGTGGAGCTAGTTACCACCAATAGGGCCCTATTGTCAGTCATTTCTGGTGCATTTCCAACACCAGCACTCCCTGCTGGCAGAAGGGGAACACCATCCCCCCACTTCAACAGCATCTGCTCTACCTGCCCCACCATCCCAAAAAGTGCCGCAAGTGCCCAAAAAGTGGTGCAAATGAACTTGTGTCCGCATTAATCTCCACCAGTATGTCTTCCCAAATCTTTTATTTAGCTGTGTGTGTCAGCTTCCTGTGTGCAACCCAATCCCGTGCACAGGGTACCCACATTTGCCCTTGGTTTGAATGTTGTGTTTGGTTCCCCTGTTGGCCTCTTTTGGCTACCATTACTGTCTGCTGTACTTGAAGTGTTGGTGCTATACTTTTGTTGTGAAGCCACCTGATGTGTTCCTAATGATTCTGCTGTGGTTATGTATGCAAACAATACATTGTTTTATTTTGTTACAAAATTCCTGTTATGGTAACTTTAATTTTTGGCATGTGCCAAAGAACATGCTTTTAAAATGTTATGTTTTAAATCTTCCTGGAATACATTTTTCATATATCCCCAAATGTGTGGTGTTATTGGTGAATGAAAAAGTGACATATATATTTATATTAGTGATAGGAAGTTCTGTCCATTGCTTGCAGTGTAAATGTGTGTAACAAATGCAGCCATGCTTTGAGCATATATTTGTGTGTTTAGTAATGATCCATTTAAGCTGCAATGGTTCCAACTGAAGCAATGACAAGAGTGTAATTAATGAGTAATGAGTAAAGGAGTGGATTGTATTGTGCTCAGCTGACATTGGTTCAGGTGCGCCCGTACTGATTGGGCGTTCCGAATGCCTACAGCATGACCGAGTGGTGTCCATAAAGTAATACTTGCTTATGAAGACTGCATATTTCCTGCCTTTTTGTTCGTGTGCAGTCGGTGTGCTGTCCGAATGCACGCCTACCAGAATTAGTGCACTCCCTCATGGACGCCCATGTTTACGCCCAGTTTAGCCCACTTTGAAACTACGCCCCTGTGTAGTTCCGAATGACGCCCATATTACGCCCATATTTCCCAAGTGAATGCGGTGCACATTTCTGTACGGTATTATTGAGAACGAGTACGGAGACCTTGCGTGGCACATGCGCATAGCATTGCCCACGCATGCGCAGACGGCTAAAAAACGCCATCCGAAAGAATTCGGAAAATTACGCATCGACCAGAATAAGGCCCTTAGTGTATGAAGGTCAGTATGTAACTCATACACATCAGCGGATCATCTTAATAACATACTCCTTCCCTCTGCCGTCACTCCGACGCCCTGCTATCCATTATGCCACTCACCAAGACAGAGATGATAGGCGTTTCACTCTAACCGACACAATCACACACTGTGAGTGCATGACTATCTTTGACATACACATGCATTCTACAAATTCGCCTCTTTCACTAATATTATTAAAAACATTCATGGTACAAGCTTGTTATCATCAAACCATTACGCACCTCCCAATAAACATTTCTGACGACACGCCGGAATATAACGATCATGTTAACAAAATGTCCCTGCCTGCACGATGCGTTGATCACTGCTGATGGACTTACCGTGGAGACCAAACCCCAGACTGCGTCCAGGATTTCCATCACATGTATGACAGGTGCAGGAGAGCTTACACACGAGGCGATATTTCTACACACTAGTGCATTATCATTAAATCCGACTCTTGCCCTTCCCCTTTTTCCTTTTACAGTCACTCCTATGCTCTGCGATCCTTCAGGCTGTAACAACCATATGAATCAGGGCAGAGTAGACAAACGTCCCATAAACAAACTTACATGACTTAACGGCACGCCAGGACTGCCTAACTATTACTGACAACACGGCAATAGTGGAAATTATAAATGACTATAATGGTGTGCTAAAACAGCACACACACGGGGCGATCTCTTCAATAGACATATTGGATGTGACATACAGACATACCCTCCCCCTGTGGGCAAATCACCACGCATCATTAGAAAAATATTACATCCCCCGCCAAGATAAATAATGATGTTCTGATTTCAGCCATTTATACTAAATCTACCCTGAAGGAGTTTGGATCGGTGCGCATCCATTTCCCCTCTTCCATCCATACCATGATAAAAGAACGGGGACTTAGACCAATATATTCTAAATCCATCAGACGGTGACACTGGTATCCAACTGTCACTTTTTGGAACGACAAATTTAGCGACATAGGTTGCCTAGGCAACTATGACAAACTGTAAGGACACTGCGTTAAGCAGAGCATACACGGGGACATCCATGCTACAGATGCAGACGCACGGGGGTATTTATTATAATGCTACACCCCGTGCGATGCACAGGGGAACATACACACAGGGCGATTCTAAACGGCACCACAGTCTACTCGTGTCATGCCCTAACAGGGGAAGAGCCCGATCACCCAAATAGAAACCTTGCGATCGCAGACGTATTATTATGCCAAGAGCCACATGACAATTTTGACATAGATTTATCAATGACACATCTGCCAGATTATTGTGGTTCCCATGTCATACACAAAATTTATCCTGCACCAATCCGGACTTATATACATTTTCTGTTCTTCTAATTTTCCGCTGCCCCTAAGTGATTACTTGATGACACCGCTAATTATAAACGAATTAAGACAATGACATCTCTAACGTAGGGGACATTAAATCATATGGTCATTGTCCTGAGTTCCTTCACAAATATGAACAGAGTAAAAACAAATTATAAAACAGCACTCAGACCGAGTGTCTGGAAAATCACTGACAAGGGGTGTACACTCACGCATCATGCTTAAGGGTGTACACTCACGCATCATGCTTAAGGAGCTTCCGGTGACTTGCCCGGTGGTCCTGAGGAAGCTTTTTTGCGAAAGCGTACGCTCGACACTACACACCTAGTGTGTTTAATACCCCACTCTCCCCTCCCCACTTACTATTTGTATATTTTGAACTGTTGGCTGCGTGAGGGGTCACCGTTGGACACGGTCCCCCACCCTAGACACTGACACGGTATCTGGCGCCAGAACCGGTAGTGTCCCTGTCTGTTCTAACACCCACAAGAGCGAGGAAGTGCAGGCAGGCACTCCTCTGATATAGCTCTGTGGGAGCACACAGGACGTGAGTTCACTGGCTCCAGTAAGCTAGCAGCAGCGCTGAGACGGAATTGTGTCCGTGCTCAGGCGCCTGCCAGCAGCTACCTTAGAGAGCCCAGGGCATTTCTGCAAACTTTGTATACTATTACAGTTAACCAGAACCACCTTTACAAATAAATGATTAATTCTTAACGCAGCTCAGCAGCGATATAATCCAAGTTACCATTGGGAGATTACTTAGTGGGGTTTCCACTAGGTGAAGGATTTCTATCCTTTTTTATTTTCACTATATGTTGTCTCATGTCTTGTCAATTTTTTAATATATTTCGCAACTATTTTAATTAATGAAATAAAAGTGACGTTTTATGATTAATTTTTCTCCAGGTGCACCATAAAAAGACACTCTTTTCTTTACTGATTAATTCAGTATGTAACTATATTTTGAGTATCCCTTATCGAAAATTCTTGGGTCCAGAAGAATTTGGGATAATTAATTAATCTGTATTTTGGAATACTTTTATATTTCAATGAGGATGGCATCCAGAAGTAAACACAAAATCTATTTATGTTGTATATACCCCTCAAACACATAAAATAATACACACAAATATATTTTATTTGTGCATGAAACAAGTTTTCAAATCATGAAACAACATTTGTGTACTATCTTAGGCACTTAATGTGAATTCTACTCATAAGTAATCTTGCATTTTCTTGCACATATTCACACATAAGTAAATAAACTCCACTGTACTTAACAGTAAAACATATAATATAACATTACTGAAGGTAAAGTAAAAACTAAACAAAAAACTCTGCTGGCCAGAAACAATTGTTTTAGGAGCATTTTGGGTAACATATATCTGGATAAAGGGATACTTGACCTGTATATAGTATACTATTGTTTCTTTATCTTTTTCTGTTTTGGGTAAGAACCTGTAAGAGAAAAGGCATAATATCAGCGTTGGGGGCCATATTGGTGTTTTCATGTGCAGTACTGTATTTCTTTGTGTGTTTTGGTGATACACATCACTCAAAGTTGTCCCATTGAGCAGTTATTGCGCGTAAGTGTTTTCCACACCACACTTTTTAATATGAACTAGCCACACTTTATATATTTTCGCACAATATTCTCCTTTAATCTGCTACTTTATGGAGATTATTACAAAACATCTCTGGTTTGATATTGCAGACAGCAGCAGAACCAGTTGCACGGTTGCACTGTCCTGAAGTTTCAAGCAGATAGAAAATGTCACACATCAGCGAAATACTGAGTGGAGCGCAGAATAGACAAAAATGCAAGATGGAACAAGAAGCTGTTAAGAATCTACCCAAATTGGATTGGTTTCTTCAATGAGTACAAACACTTTCAGGTTCCCAAAATGTGGAAACTGTTCCAAGTACAGAAGGTACAGAAGTCCCTTCCACGTCCACATTGGTGTCACACTCAGAAAATGAAGAAGTATTAGTCACAGATAATATTACTAATGAAGCCGACAGCCATACAAACACAGACAGACAGCCGACAGCCACATAGATGTTAGTCAAGTTCCTGAACAAGCACATCCTCTCCAGGATGCCAATGCAGGCTTTCAATTACCAGTTACTGCAGCAAATCGCACAGACAGAGCCCACTACGCTGTAAACATTATTGATCAGGACATTAAAGCTTTCATCAAGGAAGATGTATCATGTAGACCTGTGGGGCCATTTCCACATGATGAAAACCGTAGAAGTTTTACAAAGTTTTACTATGACATACTGACAGATTGTGGATTGAAAATGCCAAGAATGTGGCTATGCTATTCTCCAATATTAAACAAAGTGTACTGTGAACCTTGTTGGCTGTTTGAAGAACGCAATAGAAAAGATACCAAGAAAGCTGGGTATCAGGAATTTCAGATTGGAAGGGACTGTCTCGAAAACTGATGGATCACGAACACAGCGTCATACATACAAGTGCCTGTTGAATGTTCAAACAATGGAAATTGCATGGAAAATTAGACAAGGAATTGGAGAGAGGAATACAAAATGAGAAAAACTGTTGGAAGAAAGTCTTGGATCGTCTGCTAAGTGTAACATTAACATTGGCAGTTGGTAATTTGTCATTCCGTGGTCATCGTGAAGTTATTGGGCATTCACATAGTGGAAATTTTCTTGCACTTGTTGAGCTCTTAGCTGAATTTGACCCTGTTCTCAATGAACTTTTGGGGAAGGATCCTGATGCTGATAAGAAAAAAGTGAAGTACCTAAGCCAAACAATTCAAAATGAGTTCATTGAGGTACTTTCCTCACATTTAGAGAAGACATTGGTCAATGAGATAGCTGAATAACCATTCTATTCAATCCTTATGGACACGACGCAAGACATATCGAAGTGTGATCAGATGAGTGAAGTTTTCAGATATGTCACTATAAATAGGGATGAGAGTGGCAGACCAACAGAAGTACTAATTAAAGAGACATTTCTTGGATTTCGACTGATCACTGATCAAACTGCCTTGGGGCTGTCAAATTAAACTCTGAATGGTTTAAAACAAAAAAACTTTGATATGTCAAAATGTGTTGGCCAAGGTTATGATGGAGCTACAGCGATGGGTGGCATCTACAATGGTGTACAAGCTAACATTAAAAAGGTATAAAAATGCTTTGTATGTCCACTGTGCATCACATAATCTCAATTTGGTTGTGAATGATGCTGTAGCAGAAATTCAAGATGTACAAAAGTTCTTTGACGTCTTGCAGAAGTTGTACACTTTTCTAGCTGCAAGCATTAATCGTTGGAGTCTTCTGGAACCGTACCATAAATTTAAAAGAATGAATGTAGAGGGTCATCCAGATGTGACATTGAAGAAGTTGTGTCCTACTCGGTGGGCTAGTAGGTTTGATGCTGTAATGGCAGTGAAGCATCGATTTGCTGCAGTAATGAAGGCACTAACACAGATCATTTTGAAAGGAAAAAAAAGATGAAAAAGATGAGGCAAGTGGCCTGAAGAAAGCCATGGAATCTTTAAAATTTATTTTCATACTTGTTATTTGATACAAGGTCCTGAAATCAGTTCAGACAACTTTTAAGTCTCTTCAGGCAAAAGATGCAGACCTATCAAAATCTGTAACCTTTCTGGCACAGGTTACCAATGACATGACAGAACTAAGAAATCATTTTCAGCGAACAAAGGAGGAAGCTGCGACATTAGCAAAAACTTGGAAGATTGACGCCAGTTTTTGAAAAAAAAAAACGATCACATGCTATTATAAAATTCTTTGATGATTTGGCCAAACACAAGCCTTTCAAAGACCCTGAACATGCGTTTAGAGTTAATGTGTTCTATGCCACACTTGATGTGATTAATGCACAACTCAAAAACAGGTTTAAAGGTATGAAGGAAGTTGTAGACAGGTTTGGCATTGTTATACCTGCCAACTTTTTGAAGGCGACAAGATTGTGGATTTTTTATCCAAAATTTCTGACAAGCGCATTTGCTGCAGAGTTGTATACTTTAAGAACTGTGTTACCGGTGGACATTCAGAAATGAAACAACATGGCTGATTTTGCACATTTGATGACTGTGGAAAACAATTTTACTGCAAGCTCCTTTTGTAATGTATGCACAGCTTTGCTATTGTTCTTGACCATTCCAGTCACAGTGGCTTCATGTGAGAGATCATTCTCTAAACTAAAATTAATAAAGAATTACCTTCAAAGTACCATGTCTCAGGGGCAACTGCAAAGCCTTTCACTCTTAAGCATTGAATGTGAGGCAGCTAGAAAAGTGAACAGGGATAAAGTTCTTGATGACTTTCCTGAAGCTAAAGCATGAAGAAAGAAATTCAGATAGTTGTTCAAAATTTTTAAAAAGAGTGGAAGGAAATGTAGCAGTATACGAGTAAAATGTTATTTTGTTCACCGTATTAAAGTTTGGTTATCACTAGACTTGTTTTTTTCTGGGGCTCCTGGCAGTATTTTCCATTTTATATGGCAGATCCCAGTTTATTCATTGTATGTTGATGTCCTAACTGGGCGCCCCACTGCCCTATATTCTAAAAATAAATGCTGTGTTTGCTATTATGTTGAACACGTGTGTTACGTTTATAAATGATGCTCAGTAAATTCGCGACTTTAATTTTGTTTATTGTAATTTATTGTTTTATATTGACAAAAACTTTAAAACTTAATAAAAATTACTTGATTTGAAAAAAAAAAGAACTATTTTTTTTCTTCATGTTTTTGCCTTACCAAAATGCCATGTGAAAGGTGGGAGCAAAATTTATAGTTACACCACTGAATTGTAAAAAAACCTTTAATGAATTTCCTATAATAATTGGAAAATCTGAGGAACCTTTGTATCCCTCTGAGAGTTTGAGGCATAGGCCAATCTTGGATGGCCTTGATTTTGGCAGGATCCATCTCCAAACCGGCTCCAGAATTTATATAGCCCAAGAAGGGGATGCAGTTGATTTCCCGGCGGTCGGGATCCCGGCGGTCGGAATCCCGACACTGGAATCCCGACCGCCGAAATCCCGAAACTTTCTCCCTCCGTGGGTGTCCATGACACCCATAGAGGAAGAATAAAATAGCGTGGCGAGCGTAGCGAGGCACCGGGCCCGCTGCGTGGCGAGCGCAGCGAGCCCGCAAGGGGGGCGATCCATGTCCCCCCCTTGTCGGGATTTTGGCGGTCGGGATTCCAGTGTCGGGATTCCGACCGCCGGGATCCCGACCGCCGGGAAATCGTATCGGATCCCCCAAGAAGGGAATGATTTGACTTTGAAAATACATTTCTCGGGGCGTGGCCTGACCGGGGAAGAGGAAAGCTGTGCTCATACAGAGCTCCTGATCCCTAGACCCCAAAACCTGTATAAACACCCTCTTTTGACCCACCCCTGCCCCATCCGCCTTCACAGTAACCCCCAGACCACCGGGGGACCTGATTGGGAACGGCAGCAGAGTCGGGAGACCCGTTTTACGGGTCTCTGCAGATTGCGGCCTAGTACCCCTGCAAGCCGGGGCCTCGATTAGGCAGCCCACCCGCCGCCGGAGCTCCGCAGCGTAGATCGCGGGAGGACGGCTCCACGGACGGAGCCCGGACACAGCCTACTCTCCCAGCGGACCCCTGTTGCTGCCGGACCCCTTCCCGACCACTTAAACTCCTCACCTGAGCGGTAAGAAGCTCCCACACAGAGGTGGCGGCGGCCATCTTGGATTCCGGGGACAGCCGCAGACGCGCTCCAGCGCTGCCCCCCTGTTCCCCTTCTGCAGCCCAGACACCAAGTGCCCCCCCTCATGCTCCACACAGCCCTGGGAGTGCCCCAGCACCAGTGGATGGGGCGCCCAGCCCAGGGGGAGTCATTCAGCAGGCGGCGGCCATATTGGTTGGGGCGGGCAGGAGAATAGAAGCAAGCAGGGATAACTGGGTGCGGCGGCGATATTGGTTGGGGCAGGAGCAGAATATACCAGCACTGTACACTAGTCAGCCAACCCAGCCCCAGTGCACTATCCTTGCTGGAATTCACAGCACCTCCTCCTGCAGCAGCCATACCTGGGCACTTTGTCATACCACAGCCCAGGGGGAGATATTTCTGTGAAAGCCCCAGAGGAGGAGTAGAAGTGGCACTCCATACATCTAATTCAGATCTCTCCCCTGGCCGACATCCAATCCCTCTGAGGAGTACAGACCCTGGGTACCTATACCCACAGAGAGCTGGTGCCCATATAAGCATCTCTAATATCCCACTACTGTAAAAGTGACATTGTTTCCCCTTCTGCTGGCAGACCTGAGCTCATACTGCAGAGGAGTGAGGCCGATTGCACGTGTTGCTGGAGGCACTTGATGCGGCAGACTCAATTTGAGGAAATTAAGAAGTGTTTTGTAATTGGGACTATGGTACGTCCCTCTCCCATGGACTGAACCCCCCACCGATGCTACTATAACACACGCAAATTCCCCCACCTTCTCACAGAGTTAAGGGGATGACATAGTCTCGCCTCTGACAGCGGAGCCTTCTAACGTTAAGTTTTGAACAAGTGGAATCCTCTTATAGCCTATTAGGTCAATTAATATGCCATCCAAATGCAGCAAGACCCCAAAACCAAATCCACAAATCGCCTTCTTCAAACCACCTGCCCAACACTCAAGACCTAAAGACGTGGTCCTCCCCTCTACTCCCACAACTCCTCAATTCACGTCTCCCATGGCAACCCCTGTAGCTTCGTTTGTAGCTTGCCCCACTGGAGATTCCATGGGATATGGGGACGCCTTGACAGTAGGCACAATGAAGCTGCTTCTGTCCCAATTTAAAGATGATGTTACTGCTGAATTCCGTGCCACCCTACAAGCCTGCCAACACTCGATTGACGACCTAGGTGGCCGCACTAACCATTTGGAAACCAAGATGGAGGAAGTCGTGGGGTCACATAATTGCTTGTTGGACTCTCATGGTGAACTTAAGGCGGAGGTATGTTCATTACGGGATAAGGTAACAGACCTTGAAGATAGATCGCGACGTAATAACCTCAAGCTGCGTGGCATTCCAGAATCTGTGTCGAATAGTAGCCTGCATGACTATGCCATCGACATCTTCAAGAAGCTCTTACCAAATGCCTCCGCCACAATTCTGCTTATTGATCGAATCCACAGACTGCCTAAGGCCAGGGCAGCCCCAGATAATGCGCCACGTGATGTCCTGCTGCGGATGCATTATTTCCACACAAAGGAATCCCTGCTCAAAGCTGCTAGACCATCATCTGATACCGCTACAGCCCTCTGAGAAATTCAACTCTTTGGGGACCTGTCGGCCACGACTCTTTTGAAACGCAGATCACTTAAGCCCATTACAGCTGCCCTCCAGAAAGCAAACATCCCTTACCGATGGGGATTCCCCACTAAACTTTTAGTGTTCTGCGAAGGCTCCAATGTCTCCATAAGCAATGTAGCAGAAGGTCTGAGGATACTCCAGTCATGGAACATTACCGACCCCAGCTCTGCTGGCTCCCCCAGTCGCAGACTTCAGCAGGACTGGTCTGCGGTGGGTTAGGGGGTAAGCCCTGCACATTTTCTAATTCTAACTGCTATATAATTGCATTGTTCTGTCTCAAAATCTGAGTTTACCCATACGTGAAATAGAGTGCCTTGTCAAATGTTGAGACATTTATATGCCATTCTGTGCATTCTGGTTAAAATTAAGTGGTTAACCCCCCCCCCCTTCACTAACTCCAGATATCCGCATTGCTATACGGCCAACGGTCCCACGAAAAAAGCCGGAGTAGCTATACTTATAGCCCAGAACTGTGCATTCCAGCTCTCCTCTAGATATGAGGACCCAGAGGGGAGGTACTTGATACTTGTTGGCCACCTGGACAATGTTGAGACCTCCTTGGTCTCATGTTATGCACCTAATGCTAAACAAATTGCATTCTGCAGGAATTTTTGTAGAACCCTCCAACAGCATGTCAGAGGGGCCCTGATGATACTTGGGGATTTTAACATGGTACTTGACCCCATTATTGACCGTTCACACCCCACACGCTCCCTTCATCAGTCTTTGCCCCAAGACCCTTCCTCTAAGTTCCGCCAACTATTGGCTGAATACGTACTGTTTGATGCATGGAGAGCTAAGCATCCATCAGTAAGAGATTACACCTTTTATTCTCATGTACACCGGTCTTATTCCAGAATAGACTTGGCATTGGTTGATCGAGTGACGCTTGCATCCATCCGCAAGATTGATATCTTGCCAATATCCTGGTCAGATCACTCCCCGCTTTTGATAGTCTGGGAAGTTAGTAAACGCACAGTTGCCCCGGGTTCCTGGAGATTGGGTACCCATCTTCTCACACGACCGGACACTCGCCAGGCCATATCAGATTCACTAGATCTTTATATTGACACCAACTCCCCCTCAGATACGTCTGTTTTCACTCATTGGTGCTCACTGAAGGCAGTGATCCAAGGCTCTGCAATTCAAGTGGCAGCTAGACTGAAGCGTCAGTACAAACAGCGCCTAGAATCAGCTGAAAGAAAAGCTGCCACGTTACAAAAAGCCCACAAAGCGGATCCCCATAATAAATCCCTTTTTAGACAACTCCTTGATGCCCGAGATGCTGTCAACACATTTACCCTCAATGAAGTTCACCGTAACATTCAATGGCTCAATCAGAGATACTATATCCTTGGAAATAGAGCGAGCCGTCTATTAGCCCGCAAATTAAGGGGTCGTAGAGCCAAGGAACGCATACATGCGATCTACACCTCCAAGGGAGTTAAAGTTGTTGACTCCATCACCATAGCCGACACTTTTCCAGAATATTATTCGCAATTGTACAACCTAAAGGACGACCCTAGCACACCCCAACCGACTTTAACCAACATAAACCAGTTTCTAGATAAACTAGATCTCCCCTCTATTGACCCAGACACCTGTAGTGCACTTAGCTCCCCATGGACACTAGGGGAAGTTGAAGCCGCAATAGAGTCTCTCCGCCTAGATAAAGCCCCAGGCCCAGACGGCTACCCCTCTAACTTTTTCAAAACGTTTAAACCCACCATTGCACCAGCTCTCCTATCAGTATTTAATGAAGCCTCCCACTCCTCCTCTTTCCCAAAGGAGATGCTGGAGGCCCGAATTGTCACCATACCGAAACCGGGCAAACCGCCTACAGCAGTGCAAAACTATAGCCCCATTGCACTGTTGAACACGGATATTAAAATATTCGCCAAAATGATTGCAAATAGAATATCGCCATTATTACCCAACCTAATCAACCAGGACCAAGTGGGCTTTGTGCTGGGTAGGCAAGCATCTGACAACACCCGAAGGGTTATCAACTTGATGGAACACTGTCAATTGCAAGGCTTACCACTGCTAATCCTCTCCCTTGATGCAGAAAAAGCCTTTGACAGGCTTAACTGGGGATATATGAAGGCCACCCTACGACGGTTTGGATTTACAGATAAAATACTACAATCTATTCTAGCGTTATACTCCTCGCCATCGGCCTCAGTGTTCACCAATGGCTGCTCCTCCTCCTCATTTAATATAACAAATGGAACACGCCAAGGCTGCCCCTTATCACCCTTGATGTTCGCATTGGCCATCGAGCCGACGTGGATAGTGGGGGCATGAAAAGGTCGTAGGACGCGTACCGCCACCCCTCGCGGGCTCGCTGCGCTCGCCACGCTTCGGGTTGGCGTGGATAGTGGAATTATCAAGGTCAACAGCTGTTACGTCGACTAGTGTCATTGTGAACAGGTTTAATAGTGTACCCCTAGACCCTACTAAATTTAGATGCCCCCATCTTAGCGGTTTGCAGGGAGTCTGGATTTAGACGTCTAAATCTAGACTTCTAAATTGCAGGAGGAGACTGCAGGGAGTCTGGATTTAGACGTCTAAATCTAGACTTCTAAATTGCCGGAGGAGTGTAAATTGCCGGGTTGTCAGAGGTGCGCAGGACTGCAGGGAGTCTGAATTTAGACTTCTAAATCTAGACTTCAAAATTGCCTTATTTTAACATTGAAGCCTATGGCAAAATCGGGTCCATCGCGTCGGTCGCGTCTCGTGCCATGTTAATGCACACGACCGACGCGATGGACCCGATTTTGCCTTTGCCGGCAAAATGGACCTGATTTCAAAGGAAATCGGGTCCATCGCGTCCATCGTGTACCTTAACTTAAAGATACACGATGGACAAGATTGTGGCCGTGCTAGGAAAAAAGTACCATACAAATATTCTTGGCAATCAAAATCGATTAAATACCTGGGGGTGAATCTCTCTAGAGAAAGTGACTTGATGAGCTGCAACTATGACCCATTATTTAGGGCATTCGAAAAGATTATCAAAGATTGGATGATGCAAGAGATCTCTTGGGTCGGTCGGGTGGCGGCGGCGAAAATGGTTTTACTTCCCAAATTAATGTATCTATTTCGTACCATCCCTAGACCTTTTCCTAAAATCCTGTGAAACAAATTCAACCGCCTAATATCCAAGTATATTTGGGGTGGGGCTAGACCGAGAATAGCTAGGTCGACCCTGACTGCAGCCAAAAATATGGGGGGGGGGGTAGCATACCCTGACTTGGAAAAATATCACTCGGCATGTATGCTTAGTCAAGTCAGGGACTGGTTTACCCAGGATACTCCCAAACCCTGGGTATCCATAGAGCAGAATGCTGTACTCCCTTTCTCCCTATCAGAGCTACCCTGGTTGCCCAATATCCTGGCTATCAGGGAAGTAAAGAAGTGTAGGGCGATCCAAACGACCTTGGCTGCTTGGCATAGCCTAATTTCCTATACACAGGACACGGTATTACCTGCCCCGCAGCTGTCCCTCCACACAATAGCCCTCACAATCCAGGACTTGCAGTTAAATACATGGCAGGAATTGGGCCTTCAGTCCATACAGGATGTTCTCTGGAATAGGAATGTGGCCCCCTTCTCCTACCTCCAATAGAAACACCAAGTCCCGAGGCATGACTTTTATAAGTACCTTCAGCTACGGCATTGGTTACAGAAGTACTTGCCAAAAACTCCAGCACAGATTGGTCTCCCTAAAATACTAACTTTTCCCCTCACGTCTCAATCTACGAAAGGCAATATCTCTAGGTGGTACCAGCACCTACTTAGCGTAGGGCAGAAAGTGAAGTTCACCGCACAGGTTAAATGGGAGAAGGACCTCCCCAACACTTTCAACGAAGGTGTCTGGGAAGCTATTTTCCAGACATGCTTTAAGCTCTCCAGATGTATAAATCATTAAGAAATGTATTATAAATTAATTCATAGATTATATTATACCCTGGAGCATTTGCACAAAATATGGCCTGATGTTTCACCAGGCTGCTGGAGGAACTGCGGAATGGTAGGAGATATCCTACATGTCTTTTGGCTCTGCCCAGCGATTCAACCCCTATGGAGCGAGGTATTCTCACTAATTTCAAAGGTATTGGGAGTAGATATTCCAAGGAACCCCCTCCTGGCTCTGTTTCACTACCTCCCCATCGAAATGGCAGGGGAAGACAAATACCTCCTGGGCCACATCCTGATAGCCACAAAAGCTACTATAGCCCAGTTGTGGAAATCCACAGAAATCCCCAATATATTAGCAATTGAAAACAAGGTACATAAACACTTTGTCTTTGAAACAACTGATTACAATGGTTCCACAATGGCCTCCTCTATGCATATGAGGTGGTTTAAATGGTCCATATATAGGGAGAACTCTGGCCGCCCCAGCACGAGACATAGTCCTGTCCAGCTATCTTCCCTCAGATCTCCTAGCTCGAGCTCATGTACCTCTGCCATGTAATTGACCTCCTAAATGCTATGTAGTGCATTACTAAACTGATGTTGTTGCATTGTACACCTGCTGTATCCCCACCCTCCACCCCCATACCATCCCAGTCCAGTCTTTCTTCTTTTTGTACCCTCCCCCCCCCCACCACCTTATTACAGCTTCCATACGTGTTTAAATTTACCGTATGCTGTTACCTTTATAAAGAAAAAAAAAATTTCAATTAAAATTTAATGTGAAAAAAGAAAATACATTTCTCCAATTTGCAGTAGAGATGATTTTTTCTAAGGCGTACCAGAACTTCTCGGACTATGGCCCTTATTCTGATTGGTGCGGATATATCCGCGTGCGTTCGGCCCGCCGATGTTTTGTGTCTGCGCATGTGCAGAGGCATCTCTGCGCATGTGCGAGCGGGGCGTACGGCCAAATTCCGCATGATATGTGAACACTCCGAATAGGGGGTGGAGAGGGGCGTGAAGGGCTATTTGGGCTCATTACCATATGCATACGCCCCGCGTTTCATGGGAGTTCCCATGAAAACGCTGGGCGTACGTATGGTAATGCGGCCGTGACGCACGTGTAGGGGGCGGACATATGACATCGCCGGATGTCAGCTGCCCGCCCAGATTCCTGCTTTTGCACGGAAAAATGTCCGTGTGGTCTGAGGTTGCGGGTGCTGGTGGAGCATTCGGTCCTGCATTCGATGGTCTGCGACCATCGAATGATGGGGGAGGTTCCCTTAGATGGAGGAGGCGTATTCCGTGTAAAATACACGTGCGGTCCGTTCGGACAGCTTCTTACCGCATACGGACGGAGTTGGCGATCCGTATGGAAGGCGGGGTTTCGCACGCACGGTCCTGGCCGCATAATCGGCTCCGGCCGCACCGATCAGAATAAGGGCCTATGTCCCTGTGCTTCTGTAAAGAATTGGTATAAATTAAAATGTCATCCAAATACACCACGACATGCTGATACAGAAGATCCCGAAACAGTTAGTTCATGAAGGACTGGAAAACTGGTGGGGCATTGCTTAAACCAAAAGGCATGACGAGATATTCATAGTGCCCATCTCTGGTGTTAAAAGCGGTGTTCCCCATCACGTATTCTGATAAGGTTGTATGCCCCGCAAAGGTCAAGTTTGGTAAAAATGTTGGTGCCACTTACTCTTTCGAATTATGAAAAGTTCTGTAATAAGAGGGAGAGGGTAACGATTTTTCACAGTGATTTCGTTAAGACCTCAATAATCTATGCACGGTCTTAATCCTCTGTCTTTTTTCTTTACAAGGAAGAAGCCCACTTCTGCTGGTGAGGAGGAAGGACGAATGAACCCTTTGGCTAAATTCTCCTGAATATATTCGGTCATGGCCTGAGTCTCCGGTATGGATAGTGGGTAGATACGACTGCCTGGGTGGATTCTTCCCTTGAATGAGATCTATAGGACAGTCCCAAGGATGATGAGGAGGTAGTACTTCAGTAGCCATTTTACTGAATACATCTGTGAACTCCATGAATTGAGTTGGTAAACCTTCATGAGTTTGAACACACTGACACTGTATATGTGTTGGTGTGTTTTGGTTTTATTTTGCAATCCGGATCGAAAAGCCATGCCAGACTTTACCAAAAAGGACACCAGAACAGGTGTCATTAGGTGATGTGTATGTATGTATATATATATGTATATATATATATATATATATATATATATATATATATACATACAGTGGTCGAAGTGGAAATTTTGAAGTGGGGGTATGGAAATTTTGAAGTGGGGGTATGGAAAAGTAAAGAGTGAATATAGTGCGCACCTTCGGACACCCCCCTGTCCATCAACGTCCCCTGCCAGACTGCCCCGTTGTACAGGGGTATTACAAAAGCACAATATGTGCTGCTGAGTGATCAGAGAGCATCCTGAGGGGGAAAAAAAACTTTTTTTTATCTTCAGATTAAAGTGGGGGTATGCCATACCCCCGTATACCGCCCCACTTCGACCACTGTATATATATATATATATATATATATATATATATATATATATATATAGTGTATCCGGGGTGCGGCACTCAGCTGTAAACATACGCTCTGGGAGGCGACGGTTAAGACAACGTTTCAGTTCTTTAATAAACTGTTTTCAAGTCAAGTACAAGGAAAGTGACAGTGCATACCTTAATTTATACTTACAACCCAGTTGATGTGGCGCGTGAAGCCGCACGCCGGCGGGGAGGGTCTGTGCTCCGTTCTGCCGCGGCCAGTATGGATGACGTCACGCCGCCGGGCGTCGGGGCTTACGCTGCCAATGGAATTGGTTGTCAAAGCAACCAAGACGCTATGGCAGGGGTGGCCAACCGGTCAGAGGTAAAGAGCCGAAAAATATCTGTAGTCAAGCTAAAGAGCCAACAACATGCGCGCGGCGAAGGCACACGTGCCAAAAAAAGGGGCATGGTCTATTTGGACCCCTTGGGTGGGTGTGATACACATATGCCTCCAATAGTGCAGTGCCATATATACATATGCCCCCAATAGTGCCAGATACACATATGCTCCCACGGTGCCAGGTATGCCCCCCATGGTGCTGGGTATGCCCCACGGTGCCACAAACTGCTATGCCCCCATAGTACCAAAAAGCTGCTTTGCCCCCATAGTGCCAAAAAGCTGCTATGCCCCCATAGTGCCAAAAAGCTGCTATGCCCCCACAGTGCCAAAAAGCTGATATGCCCCCACAGTGCCAAAAAGCTGATATGCCCCCACAGTGCCAAAAAGCTGGTATGCCCCCACAGTGCCAAAAAGCTGCTATGCCCCCACAGTGCCAAAAAGCTGCTATGCCCCCACAGTGCCAAAAAGCTGCTATGCCCCCACAGTGCAACAAACCTATGCCCCCACAGTGCCACAAACTGCTATGCCCCCACAGTGCCACAAACTGCTATGCCCCCACAGTGCCACAATCTGCTATGCCCCCACAGTGCCACAATCTGCTATGCCCCCACAGTGCCACAATCTGCTATGCCCCCACAGTGCCACAATCTGCTATGCCCCCACAGTGCTACAATCTGCTATGCCCCCACAGTGCTAATTTCTCAGCAGCAGCACTCACTGTTGTTGCTGCTGCCAGGCGGGGAGAGGACAGTCTGGCGTCCCCCTGCAGTCCTGTCATGTCACCGAGGGGAGGAGAGCACAGCACACCGCGCGTCTCCTTCCCCCCTCACTTCCCTGTGACAGGGCCGTCCACCAATCAAAGCTTGTGGGCCGGCTCCTGATTGGCTGCTGGCCCGCGAGCTCTGATTGGCGGATGACCCAGTCACAAGGATGCACAGTGAGGGGTAGGAGAGATAAGCGATGCGCGCTCTCCTCCCCTCAGAAGGAGATGGGATTCGAGGAACCGGCAGCGGGTGATGGGGACAGACGGTGGGCGGCGGACAGCAGTGGGAGCAGGAGCCGCACTTTAACAGGGGGAGAGCCGCATGCGGCTCTAGAGCCACAGGTTGGCCACCCCTGCGCTATGGGAACATCAACACAAAACATGCCGTGAATGAGTGAAAAAATACATGAAAAGACAAGAATGACATGCATAAGGCGCCTGGACTTTGTACTGACATGGCTTTAAAGCCATGTCAGTACAAAGTCCAGGCGCCTTATGCATGTCATTCTTGTCTTTTCATGTATTTTTTCACTCATTCACGGCATGTTTTGTGTTGATGTTCCCATAGCGTCTTGGTTGCTTTGACAACCAATTTCATTGGCAGCGTAAGCCCCGACGCCCGGCGGCGTGACGTCATCCATACTGGCCGCGGCAGAACGGAGCACAGACCCTCCCCACCGGCGTGCGGCTTCACGCGCCACATCAACTGGGTTGTAAGTATAAATTAAGGTATGCACTGTCACTTTCCTTGTACTTGACTTGAAAACAGTTTATTAAAGAACTGAAACGTTGTCTTAACCGTCGCCTCCCAGAGCGTATGTTTACAGCTGAGTGCCGCACCCCGGATACACTGTACATGCAGCGGATTCTCCGCTTCAGTGAGGGCACCAGCAACAGTTAACCTTTTACTTTGGAGTGCCGGACCACGCAATCTCTCTCTCTCTCTCTCTCTCTCTCTATATATATATATATATATATATATATATATATATATATGTCTGGTGTTAATATAAACACTGACATACTGTTCACATTTGAAAGATTATTAAAGTTTATACCAAATAAAAATGTTTGCAACCAATCAGTGAACACTATAACTTTGATATGTACCTGCAATTATTTGCTGCGCCATTACCAATATGACTTCTACTAGGGCTGCACCCTTTGCTCCAAGTGAGCTGCTGGCACTGGTCCACTTCAGATCTGATCTCTGTACAAATTTGATTGGAAAATGGGCAAAAACATGTGCACTGCAGGTGGGGCAGATGTAACATGTACAGTGAGAGTAAGATTTGTGTGAGTTATTTTGTTTCTGTGCAGGGTAAATACTGGCTGCATTATTTTTACACTGCAATTTAGATTTCAGTTTCAACACACCACACCCAAATATAACACTCTCTACACGTTACATCTGCCCCACCTGCAGTGCACATGGGTTTGCCCATTTTCCAAACAAATTTGTACTGCAATCAGATCTGAATAAGGGCCAGTGTGTACTATGTGAAGCTATATATTATTACATTGCATTGACACATTCAGTCAGAGGATGTGTACCCAGCTTAAGAAGGGATGCAGTATCCTGACTTGTCACACAGTCCCATGCAGTCAGTGTTAGGCTGCTCCGGAGGGGGTAGGGGGATTAGTGTGCCAAAAGGGTTTGTTAGGCTTAGGCTGCATAGCGGGATGGTTAGAGTTAGGCTGTGGGAGGGGTGTGTTAGAGTTAAGATAAGGGTTAGGCTTTTTTTTTTTTTTCAGATGACATAAAATTGTACATTCGTTTTAAAAATCATTGAATCTATTTTTTTTTTGTGGGTTCTAATCTCACGAAGACGCAGGTAAATGATTTGCTAAGTAATCCTGTATTTAACCAGTTTGTGTGCAGTACACAGTGCTGACAGCAGGCTTATGAATGATAAAGCTTAAAACATGTTTCTTTTCTTTAAGAAAATGTTTTTCATTTATTTTCTTTTTCTTTCTAAAAATGTCATTGTTCTCTTAATACATTTTTGAATAGCATAATCCTATTTGCAAAATTCATGTCTAGTTTTGCACTTTCATTCTTCTAAAAGAGCCGTGTTGTTTTATGTTTAAGAAATCACAGGGCATGGGTTTAACGGTAAGGCTAGTGCGTAAGGGAGGGTCATATCTTTGGATAAAACTATGTTAGAAATGTTAGAGTTTGCTTTTTCCTTGTGCATAGTAAAGGTTGCATTGACAACCTGCCATTCAAAATGGGACTAAATGGAGGTCAAATCTAGTGGGTACTGTTCCTGTTTAAACATTTCATATAAGCAAATAATCGTATGAAAATATGTGTGTATAACAGTGACAGGTGTGCAGTATATGATCTGTGTATTTTGTCACTTTGTCCCTGTAGACTAACGGGGTCTACAAATTGGGAGATATGCTGTGCATTCTGAGCGATGTTCGATGGCTCAGAACGCTCAGCAAGATCGCACAGCACACAGGGATATGCCAGCACTGTCCAGGCTAGTGTTCTCCGGTAAGAACGCTGGCCCTGACACCGGCAATAACTAGATTTATCCACAGGGGGCCCCTAGATAGGGGGGCCCAGGGATTCTGAGCCCCCCTCCTAATCCAGCCCTGACCTGTAACCTTGCCGGTTTGCCACAGAAATAGATGCACTGCACGCTTTTCAGATAAGTGATGATCTTGTGTTTCTACAGAACCGCCCAAATTTGTTTTTGCCAGACTTCATGGTGCCCTAGGGCTAGGCGGTTACGGTGTACTTATGTATTATCTGGACTCCCATGTTAAATGCACCCCATTTTTTCATACCCCTACTATCCAACTACGCATGGAGTTGATTTTATATAGTGTGGCGAGCGCAGTGAGCCACCGTGCCCGAAGCGTGGTGAGCGCAGCGAACCCCGCGAGGGGACGCAGTCTCATAAGAAAAACGGGAGTCCAGATATTACATAAGTACCGGTTACGGTATAATGGGTCGACAATATTTAAGTTGTCGACCACTAGGTCGACCACTAATGGTCGACAGTTACTAGGTGGCCAAGATATCATAGGTCGACATTACCAGAAGGTCGACACAAGCTTATGGACATGGTCAACACTCAAAAGTTTGACACAAGGTTTTCACTGTTTGTTTCTATGTTGACACATGTCAACATAGACACCGTATAAGTTTATTGCGCCCCCTCACTTCGGGCACGGTGCATTATATTCTCACCAGGTGTCGACCTAGTCATTATATTCTCACCAGGTGTCAACCTAGTCACTGTCAACCATTAGTGGTCGACCTAGACATTATTTATCCAGGGACCGCATACAACCCTAGGCAAGATACTGGTTTATGGGCCTCGTCAAACAATCCATAGCACTATATTTTGCTGTACTGTCAATGCAACCGGCATCGATAATGTACCTTGGCGCGTGGACAGTCTGCCAATAAGTGCTCAGCTGTGTGAACATCAGCATTGTGTATAATCTGAATCATGATCTAGGTATTTTGGAACCTATTGGAAACCATTTTGCGTGTCCAAATAGTTTTTATCCTATCAAAGAATAGCAGGCTGCTTAATTTGGCACAAGAGCTATCACATTGGCAGAGCAACAGCTGCCGTGTAAAATGGTGGTTTCTCAGTTCAATCTGTCAGTCAGGCAGCTTCCAGTCAACATAGCACATTTCTATCCTCCAGACAGTGAGGACACTGAAAAGTATTATATTAGGAGGGAATAAGAAGATGCAGAAAATCTGGGCCAGACTGGCCATCTAGCACTTCTGGCAAATTCCAGAAGGGACCATGGCCTGATAGGCTGGTCTGAGGTAACGGCGTGGTCTAGTAGCTCTGCTTGGCAATACGGCAGACAGAGAGCCTGTAGCTGGCCAAACAGCTCTGCCTCCCAATAGTCTGCTTGGCTGTCATACCCCTGTAAACCATGACTGGTCCTCTTGCTGTGCATGCACCCCTTGTGGCACGCACTAGAATGCCAGGCCCATTTCATGCCCTCACCGCCTGCCACCAGCCCCTGGCTGCCAGCAGAGATCGGCGCACCGCACAGACTTGTGAGTTAAGGTGACCATACACCTACAGATTTATATTCAGATCTGGCTGGTTGGAACAAACACCTGGTAATATCTGCCAGTTTTCCAGCATTTCCAAGCAAATGGTCAACTGTCATTTGCTCTCATCCATAGCCATGTTTTTGTGCCAAACAGCCAGATCTGAAGATAAATCTGTAGGTGTATGGACAGCTTAACAGACCCGCTGTGCTCCGTGAGGGTGATCCCTGACATAGTTGAGTTGCGCTATCCCAGGGGGCCTCATGTTCTGATAGTCATATAAATAAAATGATGTGTAATAATGACAGAAATCTCACTAATATGATTAGACACACTAGATCACATGGCCATGCATTAGTTCCCAAAAATCACACACCTCCCAGCGTAACCACTCAACCGAACTTCTTCCAACTGTCACCAAGTCTCATCACATATGTAACACGGATTTGTAGTCAGGAAAGCGTATCCAGGTAAGTGTTCTCTATTCCTATAGGTTAACAGGCTTTTCACTCGGACAATACAAAATCTCGGTTAACAAAGGTAAGTTTTATTTAAACTGCAATTTCTTCTTCTTTTGTAAAACTGAAGGAGAAAGGTTACACTACTTTCAACATTAGGTCAACAATCTCTATTGCGGATTATCAGATCTTTTACAATCTTATATATGAAGTCTCTATATATTAATAACTAAATGTATTTGGTAAAATAATTATTACGGTATTATTGCGCAATAATGTTTTAGATAATAATTTACTTCTATGCTCTAAGTATACAAATGTTTCTATTACAGGTTATTTCTACACAACTTTACACAGGAATAAACATTTAGACAATTTCGGGTTCAACAAAAGAACAGGCCTGACAGTAAGTATCCTAGGCAGCGAGAAGTGTTCACACGAGTCTCTCAGACTTTATTAAATGTCTTATGAAAGATAAGTTGTGCCAAAGTATTTTCCTCACGGTACTTTCACTGTGCACAGACTAGACTTGGGGTTAAGGGATCGCCTACTAATAGTAGGGTAACTGAACATAAACTGAACTTTCCCTTTTCTGATTCTCTCAGTCTTGTAATTGGTTCTCTATCCCTCTTCGTAAGTTTAGGGTAAGTATTCCTTGATATGGGCGTCCCCAGACCCTCCGGGGAGTCGGGTTTAGCCCTGCTGACTTGGCGGTACTAGACTATTGCAGCGGCAGAGATGGACGTCCCCTAACCCTCCGGGGAGTCGGGTTTAGCCCTGCTGACTTGGCAGTACTAGACTATTGCAGCGGCAGAGATAGGCGTCCCCAGACCCTCCGGGGGGTCGGGTTTAGCCCTACTCTAATTGATTGGGAATTCAAGGTGGGGATGCTCCGTGAGCCTAACTACTGCTGGTATGTCTGTATCTTAGACTTTCTGTCTCTTAACTGTACTGTGGCCGCGAGGAGATCACTACCTGCAGCCTCAGTCTATTTTCCTTTATGTGAGCTCAAGAACTGTATGGGGTCAGTAGGGAGGAGTATATTAGACAGGGGCGGTAGTAGGCTTAGTCACACCCCTAATGGGCAGGGTGTTCACTCACCACTCCTTTAATCCAGCCTCCGGTGGTCCTGGTGTAATGGCGCCGCCTTCTAGTGACGTTCCCAAGAGGGGACTGACACCGCAGGAATTCGGGGTACTCGTCACGACTACACAGCTCACCCGGACCTCAGCTTCAGCCCCCAGAGCCTCCGGTATGTAACCAATTTCGTTCTAAATGCCGCTAACACAGACGGCACGGTGCGCACTTCCACTCCGCTGCTTATCTCCTCCGCACTGCGCCACCGGTCCTAACAGCCACCGATAACGTCCGGCTGTCCCGTGCCCGCCGCTGCACTTTCCCCTCTGCCTCGAGGTGTTAAACTACCCCGCGCCAGACACAGCGGGGCTGCTGACTGTCCCTGGAAGTTAACAACGGCAGTCTATTGATTAAAACACAGTTCTCTGCGCTGCACTTAATGCCTGTTTTTCTCCCTAAATAACAAAACATGCAACTATTACAACTCCTAATGTTCAACATGTTATATATATATACATGCAGGGTTCTACACATAGCTACAGATTTATTACTCCACAAGTGTAAACAACAGCTTCACTCACAGGTACACTACCTCTCTGACATCAGCACATCCCTACCTAACAGACATCAGCACATACCTGCCTTACTGACAGCAGCACATCCCTGCCCCACTGACAGCAGCACATCCCTGCGCTACTGACAGCAGCACATACCTGCCTCATTGACAGGAGCACATACCTGCCTCACTGACCGCAGCACATCCCTACTTAGCTGACAGAAGCACATACTTTCCTCAATGGCAGCAACACATCCCTGCCCCACTGTCAGTAGCAAATCCATACCTTGCTGACAGCAGCACATACCTGCCTCATTGACAGCAGCACATCCTTACCTTGCTGATAGCAGCACATCCTTACCTCAATGACAGAAGCATATCCCTACCTAGCTGACAGCAGCACATTCCTGCCCCACTGACAGCAACACATCCCTGCCCCACTGACAGCAGCACATCCGTGCTCCACTGCCAGCAGCACATACCTGCCTCACTAACAGCAGCACATACCTGCCTCACTGACAGCAGCACATCCCTACCTAGCTGTCAGAAGCACATACTTTCCTCAATGACAGCAGCACATCCCTACCTAGCTGTCAGAAGCACATACTTTCCTCAATGACAGCAGCACATCCTGCCCCACTGACAGTATCAAATCCATACCTTGGTGACAGAAGCACATCCTTTCCTCAATGACAGCAGCACATCCCTACCTAGCTGACAACAGCAGACACCTATACCTGCCTCACTGAGAGCAGCACATACTTGCCCCACTGACCCGATCTATATCTTTGATCCACTGCACTCAACATTATCTGGATGTGATATGTGATTATGTACAAGAACATAATCAGTCATTTACATGGCAGAAGTTCAAAGCATAAAAATCAAATCATGAAAATATTGTTCAGTTTGGTTCAGACCAAAAACTAGACCAATATTGGCAATTTTTAATCTATCTAATCTAATCTAATCCACCAGTAAGATTTATGAACAACATTGTGGTTCACATCTCCTTGACTTGAGCCTATTGGTAACATCATATTTTTAAATCCTAATGTTTTATTTTTTATTAAAATATATATTTGTTTGTTTTTACATTTGATATGTTTAATCTCTTTAAGTGAAATTTATGACATTGGGGGTGAAATGTAATAGGATGAGAGAATCAGAAAGTGAGAGATTTGGTAAGAAATCTCCAGTTTTTTACAAATGGCAATCATTTACACTGCAAAATCAAACCGGTTTAGCAGTGTAAATGATTGCCGTTTTTTTTTTTTTAAAAACTGGAGATTTCTTACCAAATCTCTCACTTTCTGATTCTCTCATCCTATTATATTTTACCCCGGAGGTCTTTTACTCCATTATTTCACATTTTATTATCTTTGGGTGTATTAGACACCCCAGCAAATCCACTGGCAGCCATCCCCTTTTTAGTGCGTAACCTATATTATTATTATTATTATTATTTTTATTATTTATATTATTAAGACTTGTTGTAAATCTCTTGGACATTCTACTTTAAATATATATGAACATTGGTTTTACATACAATATCTCACACTGCTGGGCCTTTTGTTTCACACAGAGTGATGGAAAGTGTCAATCGTTTGGCAGGCACTATTTCTGAGTGCTGAAACCCTTTAATTTTAAGCTTTTGAATGCTGAAACAAGTTAAAGGCATTAAGTGACTCAGGTAATCCTGTTAATTTAAAGAGCCTCTACTTTGATAGATAGATTTGACCTACATGCTATATTGCTTAATATAAAAATTTTCAACAGTGGATCAATTGAATATAAAATATCACAATTTAATATAGACTAATATAGCCGCATAATAATAAAAATAGACAAAGGAGCATATATTATTTGTCATACTCTAGGTATAAGTCCCGCTGGATCCTATAGTGCTCAGTCCTCTTTTGTAAATAGGGTTAGTGAAGGACCCACTATATATATATATATATATATATATATATATATATGTATATATATATATATATACTTTGTGTGGGGTGATCCGGCTCTCCCTGTCTTCAATATAACTGCGCCGGGTGCCCTCTCCAATATTCATACAGAAGGCAGGGGGGGGGGGGGGGGGGGGGAAACAGCACTCAAGGCGACTTGAATAAAGTCGGATGTTATAGGACAATGTTTAATAAGCAATTTCTTCAGGTCATGGCATGAAGAAATTGCTTATTAAAAAGCAATGAAACGTTGTCCTTATAGGATGGCCTGAGAGTCTCATTTATTCAAGTCGCCTGGAGTGCTGTTTTCTCCCCCCCCCCCCCTGCCTACTATATATATATATATATATATATATATATGAGAGAGAGAGAGATCCCCAATCCTCGCTCAAACCAGCGTGAGCAGCACCTCTGAAGGATTCTCTGTCAGACAGAATCCAGCATATAGATATGAGAAGAAAAGAAAGTTTCAGAGGGCGGTAAGAATCAAGTCATTACAGTCAAAACAAATATTTAATACATAAAACTGTTATAAAATCACATAAAAATGACCATTAGGGCAAACCAGAAGTATACAGGAATCACATATACATCATAATGTGTCAGTGTAGCGTCCTTTTGAGCAATTTGATGACACGCATCATTCGAACAAAGCAGAAGGCCCAACGTGTTTCATCATTCACATGACTTCATCAGGGGCAAAAAAATGACGGTTCAACGTCAAATTATGATACAATATTGTAAATAAGTCATAATTACTTTAGAAGAACAGAGCTTACATCATATATACATACAAATAAAGCATCACAGTTGAATTTTGAATAAAACATCACAGTTCATTTAAAAAAGGGCATACATCGAGAATCTGAACAGGTCAGGAAAGAGGGAGGAGAAGGAGAAAAAAACAACAAGAAAATCACCATAGTTCTAATTGGTGTGCAATAATCCAGGGGAAGCGTGACTTGAGATGGAGAGCATAAAGAAAAAAGGTAACATACCCATATGCTATCTGTAGTATATCTCCAATACAATGTGTTGAAAGCAACCAATGAAGGAATATCCAAATGGACAAAAAAAGAGGATTGTCCTAAAGATAAATTGTATACAATACTTTAAATTATCAATAATACAAAAATGGTCTGTCATAAAATTATTTTATTTACATACCGCTGTTCGATTTCTTTCAGGGGATAAAGTATAAGCTCTAGAATACACAAAGGTTTTATACAAAATGCGCTGGAAGGCTGTCAGCTGTCCACACTATATAGAAGAGGTCTGACCAACCCTTCTGCACAGAAACAAGATACAAGAAAAAATATTGTGATCAGCGCTTGACCCAATGCTTAGAGGGACACTTACACTTGTATGTGTATTTTGTGAAATGTCCTTTGAGTCCATATGTTTCCTTTAGAAACTCTAAGTTACCAAACAAGATTTCTCTAGAATGACAAGAATATCCAGTAGTGCAAAACCTTCAGTTCAAAGGGATAATATTTATTTATACATTGTACTCACATATCATCAATTAAAACAAGCATATCAACACCGGATTGGTGATAAAAACAGGTTTCACAGCAGCAATTCAGGTCTCACCACCCAACTCCCTCTGACCACCTTCTAGGAGTTTCCGGATCCTCCAATTGAAGTCATGAAGTGCAAATGCGGGATGGATTCTTTCCAGAAAGTGCGTCTGTGCGGCATAAAACACTTCTCCTCTTGCCAGGGATTCATCAGCTTAATGCATATCGGACTTAGGAGTCCTTCATCAGAGGCTTCTAGTATAAGCTCAAAAGAGCTGGAGATCAATTGGTTTTGACCACTGCCAACTCTCATATCTTTTAAATGGATTTCTTAGCTCTATTAGCTCTTTTACATATGCATAAAAAAATACCCCCCCCCCCCCCCAAAAAAAAATATATATAAAAAAATAAACACATGACTAAATATGTTAGTAAAAACAAACAGTGAGACTGTTTTTATATTAAATAAATAACTAAAGCTGCTGGTACATACAAATTAACTCTTATGTGAAATACATCATTTTATATTATAAGTACATGTTTATGTAATAAGTGCATATGTGAATTAAATCCCTATATGTGTGTGTGTGTATATGTATTAAGTGAATATTTAGGTGATATAATTGAGTTATAGAGTATTACAAATAGTATGTGTGATGTGTGCATATATGAGTATAAGACTATATATATGTGCATAAGTTAACATTCAGCCTAATATGGTGTTTTTGGGGTATTAAAGGTAGAAAATATATTTATTTTAGTAAAAAAATATAAAATGAGAAAAATAAATATAAATATATGTAAATGAATATAAATATAAAATTAAAATAAATAAAGTTTTTTTTAAATTAAATAAATAAATAAAAAAGAATGCAATAATAATAAATATACATAATACAAATAAAAATGATAATAAATATAAATAATAAAAATAAGTAAATATATGTAAAAATAAAAATGTAAATAAAAATGTAAATAAAAATACAAATAAAATACAACTAATACAACTAATACAACTAAATTAAAAATAAAAATCAATATAAATAATAATAAAAATAAAAAATCTACAAAAATATAAATGAACGATTCTATGGGTAATGATGATGTATAAATTTGGATGATGTAAAAATATCAGACTTGATCTTTTTTTTCTCAGACTTTGCATTTACAATTTAGCCTTATAAGGCCTGACATATTGCACCAGATATTGGTGGTAATTCCCTATTAAAGGGAGGCTATGTAGGTCTAGCCTTAAAATACCATATGAATAAACAGAATATTAAAAAAGACAAATAGAAAAAATAAGGGAAAATTCAGAGCTATAAGAAGGCTATTCCTTCATTCAGACCTTTTGGTACAAGGGAATCCAGAGTATAGATCCAAAAACATTCTCGTTTAATTAATTCCTGACCTCTGTTTCCACCTCTAGGGTTCACCGTAATTTTTTTCTAGAATGTTAAACTTAAAATTCTCTTTGGTAACTGTGGAATTGTTTTTCCATATAATGTCTTGGGAGACTGTGTACTTTCACTTTGTTCTTTATATTTCTCATGTGTTCTTGTATCCGAATTTTTGCCTGTCTGATGGTTTTACCGATGTATTTTAAATTACAGCTAAAAGTTATCATATAAATAATATGATTGGAATTGCAAGTAACGGCTTCTGTCAGGGAATAGATTCTTCCATTATCCAGTGTGTGGTTGAATTTGGATTTGTCTAAAAATTTGCAGCAAATGCATTTGTTACAGGCTGTAACTCCTGGTTTTTATTCAAAAAATGCGTATAATTTGGTTTCACAGGATTTGTAGTTTTCAGCTAAGATGGATTTGACATTTTTTGCATATCGAAATACCAAATTCGGTATAGATGGAAGATGCTGCCCCAAAACGGAGTCTCGATAAAGTATACTCCAATGAATTCCAGAATTCTCTTAATGGATTTATACTCACAATTAAACTGAGTTATGAAAGGCCTGCATTTCATAGCTTTTTGGGGGTTTGTTTGTTTGAATTAGCAGGGTGCCTCTTTCCTTTCTTGAAGCATTCAACCTAGCAGTTTCTATTAACTTTTTTTTTATCCCCTTTTGAGGAATCTGTTAAAAGTAATTCAGATTGTGACCAATAATTGCTGATTTTGCTGCAATTACGCTTAATTCTTAGGAACTGAGCATACAGTACACTGTTCTTCCAGGTGGGATGATGACAACTCGTTGCCGGAATAAAACTATTAGCGTCCACGGTTTTAAAGTGAGTTCTTGTCAAAATTTCCTTCCCGGGGGTTCCTTCTAATTCAAGATCTAAAAATTTAATTTTAACCGGGTTAGATTGTGGGTGAACTTTAGATTGAAGTCATTTATCTGAATATAGGTCATGAACTCTATTTAATTATTGAAAATTTTTAAAATGTGCTATTATTGTATTTTCCCAAAAGGGCAATAGAGAAAAACAACAATATCTCAGGAATGCCTGTGTTTATATATTTTGTGTGTTATGGGTATTAATTTTATACTATGCGAACTTGTACATATATACATTTATTGAGTTGTCTCTCTGTGACGATTAATGAAACAATATCTGCTATATGCCATTTAGGAATGTTTAAGTGTTCAAATTTCCTTCCATCTATGACAACATCAGGAGAAATAGCTATATGTGTATATATATATATATATAGATATATATATCACTTTCCTTTTTTAAAGATGGCCGATCCTCTACTTCCGGTCATTTGGACGAATTGAGAGATATAATCCATCATGGAAATAGGCGTTTATAAACTTGTAATGTATAATAATGGTCTATTAAACTAATATTGCCGATTAACAAAAAACCTCCAGTATAGAACATACTTTTTCCTTCTGAATGTAATTGCACACCGGTGGAACGCATCTAGAATCTATGTGTATTCCACTGATGCATTACTCTTCTGGAAGAACCATGCGCTATAGCATAGCGACATGAATTCAACCCGGCATCTATATTGTGGCCGCCCATCCGGATATGGTGTGCGTTCCATAGCCAGGAAGCACATCATATTCCGGAAGTAATATGCGCCTCACCGAATGCCAGAATTATTAAATCCGGTTCATCAATTAAACACTTATACATTTTTATGTCATTTATAATGCTCGTTTTTATGTTTGTTATCTATATTGTGAATTGCCTTCTCCTGCTCATACGCCTCTTATAAGCCTTAGGGGATTTTTTTTAATGCAATTTGCCTTAATTGTACACCAAATGGAGGAAGAAGAACACCATGCGTTGCTAAGTGGATAAGTGTAATTGCCTTGCTGAATAAAATGTACGCTGGACACACCGTAGGATTATAAATTTATAAAAGGTAACATGTAAAGATACAATTAAATAAAACAAAACAAATACATATATTGCACTTATAGCAAATGAGTAACAATTAAAATAAAGCACGTTGAATACTACTACATGGATTTAAATACATTTATCCAGTGTGTGATCACTGTTAAACGTGGGTATTGATATAGGAATTTGCCAAGCAGTTTGGGGGCACAAGTGTGCAGGGGTTATCAAACAGCTTTGTATTGCTGAAAAGCGGTTAGTTCAAATATCAAATGCTGTTACACCCGGCCAAATAAGCATGTAAAAAGTCAATGCAAATAGGTCCGTGGGCCCGTCAGTGCAGATGAATACAGCGCGATATAAGAGGTTTTTGGATTATCTCACCCTTTGGAGTTGGTTGTTGAGTTCTGGGTAACAGGATGTATGGGGGCTCAACCCCGTCCAATTGATGGTGCAGAGTCATGGTTTGGTGCACCCAGGATGGTGGAGCAGCGTTCAGCAGTCACTTTCTAGCTTCATCAATTCGGTGCTCATTATGCCCAACTAGCATGCATACCCTAGCGTAGGGAAATCCATCCCGTTTTAGTGCTGTGCAATGCGATCCGATGCAATATTTCATTGTATGTCCACCCATGCTATGAGATATGATGGGTGCTTCATTTTGAAAGCACCCATGGCATTTTTTCGTGTTTTTATTGCACACCCCCACTATCCACACCACCCCGAAGCGTGGCGAGCGGACGCGGAGCGCGTCCTCCTGACCTTTTCATACCCCCACTATCCATGTTGGCGTGGAGTTGAGTTTATATAGTGTAGCAAGTGCAGCGAGCCACCGAGCCCGAAACATGGCGAACGCAGCAGAATACATGTAAAGTAAACCGCGTCCCCTCACTGGGCTTGCCACACTTTATAAAATCAACTCCACGCCGACGTGGATAATGGGGGTAAGAAAAGGTTGGGAGGACGTTCCGTTGCACTCGCCACGCTTCGGGGTGGCGTGAATAGTGGGGGTGTGCAAAAAAAAAAGCAAAAAAATGGCACGGGTGTTTTCAAAATGAAGCACCCATCATATCTCATAGCATGGGTGGCCATACAATGAAATATTGCATTGCATCAGATCGCACGGTGTGTATGGTGCCGTGCGATCCCATGCGATATTTCATTGTATAAGCACCCTTGGGCACTTAATATTAACTAAAGGGACATCTCATCGCATCATAGCATGGGTGGCCATACAATGAAATATTGCATCGGATCGCACGCCGGGTATGGTGTAGTGCGATTCTATGCGATATTTCATTGTATTAGCACTCTTGTGCACTTAATATTAACTAAAGGGACATCGCATCGGATATCACGGCACCATACACGGCATGCGATCCTATGCAATGCGATTTCAGTATAGAGAATAGACCAGTACGCTAAGAGCGTACTGGACGCTGTGCTAGGACACAAGTACCCTATGTTTTTTTCAAACGGGGTGCCATATATATGTTGTTCCTCCTACGCTCTCATATGAAGATTTGCATATGCGGGGGCAAATTTGGTGCCCATGCCCGTTCCTTGTTGTTGGAGGAAAAATTCCCTGTTGAACTCGAAAAAATTGTGATCCAGTATATATTTAATGCTGTCAGGAAGGAAATCTCTGGCCCACTTTTCTCAGGGTCACTTCTCAGGGTGTTTTCAACTGGTTCAAGGCCTTTCTTATGAGGGATTGAAGAGTAGAGTCCTTGAACATCAGTAACTGGAGGACCAGAACAACAGTAACTGGAGGACCAGATTTTGCCTTTTAAACTCTGTAAGACTGATGTACTGTCTTTTAGATGAGACCGATTCTGCAGGACATATGGTTGTAATTTAAGGTCTAAGAATTGGGAAAGATTTGAAGTCAGGGAGTTTATTCCTGCTATTATGGGGAGTCCAGGGGGGTGTGATTGATCTTTATGCACTTTTGGTATATGGTAAAATATTGGTAAAACAGGAAATTTGACCATCATGTAACCTTGCAGATAACGCCTTTTTGTAGGCCATTGGTTAATAAATTTTCCAATTCAAATTGGAATTCTTCTGTGGGGTTGTTTTGTAGTTTAAAATAAGTTTTTTCCTCATTCAGAATTTTGTTTGGCTCTGTCAAATAACTTTCTTTGTCTTGCAAGACCACTGCTCCTACTTTATCTACAGTCCTTATTATGGTGGTTTCATCTTTTTTTTCGAGGTTTCTATTGCTTTGTTTTCTTGTGCATTAAGGTTTTTCAGAGTATGTTTGCTGGGTTTAATTTTTCTGAAATCCTCTCGGACTGCTTCATAAAAGATGTCCAGGTGGGTTCCCCTAGATTCCACTGGATAAAAGTGTAAAGGCAATGACACTGTTGGTTTATAATCATTGTCCTTACTGTTATTGGTCTGATTTTTCAAAAAATGTTGTTGAACTGTAAGATTTCTAATGTATTTGTTTAGATCAATAAACAAGTCAAAGTCACGCTTCCCCTGGATTATTGCACACCAATTAGAACTATGGTGATTTTCTTGTTGTTTTTTTTTCTCCTTCTCCTCCCTCTTTCTTGACCTGTGCAGATTCATGATGTATGCCCTTTTTTAAATTAACTGTGATGTTTTATTCAAAATTCAACTGTGATGCTTTATTTGTATGTATATGATGTAAGCTCTGTTCTTCTAAAGTAATTATGACTTATTTACAATATTGTATCATAATTTGCAGTTGAACCGTCATTTCTTTGCCCCTGATGAAGTCATGTGAATGATGAAACACGTTGGGCCTTCTGCTTTGTTCGAATGATGTGTGTCGTCAAATTGCTCAAAAGGACGCTACACTGACACATTATGAAGATGTATATGTGATTCTTGTATACTTCTGGTTTGCCCTAATGGTGATTTTTATGTGATTTTATAACAGTTTTATGTACTAAATATTTGTTTTGACTGTAATGACTTGACTCGTAGTGCCCTCTGAAACTTTATTTTATATATATATTCCACTTAGTGCTGTTATACATTACCCCTGAAGACTCTGACCAGGATGGAAATCCAAAGCTGGAGGATTTTACACACCCTGTTGGTAAGGGGCGACCGCTCTTACATAGTTACATAGTAGGTAAGGTTGAAAAAAGACGCGTCCATCTAGTTCAACCTATTTATGCTGTATATTATGTTACTATATTTTAAAGACAGATTATGTTACTTATTTATAACCCTGGATATTTTTAGCTAATAAGTGTTTGTCCAACCTTATTTTGAACGCATTTATTGAGGTGGCCGACACCACATCACTGGGAAGAGAGTTCCAGAGTTTGACTGCTCTAACCGTAAAGAAATTTTTTTCTGCCAGCTGAACTAAATCTTTTTTTCGGTACTGTTTACCTAGAACGGCGCCCACGATTTTGATCTTAGGCATCGCAAGGTAAAAAATCGCGTCGGTCGCATCGCATGCGTCCAAAAAATCGCATGCGATGCGACCGACGCGAGTACCGCGATTTTACATAGGGAACAATGTTAAATGGCCCAATTGACCCGATTTTACATAGGGAACAATGTTAAATGGCCCACAGACCCCAAATAGCCACCCTGAAGTGTGGAATGGCCCCCCAATTGTTAACGCCACCCCACAAACAATGTCAACCCGAAGCATGGCGAGCGCAGCGATCCCGGGAGGTGCGGCGGTACGCGTCCTCCGACCTTTTCATACCCTCACTATCCACGCGGCGTGGAGTTGAGAATAGAAAGTGTGGCGAGCGCAGCGAGCCACTGAGCCCGAAGCGTGGTGAGCGCAGCGAGCCCCGCGAGGGGACGCGGATACCTTCACAGGTATCCGCGTCCCCTCGCGGGCTTCACAGGTATCCGCGTCCCCTCGCGGGGCTCGCCACGCTTCGGGCTCGGTGGCTCGCTGCGCTCGCCACACTTTCTATTCTCAACTCCACGCCGACGTGGATAGTGGGGGTATGAAAAGGTCGGAGGACGCGTACCGCCGCCGCTCGCCACGCTTCGGGTTGACGTTGATCGTGGGGTGGCGTTAACAATTGGGGGGGCCATTTCACACTTCAGGGTGGCTATTTGGGGTCTGTGGGCCATTTAACATTGTTCCCTATGTAAAATCGTGGTAATCGCGTCGGTCGCATCGCATGCAATTTTTTGGGCCGCATGCGAAGCGACTGACGCGATTTACATTTTAACATGCATTTATATGTAAGATCACGGGCATCGCATCGGTCGCATCGCATGCCATTATAATGGCATGCGATGTGCAAGCGATGGGCGCCGTTCTAGGTAAACAGTACCCTTTTTTCTTCTAATCTATACTCGTGCCCGCGCGTCCTAGTATCCATTCTAGTAGAAAAAAGGGTGTTTGACAGTTCCTTATATTGGCCCCTGATATATTTGTACATGTTGAGCATGTCCCCCCTTAGGCGTCTCTTTTCTAATGTAAATAGTCCCAAATTGCTTAATCTCTCCTCATAGCTTAAATTCTCCATTCCCCTAATAAGCTTTGTGGCTCTTCTTTGTATATTTTTCTAATTCAATGATGCTCTAGAACAGTGGTTCTCAAACTGTGGGTCCTGACCCCAAAGTGGGTCCCGACCTGCTCAGCATGGGGTAGCGACTCCATGTTGCTGACCATCAGGCTGATGACTTTTCTGGAAAATCTGTTGAATTGTCTGTTATTTTAGACTCCTCCAATCGTTTTGAGCCTCTACAATGCTACTGCGCCATGTACGTCCTGTCTGCTGACTATACATGTGATGTGATAACCTTCTGCAGTAACTTGCTGGGGTCCTGTAATTATATTCATTGTCTGATGGGGTCCCAAAGCAAAATAGTTTGAGGTCCCCTGCTCTAGAAGGCAGGTTCATGTAGTCTGGTATAGGAGTAGTGGAGTGTGCAGAGTCCCAGATGTTTGGGGATCATAAGCAGGGGATCCAATTCCCAGAGGTGTAGAAGGTGCTATGAGCTGGGATGCAGATTAAATAGTGTCCTCAGATTGTGTCCATTAAGTGATCCTGCCGCATGTCATTATGCTGTACACGACTTTATCAACGGTTTTTGCTTTTTGACAATTGATATATTGGGAACTGACTATTTCTTAAATTAGCAGCTTTTTTGACAACACACCACTGATAAGCGCCTGATATGTTACCTTGGTATTTTGCTTCATGCTATATTGGGGTATGGATTATTAGGTCACCAGCTTTATGGTCAACAAGCATTATGTCGACATGCATTTAGGTCGACATGAGTTAAATTCAATATGCTGGAAGGTCAACAGGGTCATTAGGTCGACATGGGTAAGGTCGACAGGGTCATTTTTTCCCCTGGTATGTCAACAGAATCAACATAAAAATTCAATTGTAGCACCGCGTCCCCTCGCATTTGTCCTTGTGCATGGTTTTAAAGCATGTGCCCTAATTTGTGGCATACTGGGCTGACTATTTGGAACATGCACTGCACACAACCTAATTGAGGGTGTTGGGGTCTAAATAAGATATACAATTAAACATTGGGATTAATTCCTTTAATAGCAGAAAGTGCAATATTGTTATTGTAAGGATAATGCACATTGCATAGATACATGTGACAGGCCGGTCCTGCATTGCTTGGGTTTTACTTCATGGATAGAATGATATTTATTATCAATCACGTATGATTAATCGAGCTTCATTATTCATTGCGAATGCAGAATTATTGCTGGTTTTGTTCTAAGCTGCTACATTCCTAAAGTATTTCCTAACCACATGAAACGTAAAACTTGTAGGTTGTTTAAATCTTCTGTTATTTGACCACCCATTTGATTATGACAAGCATTGGATGATTAAAAGACAGTGAAACTCAGTCTTACATGTAGTAATAAACATTTACCATGTATGAACTGTGTATACAGTTCTCTCGGAAATATGTATATACTGTATATGGAAAATAGAACTACTTACACTGCTCTGTTTATTTCACTGTAATTACATTTTCACATTCAAGTTCTTTGCGTTTTAATCATTGTAAAACTCTTATTTTTTGCTGAAATGTAAGTACTGTAATTTTGCAGCATGAGTATAGGGGTTCTGCAAACCTTATCATATGGCTGGTATAACCAGCAGATGAACGGATTTCCTGGCGATGTTGCGGGAGCGTGCAGCAGCGCTAACCTCTCATCGCAGGGGGGTACACAGTGAGCGGCTTTGAGCTGAAACCTGCTGTTTTGAGCGACTTTCAGCTCAAAGTCGCCCAGTGTGTATGGGCCATTGTGTAGCAAGTTGGCCACCCCTCGGATTTAGATCTATATGATGCGGAGATGCAATCATCTATTCATTGGGCTCTAAAGGCCCACACACACTAGAAGATTTTCATTTCAAAAGACTTTGCCAAAATCTGTGATAGATATATCTATCACCAAAGTAGTGCGTACACACTGAGCTATTTTCCCCAAAGAGCAAGAGATTTTCAGGAGGCGAAAGACATTGCTGAAAATCTTTCAATATAAAACGCTATTTATATAATGGGCTGGGTTTGATTTCCAAGGGTCCCGTATATATATATTTCTGGCAGCGCCGGTGCAAGGCACCTAAGTGCCGCAGGCAGAAGACGCCCCACCGCCCTCCCGCTCCATAGGGGGGGTGCGGCCGCCAGCGAGTCGCTCTACGGGGTGGGGTGTGTGCGACAACGCCGCTCTGGCAGCGTGGCACGGCACATGGTCCACCGGTGGGGGGTTCGGGCGCTGGAGCAAGTCAGTGGTGGTGCGGTGTGGCTTAACTGGCATTAGGGGGAATGTGGTGCGGGTGCCACTCACCTTGCTCCACACCGCTGATCTGCTCCCAAGTACCACCCTCCATTGGCCTACGCCCATAGACAAATACCTAAAGCTGCCTATTGATGGAGCCGGCCCTGTTTGCTTATTATATTTATATGCCCACTGCCACCAATGTATATTTAAATGCAAACTGCCCCCATATATGATGACGTTGACAGCAGTGTCACTGGGCTTCAATGGCAGTACCACTGGACTGTAATGCCAGAACCAATGGACTTTAGTGGCAGAACCATAGGACTGGATTTATGCAGCAGTATCACTGGACTGGATTTTAGCTGCAGCACCACTGGACTGAACTTATGCAGCAGTATTGGACTGGACTTTAATGGCAGTACCACTGTACTGGACCTCTGCAGCAGTAAGACTGGACTGGACCATAACTGCAGCAGTATCATTCAGAATCAGCACAAATGGACACCAGCACACCAATGGACACAGGACACCAGCAGCAGTAGGCAGCACAGGACACCATCAGCAGCACTAGCACTAGGCAGCACAGGACTGGATCATATAGCATGTTGCCACCCCCACAGATCCCCACAGACCACCACAGAGCACCACAGACCGCCATAGCCCCGTCGACCCACTACCTTCTTCAATGCCAGAGTGAAGATGGTGGCACCAGTGTGGGATTTATATAGAGTCCGGATCTTGTAAGATCCGATGGCGGGATGAATATGTTTTGGTGTGGACAGCGCTCTGAGTCTGGTGGGAGTCCCCGGACAGTGTTCAGGTCTTTACTTGGATCGGGGGTGTTTGGCTGTGCTCAGATTCTCAAATCCAAACCCGCTCATCCCTAATAATAATGTGGTGTTTGTTTTTATTTTTTGAAGAACCTCTATGGGACAGAAACTGTCCACCAACTCCAACTGAGGACCCCATCTTGAACCAGGTGGGGTGTTATGGTAAACTTGTTAAATATTATAACCTTGAAATTATAAAGAAAAGGGCTGCAGGCCTCCATAACTTATTAAAAGAAAAAAAAAATATATATATATATGTGCAGACTATCATAAATCTATCTAGAAAACATACAAAATTAATGGAGAGGTATATGACTCCAACGCCTCTTATATAGGAATAGCCATCGACCATTGATGATTATAATTCATCGATAGTTTATGGCAGATGTTGACTAGTTATGACATCAATGGGGGAGAACCAGATGGTTTCCCATCATCGATGTCAAGCTTCAAAGAATAGTTTTGTTTTGCTTTTTTTCCCCAATGGGCCGGGACAAGGAGTGTAGCTCTGCCCCGACACTTATGAAGCCCCACCCCCGTATTTTGATTGGCCCACAGGCTAATCAAGCAAAGAAAATGGATGACCGACGATATGTAAAAACATTTATGGTCATCCATTGCATAGTTATACACAATTGATGGCCAGCTGCACTTTTAGCATCGATGGCAAAGGCAACGATTGCCATCTCTACTCTTATATGACCTTTGTCTAATTGAAGGGACATATTTAGGGTCACTAATACCAGCATTCCCTCTAAATTTTAACAATTCCCTCCAACAATCACCCATCAGGGTGAGTTTGGCCCCTCATTAAATAATCATTGGCTTGTTTAGGATCTGTAAAGAAAACAGGTCTCCGGGTCACTTTCGGTGGGGATAACGAGTATACCACACACATCAAGGCCATAGGGAGAAAATTAACCAATAGGTATCAGAGGTATGAAAGACTATATAGGCACAAGGGAGTTCTACATGGATTGGGAAGCCATGACATCTTTGTAAATCCTGGAGTCCCGGAAGACTAGCCAGCGAGTCCAAGTATCCCTGAACTGGGTGTGTCTATCGTCCACTGAAGACAGGATATCTTCCATATCCATATAGAAGGGTATTATGAGGGGGCACTGCCACCAAATATGGAGTGGGTTGCCAGGGGCCCCACATCGCCAACAAACATTGGGAACTCCTGTGCCCATCTTGGAGAGGGTAAATATGTTCTTAAATCCTTGTTTGGGCACCAGCATGCCCCAGCATTCCTGATACTTCTGGGTTCACTCTTTGCCTTGTGTCCTTTAGCATCTGCCAATAGAGTATGCACAATGGGATTTTAGAGTCTCAATGTACCCATCTACTCATGCACTGTCATTAGGTGCTAGAACCCGTTGTGTGCTCCTATGCTAAGGATTACTGTGTATAGTCTGGGCATGACCTTTTTTTTTTTGTAAAACAATTTTTATTGTATTTCCAGAAAAAATAGAAAATTTGTATATATACTGTTGTACATCATGCATTGTCAGATCTATAATAAACAGATATCTTCAGAAACCCGGAATTCGGGTGTGTGATTTCTTTAACTCTCGACCTGGTAATGTACATAAAAGGTTATGACACATGCCAGTTAACATAGCTAGTCACATAATAATACAAGTGTAACACAGTCCCTAATGTAAATCAATCACATTGAGTAAACAATGAATAGGGTAGTGGACATCGTTGCCGATATAATAGCGGGCGTCCCGAGCAACCGCAGTACAACTTATACATACAAAATGTAACGGGGATAGGAGAGAGGGGGAAGAAAGGAGAGGGTGGGGGGAGTTGTAGACAAAGACAACAACACACTACTACAAGGAGAACCAGACAGATCACTTGCATCCACACACCACCAGGATGGTGTGGCGAAGCAAATAATCCCATGCCGCCCTGGGCTATTTGACATCTGAGGAACCACGTAGTGTTCTCAAACACCTTATTAATCCTAGATTGCAGGTCCGTATCCAAACTGGTTATAAATGGGTGCCACTTCTTATAAAATCTAGCTGCATCTTTCTCAGCAGTAGGAAACAGGGCCTGCCTTTCATAAAAGAGAACATCCAATAAAGCAGATCTAAGTTCCTGGATCGACGGAGTCTGTCTATGTATCCAATGCAGCAATATACATTTTTTGGCCACTTTTTACACTGTGAGTATAGGGACAATAGATTTTTTATAAGGGCCGAGGTCCCTGTCCTTAAAATAAAGGAACAAGCATGCCACTGGGTTTCCCACCAGAGTCAATCGAAAAAGATTATTAATATAGGATACAACCTTATTCCAGTAAATTCTAATCTTAACACATTCCCAGAAGTTATGTATATATTTTGCATTCATCATCGAGCATTTATAGCAGACGCTCAGATCCTCAGGCACGAAGTGCGATCTTTGTGCGGGTGCGATAAATGATCTATTTAGGAACTTGAGGTGAGTCTCCTGTAGTGTCGCAGAGTGCAAATTTCAATGAGCTTTCCAGCTTTTTATACACCTGTGACAATGGTGAAAATTCAAGAAGATCATAAATCCATTTCAAATGTAAAACCGTATAGCAGGCTTCTAATTTGGACACTATCAATAAGCTGTACAGATAGCGGACACGATAACCTAACACACAAGAGGGTGATAGCAGTGACTGAATCGGATCTGGCTCATCTAGGTTGGACATTGGACAAGGAGCAGCCTGGGCAAAGTGACGTGCTTGTAAGAAAATGAAGAATTGTGAGTTTGGAAGTTGGAATTTCTGCGCTAGTTAGGAAAATATACATATTGTTCCACCAGGATCAAATACGTCCCGTATGCACGCAATACCTTTGTGTTTCCATTCAAGGAAGATAGCGTTATTTAAACCAGGTGTAAATTGGGGGTTACCCCATAGGGACTCATCGTATGTAATTTATGTAAAGTCTTATTAATGGCTTGCCAGGCTTTGTAGGTGTCATGAAATAAAATATTAGATTTAATGTGTGGGGGTAGTAAACGATTGGGCGTGTGGAGCAGGGCAGCTGGAGAATAAGGATGGAACAGGCCTATTTCCAAAGACAAATTAGTGTATACAGATTTCTGCAGGAACCAATCTGTCACATATCTGAAATGCGTTGCCTGGGCGAAGGCTATTAAGTCCGAAAGTCCAAAGCCTATAGGTATTCGGGGTTTCTTCCCATTCCAGATATAAATTTCAGAAACAATGTTGTGTAGTCAGCTACATCACGCCGAGTGAGCTGCAAAGGGAGCATTTGAAGTAGGTACCCTATTATTGGAAACAATATATTTTTAATAACAGCTATCCGACCAGAAAGGGATAAAGGGAGTGTCTGCCAATGTTCCAGGGATCTTGTTATTGATGCTTTAATCTGTCCAAAATTAGTATATAATCTGGACAATCGAGGGGGAATCATTATCCCAAGATATTTGATGGGTTTGCGACATATTGTAAATCTGGACAGGGCAGGAGTGTCAGTGATCAATTGGCTATCAGTATATAGTGGGAATAATCTGGATTTGTCAAAATTAACTTTAAATCCCGAGAAGGATCCAAATTGGTCAATAAGGTTAATCATTTCTGGGATAAAGGTGTTGGGTTTAGAAAAAAAAGAGTAGCATGTCATCAGCGAACATACTCAGTTTAAGTTCTATGGAGCTGAGACGTATGCCTGTGTATAAATTAGAGATGTGGAGGGCTATCTCCAGAGGTTCAAGTGCAAGCGTGAATAATAAGGGGGACAGGGGCAACCCTGCCTAGTACCCCTCTCAATGTTAACCGGTTTTCACATGTTAGACAATATTTGAGAAGAAGAAGCTGAGTAAAGCTGGCGCAATGTTTGAATGAATGCCTCCGGAATCCCAAATCTTTCTATAGTATGGAATAAATGCTCCCATGTCACCAAATCAAAGGCCTTTTCAGCATCAAGCGACAGGATCAAATGAGAATCTGAGGAGCCGGTGGACTCCATCCACTGCATCACTGCCAAAACCTTTCTTAGATTAGTAGTAGAGTGTTTCCCCATGATAAACCCCGTCTTGTCTTTATTAATCAATGACGATAGCAATAGCTTTAAACGATCTGCCAGGATCTTTGTAAATAATCTATAGTCTGTGTTTAACAGAGATATAGGGCGATAAGATCCTGACAAAGTAGGTTCTCTATCAGGCTTAGCGATGGCCCCGGTGATTTCCCTGTCTTTAAATGGCCAAAATTAATTAAAATGTCTTCCTCTGTAATGGGAGAAAGTAGAGTCTGGGCCGATTCAGAAGGGAGGGTCGGAAGGGATATTCGACTCCAAAAGAAGGACATATTCTGTGCATCTATCGGCGCAGAACTGTAGAGTCCTGCATAGAAAGAGTGCAAGGTCTCAGAGATCTGTGCACCTGATGATGTATCATCAGGTTTTTCAATTGTTTAATCACTGTTGGGGAAAATTGTCTTCGTAGTAGATTCGAAAGAAGCTTACTGGAAAGATTACCAAAGCGATGAAACCTAGCTTTTTGAGCAAAGGTCAATCTAGCCTCAAGTTTGGTATGGAGGCTATCAATATTGTCTTTTGTTGTTTATATCTAAGGTAATTTGTCGGAGTTGGGGATTGTTTAAAAGCTTTGTAAGATGCTGTTAGCTGTACTCCAGCATATTTCTAAACGAGACCGAGGACAGCTTATAGTAAGGGAATCTCCACTGTTGAACCAGGCCCCTGTCAGAGGCCGAGATCAAGATATAGTCAATCCGTGACAGCATGTCATGTGCCGCAGACAGGCAAGTAAAATTGCGCTCTATTGGATGGCAACATCTCCATACATCAACTAGCTGTAATTGATCCATTATGTAGGGAATACCAAGACGGAGTGGTCTGCGCCGAATTCCTGGGCCAGGACTGCGGTCCAATACATTTGACACTGTGGCATTGAAATCGCCTGCCAGTACGAGGCGTTCATGCATATGAGGATATAATTTAGTGATAATGTCACAAAAAAAGGGTTGGGGGGTCCGTATTAGGGGCGTATACATTGCAAAGTACTAAAGGAGAGTTTCTAATAGTCGCCTTCACTATTACAAATCTGCCCTCAGGGTCTGACTGAATATGATGTACCTGTGTCTCAACGTTCCGCCTCACTAGTATTACAACTCCACAGGCTCTGGAATTAAAAGGGGATGAGGCCAAAACAGACCAACCTAGTGTATTTAGTTTTAAGATTTCAGAATGCACTAGATGTGACTCCTGTATAAAAAGAATATCCATGTGCAGCCTAGATAAGTAAATAAGGATTTTCTTACGCTTTGCGGGGGAGTGGAATCCACCGACATTCAGTGTACCAATCCGTAGTCTATCCATAATTGTCCTCCCAGGGTTGGGTCAGTGCTGAGATTATATACACAAAGGCTTCACCTGTGATTGCAGTAGTAGAGGGTCGAGAGTCAAACATAACATAGCATAAAAGGGGAGACAAGACAAGAAAGATATAGGGGAAAAATTGAGGGAAAAAGAGAACAATAACCAGAACACTAACCAGTAGTGTTCCCGTACATGTAATAAAACTAGGCATAACTTCCAGTATATAGCAGGTGAAAAAAGGATCACCCCATAACTGTCCTGGCTAGATTAAGCATAAACATAGAACAAGCAGTCTAATCAGAAAGACTGAGCTAAACTATTTAAGGATCAATATCATCATAAGGACCAGCGATGTTTCAATGTAGTCCAGGATTTTGTGAAAATAGGGGCGGCGAAGAGGCCTCAGCCGTCTCCTCCTTTTATAAATTGTTCTGCGTCGGCCACAGTGCTAAAATCTTTCAACGAAGTGCCAGTGAATAACCACAGCCTTGCCGGGAACAACAAAGCAAATTTCCTGTTCTGTTCTGCCAAGGTAGAACACAGCGGTGTAAACTCCTTCCGGGCACGGACCATTTCTGCGGAGTAGTCCTGGAAAATGAATAGTTTGGCCTCATTCCAGCAGATGTCACGGTGGTGTCTAGATGCCGACCAAAGTACGTCTTTGTGAACAAAGTTCAGACAGCGGAAGATAACGGCCCGGGGCCTAGCAGATGATGAGTCACGCAGGGGCCCAATCCTATGGGCACATTTCACTACAAGGCCAGCACATTGGTCCTGCACACTTAAAATATCTGGGAGTGTGTCCTGCAAGAAAGCAGAAAGGGCAGGACCAGAGGCGTAACTAGAACGTTATGGGCCCCATAGCAAAAATTTTGAAAGGGCCCCCCACACACACACACACAAAAAATTGTCACTAGAGAGAGACAGTGTGAGGGTGCAAAGGAGAGACAGAGAGTGAGAGACAAAGTAAGGGAGAGGCAGGGAGTCAGAGAGGGTGTGAGGGAGAGACAGGGAGTGAGAGCGGGCGTGATGGAGAGGCAGTGAGGGAGAGGCAGGGTGTGAGGGAGAGGCAGGAGGGAGTGAGGAGTGAGGAAAAAACAGAGAAAGTATGTGAGGAAGAGGCAGAGTGTGAGAGAGGATGTGAGGGAGAGACAGGTGGCGAGAGAGGGTGTGAGTAGTAAGAGACAGGGAGTGAGAGAGGGTATGAGAGTGAGGATGGTGGGGAGATGAAAGGGACGGGATGAGATAAAAAGATGCAAAACATGGGGGGGGGAATAGATGAAAGAGACAAGAGGGGGGATGAGAAATGGGGTTGGGAGGCAACGAGGGGGTTAGTCTGGGGAGGTGGGGTGGAGAACAGAAGCTTAAAAAGGCTCACTTTTCTCATCATAAAATCCCTCCTTTACCCCCCCCTCCCCCCGCCCCAGTACAAGCAGCCTGGGTACATCTGGCAGGAGCAGATCTCCCACTCACCAGCAGTCAAGGCTGCGTTTCTGTCTCCAGGGCAGAGGTTGCGCCGGGCTCTGCATTGTAGTGGCAACGTCGCTGGGGTCTCCAGGGAAGAGGCCGCGCTGGGCTCTTCATGGCAGTGGCGCCGTGGTCTCCAGGGCAGAGGCCACGCCGTGCTCTTCATGGCAGTGGCGCCGGGATCTCCAGGGCAGCAGTGGGCTCTCCAGGGCAGCGGCGGGCTCTGCGGAGCAGCGGCAGAGACGGCGCTGGGGCACTCCAGGGCAGAGGCTGCACAGGGTATTTTACCATATGCTAGGTCTCCTAGGCGGTGCTGAATCTTATATGCACTGGCTCTCCAATGCACGGCACAGGCAGTTGTATGTCTTGCGTGATGCCTGGTTTCCTGCTCCCATCACCACTGAATGCATTGGAGACACAAGACACCGGTGCAGCCACTGCTGGCAGCCTGCGCTGTACTATTTAAAAAAAGAAAATGGAAAAAAAATCAAGAAGGTGCAGGGGATAGCCTGCTGGTCCTTCAAGCCCCCCCAGCCCCCGGGCTCCCGGGCCCCATAGCAGTTGCATCCCCTGCACCTTCTGTAGTTACGCCACTGGGCAGGACCCTTCAAGGTTTCAGGTAATCCTATCACTCTCAAGTTATTACGACGAGAGCGGTTCTCGAGGTCGTCAAGCTTGTTAATAGTGTAATGATCTTTCTGTAATAGTGCTGTTTGTGCTTTAAGATCAGAAACACCCTGGAATAATTCACCATCACGTGTCTCATTAGTCTGAACACATTTAGACATTTGCTTAAGCTATGATTTTACATCATTTAAGGCCTGTGTAACTTTATTGGTATGTGCATCCATTATAGGACCCAAAGTGTCCTGTATAGCCTTAACCATGCTGGAATAAGTAATAGGAATTTATTGTGGAGGCATTTCATCTAACATGTCCGGCACAGAGTGTGTGGGGTCATCATCCTCTGTACATAACATCTGATCACCCTGGTGTGTCTGTGGGGCTTAAAGTGCTGTGCAGAGGCAGCGGCTGCCATCTGGAGACCCTCCTTGGTTTTACCTGATTTATTGCGTTGTGGCTTAGCAGAGGTCACATCTGCCAGAAATGTATCCATATTTTATGTCAGGTATATGTAAACAGGTAATATGAGTATATGGGACAAGGTCCCCGAGACTGAGCAAAGGGAGGCAGCAGGGCACTGTCTTACCACAGCCATGGTCATTCCAGGATACAATGAGGTGAGAGTCACCAGTACCTCAGCTGTGCGGGGGGGGGGGTAGTCTCCCGTGATCCCTGGTGTAGAGCCAGGCAGTCGGGGTCTGGCTTGGTCATACAGGAGGGTGTCCAGCCGCTGGGGAGGGGGCACAGGGCAGCTGGGGCCTTATTGCAGAATGCTGCAGCTCGTGGCGCCGTAACCGCAGCGTCACCGGGTGAATGCCTGTATCCTCTGGAGGTGCTCCGGGGAAGAGGGGGCCAGTCAGACAGTGCGGGAGGACGTGTAGCCATCGGGTAAGATGCCACTGGCCGGGCTGCCACGGAGCTCACCAGGACGTGTCCTCCTGCATCCACGGCGGAACCGGAAGTCCCTGGGCATGACCTTTAATAAGAACTTAGCTGTAAATTGTGAATGTCTCCTCCATGGCAGTGGTCATTTTGGGAGAGACATCTGTTAACTACTGAGTTGCATTGCTGTATCTAGTCTCTGACAAGCTCAGCACATCCTCAGATCCTGCAAATGACCCCCAGAGGCTCCCCCCTAGTTGCGGGCCTGATCAACAAATGCACACACATCATTTACAATGTTAGACAATACTATGGTATGGAAAAAGTTAATTAGATCCTTCAAGTTAAGAAAGGTTTGCCTTTTCGTTTTATAATCCCACTTTAGGCACCGTGGGGGTTATTCTAGTCCATTCTTTCTGACAAAATCCTTCTTAGATGGACAAAACCATGTGCACTGCGGGTGGGGCAGATGTAACTTGTGCAGAGAGAATTAGATTTGGGTGGGGTTTTTCTTCAAAGTGAGATCTATATTGAAGTGTAAAATCATGCAGTCAGTATTTTCCCTGCACAGAAACAAAATAACTCACCCAAATCTAATTCTCTCTGCACATGTTACATCTGCCCCCCTGCAGTGCACATGGTTTTGTCCATCTAAGAAGGATTTTGTCAGAAAGAATGAACTAGAATAAACCCCCGTGTTATTTTGTACTGGCAAAATTAATTTTATGTTGCTTTTTTCTTCTTTTTTAACGTTAGTTATTCTTTTTATTCGTGTGTATTATATTACTTATGCTAACACCCCAATGTGTATTAGACAGCAGTTTGATTTTCTTTCAAGTAGCAGTACTAGATATAGATATGTATTAATTACAAATTTTCTGGAAATTCATAAGGCTATTTAAACATAATGGTACAGGATATTCAAACTATATTTGAATGTTTAAGTGATCTTCAGCTTTTATTATAAATACAAAGTTGGTTCATGGGCTGCCTAAACTGTATGAACAAATACATTCTCTGTCTTGTGGTTCTGAAGACTTAACTGTAATTATAGGTTTAAAAAAATACAATAGTCCATTAATTTCAACTGCTTGGACTAGAGGAAGGTAGATAATCTATCTAAAATTATATGCCATTTGGCCATTATTGACGTTGGAAAATATATGTTGATTTTACAGATACTTATTTCCTTTCTGCTGGTTCAGTTCATATGTCTTCTACCTTACAGTAAAAAAATAATTGTTCAGTGTCTATTGAGAGTTTTTTTCCACCTGAAATTTAATGCTGATCAGTATTGTCTATTGCCGTTAGTTACCTCTGGTGCACACTTTATTGCCAAGTTTAGGCTTCTGTGTGCATGCAGCACATGTTTGGGATCATCCATTCTTATAGGAAGAGAGAAGTTCTCAGCCATTGGCTTGCGCAGTCTCCCGGCCCTGTTTTGTTCCAATTAAGAACTACTATAGCATAGATGAGGCTATGGCCTACCTACTGCTCTAGAACCAGAGTGATTTCTCCATCTGCCTTTTGTATTTTAGTTTGTCACTGCTGTTATGTTACATTAATTACCACAAGTTACTTTGATTTTACGCAAATTGAAGTGCATTTAAAGTTTTATGCCATCTAAGCAAGTATCTTCAGAAGCTTAGAAAGTGACAGGAGTAGAAAGATGGAATGTTTTTTTTAGGAGAGAGTTAAACCAGAATTTATTATTAAGTAGTGCCAGTGAGCAGTGGGGTAACAATAAATATTGCGCCCCCCCCCGGAAAAATTTTGCACCTAAATTGTGTATCTAAAAGTGACAAAGTCCCCGGTGCCAGTCACAGACCCTTAGCACAGGGTCATAGATATGTACTCACACTGCCCTGAAGCAGAGATGGCAGCACTCAGGAATAAAACGAATCCAGCAGGGCAGTTACTGCAACGTTTCGATTTTTATTAAATCGTCATCAGGCATAAAAAAAACAACTAAAACACTGACCTTAAATCCCCAATCCACCGTGCACGCCATCGACGCTTCCTGCAGCTAAGCACCCACATCATCAGCGCGCGCCCCAACCACATCATCCCCAACCACGACCATCAATGGGCGATTGGCTATGATGCAGCCGCCACAGATGGGAAAGCCGCCCCAGAGAGCGAACAGATTGTGCAAATTAAAAAATGGAGGAAGAAGGAAAAGTAATCGAAAAAGTACAGCATGCGTACAAAACCTATTTATGACGCATACATACTGCATCTATTTATATCATACCTCCTATATTACATCTATAGATCTGTCTAATATCTACCAATCCTGATTATATATTATATACAGGACCGGATTAAGGGCCTCATGGGCTTGAAGCTAAAAATGTTCAAGCGCCTATTATGAGAAGTGGAGGAGATGAGGCCAATGTCATGTAGGCATGTAGACCCCATACACTATAAACACAAATGTCACCCTAAAGGCCCCCTTACATTATGCCAACTTGTGCTTATGACAAGTCGGACCCAATTCTCCTGTGAGCCGCCCGGCAGCTCCCTGGGAGGCTCACATACAATTTGGCACTTGATGGGCCATTTTTTACATGTGACAAATCGCTTGCGATTTATCACATGTAATGGGGAGCTGCAGTGGGCAGTGAGGAGCAGGGGGCGGGCATCATCTGCAGGACGCCGGGGCGTGCAGCTTGTGCTGAGTGCTTTCACTTTCGCAGCGGGCGGCGAGTGCTGACCTGGCCGAGCGGTGATCGCAGATATCATCAGCTCTCTCAGCCAATCAAAAAACGGCATGAACACAAAGAGAAAAAGTATGTCCTTATGTGGTGCACCTATGAAAATTAACACGAATAAAAAGTAACCTTTATTCTTTATTGATTAAAAGAGCGAAATATAAGAACACACAAACATAACATGCAGTGTATTAAAATAACGGCGGCTCACTGTTTCCACACACAATATTGTTTATTGTAATTTCAATTTACAGGTATAGATAGCCAACACTTAATTATTTATATATTCAATTTATATTAGAGTGTTTGTATGGCTCATTCCTCATATGCACATAAAGTTGTTACAGATACATATTCTCCTGTATCTGCAATTATGACACAATCTAGAATAGTTTTCACAAATAGTTCATTGAGTTCACAGAGATATGTCTGAGGTCCACCTATACTGTGTATCTTGGTAAGGACCCACTTTAAAGAGGATTCCGAAGCAATCTGTGTTCATACCATATCTCCCCACATATGAAGCTGGAATTGCTGTGCTTGGGGAGTGTGGTTTAGCAGACTTAATGGGAATCACAGGTTGGTATTTGTGGGGAATCAACAGTATCGTGTCGACTTCAGATATCAATTATATCCATGCAATATCTCCCTGCATATAAAGCTAGAATTGCTATGTTTAGGGAGTGTGGTGTATAACCACTAGATGGATATAAGTAAGTTTTATCAAATAGTGAACATGGATGAACATATATGAGAAATCAAAAATGTGGTGTCGACTTCCAGTGTCAGTAGTTCTGATATCGGCATACAAGTAGTAGGTAAGTATTTAGCAGCGATTTTCTAGAGTGATCACCCCACAACAAGGTTATTGTGGTGATGCTAATCAAAAGTAGCAGAAGATGCCCTCAATATTGATACGCTGTGTAACCTTGTACACAGATAATTAGCGCAGGTCTTAGGGCTGAGTGATAAATCTTTCAGCACTCTCCTGTGTACTGCTATTGTAAATTAGTGAAAAGGTCACTGGTGTAGCCGATGAACAAATTGACAATATGGTGTCGGCTTCAAGTGCCAATTATATTTGTACCGTGTCTCCCTTCATACAAAGAGCTAATTTGCTCTGTTTAGCGGAGTATGGTTAGTAATCACTGTGTAGATACAGGCAGATTTTATTATATAGTGAAAACATGAATAGAATGAGGAGTCAACAGTATAGTGTCGACTTTTAAGTGTCACTGGTTCTACTGTCGGCATACATATAGCAGCGCTTTGTGGTAATGACCATTAAATAGAATTACTGTGGTATTACTATTTAGGTAGCAGAAATTGCCCTCAGTAGTTAGCAGGCATTGTAACCCAACACCACTGTATTCAGCGCAGGTGTAGGAGCAGGATGATAGTACAATTCTTCACCACTCTCCTATATGCTGCTATTACGGATCACTGATATAGCCGGTCAGCACCACTATATTCAGCGCGGGTGTAGGAGCAGGATGATAGTACAATTCTTCACCACTCTCCTATATGCTGCTATTACGGATCACTGATATAGCCGGTCAGCACCACTGTATTCAGCGCGGGTGTAGGAGCAGGATGATAGTACAAATCCTTCACCACTCTCCTATACACTGCTATTAAGGGTCACTGATATAGCCGGTGAACCAGACACAGGAGAACCTCATACTGTTAGTCAGTGCAAAGTTTATGAGGAGTATCCTGTATTAATAAAGCAGATCAAAATACATCCTAGTAAATGTGTGGAACAAGAGCGTCACCGCTAGCCGGCGCGCGCTTCGCAAGACAGCTTTTTCAAGGCCTTGAAAAAGCTGTCTTGCGAAGCGCGCGCCGGCTAGCGGTGACGCTCTTGTTCCACACATTTACTAGGATGTATTTTGATCTGCTTTATTAATACAGGATACTCCTCATAAACTTTGCACTGACTAACAGTATGAGGTTCTCCTGTGTCTGGTTCACCGGCTATATCAGTGACCCTTAATAGCAGTGTATAGGAGAGTGGTGAAGGATTTGTACTATCATCCTGCTCCTACACCCGCGCTGAATACAGTGGTGCTGACCGGCTATATCAGTGATCCGTAATAGCAGCATATAGGAGAGTGGTGAAGAATTGTACTATCATCCTGCTCCTACACCCGCGCTGAATATAGTGGTGCTGACCGGCTATATCAGTGATCCGTAATAGCAGCATATAGGAGAGTGGTGAAGAATTGTACTATCATCCTGCTCCTACACCTGCGCTGAATACAGTGGTGTTGGGTTACAATGCCTGCTAACTACTGAGGGCAATTTCTGCTACCTAAATAGTAATACCACAGTAATTCTATTTAATGGTCATTACCACAAAGCGCTGCTATATGTATGCCGACAGTAGAACCAGTGACACTTAAAAGTCGACACTATACTGTTGACTCCTCATTCTATTCATGTTTTCACTATATAATAAAATCTGCCTGTATCTACACAGTGATTACTAACCATACTCCGCTAAACAGAGCAAATTAGCTCTTTGTATGAAGGGAGACACGGTACAAATATAATTGGCACTTGAAGCCGACACCATATTGTCAATTTGTTCATCGGCTACACCAGTGACCTTTTCACTAATTTACAATAGCAGTACACAGGAGAGTGCTGAAAGATTTATCACTCAGCCCTAAGACCTGCGCTAATTATCTGTGTACAAGGTTACACAGCGTATCAATATTGAGGGCATCTTCTGCTACTTTTGATTAGCATCACCACAATAACCTTGTTGTGGGGTGATCACTCTAGAAAATCGCTGCTAAATACTTACCTACTACTTGTATGCCGATATCAGAACTACTGACACTGGAAGTCGACACCACATTTTTGATTTCTCATATATGTTCATCCATGTTCACTATTTGATAAAACTTACTTATATCCATCTAGTGGTTATACACCACACTCCCTAAACATAGCAATTCTAGCTTTATATGCAGGGAGATATTGCATGGATATAATTGATATCTGAAGTCGACACGATACTGTTGATTCCCCACAAATACCAACCTGTGATTCCCATTAAGTCTGCTAAACCACACTCCCCAAGCACAGCAATTCCAGCTTCATATGTGGGGAGATATGGTATGAACACAGATTGCTTCGGAATCCTCTTTAAAGTGGGTCCTTACCAAGATACACAGTATAGGTGGACCTCAGACATATCTCTGTGAACTCAATGAACTATTTGTGAAAACTATTCTAGATTGTGTCATAATTGCAGATACAGGAGAATATGTATCTGTAACAACTTTATGTGCATATGAGGAATGAGCCATACAAACACTCTAATATAAATTGAATATATAAATAATTAAGTGTTGGCTATCTATACCTGTAAATTGAAATTACAATAAACAATATTGTGTGTGGAAACAGTGAGCCGCCGTTATTTTAATACACTGCATGTTATGTTTGTGTGTTCTTATATTTCGCTCTTTTAATCAATAAAGAATAAAGGTTACTTTTTATTCGTGTTAATTTTCATAGGTGCACCACATAAGGACATACTTTTTCTCTTTGTGTTCATGTCAATCTTTTGTGTCCAGTGGTAGCACACCTCTGACAATATCCATATATATCAGACTATGTGATAAATGGGGGTCCACCCTTGTTAAACCTCCAATAGACGAGGGTCCTGTGCGGATAGCAACCCCTGTTGTGTTTCCAATCAAAGAACGGCCAGTCATTTGACAGATTATTTTAAAAATCTAATACCTGTCACTGCACTGCCTGTCCCGCGGATGACATCTGCGATCACCACCCGGCCAGGTCAGCACTCACCGCCCGCTAGTGAAAGCACTTGCCACCCGCTGCATGCCCCGGCGTCCCACTGATGACGATCGCCGCCCGCCCCACTTCTCCCCTGGTCAGGCATATACACAGGACATGATCTTATGTGCTGACCGTCCGACCGCCCTGATCCGGTCCGATGTGCACGGGACCGCGCATCGGCTCAGATGTCACACACCTGCGATTTTGGGATGATTTTATCCGGTTATCGGCCCAAAGTGCCGAAATCGCATAGTGTATGGGGGCCTTAAAAGTGCATAATTATGGCCCTTATTCTGGTTGGTGCGGTCAGAGCCGCACACGGGGCTCCGACCGCACAAACCAAGGGCCGCCCACCAGACGGATCGCCACGGCCGTCCATACACGGACGGCTGGCGATCCGCTCAAAAATGGTGGAGGCTACGCCTCCACCATGGTGGGAGCTGCCCCCTGCCTTCGATGGTCGACGACCATCGAAGGCAGGCCCGCACGCCGCGGCAGCTCCCGCAAGCTCAGACCACACGGACAATCGTCCGTGTGGGAGCTTGTAAGGGGGCTGAAAGCTGACATCCGGCGACGTCAGCTTTCCGCCCCCATGTCATGGTAATGAGGGCGTCATGCCCTCATTACCATGCATACGCCCCGCGTTTGCATGGGAACGCCCATGAAACGCGGGGCGTACACATAGGGAAATGAGGGGCTGAAGCCCCTCACGCCCCTATCCGCCCCCTTTGCGGCGGACGAAATCCGTCTGCGGCGAAGGGGGCTGCACATGCGCAGAATGACCTCTGCGCATGTGCAGACAAAAAACATCGGCGGTACGGCCGCACGCGGGCCGTACCGCACGATTCTGAATAAGGGCCTCTGTGTGTAAGTTGTACAGAGACTGCTGCTATTGTTGCATGTGACAAAATACATACATCATACAGTAGATTATGGTCGTCTTAGTTGTCTTTGTTCCACTACAAGAATACTTTATAAAACAGTTGTCTCTCAATTAGGTGGCACTATAAATAGTATCCAGACATTATAACACCCTAGTTTAAATCTAATAAACTCAAGTGTTTTAAATTTAATATACACAATCCAAAGTGCAGTGTGCTTATGGGGCTTTCCTACCACAATCCAAAATGTTTCTAGTAGGTTAAATGGCTCCCAACAAAAATGAACCCTAGAATGTTTGTGCGTGTAGATGTGGTAGGGAAGTTAGGGGCTGATTCAGTCCGAATTTGACCCCTTTTTCCATGGTGAAGGGTCTGTGCATGCACGTATATTATGGCCCTTATTTAGATCTGATCGCATTTAAAATTTGTTCTCAAACTGGGCAAAACCATGTGCAGTTGGGGCAGATGTAACATGTATAGAGAGAGTTAGATTTGTGTGAGTTATTTTGTTTCTGTGCAGGGTTCTGGCTGCATTTCAGTTTCAACACACCTCACCCAAATGTAACTCTCTCTGCACATGTAACATCTGCCCCACTGCAGTGGTTTTGCCCATTTCGCCCATTTCGAGAACAAATTTGTACTGCGATCAGATCTGAATAAGGGCCTTTATCCGGGGTGGCATTGACCTGTTCACTAGGCTGCGAGGATACATCGCTATACACATCCATGGGTCTATTTAGAACTAAATAATTATTTTACTTGGAGAAAGCCTAAAACATTGTTTCTCTATATTTAGTATGGAGAAAGTCGGGATAAATCACTGATTTCATTTCCACACATTCCTAGAGCCCCCATAAGTATCAATGTGGGCTGCATGCAAAGCAGTTTATCTGAAAAACACTACGACGTCTCTGGTTGGCACTGGGGGAGTAAAGGAGGAAGAGACAGTCCTCCATCTGCTTTCTCCCAGAGGGCAAGACATTCACTTGTCCCACTGACTGGTATCGTATATTTGTGAGTAGGTGCATGTGCGCTGTGCTAAATGTATATTTTGTCAAAAGACAGCAACCTTAGAGTAGAATTAGCTTTGCTGGGACAGGTGCAAATGGACTGTACTTCTATTTAAATACTAGTCTTAAGGCCCATCCGATGGACGTGTGAAAGTTTATGCTTATGCAAGTCTCAAAAGTTTTGTAAAGTGAAAATGTTTTTCATTTAATGGACCCTTATAGGCCTTTAACCCCTTCGGTGGTATGGGCGCAAATTTCATGGGCTGAGCTGTGCTTGCGGACCGGCTCTCCCGAGAATTGTGCGTGCATGTCACAGTAAAGAAAGGATGCGCCAGTGGTGCCTCCAGCGGTGAACCACTGGCACACTAACCCTGTTAACACTGTCCCTGATTCCCCCCATCACTGGATCCTCTCCATCACCACTCTGGGAGGATCGGTGACGCTTGGGGAGGATCAGGGCTATACACAGGAATGCCTGAACAGACGAACGGCTGAGCTGAGTGCCTGAACACCCGAGTGCTACCGAGCCCCCCAAGCGAACTTCTCCTAGAGGCCGCAAACAGCCAGCAGCAGCTGCGTCTTCTGTGGTGAGGATTTCTGGGGCAGGACATACATGTCCTAGTAGGTTTGTCCTGTCCCAGGAAAACCCAACACTGAAGGGGTTAAGGGTTTGTTTATTGTACTGTATTTAGTGCCATCGAGAGTGGGGTACTTTTTACCCGGGCCCAGGTCTGTTGGAGGGGCCCGGGTCCCGCACCCCCTGCCCCTGCTGCACAGACAATGCAGTCGGAATAGAGAGCTGAGGCTGCTGCAGCAGCACAGCTTCTCTTCCCCGCTCAGCACATGCTGCTCGGTGCCACGCACTTTTTTACAGGGCCCCAGTGGTGCTTTCAGTGGCCCTGGTTGTATTCCTAAAATCCATAGGCGTGCGCACGGGGGGTGCCAGGGGTGCACAGGCACCTCCTAATGACTGGGCACCCCCACGCACGATTGCAGCCAGGCAGACGCCACCAGCGGGGTCTGCGGTGGGCGCCGACGCCTGCCAGGGACAGGTTGTGTGTTTAGTTCAGTTATCGCGCTGCGCTCACTTCGGTCCCGGGACCTAGTTCACGCTGATTGACAGCACCATAGAGGAGGGTGCCGGCGCCGTATAGGACAGGACAGCTGAGCGATGGCTCAGCTGTCCAATCATATCTGACACAGCAGCCTGCGGCTCAGTGACTGGCTGAGCATGCAGGCTGCAGAGAGAAGGAAGGAAGGAGATGTGGAGGACTGTGCTGTAGGAGTCACGTTGTGCACAGCCTGTCTGCCCCACCAGGCATCTACATTAGTGAAAGTAAGGCAGCACTTCCACATTTACAAGAACAGTATGGGTTTTTGTGTATATATATATATATATATATATATATGTGTGTGTATATGTATACACACACACACACACTATATATATATATATATTATACACACAGTATGTATGTATGTATATATATATATATATATATATATATATATATACACACACACACACACATACTGTAATTAAATATGTATAATCCCCCCCCTTGCTCTTCCCAGCCTTTCTTTCCTTACACTCCCCTCTCCCCCGCCCACCCCTGTCACGTCCCTCCCCCCCATAATGTGTAATGGGCATCACATGTGTCAAATAATGTGTAATAATGTGTAATGGGCAACACGGTGTGTGGCTTAATGTGTAATGGTGTGAGGCACAACGTCTAATGGGAATCATGGTGTGAGGCGCAATTGTAATGGGTATCACGGTGTGAGGCGCACTTGTAATGGGTATCACGGTGTGAGGCGCACTTGTAATGGGTATCACGGTGTGAGGCGCAACATGTAATGGGCCTTATGGTGTATGGCATTATGTTGGAAGGCATTATGTGGAATGGGCATTACTGTGCAATGCATTATATGTAATGGGCATTACTGTGTGTGGCATTATGTGTAATGGGCATTACAGTGTAAATTTTTGCAGCGCACCTTTGGCGCGCACTATCCCTGTTTTTAGTATTCTGAAGTGCATATACATAACTAAGTCACCTATTTAGTTTGCAATGATACCCATAGGCGGTGATGGACACGCCCAATAGATGGTGATGACACGCCCCCCCCCCCATGGTGCACCCCCTAAGAAAATGGGCTGCGCACGCCTATGCTAAAATCATAAGCTTTCTAATAACATATCACAATGCATGAAAACAACAAAAATAGCATGGACCCTTATATTTGAACTTAGATCGTCCCTTAAGGATGATAAGGTAGTGTGAAGGCGATTAGTTAAAGCATTTGTAACATATCATGAAACATCCGTACACACACACACACACACACACACATCATTCAATTATACTTATGTAGACTAGCTGTAGTAACTGTCTCAGCTCGGGTTGAAGTTAGGAATCACAGAAGCTGGTTACCTTGGGATTTCATCTTTTGGTAAAATATAGGATGGGGTGTAGGGTGTTGCAATAATGGTACACAATACGGTGTTGCAATGTTCTGATTGGTCTCTATTTAGGCCTGCGCACTTGTTGCTGCAGACCTGCTGATAACAGAGCAGGCGACACCTTCTCATGAAGCCGCACCCCACTGATGACTGATCATGATGATATTTAGCCTAAAATCTGCCTAGAAACATTATTTTAACAATGGTGAATCCGCATTGCAATCAGTTTAGTGGTTTCATACTGTAGTTTATCTGAATCAGACTTCTCATCATCTATATATATGTCTAGTGTCCGTGAGTCACCAAAACACTGCCATCTGCTGGCAGAGAGTGAAACTACATCTCTTTCTCACACATGCACAATCACAGAAGGTAGCAGGCTAGCTTTCAAAGCTTTACTAGTTCATAAGATGTATACAAAATAAATATTGGCAAAACTGATCACCCGGGAGTGTTTTTTTTTCTCTAGCAAATAGTATACTTGTATACTTTACTTATGTGTATTTGTATATTTACTTATGCCTTACATGCGTGTGTGTGTAATGTCTTTTATATATCTAGTGCACAATGATGTGTCCGGCAGTGTTTTGTGACAAGTGCATCTAATAGTATAATATGTTGTGGCCAATAATGTAGCCCAGAGACTTACTAGACTTACGAGAGATCCCTATCCTTAGGATGATTGACTTCTCGGCAGACCATCCCTTTCACCTCAGTGGTCTCTCCAGCCCTTCTCCCACACACAGAAGCTAAATAAATCATCACATGAAAATTACATTTCAACAGTTTTCTGTCTTTATACATCAAACAACTGACCAAATTCCCTAGTGTGCCGCTGGTAGTGAGCAGTGATGAATTGCAGTCAGATAACAGAGCATGACTGCCATTTCCTCAAAACACTGATAACTAAATATTTTTTGTTCACATGAGGGATATTTTCATTCTGTACTAACACATTAATCTCTTTTATGCAAAACCAATCTCCACGACTGTATGAGTGTGTACACACGGTTCGATGTTCTGTGCGATCCGATGTACGATTCGATGTTTTGTCCGATTTTTACTTTTCCCTTTTTTTTTTTTTTTTCTCTACTCCTTAAGATATGCCTTAAGATATGCTTAAGATTTTGACTTTTTACCATACAATTTGCTATGCGATTTCCTATTTGATTTACTATGCGATTTCCTATGTGCCTTAAGATTTGCTTAAGATTTTGACTAAGCGATTTTGACTTAACAACAGGATGACTGACAGGGCCCTGGAAATCGTATAGCACATCGCATCTTAAGCATATCGCAAGGCACATACGATGCATGCGATATGCTTGCGATTTGTGCTAGATAGAGTGTGCTGCCCACTCTATCTCCCCTCCGATCTCTCCTTAAACGGGAGCGCGCATCGGGCTAGGAAGCCCTTACAATGCATACAATCAGTATGCGATATGTATGCGATATGGCTTCCGATGTTGACGATATCGTCAACATCGGAAGCCATATCGAACCATGTGTACACACTAGTCCTTAATGTCCTGAGATGTTTCACAACAGGTAGCTTCAAAAACAATCAATCAATATGTAATGAAGCCACCGTCCTGTAATGAAAATATATAGCATGGCTATGGGTCATAGCATCGACAGCACTAAGATTGACATACATTGGGTCGACCACTGAAGGTCAACATAAGCCAAGGTCGACACATGCTAGGTCGACAGTCAAAAGGTTGACACCGGATTTTTCACTTTTTTAATCCCGAATGTTGAGACAGTCGCATAGATTGCTGTGCTCACCATGCACACTATTTTATTCTCCCACCACACCCTAGTGGATGGTAGGGCATGAAATGCCACCTGTCGGCATATGCCAGCTCAAAAAAAAAAACACCATGTTGACCTTTTGACTGTCAACCTAGTCCATGTTGACCTAATTAATGCTTGTGTCGACCTAATTACATGTCAACCTAAGCCCATGTTAATCTTCCCATGTGTTAACTTTGGCTCATGTCAACCTTCAGTGGTCAACCCAATACATGTCAACCTTAGGACCGTATAGCCTCCAGATATATAACATTTATGTCCAGGTGAATTAACATAATTCCAGTGTTCATCTTAAAATGTTACTTTAGCAGAATTTTTTTTTATTATAAATTATAGAACAGCGCTCACAGGTTTGTGATTCTTAGAGTGTATGGCATATCTTGCCGAAATTCATAATGTCAACATTCATTATGTAGACATCAAAATGTTGACACTACAAAACTTTCAAAATATTCAGAATATTGACAACCACAATATTAACATAAAAAATGTAGACAAAATGGCCATGTCAGAAATTCGGACAGATACAGTACATGTCATCACACAATTTTCAAACTAACATTGAACCCTAAAATTTCTATTGTTGACGTTTTGACTGTCAACATTCTGAAGGTGGCACCTGTTTGGGTGGGATGCATCATAGATACATCACATTTTGCATACAGTGCATGGTACCACTCATCAGGTCCGGCAACAGAACTCTTGGGGCCCCACACTGATATCTCTAGGGGCCCCCACCCCCTTAAACGCTATCACCTCCCCACCTCTATGCTGGAACATAAACTGGGCCCACTGCAGTCTATATTCTATCATACTGATACACTCCCTCACCCTGTAGCCTACAATCTATCACACTGACGCGCACCCTCAACATCAGTCTGATGCACTCCCTCACCCCGCAGCCTATGTTATATAACACTGACATGCTCCCTCACCCTGCGACGCACTCCCTCACCCTGCAGCCTACGTTCTATCACACTGACGCACTCCCTCAACCTGCGACCTGTGCTATGTCACACTGATGCACTCGCTCATCCTGCGGCCTGTGCCCTATCAGTCTGATACACTCCCTCACCCTGCAGCCTACATTCTATCACACTGACACGCACCCTCAACATCAGTCTGATGCACTCCCTCACCCGCAGCCTATGTTATATAACACTGACATGCTCCCTCACCCTGCGACCTACGACGCACTCCCTCACCCTGCAGCCTACGTTCTATCACACTGGGGCACTCCCTCAACCTGCGACCTGTGCTCTGTCACACTGATGCACTCGCTCATCCTGCGGCCTGTGCCCTATCAGTCTGATACACTCCCTCACCCTGCAGCCTACATTCTATCACACTGACACGCACCCTCAACATCAGTCTGATGCACTCCCTCAGCCCGCAGCCTATGTCCTATAACACTGACATGTTCCCTCGCCCAGCGACCTGCGACGCACTCCCTCACCCTGTAGCCTACGTTCTATCACACTGATGCGCTCCCTCAACCTGCGACTTGTGCCCTGTCACACTGACGCACTCGCTCATCCTGCGGCCTGTGCCCTATCAGTCTGATGCACTCCCTCACCCTGCGCTCTATCACACTGACATGCTCCCTAACCCTGCGACCTGCGCCCTATCAGTCTGACGCACTCCCCCACCTCGCAGCCTACGTTCTATCACACTGACATGCTCCCTCACCCTGCGACCTGTGCTCTGTCACACTGACGCACTCGCTGATCCTCCGGCCTGCGCTCTATCAGACTGACATACTCCCTCACCTCGAGGCCTGCAGTCTATTACCCTGTGGCCTAGGCTCTATCACACTGACACACTCCCTCACCCTATGGTCTCCCTTCTATCACACTGATGCTCTTCCGCACCCTGCGACCTGCGCTCTATCAGTCTCACTCACTTCCTTACACTGTGGCCTGTGCTCTAATACACTGACATGCTCCTTTGCCCTGTGGCCTAGGCTCTATCCCACTGATGCACACCCTCACCCTGCGGTCTAACACACTGATGCCCTCCCATACCCCGTGGCTATAGTACCATGATGTGATCCCTATCCCCGTGGCCTGCCCTCTATCACAGTAATGTCCTTCATCACCCTGCAGCCCACAGTAATGCCTCTTACTAACGTTACCCACAGTATACTGTCCATAGTAATGCCTTACCCATATTGAGCCTCACCACAATAGTTACCCACCTCCCATTAGTATACACGTACCCACCCTCACCTGAGATGCCATTACCCCCCTTCACATAGTACACAGTTAAATCTCCTTCCACATATTCCACAGTTCCCTCCCTCCCCATGGTACAGTTACATGGCGACTCACAGTTCTGATGGCATGAACCTCTGCTGTACACTGCTCAGAGCTCCAGGGGAAGCTCGGGTCTCAGGGGGCAGTATACACAGCATACTCCAGCACCTGCTGTCTGTACCAGTACCGCAGCTCCCCCTGCTTCCTCCAGCTGCCCAGTTCTGTGTAAACGGCGGATGGGAACTTCTATTCGTGGCTTGGAGGAGACTTTTTCCAGCCACTGCATACCCAGACAGCACCCAGCTCCCACCACGGACCTCCCCTCCTCCGAGCCGCAACTGCGGAGGCCGATACTCCAAGGAAAGTGGTGCTGCGGCTGCAACCAATCATAAAGTGCTTATGGGGGCAGACTTTGAGGGACTATATTTGACCCCCTGTAATTCTGCGCCTGGTTCCCGGGGGCCCCTCTGACCCTCAAGGCCAGTCACGGGTGTCCCCCTTAACCCCCCTGTCGCTGGGCCTGTCAATCATTGCAAGCATTGCAAGTCCAACTGTAAAGTGCAACGGAATATGCTGCGCTATCTAGGAACTGTGCATAATAAATGTAAATGAGGACAGGTATGGGTCATAGGGTGGACAGAACTTAGTGGTCAACCTAATGGCTATCGACCACTATAGGTCGACAGTCACTAGGTTGGCACATGAAATAGGTCCATGTGCATTAGGTTGACATGGTCATTAGGTCGACACTGAAAAGATCGACATGAGGTTTCCAGTTTTTGGGGTGTCTATGTTGACTTAAGTCGACATGGACACTGTATAAGTGTACGGCGTTCCCCCTGCATAGCTCGCTTTGCCCGCCATGCTCCGGGCACACTATTATATTCTCACTCTATGCCCATTTGGGTAGAAAGCAAAAACACAATTTAAAAAAAATATATGAAAAACTGGTGTCAACCTTTTCCATGTCGACCTATTCATGTGTTGACCTAATGAATCTCAACCTAATGCTTGTAGGCCTAATGACCGCCTCCCATAAGCACTACAGCACTAAACACCCTAACATGCACCTTTACTGCCTGAGTAACCTGGGTCACAGCTTGGTATGTATGAATGCCTTTATTGACAATACCTGCAAGCAGAACATCTTTATTTGCTTTATCATTAGAAAATTAATGGCAAGGGGATAAAGGGTGTGTGTGTGTGTGTGGGGGGGGGGGGGGGGGGGGGGGGGGGGGGAACACAGCAAAGTCACTGTAAAAGCCATTGGCCGTAGTAACCCTGCATGGCAAGGCTAGTGCAGATAACATGTTAGAGGAGTTTGCTTTCTCTTGTAGAGTTTATTGTATTAAAAAGGTCAATGTGTTTCTTTTTCTTTCTTTTTTTCCCCTTTAGGAACCACGTGATGCTGACAGGTCCTGCCTATTGAGGCCAGACCACCCACATGGAAGACGATGGAGCTGCTTAATAGAAACAGTCGTGTAATTGTGAGACCTTCCAGCACTCTGCAGAATGCCTGCAAACCAGGAGGATTACTACACTCTCAGTTCCTGATGGCAAGGAACTGATGTGATTTCAAAGGGCGGTGTAGCACCAAGTCCCCCCCTTAAGGATAGAGGGGAAAAAATAATATCATCTTCCCTTCAAATTTCACCGGGGCTTAGCACATGAGAGAAGGGGCCCGATGGTAAGTAAATTGATGCTGCACTGCACTCAGATACGGAGAAGATTATATGCTAGGTTAGTAAAACAAAATGACTCTCTGGAGTGGGATCTTGGCAAATGGCACTGACTGAGTTGTGATCTTGCTACTGCTGCTGGGCTTAGATCTGGGAGCAAAGAGAGGGCAGCACAAGGTTGGCAGGGGAGCACACAGGACGTGTTGGACTATATGTTTGTGTGCATGGATACAGGATCTGGGAAATGGGGATTAGCTGGTGTAATAAAGACATTTTTCAAAGGGCATGGTATAATAACAGTTTAGCAATTTGCCAATGACTTTATACCAATCAGTGCATGTGTGTATGGTCATGTATGTATATGCAAACACATCTCTATACACACGTGTGTGTTTATATATATATATATATATATATACATATATACATATACAATACACACACACATCATATAAATATAAACACATAAACAACAACTTGTGTACATTGGTAAGGATCTGAAAGGTGTTATCATTACTGATAATGAGATGGTGACACACACACACACACACACATATATATACTGTACTTTGTAGGTAGCTGTCAGGTTTGTATACGAGTGTAGTTTCTGTTTTGCACTGGTAAAGCAGAAGTGTAGATGTATATAATCTGATCATTTATTAGACAGCCCAAATTATTGCGAGACACAGCCCTGCAATCCAATCCCCTTCCATGTCCCCTACGGGCGGCTGATAGAAAAGTGACAGCAGATCACTGGGACTCACAGTGGAAAATGTCCTGTTCTCGGGGGCTTTATTAATCTTTATTTCACCCACACACACATTATACCTTTTATACTCTCTTGCCACTGCCCCAGTCTGTAAAGTCCTATTGAACTATGTAGGCGTGATGTGTAAACCGGATTAGTTTGTATGAAAGAAAGGCATACAATGAGGCTGAATTGTTTTACTTCCTATTCACTTCTCACGCTTATATCTCTAATAAATGTGTTACTCCAGCAGGGTCATTGCCTGGGCTAGATACTGTGCTCCAGCCTCCTGGATAGTCTTCTCCTGACATGCAGAACCTTGTATAGATTGTCTATTTTACTTTAACGTCATAGCCTTAAGGGGAAACTTACTAAGATGAAAGTTCTATATTAGATGGGATGTTGCTAAGGGCAACCAATCAGCTTCAATCTATTATCTTCTAGATGGTGCTAAATAAATAAGAAGTTGATTCTGATTGGTTGCCCCATCCCATCTGAAATAGAACAACCATTTTAGTGAATTTCCCCCATAGGCAACAGTACAGGGGAATTACAGATGTGTGGTTATTCACATAGTACAATAAATATGACAATGGAGTCTGTATTGAACAAATTCCAGTGCTGGATATTTCATTGCTATATGTACAAGTCAAATATGTGGCCTATACATGTCAATAAGTATGTAGAGCAGGCAACCTGCTACTTCATGGATAATCTGACATGCAATCATTGGAAGTACAGTACCATAACAGCTAGATAGATATGTATATACTCGGATACTACTCTCATAGGTACACAATGTAACATTATAAATGGTGAGCTGAGTAGCATCTTCTGTACTCCTGTAATCCATAATGCATGACGCTGGCCAATAGCCACTTGTCACCTGTAATCACTATCTTCTACATGAGGAATGTGCAGATACCCATGCACATATGTTGTCTGATAATTAGAATGTAATGCTGCTGTATGATACATGAGAAAGCAGGGACAGGAGGAAAGGGGCCTACAAGGGATATATGGAAGAGAGACAGACTATATATATATATATATATATATATATATATATATATATATATATATATATATATATATACATACACACACTAGGCTGCTGTGCCATAGGCTGAAAGTCCTGACAGTCACTGTAACATAGTAATGGTACTGTTGTTATTTCTTCCATAAACAAGTAACTTTAGGGCTAATTTACCAAAGCTTCTAAAAATCAATAGCAACCAATCAGATTATGTCTATAATTTCCTAGAATGCAACAGAGACATGATAGACAGAATCTGATTGGTTGCTATGGGCAACAGCACCTATTTCCATTTTTAGAGGTTTTAGTAAATGCTCCCCCATGGTGTCGGGCTCACTTACAAGACCAGGCCAAGCAATTTAAAGCCACAAGGCTAACACATGTAAATAAGGACAGATTGGTTAGGAAGGGCATCATTGCCAGGAATGAGACACACATCAGTCAGGCAAATTAGGCGGAAGGCATGCCTCTGACCACCCAAGACGAAAGGGTCTATTACAATGACACCTTTTCCTTTCTTTGGGCATTACAGAAACAAGGCCAATTATAGCCCAACAGTAATTCATCTGTGCTGTATTAGAGAAAGTAGACCACAGGGGGAGACACGACTAAAATGGTGCTTGTTTAGACCTAGATTACAGCTTAAATAAAAAAAAAATGCTGTCACTACTGGTTTTTTTTTTAGGGGGGGGGGGGGGGGGTACTGGAAACGTTAACCACAGAACCACATGTCGGTGCCCTCCAGCAAACACCACTCCCAGTACCCAGTATCGTCAGTGGAACGTGTTTCTTGCCAGGGCAATTGGATGTGTTATGACGAAGGACAGCGGGTTTCATTCATTCTGTGCCCAGACTGTACTTCTACCGTGCTGTCCAGCATCCAGCATGTGTTGGCCAAGCCCAACAGTGCTTACAGTATGAGGTCAGCTCGTCATAAACAGGACCTGACTGCGGGTTACAGCACACATCACTCAGCGCTGCTAAATAGGTGTCACTCATTCATTCAGAAGGAACGGATTTGTCCAGGGTACAATCCTTATGCTGCCTACAGGGCTTGTGGTTCCACAGCTGCCTGCTGGGATCCTAGGTTGCCTAATTCTGGATGGCTGCATACAAACACCTCCATAGGGAAACAAGCCACAGCCTGGACGGCTAATGTAGGATTTGCAACATTGTTGCAAGCCAGTGGATGCAAGTAAATATTAATTCCGAGTCGTGCTGATTTATTTGTTGTGTATTGTGATCTGAACTGGAGAATGTTATTTCCAAAGCGTTTTTCTGGTTCCCAAAGCTGTATTCTGTGCCATGGCCGTTCATTCTCTATACTCTGTGCTTTTCTGCAGCACCCACATGTTACTGACATGTCAGTGAAGTTACTGACCGTTTCTAATGGTGCCTGAAAGTTTCTGAAATGTAGTTTATTGGATAAATTGTAACCAAAGCTGGTCCTTCTGCAAACAAGGCAGCTCTGCCATTATACCCACCCTGCATGGCAGTGGCTAGAACTGTAAAGCCCGTACGCTGCAAGAGCCAGATAGGCGGCCAGTGAGTGGGGGCATCTCCCTTCTCGCCGGTAGCCGGGGAGGCTCTGTGCCCATGATGGGAGGCATATGCTGTACATAGCAGGCTCCTTCTTCCCGCTATTGGCCGCCAGCTATCGGCCCCTAACGGCATTGGGCAGCGTAAAGGGGGACGGGTGCCGGGCTGGAATGTACTATGGCTTGCTTGGTATTTCCCTGCTCGGCAGCCCGAGCATGTGCTATAGTAAGAGCCGGGCACACACAGCGTCCACAGGAGGACCAGGGGGAAGGCCCCGGCCCAGCAAGCAGCTGGATTACAGACTGGCCCTGCAGGAGAGCGGGCTAGTAACAGCCAGCTATTGGTAGCACTGTTGCGGGCTCACATCAGTGTAGCCCACCCACCACCAGTGCGCCCCTGACACTGCTTTGTCTACTGCCCGGCGGTATAAGTGTAAGCGGCTGTGCAGCTGCAGGAGCTGCGCCGCGCACACTGCTGGAGGGGCGGCTGGCTGCAGGGGGAGTCACTCTCTCTGAGCCCCTTCTGCAAAGCAGAGGCCCGTCAGTCACGTGACGCAGTCCCGGCCCCGCTCCCTGTGCCCTCCCCGCTCCTTTCCCCCTCCCCAACCTGAGACGCTTCATTTTTTTTTTCAATGGACACACACAGTGCTCGCCTTAACCCCCTCGTGTCTGGATCATCCGGGCAGCGCTCAGGGGCTCTGAGGGCTGTCAGTATGCGTCCTCCTTGCTGTGGACGGCTTATTATTAGTAAGGTTTATTGTCATTTCTTTAGACATCAGCTGTAATGTATCAGTAAGGAGACCCAATACACACATGGCTCTTTGGGACTGGCCTTTTGTATTCTTTCAGAATGTTAAATGTCTGTATAGAAGTTAATTTATGAAATGGCCCATGATAACCTATGCACGGATAAACTGACATGACCCATCTATATAGAAGCATGGGTCACCCTGCTCACCCTCTTAAATATGTTAAGTTAAAAATCGTTAAAACACCAAAGTAGCAGTATTACTATACGCCCAATGTATCATTCCCAAAATACATATATGATTTATTACAGGAGGAATGTCTGCTGTGGAGTGTACAACATCCATGCCACAAATCTGTATCATGTGTTACCCTGGAATCCTGGAACATGGCGTGAGGCAGGTCGTTAACCCCTGCCACGCTGTAGCCAGACCGTGCATTATGTTGGGGGCAATGAGGGGCTAGGTTTGCTACATACAGGATCTGCGCAGACAATGTACAATGGGGAGATGCAGTGGGGTGGATCGTAGCTGATCTGGTAAATGTAATAAGTAAGGAGCGTGTAAGGTCGGTGCCCTTTAATGTCCCCGCACATGGAATGTCAGAGGAGAAGAAAGAGATCTGGCACTTCCCAGCCCCGCTCCCACCAGCGCTCTGTCATTATTTCTGCAAGCCTGGGAATCCTACCCGGACCTCCCAGTATCTGTTTCAGCTTGGGGCCAAGGCGCCTCTGTAAAGGATCCCTCCTTCCTAGCGGGTTCTGCAGAGAGGTCCCACAAGATTTACACAGGGCACCACAGAGAGCACTACACCCCAGCATTACACACGGCTAAGCGCCGAAGGATGCTCCCCCGATTAGTCGCAAGAGCACAGGGAGAGGGGAGAGCGGGTGGCTAATGGCCGGATTGCATGCGAGAGGGCTGGGTCTCTTTAAGGCTCCCCCTGAAGCTGGGAGATACACTCACACACACACAGGGCTGGCTGCCTGGGTGGTCCCTCTACTTTGGTGAGCTGTTGCTAAGCAGCTAATAATAGTCATGTTTGTTGAGTATTTTTTTCTCCACCTCAGCCAATGAGATCCCAGAAGCCGCAGCCATCTGACAGCCCCGGGGGCGGCCCTGTGCGACTTCTCCCCTCCCATCCTCTTTCTCCAAATGGAGAGAGCGAGTTTTTCTTTCCCTCCCCCCTTCTGCATCTCATCTATTGAAGCAAGGAAAGAGCCAGGGAGAAAGAGAGCGCACGGGCAGCTGAGCCAGTCTCCCAGGGCCCCACATACGGATCGGGTTGCCTTTCTGCCGCAAAGCCTCGGTCACTGCCTGCTCCAAAGCGAGGACTCCCCGACACTGCTCCATCGCCTCCGCTGTGCATTGAAGCGCAGCAAGGACAGCAGAAGCAGCAGCGCCGCGCACACAGGCAGCCGCCGCACACTGGATGTGCATTTGGAGGAGAGATACAGGCAGCGCCGCGGGAGATCAGTGCCGGCAGCCGGAGGGGACCCTGCAGGATCAGCGCTGTGGAATTGCTGCATTGCCCGGGCTCGGGATTCCTTTCTCCGGGGACCGATGTGTAGTAGTGCGGGGGGCACGGTGCGCGCTGTGCTGTGACTGAGCGCGGCTCCCCCTCCCCAGCTCTCACACATAAACAAACACTTTCTGAATGTGGGAAGCGGCTCAGACCTCCGGATCGCGAAATGTGGGGATGGAAGGCGCAAAGTCTGACTCGCCGCCCTCTGCCACCTCGCCCGGAGAAGCATGAGGACAGTGCCCCGGAGAGCTGTGCCAGCCAAGGAAGAAGCAGCCTTTGCCGTTCTGCCTCCCCCAGCGCCACCCTCCCCTCACTGCACCAGCTAAGCCCCAGGGGGAACGCGGAGTACAAGCCCCGGGCTGCTCCCCACCACTGCCAGGAAAGCTACAGAACATGGCTTCAGCTGCCTATGCCACCGAGCTGCAGGGCGGCGGGGTGCCAGATGCCCGGCCGAGGGTAGCCAGGAGGAGGGGACGGGGCAGGGAGCCGCATATCACGGCCCCAGGGCCGCCTGACCCGGACTATCTGCAGCGGCCGAGCTATTGCGATGCGACTTTCGCCCTCCAGCAGATCTCAGAGGTGAAATGTGCTGCACTGTTGTATCATCATGTGTGTGACCAGTCAGTGCAGGGGTTAATGTAGTGTTACAGAAGGTCAGGATGCTGGGGGTGCCCTATGATACAATATATATCTCACACACACACACATAGTATACGGACCTGCTACATGCAGCACTTCTGGCTGAGTGATTACAATGCAGCGTGTAACGGTGCTGCAGGCATTCCCAGTACTTCATTCACTGATGGTGTGTGTGTTCACATCAGTGACCCCGGTCATATATATATTCTGTTCCTAATCCCACATTGCTTTCTGAAATGTGATGAGTTGATGGTTGGTTAGTTTATTGTTGTGCCAGTTCTACATTGTCACCTTATTGGATCTAAGCATTTCTATATGAACAGTTGAATTGAAAAGTAATAAACCATGTTGTGGGGACAAAGTGATATCTGCCACTTATAGCAGTGTAGGAGCCTCTATTGTAGATCTGGGGAGTTATTGCGGGACGTGTATCCTACTATTCCTAGCGCACATGTTCCATTCTAGACCGCCTGCAAGCCGTCCTGTTTGTTTTCACAGTGTATATGCCACAGGGAACAGACCTCCTTTTTCCTCCCAATCTGTGCAGTGGGGGAGAGAGAAACAAGAGCAGAGAGACCATGTGGCTGCCCTCTTCCGTTCACAAATATTGTCGTGAGGTTCAGCTGGTTGATCTGCTTCATAATTCACATCCCCAGAGTATAGTCTGTAGTATACTCTATGGGGATGGATGAGAAAAGCCAGCATTCTAACCATGTGTATAGTCCCAGTCTTCTTACTATTGCACACACACACCCTGGAAACATCACTCCTCTAACATGTATGTGCTGGGAGTCTGAGGCCATCACTTATGTTCTATGCGGTGGTATTTAAATTAAAAACAGACGTATTCTATACATATATGGTGGTGTTATATAAGTTTTAATTATTCGCAACCATTTTGTTGATGTTGTTACACTAGGTATATTCTATAGAAAAAAAAGCAACCTGTACTCCAAGTTTGGGTGACAGTATATAATACCCCAAACAGATAATGACTAACAAAGTACAGATGTGAGGTGACCCAGTGAAACCATAACTCCAGTATAGTGCAAGGCAAACAATGAAAACATTTGATTGAATGTCCATTTGTTATTAAAGTTTGCCTATTTGAACCACTGTCACCATGCATGGCGGCCTTCGCACCTTTTTGTGTCCAATGGCTCACAAGCATTTGCATCTCTCAATTTAATTTCGTGGTGTGACATTATTCTGTAGTGGTGGTTAATGTGCAATAAGTAAACCAGGGATGGGAACCTTCGGTTGAACTACACATCCCAGCATGCCCTGCAACAGTTCTAGTATGGCCAAATAGCAAAACTGTAGCAGAGCATGCTGGGATGTGTAGTTCACCAACAGCTGTAGGGCCAAAGGTTCCCCATCCTTGAAGTATTTGTAACCTGCCTAGGAAGATATCACTGGCGCCAATATTTGCTACTTTTAATATTTTGTACCTCCACGTTGCGCACAAGTCAGACTCTGGTATTTATGTCACATCTCTGACAACAGATTTTTATTATGTTGCTTTATTAGAACAAACTATTTCTGACAGAGTCTATAATGCGTCATTTTAAATATATGTTGTCTTTTTCCAGGGGAATGCTACAGGCAGAAAAGCTCCATTGTGGCTCAGATCAATGTTTCAAAGACTATTATTTAAACTTGGTTGCTATATACAAAAAAACTGTGGCAAGTTTTTGGTTGTGGGCCTCTTGATATTTGGTGCTTTTGCTGTAGGATTACGAGCAGCAAATTTGGAGACCAATGTGGAAGAGCTTTGGGTTGAAGGTAAGAGAACATTCTTTTTGTTTTGTTTTTGCCTTGTTAGGATTTATTGCTTTTGTGTTGAAAATAATGCAAACCACATAACCTTAATGTGAATTTCAATCCAGTTTATTTTTTCAATGGGCAATTTGATTAGTTTTATAGAATACTTCAGGACGCCCATGATCCATTGGTGTATTGTGTTGATGGATGAGTTTGTCTACTATCTATGTTTGCGGAAATTGTAGGAATAGCTGCTAGTTGGTATTTGCGTCAGTGTGCAGTGCCTTGTTTGTTGTCTCTGATCTGCTGTATATTTCCAGCTGCACTAGTCTATCTGTCTGAGCTGAGTCCTCTAGCAAGAAGAAGTGCACATTGCAACCTGCAAGGCCTTGTGTGTGGTCCTATTTTGGACAGCTTTCAAGTTTTTGTTCTAGGGGGAAGGGAGTGTTCACCATATGTCTCCGAGGTAAAGGAAGAGAGAGTGGTATTTAGTGAAAAATGAAGTATGGTGCAGACCAGAATGTATGAGTGTAGATGAATGATTCATATAGACATGTGTAATCAATTTATGCATAGAATGATTGCTTTGTAAAGACAACAAAGGTTTTTGATTAATCTAGTATTGCAATAATAAGGGAAGAGTCCCTTTCCCTTTTCTAGGTATATACAGTATGTAAACTCTGGCATTTACTATTGCTTTTTCTGGTGGTTGCTTAGTTTAAAAGTCAGCACTTGTAAATAGACTGTATTCTCCATTCAGAATAAAGGAGAGGTCACAGAAATCTCCTGTACAAGGCTGAAAATTTCAATTTTCTTATTATTTAAGCAGAAGTCTATGCATATGTCCATTAGGGGCTGATATATAACCATTTGCATCCCCTGATGCAATGATAATTGATTACATTGCATGGGTGTACCAATAATTATGAGAGCTCTGTCTCTGTGATGCCACTCTGCAGCCTATATATTTTCCCCAAAAATACCCTGATCATGTGCTGTGCCGCCTATACTCCATTCACCACCCCCCCTGCTGCTCATAGTTCAATACTTGGGGATTGCTGATCGGTGCTCTTGTAGAGCTGCCAGCCATCAGGGCTTCTTGCTTCTGTGCCCTCCGGTGCTGTAAAGTGAGCTGCTAGTTTGCAGCATCACTTCATTGCTCCGGAGGTCACAGGAGCAGCGGAGCCTCGATGACTGGCAGCCCTCACCGGACTCTGGATAGGCGAGTATCATTTTTTCAGTCATCAGTCATACAGTCATCAGCTTGGACACACACAGCTGATCATACTAGCCAGGTCCCCACACTCCTTTCTCTGAGCCAGGATTCGCAGTGAGCACTGTGAATTCGCCAGCTGGCAGGTTTTTATTTTTTCACTTCTTTTTTTTTATTTTTATTTTTTATAAAATTGGCCCGATCGCATTTCCCATTATAAGTTACCTTTCAAGTGTGAATTAAAGTGTTTGGAGCTGTTTTTCGTGGAGGAAAAGTTTTACCATGTGCAAGACAGATTTTAACCGGTAGTCTGACAATTTTTGTGCACTTTTGAGCATAAATGTAATGGTGCTATACATACAAAATGTACACCACAGTGCAAAACAAGGTGCAATGTCCAGTTGTACACAGTATTCAGGGAAATTAAAATGGATATTCAACTGATTTTTGCTACCATTGCAGGTTTTGGAAACGAGTATATGTTTAAACCATAATGGTAACTACAACTGCACGGCCTTCTGTTTCTGCGTTGTGAAACAGCTGGAGCTGTGAAGCTGTCACATTTCTGAGCATATCCAGCTAAGAAGTGCTGCTTTGCAGGCTTATAAACCATGCTTAGTGTTCACGCTAAGATTTTTTTTTTAGGGCAGGGCACTATTTTCAACTGGTAGGGCACATTTTATATTAGAAATTTACATTAGGGAATAAAAAAATCTATAAAAAATTGCACTGCACTAGGATTACGCCCATTAAACATAGTCATACTCTGCTTTGCCCATTACATTGTCATAATGAAAATTACACATTATGGCACACTGTAATGCCTATTACACAGTATACCACACACCGTAATCCCAATTACACATGATGGCACACACCGAGCATTCTCAGCGGCATATCAGTGTGGTGGGGGGCAGCGTAAGGACGCACAGTGCCACACACAAAAAGGGCAGCGTGCATTTTGAGGTTTTAAAAACAGGCAGGATGCGGCACCCTGCAAAAGAAGTTTAGAGAGAACACTAATGCTATAATGCTAGCGCTTCAAATTCATTTTTGGACCTGCGAAGGGGAAATCCTATATGAATTTCTATGTATACACACACTGGCCATTTTTTATCTCAGGTGGAGTTCAGCCAGAAGTTCCTCTCAACTATGGACCTAATTACAGCATGTTTGTAAACCAGTGGCTCCCTGGGGTGCCTCGGAGCACTTGCAGGGGTGCCTCGGTTTGGTTGTCCAGAACTGATTCAAATTATTTATGGTCAATGTAATAGGCAAAATCATTGCTTGTGGCTTCCAGTTTTTAAATGTTTGGATAAACAGAAGTGAGTTCTGTCCCTCACCACATAACTGGACCTACGGATGACATATAAGCACAACTTATTTAATATTGTTTTCTGAAATTCTCGGTAGCAAACTTTGCACCTAGGGGTTCTTTGCCAAATATTCTGATAATCTAGCGTGCCGTGATGCAAAAAAGTTTGGGAATCACTGGTGTAAACCCAATATTTATGCACATATCCAAAGCCTTTAGGTCTGCCACACTGCAGACGTTTGGGGGTGGTGATAGGAAATGTCCCAGAAAATGATGTTGTCGGACCTATATTCTCGGCATGCTGAAGCCAGTGGCTATGTCCTTGGATGAATCTTCACTGGCCCTGGGTGCGGAATTTGAGCAGACATTGAGTAACACTCAGATGTCCAATGGTCACACAGTTAAACCAATGTGGTGTTCTCAGGCACAGTGACGGATCACACAAGCATGCAGGAGACGTCTTTTATTGCAAGACACGGTACTTATGTATTATCTGGGCTCCCATGTTAAAAGCACCCCATTTTTTCATACCCCTACTATCCAACTACGCATGGAGTTGATTTTATATAGTGTGGCGAGCGCAGCGAGCCACCGTGCCCGATGCGTGGCGAGCGCAGCGAGCCCCGCGAGGGGATGCGGTCTCATAAGAAAAACGGGAGCCCAGATATTACATAAGTACCCAAGACACCTCCTACGGCTATTGCATATTTTAGCATACCACTGCATGCATCCCTGAATGCGCCTTTTAGCTGAGTTTACTCCATACTGGAAATGAAACCCTGTTTGAACATGCTGGTACCCACTTTTGAGAATTTATGCCTATTTGTGACAGTTGGTTGGCAATGGTAATTATTAGATATTTGTATCTCTGCAAATTGCAGAAATGGAAAAGAAATGCATTACCATGGACATTTAAACTAGCTAGCGCCCTTTGGTTAATATTTGTGCATATACAAAGTGATTTTAACCAAAGGAATCTGGTGAAGTTTCCGAACAGTGCTGGAGATATAGCTATACAATTGTTGCACTATTCAGGCGTTATTAGCTGCATGGAGACACATTTCAGCTTGCAGCCCTCTGTGCGAAAGGTGACCCGTTTTAGTGCCCAAATAATGTACACCTGATCTGATTCACTCCTTACTTCTGTCCTTCTATTCTGTACTTATCACCTTTCCTTGCACAGGATGTGGTCTTGATAAGCCTCCAAACGATGATTTATCTCGCAACATGAAATTTTGCTTTTGTGAATTATTATTTTTATCAAATCATTGTTTTTAATTTTTATTATTTTACTTGAAAACAGATGGTTGGCATGCTCTGTGTTTAAACATGCATGTACATTGACACAGTGACTGTTAGGTGGCATCTGATTGAATAGCTACATGGATCACCAGTTGCCAGTTACATAGGACAACTCCAAGCAATGTACACAAGGAAAGCTTTGATTGAACTTGTGATAACGATCATAGAAAATAATCAAGAATTTTCATGTAAAAATATCCTATTGATAACGACACTGGCATCTAGAAATCTTAAAAGGTTGTTTCAACAATATAAACATTAGAAATGGCAATTCCACTGTGACCTGGGTTTTTTTTTTTCCAAGGATTTTCTTGAGTTTTGCCAGTTTAAATTGGAACCAAACAGAAATGTGACATGTTGGCCAGGGACAGCACACACAGGCAGAATGCAGTTAACTGACAGAATATGTTACAAATGATGAAAAACTGATGCCATTGGCTCACCAAGGGCGGGATGCACTAACTCGTATGCTCCAAACCCCTTCCATTGGGCAGCGCTGCAGAGTGAAACGACAGTGAAAGCTGGCATCACCCTGTAGAAGAGTATAGGCTTCTCTCTGCAGCGTTGTTTGAGGGATATGTCACGGATCCCTCCCAGCATGCCCTGCAGCCGGGCCGTCACTATGCACACCTGACAGACTCACTGCCACCCATACTTCTTGCCTCAGCTTCGCACATTCCCACTAGATTGTAAGTGCTCTAATGAGCAGTGTCCTCCCTGACATTTTGTTTTAAAGTGTGTGTGTGATTTATTATTATTATTATTATTATTATTATTACTATTATTATTATTTAATTTTTTTTTTCTTTGTATGCCCTGCTTTCCAGAAGTAAATAAAACAAACTGTGGCTCTTTACAGATTCACAACCATAATATAAATAGGTCAGCTGGCTCCTTACCGCTGGGGCATGACATATGTGTGGAGGATTGTAGTTGAAAGTGACCAAATGTCAAGTGTGGGCGGCATAAACCATAGGCAGATCAATTTGCTTACTTTTGAATGACAAGCAGCTGGAACTGTGTATTTATCACAGTCCAGTTCTGATGAGGACTGCGGGTCATATGATCCTTGACAAGCAGAAGTTTGTCTTGATTGGCTTCTCACATACAATACCAAATTATATTTAGTTCTGTTAAGGTATGATAATGATAGCCTACACAGCATTCCTATAGCTGGCAAGGTTGCTAAGGCTTCATATCAATATCCAGGCAGTCAGAATGCTAATAGTTGCATCTGGACATTAGAATTCCCAAAAGGTTTTTGTAAGTATTTTAACCCTATCCTCCCTCTAGTGCTGAACCCTGACCCCAGTACTTACTGTTGGGACTCTGTGTGCCATGATGTTATCTACATCTCGCTTGTGAGTAAGGGCCTCTTAAATTAATTTGTGAAGGTTACAAAAGGCATATAATAATTGGGTTCACATGTTAGCCTTAATACTATAATGTGAAAAGTTTATTAACCCTTTTGTTGCTGAGGACATTCTTACCCTTGATTGGGCAATTTTTTTTTCCACGACGTTAGCGTTTTCACATTTTTTTTTTTTTTTCCTTTTTGTTGTTGCAGTATATGTTTGCATTATCAGAATTTTTTTATATATTTTTACTCCTTTTACCACAGTTTTGTTTAATGCCATCAGGGAAATCAACAGGTCATCCATGTACACATGATTTTGATATGGTGTATTTTGACACTGTCAACCTGATGCATGACTGTTGAGCTAGCATACCACACACCCCTCTCTTATACACATATTCATACATTTCTCCCAAACAAGCACATATACATACATACATACATACATACATACATACATACATACATACATACATACATACATACAGTTGGGCAAAAAAGTATTTAGTCAGCCACCAATTGTGCAAGTTCTCCCACTTAAAAAGATGAGAGAGGCCTGTAATTGTCATCATAGGTATACCTCAACTATGAGAGACAAAATGAGGAAAAAAAATCCAGAAAATGACATTGTCTGATTTTTAAAGAATTTATTTGCAAATTATGGTGGAAAATAAGTATTTGGTCAAAAACAAACAAGCAAGATTTCTTGCTCTCACAGACCTGTAACTTCTTCTGTAAGAGGCTCCTCTGTCCTCCACTCGTTACCTGTATTAATGACACCTGTTTGAACTCTTTATCTATATAAAAGACACCTGTCCAACACTTCAAACAGTCACACTCCAAACTCCACTATGGCCAAGAGCAAAGAGCTGTCAAAGGACACCAGAAACAAAATTGTAGACCTGCACCAGGCTGGGAAGACTGAATCTGCAATAGGTAAGCAGCTTGGTGTGAAGAAATCAACTGTGGGAGCAATTATTAGGAAATGGAAGGCATACAAGACCACTGATAGTCTCCCTCGATCTGGGGCTCCCCGCAAGATCTCACCCCGTGGGGTCAAAATGATCACAAGAACGGTGATCAAAAATCCCAGAACCACACGGGGGGACCTAGTGAATGACCTGCTGAGAGCTGGGACCAAAGTAACAAAGGCTACCATCAGTAACACACTACGCCGCCAGGGACTCAAATCCTGCAGTGCCAGACGTGTCCCCCTGCTAAAGGCAGTACATGTGCAGGCCCGTCTGAAGTTTGCTAGAGAGCATTTGGATGATCCAGAAGAGGATTGGGAGAATGTCATATGGTCAGATGACACCAAAATAGAACTTTTTGGTAACAACTCTACTCGTCGTGTTTGGAGGAGAAAGAATGCTGAGTTGCATCCAAAGAACACCATACCTACTGTAAAGCATGGGGGTGGAAACATCATGCTTTGGGGCTGTTTTTCTGCAAAGGGACCAGGACGACTGCTCCGTGTAAAGGAAAGAATGAATGGGGCCATGTATCGTCAGATTTTGAGTGAAAACCTCCTTCCATCAGCAAGGGCATTGAAGATGAAACGTGGCTGGGTCTTTCAGCATGACAACGATCCCAAACACACTGCCCAGGTAACAAAGGAGTGGCTTCGTAAGAAGCATTTCAAGGTCCTGGAGTGGCCGAGCCAGTCTCCAGATCTCAACCCCATAGAAAATCTTTGGAGGGAGTTGAAAGTCCGTGTTGCCCAGCGACAGCCCCAAAACATCACTGCTCTAGAGGAGATCTGCATGGAGGAATGGGCCAAAATACCAGCAACAGTTTGTGAAAACCTTGTGAAGACTTACAGAAAACGTTTGACCTCTGTCATTGCCAACAAAGGGTATATAACAAAGTACTGAGATGAACTTTTGTTATTGACCAAATACTTATTTTCCACCATAATTTGCAAATAAATTCTTTAAAAATCAGACAATGTCATTTTCTGGATTTTTCTTCCTCATTTTGTCTCTCATAGTTGAGGTATACCTATGATGAAAATTACAGGCCTCTCTCATCTTTTTAAGTGGGAGAACTTGCACAATTGGTGGCTGACTAAATACTTTTTTGCCCCACTGTACATGCACTGTGCCGCATATCTCTGAATGCAGAGTCCAGCTTCCTCTGTGGTGGCAGTGTAGGTGGGGGCAGGCCTCTACTCCAGTTGGAGGAGTGTGCATGATTCGGCCAATTTGAGCACAGCAGAGACTGCTGAGGATTTCCTGGACACTCCTCTGGATAAGAAACTGGGAAGGGAACGGCTACCACCTACAAAAGGGATGTGTCTGGCTTACTATGTGCGTATGCCTATGATAATATCTACTAATTTTCATAATTGCCATGAACTGAAGATAAAAACATTTTGTAATGGGTTTTGGTTTATGTTGACGTGGTTGTAATGTAGATATGCTGATGAAATATTATCATGATTGCAATGTAAATAAAACGGTTTGCAGGAACAGCAGCTCCACTTGCCGGTGTTGTCTTGTGGTACGGTAGGAAGCTGGAAATGCCTTCTGCAGGAGTAATCTCTTATTGTTATCGTTTATATGGTACCACAAGGGTTTCACCAAGGTGCAGAGCCAGATTAAGGTGTAAATGGGCCTGGAGCTGAAAATTATCAAGGGCCTATTATGCGCAATAATAAGGATTGTGACCAGCACCTAATAATGTGGGGGGCGTGACCAGTGTTCTGGTTGGGTGGTCTGCTCATGAGTGTGTCTCTATTTGTGTAAATACTTTCAACTAATTATATATGTCTGGAAAAGGCAAGGAGCTGGCATAGGAAAAATGCAGGGAGATATATTGGCGGTTGCCCTCAAAAGGTGCACCCTTAGGGTGCCGATGTCCTAAGATACTTGTGGGGTGAGGCGGCATTCCAGTCATAAAAAAATTACTGAATGCCGAAACTTGGTAGACAACATTTCAGCACCTTTTATGTGGTCACCTAAGTTTACCATACCATATACCCCTTATACAAATCATGCAACACAATAATAACCCCCTTATACTGTACTTGCCTCTTACACATTGTGCCACATGGAATGAGCCAAAATTCACACTATGGCGCACGGATTGAGTGAAAATTCACGTTATGCCACACAGATTAAGGCAAAATTCACATTATACCAAACAGATTGAGCAATAGTGCAAAATATGCTCCATAAATAGGGATTTACACCATAATGCCCATTACATGTTAAGCCACACACCATAATCTCCATTACATATTATGCCAAACACCATAATGCCTATTAAAAATTATGCTACATAAGTGTTGCTTACCAACATGTTCATTGCCAGGGGTTCCATGCTCATTGCCATGTGGTATTACATGCTCATTGCCAAGGGGGAATACATGCTTACGGGGACTGGGGGACAGCCGCCGCCGGGCAGAAATGGCAGCCAGGCAGAGAGCAGCCTGGCTGTATTCAGAGCACTGCATGCCCCGGCTATTTGAAATAATACCCCTTTCACATCAGAAAATGCAGGGATTTACCCGGGAATATGGTCCCAGGATCATGCAGGGACATTCCCGGACTGGCCCGTTTTACACCAGCCTAGTCCTTGCATTTTCTGGTGTGAGGAGGAGAGAAAACCACCCCCGCCCCCCTTTAAACAACCAACTATATCTTCGGAACCAACTGACCCATTTACATGTAGGCTTCAAATGATTTTGGTCCCGTGAAACTGGGCCGTTTGGTTCCAGAGAAATCTGTCAAACAACATGAACAGCCATGAAATTACATTTCAGAAATTAAAAATAAAATTGGTTTACGCGCAATATCTCTTTAACCAATGAACCCATATGGACCAGGTATCAGATTGAAGGCCCAGCGATTTGGGAAACCTCAAGCTTCTGTGATGCCGGAGGGGGAACTGGCAGCTGTTGGAACCGGGTGGAGGTCGGAATTAGCGGGTTCCATGTTATCCTATGGGGAAAACGTTCTACGTTTGCCTGGCGATCTCTCCGGTTCCCGGGGGGCTAGCGATGCAGGGCTAGGCTCGTTGGAAAGCCCTGGCCCTCAGCTACAAAATGGGCCTATTTGGAGAATGGGCCTGGAGCTGTAGCTCCATCAGGTCCATTGTTAATCCGTCCCTGCCAAGGTGTCACATTTATGATTGTCAATATGGTGACTGCATCCTCTCATAATGTACAAGGTTACAAGTTGATAACTGGGTTGCGTGGTTAAATTGCTAAATCATGTGACACCTCACTATATAATATCACTCCAACACCCGAGAACCGGATATTACAAGATCTTTTATCTGAAAGACCATCCTTTCCCTACCAGACTTAAATATGCACTACAGACTCTTTGTCTTTCCAATCCTCATATTACCTGCCCACACCCCTTTCACATCACAAATCTAACCGCTGCCGGGTCCACTCAGGTCTCTGTGCGATGTGAAAGGGCCTTTTCAAATTTCTCATGTCCAGCAACCCGGCATTCTGACCCAAGTTAAAAGAAGGGTTAATCCCAGGTCGAACTGTGTTGCTGTGCAGTTTGAACGGGTAACCCCTGTCAAACTACCCCAAGCCATGGAGGAAGCAGCACTTGGAGATAGCGCCAGCTACAAGCACTGCCTCCTCCCTCTCTGTCCCTCGCTTTAAGCTCTGCCCGCCCAGTCTGACATCAGCAAACCAGTATCTGGTCGCTGTGGGGAGCTGAACCTTGCAAATGCCAGGTTGCTTCCGGGACAGACTGATATCCAAATCCCAGGTGCGACCTGGCATTTGCAATGTGAAAAGGGTATTTGGGAACAAGTAAGCTCACCAAACACTTTGTTTATATATATTTTGGATTATATTTACTCTTTTACCAATATTGCCCTCCACTACTGTCAAACATGACGTTCATTGCATTTTTCGGTACTCTTTACTTAGAACGGCGCCCACGATTTTGATCGTGGGCATCGTTAGTAAAAAATCTCGGGCATTGAATGCACTAAAAAATCGGGTGCGATCAACCGACGAGATGCCCGCGATTTCCCATAGGGAACAATGTTAAATGTCTCAATTGACCCAATTTTCCTGTTCAATGCCTCAATTGACCCGATTTTTCCATAGGAAACAATGTTAAATGGGCCACAGAGGCCAAATAGGCACCCTGAAGTGTATAATAATGGCCACCCGAATTGTTAACGCCACCCCACGATCAACGTCAACCCGAAGCGTGGCGAGCACAGCGAGCCCGCGAGGGGCGGCGGTACGCGTCCTACGACCTTTTCATACCCCACCGATTTTTTTTTAGTGCATTCAATGTCCGAGATGGCCATGATGGGCGCCCTTCTAAGTAAAGAGTACCCATTTTTCCAATATTAGATGAATGTAACGAATGATGTGTGTCCTGCCGCTACTGTTTCAACACAGCCCAAGGAGTAGGGCTCACTCTTTCAAATGGATCTTGAAAACGAGTGGGAGATGATAGCTTAACAATCCATAGGTTGACAGCACAAAAGGTTGACCGATACTGAAGCTTGACATGGAACTGGTCGACACAAAAAAGTTTAACCACAAGTTGTATTGTTAAGTCTTACCCTGTTAGAGACAGTGGCAGGGGGATACTACTAGTGAGAGGGGCATATTGGAAAAATCTTACAATAGATGGTAGTGCGACTTCAAACTTTTATCTACTCCCTCAAAGTCTAACTTTTAAATACACTGGTCAGCTCCAGTCCTCCAGTGTTGGAATCTTCAATAGTCCGGTTGGTGTTACTAGGTGATGGTGAAGGCCCATCAAACTGCTAGTTTCTATAAAGCTCAGTTAATGCATGTTTTATTTGAGATCAGAGCTGAGATGAGGGAGCTTCCCAAAAGTTCTGAGAGAGTATGCAGTTCATTGTTTGAATTTCTTAAGCATTGACCTGCCTCTAAACTATAGTTTGCTTATCGCTCGATTATACAGTATGTCCCATACAGTTATCACATGGGTTCACACATTCGATCCTCAGGTGTAGCTTTTCTTTAGCTGCTGCTTTATCATTCTTGGTTGCTTGTTATTGTCTCGAGCATAATTTCTCCAACAGTTTATTTCCTTACGCCAGTCTGTAGCAGCTACCCCTATTACTAATACTACTTCTCCAAACATCTTGTATCCAGTGAACTCCAGAACTTACTAGACCTTTCTCCTGATTACAACACTGGTTGTCGTGGCAACATCCTCTCTTCTCATAGTGGGATACCTCATAATGATGACGGCAATATAAATGTTTGGAGTCATAATGGAAAGATGAATTGAAGACAGGATGTTGTTGATATAATTAAGTGGCGAGTGGGAGAGACCAAAGTAAATATTAAAGGGTCCTTCTGCATTGCTTTTCACTTCTTCACTTAGATGTCTGAGATTTATAAGATGCATGTACATAGGAGGAATATAGATGCAACTATTCTACCAGTTCTAATATCACAATACACTGCAGTGCAGTCCAGACTCTACAATGCAGTTAAGTATTTGGCAAACTGGGTGTCGGATGACTGACAGACAGTCGGGATTCCGACATTCATTACCCGACTGTTAACTCCTACACTCGGGATCCCGACTGCCACTGGCTATTCTCCCTCGTGCCCGCAAGGGGCTTTGTTGCGCTGCCACCACTGTCTGAGTCAGGGCAGTCGGGATTCCTGGCGACAACATTTTTTGCAGGGAGGTAGGAGGCAGAATCTGGTCGAAAGCTTGACCACCCATCTCCTTTTCAGGCTAGCGGTAGCACGGTCCCTGACACCCCCCCGGCCAGCCTGGTATAAGAAAATGCGCTCTTCCCACTGCCCGTGTCTAACCGTTTAAGTGTGGCCGCAGGCCCCATCAGGGAGAGACTGCGTACTACCAGCAGCTCCGTCACTGCCTCTGCCAGGCCATCGGAGTTGCGTCCCCCTTCCACCCAGCTGCTGGTAGCTCTGTGACCGCAACCCCCCCCCCCTCGGCGCTGTAGCTCTGCCCCCCTTCCTCTTTGTTGCAGGAGCTCCGTGACGGCCCCCCCCCGCCCGGCCATGTGAGCTCCGTTACAGCCCCTCCGCCCGGCCATGTGAGCTCCATGACATCCCTCCCCTCTGCTTAGCCACCGGTGCTCCGTCCCCCTTGTTCTGACCACCACAGAGGTCATTATGGATGGGGGGCAGGCAATGGGGATGTGGTACTATGGAGGAGCATTACCTGGGGCATGTGTGTGGCCAGTGGAGGTAGAGGTGCTGGGTGTCTTATTAGGAGGAGGGAGAGTTTGGCTGTAACTGAATTTTCACCAGCTGTACCTGCCTGCTATCCCTGGCAAAGGGCATTTTGACCCCTGGCATCAAGCATGCAACCCCTGGCAATGAGCATGTTGGTAAGCGGCACTTATGTGACATAATATGTACTAAGCATTACAGCGTGTGGTATTATATGTAATGGGCATTAGTGTGGCTTAATGTGTAATGGGCATGCCATTATTTTGTAAAATGTGTAATGGGCATTATGGTGTGTGGAATAACATGCAATGGGTGTGTGACGTGTAATAGGCATTGTGTTGTCAAAAAATTTCCATGCCTTTGGCGCGCACTGCCCTTATTTTTAGTTTAGTCTGGCTCCTACACTCTCTCATCCTGGCTCCTAGATTTTTAAAAGATTTGTCAAGCCCTGGGCTAATGACTGAGTTATCTGAGTCCGGGCAGTCGGGATCCTGACTGTCGGTACCCTATACCACACCCGTAACAAGTACATCTGACATTATCACAGAAAGGAACTAGTGACTTCATGTACCATTTCTGGTCTACATCCTCCTATTAAACTCATAGAAGTTCTGTTAAAATAGGTGTGGTAGCATATGTCCACAGTCATAATGCTGACATGTCCGCATTCCTTGTGTAAGCAGTAATGAAATGTCAACTTGACATAAGTGGTGACGTTATTTGCTTCTCCAGTTGTAGTGGCGCTCTTTTTCAGGTCCCAGCGATCATGTGACCATGAGTTCGAGGTCAGCCCTTCGATCCTCCTGAATTTCTATAAAAGAGTTATTCCTCTAACACTAATACCCCTTTTATACCAAAAATTACGGGTCGCACCAGGGTTTTTGATCCCCGCATCAAGCCGGTGCTACCTGGCGTTTGCTCCCTTTAACACCGCCGCATCCCCCAGCCGCTGCTTGGAGATGATGTCATCTCCAAGCGCCGATTGCCGTCGGGTCCCGGACTGCTGTGCTGGGTGCAAGCCCAGCACTAAGGCAATCTGATGGGCTGCCCCCAACCCCCATGCACCCCCCCCCAGCCCTCGTCTGGGAGGTGAATAGATGCCGCACACAGGGCTGTATGCGCCCCTGTCCAACCTGCAGACGCTGCGGTCCGCAGGTTGCACGTCCCCCCATTGATGTAAATGGGAGCTGGGTCGGACGACCCGGCGTACCTGGTGTTTGTATTGCGTGTGTCTCTTTCCCCCCCCCCCCCCCAATAAAAAAAAAAAAAATATATATATAGGGCCCTCCGACCTCTGTCTGTTTGATTTTACCCAGTTGGTTTAATAATTGTTTCCAATTGTGAGCGCAATGGAATATGCTGCACTATATAAGAAACTGTAAATAAATATGGAATCAGAGAATGATGTGTATGGCCAAATCTTCTCTAAATATAGTTTGTAAAGGTTATAGTTGGTCACTGTTAGGATGTGATCATGTTCAGCTAAACTGTTGTATTAATGTGTATATTATAAGGCTATGTTTTTACATTTGGAGTCACAAAAAATGACGGTTTCCAGATGTATGAATGAACTGATCCATTTGTTTAGATTATGCTGTACGGTTGATGCCTATATTAGTGCTGGCTGGACAAAGAAGAGGGAGATTTGTATGGTTTCCACAAAGCAGTGTTTACATTTAATTTGGGCTTCTCCTTCAAAGCTGACCTTTCTCTGACCCGCTCAATTTACTTACACAAAAGATGCAAACTTCGGCTAATTTCAGTTTAGTTTATTACTTGTGGAGTTGTCATTTAAGCCTAAATACAGTTCTTGCAAACTAAAGGCCCATACACGCTGGGCGACTTTGAGCTGAAAGTCACTCAAAACAGGAGGTTTGAGCGGCTTTCAGCTTAAAGCCGCCCAGTGTGTATGGCCCGGCGATGAGCGGTGAACGCTGCTGCGTGCTCCCGCAACATCGCGGGGAATGCTGTTTTGGTTATACCAGCAGATGAGCGGCTTTCAGGGCGGCGTTGCATGCATCGACGCGCCCCCCCCCCCCCCTCCGTCGGGGCAGGGCAGGGGGAAAGCCGCTCAGTGTGTATGCTGTCACACTGTATGGTGTATGGACCTTAAGAAATTTGTTATTTATTTATTTACAGTTTCTTATAATAGCTCAGCAGATTTCGTTGCGCTTTTACAATATTTAAGTCTCAAAATTCATGAGACTTAAAAGAATTCTGACCACTATCAAATCAAAAGCTGAGAGTAGACCTAATTTTAAATGTAATGTGTTGCCAGATATGTATAAATTTAATATGCCCGGCAGCATTAAAATGTACAGAAAGTACTTAAAAACAAGAAAATTGTGTCCATGTAATAGTTGCGAACTTCAAACTACTGTAACCGGTTTTCCAAAGATCTTTATTAAAAATGTTTAATTGAATAATTATAAGCTGTGGACTCATGGTGCAATTCTGGGTATCTGTTTCGACCATAGAGTCAAAATTGAGTAGAATGTTAAGGTCCATATACACTGGGCGATTTATGGCCAGCGTGTATGGACCGCTGTCATTGCTGGGGGGAAAGCCGCTTAGTGCCTACACACTAAGCGGCTTCCCCCTGCCCGGCGCTTTCGGGGGGGGGGGGGGGGGGGGGGCGGCTTTGTATAGCACAGTAATATACAAAGCCACTCATCTGCTTGTAATACAAGCAGATGAAGGGCTTTCCCCGGAGATGATGTGGGAGTGCTTGTGGTCGGGCTGTACACACTGGGCGGCTTTGAACTGAAAGCCTCTCCAAAACACCAAGTTTGACTGGCTTTCAGCTCAAAATCGCCCAGTGTGTATGGACCTTTAGTCTGAATCGCACAGTGCTCAGCCGCATTTGATGCTGATGCGCGCCCCTGTTTAGTCAGTATGAACAGAAAAATAGACTGTGTATTTTGACTCTCTCCTGTAGAGGATGTGTAGTTCAATGACAGCTGGAGTGTCAAGGTTAGCCATCACATATAGACAGTCATGCAGGACAGAGGAAATTTGTCATGACCGTCGGCAATATTAAGAGTTGAACCAGCCTGATACCCAGCTCTTTGTGACTGTAGTGGAATAATTATATTGTCTCACATGGCATTCTAACATAGGTATTTGTTCATTGAGGGTGTTGATGGAATTTGGGGCTATGCAGAGATGTAAGTATATCTGTTTCCCTGCATATCAAGGAAACTGGTTCAACTCTACAATAGATAGTGTACCAAAGACCAAGGGCGGGATGTATTAAAATACATCGCCGCCCTTCGCGCCCCCCCCGCCGCGATGCCGCCGCATATGTACTAACATATGCGGCTGGCATCGCGATGCGGTGACGGAGCCCCCCCGCGATACCTGTACTGTGGTCTGCGGGGGGGCTCCGTCACCTCCCAGCCGGCTTTTGCTGCTTTCACGCCGGGGACAGCTAAGCAAGCTGTCCCCGGCGCTTCCTCCTCCCCCTGCAGCCGGAAGGACGTCCGGCTGCGTTGCTAGGGGGAGGAAGGGCTTACCTTCCGGGGTCCAGGAGGACCTGCAAGAAGGTAAGCCCAAGGGAGGGGGGAGAGGGGGGGTCGGCGAGGCGGCGGGGTTGCGGCGACGCGGCGGGTGGCGAAAAGAAGCCCATAGGCTTCTATAGGGTATCGCCACCCAAAGGTGGCGATACCCTGCCCTGCGGTGACGTGGCGAACGGGTTTTAGTACATAGGAAAATGCGGTAAAACGGGGGTTTTACCGCATTTTCCCTTTAGTACATCTCGCCCCAAGTGTCTTGAATGCGAAGCAGAACTGTTGGATAGATCATTAAATGTATCCTGTCTGGTGGACATTTATTGTAGTACAGGAAACATTAGTATGGATTCAGAATGTTAGCCAACCTTCCCAGCAGTCTCGGGACATTCCAAACCACTATGGCGTACTTTTTAATGTAATATTTTTAAAGACTGCAAGTACTTTTTAAGGGAAAGAATGAGTTTTTTTTTCCTATGACAAAATATATGGTTTTCCACTGAAGTGCCTACCTAAAACTAGCCTCTGGTATATTGTCTCTATCAATGATCGTAAATGGCACTGATACCTACAATATGCTAACATCATTTAACATGACCTGTTAAGTTCAGCACGGTCTTCCTTCTCTGCGGCATCCTCTGCTCTGACTTGTTGGCAGCCTACTGCTGCCAGTTGCGGGTAGCTGACTAATGTGCAATGGTCATCTGCAGTGAAGGAAACTTCCAGAGCTTGTGCCCAATAGGCAATGGTGTCTATGGGCTCCTTTTTGTAACAAGTCCACATAGAGGGATGTGAAGGATAGCTCTCCATCCCCTGTAGCGTGTGTATCTTTTCAGAGACAGCTCTATGATGGTAAATTCATGATTCCGGTAAAAAAAAAACACATGAACAGGAGCAGGATGTGTCCCAATTAAATTGATACTTTAAGTCGTTTTTTAATTCTCAATCTTCGATATGACTTGTAGTGGGTTTCTTTCCTTCATTTTAATTTTTTCTATTTTATTGAACATAATTACTGTAGGACAGAATTAACATCTCTCCTCATTCTGGGTCCAAGAACTTGACTAGCTTTAACCAGTAGTCGCAAAGTTCCAAGAAGTGGAGTGCTGCTAAAATGACCGCATTCTGCTTACTACTCGCATCAATATTCAGTGCAGAAACCAAGGGACATTTTTTTTTTTTGAATTTTTCTTTTTTTTTTTTTTTTAGCGATTCGGCGGGGCTCCCCTCCGCCGCCGGAGGGGAGCCCCGCCACCCTCCACGGGCCCGGGCCAAGGGGTCGGTCCGGGTCCATGGAAGGGTCGGGTGCGCGGCGCGCGACCGGGACGCCCCGGCGCGCCGCCCCCGCTTTTTTTTAATTTTTAATGAAAGGCCAAAATATTTGTGGACACTGATGTACAATATGTTTGTACTGAACATATGTAAGCCATCAAGAACGGTCGCTGTGGGGCACTGTGACCATGTTCACAACTTGTCCTTTGAGGAGACCACACGTCCCTGATCCCTAAGATTACAAAGAGCTACATCATGGTGGATTACAAGAGATTGTGGTAGTAATATTTGTACCTCTTATGCATCCAAATATTATAACCTCAGAGTTTGGTGGCCATGCTGGATGCCGGACGAACTCTGAGAGATATATATATATATATATATATATATATATATATATATATATATATATATATATATATATATATATATATATATAATATAATTTTTTTTTTTTTTAAATGGACAGTCATCTACAAGGCAAAACCCTGCCTTGTAAAGTTAATGCCATACCTTCAATCCCAACACGCTCCCAAAATATCCTTGCATGTGAATAAAAGAAAGGCAGGTGACATATTAATTATTTTTGTCATAAGTTTTAAGATCCTTGCAGGTAAGCCGTGTTCCCATAGGACATTGCCTAGAATTTGGAACAGTTAAATAAGATGCAGATTACTACGGCCAGCTTTCACTATGCAGTCCTCTCCCGTTATTATCCACGTAAATGTTTGAGTTAGGACCTATGGTATAGTCTGTACTGTACGGAACAAAGAGGTTAGTGAGAAGTAAACTATAATGACAAGGGGCTTACTAATAAAGGTGAATGTCTGTCTCCTTTAAAACACACCTTACTTGAGGTTTGACGTATTATAACAATATAAAAAGGATGAGATTGAGGAATTTGCATGGCTATACCAGTTCTTTACCCCCACCCTGCAGTAAAATTTGAGACCACTCCTCTGGAAGCCACATCCGTATTTTGAGCCAAAGCAAACGGTCAAGGAGAAGGACTGGCTTCATCCATTTGATGAAGTCTGGAGGACTCTTTACTTTCCCATTCCATTTAATTATTATTTGTACTATTATTATTATTATACTTGCTCTACCTGTCATATCAGGTATCAGTGGTAGTAGAAGACAGGCTTTCAACGAATAAGGGGTAAGTGGCTAAGAGGCGCTAAGGATGTGATGGTCCTAAAGTGGACCTCTTCTTCAAAACTTTTTTTTATATAGAACGCCTTTCCCTACTGATCAGTGTATTGATCCAATGTATTTTGATATTTTGTCAGTAATGGATTGGTTTTCTGTACATTGCCATTATACTTTGATTCTAGTGGATTAGGTTTGCAGCTGACTGATCCTTTTTTAGTGTACAATAAAGACCATGCAAATAATGAGCCAGATACCGCATTTTATTGTAGAGAAATTGACTAACAAATTTAAGCATTGTGATACTTCATGGAGTCTCAAGGCATCTCCATCCACTGCCACCAAGATGATCACATACCCTAAAGCAGGCATGTCCAACCTGCGGCCCTCCAGATGTTGTGAAACTACACATCCCAGCATGCCTTGCCATAGTATTGCTATTAGGGAATGCTAAAACTATTGCAAGGCATGCTCGGATGTGTAGTTTCACAACATCTGGAGGGCCGCAGGTTGGACATGCCTGCCCTAAAGGTTCATACACACTGGGAGATTTTGAGCTGAAAGCCACTCAAACCTGTGTGTACAGCCGGACGCTGAGTGATGATGCGCTCTCCTGCATCATCGCCGGAAAAGCCGTTTATCTGCTGGTATTACCAGCAGATGAGCGGCTTTGTGGATGGCTTTGTATATCGCTGCGCTATGGAAAGCCCCTCGCTGACAGTGCTGGGCAGGGAGGAAAGCAGATCCAGTGTGTATGCACTTAGTGGATTTCCCCCCCAGCGATGACCGTAACCATAGCTGTCCATACATGCTAGTCATAATTACCTTTACTCTGCATCTATTAGTTCTATAACAAACTTATTGAATGGGTCCCTTCAGTAAGTCTTACCATATGCTCTAATTGCTCTAATCCATCCTTCTGGTTCATGTTTTAATTGACCAAGTAATAAATAAATAAAAAAAAATATATATAAATGTAAAGCGTAAATTCAGAATACAAAAGCCTGTATATTAATGGGGTTTCTTTCTTGTGTTACTTTTTTTTTTTTTTTCCTCTTTCTTTCTGAAATCTTTGCTTAAGGGTTTCTGGCCCCCAGCTCAGGAATCCTGACCAAAATGCCAGAAGTATTACACAGTCAAGGATTGCAATGTAAACAGTGCTCTCTGCCATAAGAGCAGGGTGGTCCTTTTTTTTTTTTTTTTAACTTTAGGAAGGGGGAGAGGAGGAAAAATGCCTCTGCACTCAGCACAGTAGTTGTAGTGTTATTTGTGTTTTGGCTGCACAGATGGGTTTTTCTTATGAGCTACAGTATGAGAGTACATATGAATTCATATTTGGATGAGAAGGACTATGCATCTGAGATGCTGTGCTATGAAATTCTGCTGGGATAGAATTGCTTGGTTTGGCATGATAACGCTTTACAATTGGAAGGGTGTGTGGAAATCTATGTGTGATAGTGAAGTAATTGCTATTTAGTACTCTGGCTATAGAGTGCAAGTGTATTGAAAATGTGGTATATGGGTGCCACACACACAGTGTTTGGACAGAAATCCATTCCAAAACGTGTAACCCTAACGGGATCGTTTAAAATCTAATACTATAGAACTGCAATTATTTCTTTAAAGTGCCTATAGTTTTGCCATTTCCATGAGATACGACAAAAAGTAACCTATCTAAATACATATACTAATATGAGCTGAAAGCAGATCTAAAGGGGGAATACAGATGGAGGAGAATTTGGGGTATGAGGGGCCAATGAAGAAAATATTAAAGCTATGGGGCAGATGTAACGCGCAGTTAGGAGTGGAGAAGTTTCCTGTAGCAACCAGTTGGCTTTTACCTATCTTTTTATAGAATATACTTTATAAATTCTAGGCAGGTTTTGTTTTCACTACTGGATACAAATCCTCTATGCGTAGCAAGGGACGTAAGCTACTTGACCTGGTGGGCAGGTAAGCTACAGTGGGGTCCATCTACTTACAAAGGCTTTTGAGAGTGATAAGTGGATGGTGATAAAGTACCAACCAATGAGCTCCTCACTGTCCTTTTACAGGTTGTTTGAAAAAGTGATAGTTAGGATCTGGCCAGTTGGTACGTTATCTACGGACACTTTATGTCTCTCGAAGGCTTAGAACATAGACCACAATACTCATAAAGGTGTCGATAGGTCACCACCTTATGGTTGACGTACACAATGTTAACATAGACAAAAGGTCGACACAATAAAAAACCTCGACATGGCAATGGTCGACGCACGAAAATGTCAATATGCATTTTTTTTTGTTGGTTTTTTTATTTGTCATACTCTATCAACCACGTGGACTCTGGTTGGGTACTGTAAAGTACCGAAAGCATGGCGAGCTTAGCCGTACCCTAATATGGAGTCCACGTGACAAAATCTACAATATGACACAAAAAAACATGAAACACTCATGTCAACCTTTTCATGTGTTGACCTTTTGCTTGTGTCCACCTTTTGTCGATGTTGACCTTTTTGGTATCCACCTATTGATTGTCGGTCCTTTATACCATAACCACCCAGTAATGTGTGTCGTCACCACAGTGTCCTTTGCAGCGAGTCCCTGTGGAAACGTTAGAAGGCTCTGTGCACACATGTGGATTCCTTTCCCAGACCTTATAATGTGTGTGTGACCCAATAGAAACACTGAGAAAGTTGTAGTGAGCAAGCATGGCATATGGGTTTTGTCTCTATACCACCTTTAGTGACTAGGTATATCAACCGCACAAGTGTATGTGTATATATGTGTAATGGGGGTTAGTTAGACCTGATATTGCTTCTCTGCTAACAATCAGCGCTCAGGTAGCCCCCCCCCCCCCCCTCAACAGAGTGAAATCTTGCCCTGTTCAAGACTGCGAATGGCTTAGGAAAATATCACAAACCAGCAATTTAGCTGCATATTCATTTGCAACCCACTCACTATCGAGGGATGTCTCCACTGTATGCAGTCTGTGCGTAACCTAGGACCTACTCCTGGTGTCTGAGATAGAAACCGGCTGATGGGGGCAGACATCCTCCCTGAAAACACATAGGCACGCCTGCTTTTTCTTTCCCGACACTCCCCGCAAAAGGCTGGGTTACACCCACAAACGCTGGCTTCCTGTCAATTAACTTGTGTGCGGCTAGCGACTAACTCTCTACCTCTTGTAATACATTGACCTGGTAACATAATAACATTGATGCCAACCTGTTATGATCGGGGTTCATTATTACAGCCAATTCTAGTGACAGCAGATTAATTAATTTTGCTTATTTACAAGCAAGACCTGTAAATATTTTGGTGGAAGATGCTGTATGGCTTGTGTAATGCACACTAAACACACAATGTCATGTGCAACAGTTTCACAGGGCTGGTGAAGAAATGCCCCTCTCTCCTTTTGTTTCCCACACCAATTGATTTATCATTTTGCTTGCAAGCAGACTTGAGTGTTAGAGCACGAACACACTCACTTTTCTATCGTAACTTTTGTTGCGGACTGAAACCAGTTGACTTGAATGCATTTTTCTGTGGCCTGAATGAAGCCAGCAACGTGGAAAAATCTTGCCATTCAAGGCCGCCTGAATGTACATTTCAGCCACACAGTAAGCTGCATTGGTAGGCAGTGGACTGCTAAATACAACCATTTTTCGCAGCAGAGAGTTAGACAGGTGATTAGCATAATTAGCACAGAGTAGGCTATACATATGGTAATGTTAAATGTGTAAATGCCAGCTGCGGTGTAAAATTTATGTCAGGGGTCGACAGGGTTGTGCGAAAGTATTGTGTTACCGCTGCAGGTCAAAGCCCCCTTTGCCTACACCCTTTTCTCTTGTTGGTGAATGCAACTACAGAATAGAAAAAGCAGAAACCCTGGCAGATAAGGCTCTGATTGAGCAAGCAACAGGGGGAATATTGTATTCTGTTCTACTGCACTGCACCATGGTTATAGCATGTATCCTATGTCTGGCATTAGCTGGGGAAGCCGGGTATAATGATTATAGTATGGGCCGCCTATGTGCGTGACCAGCAAGATGTAGCCAGTTAATGGGACAGAATAACATCATTCTGTCGCTGTCTAGCTAAATGTAAACTCTCCCTGTGGGGTTTGTGTATAAGTTGGTATACTTATTCCCTAGGTTCCGCTAAACACCAACACTCTACATTGAAAAGTACCATTTAGGTGTGTGTGCTCACATGTTTACACATCTATATTTAATAGAGGGCATGTTGGACGGTAGAGAAGTCACATTTCTTTGTTGGCCAGTAACTGTATATTCATGTCAGGGTCTCTCTTTTTGCAAGTAGTAGTGGCGTTGACAGACTATAGTTCACACCACGCTGACCTTGTGATGAAACTTCCTCAAGGCCGCAGGGGGTCCTTATGAATCAAGTCCTAATCCAGCTAATCCTGATCGCAACAAAAATCATGAAAGTGGCCCCCAGTGCTGTGTTTCTCTCTGCACAGATGCAGAGAGGGAGCAGGGTTGGGTATAAATCAGTGCATGTGATGCTGGGGAGCCAGTGTGAAGCTGGGGGCTTCTTTTGTGCTTTGCCCCATGTGGCCTCAAGTAGGAAGCCAATGAAAGGAAAACGTGGTGCACAATGAGAAGTGTTCAGAGCCATGACGTGATGTCAGCAGTACCCAAGGCAAGGCAAGAGACTTGGGGCTAACATTATGCAATGGCTTCAAGAAAGGGGGATATTGTTTTCACTGTAGAATTTAATACCTTTTTTTTTTTTTTTTTTTCTTCCATACAATAATACATTTGTAACACCTGTTCTAAAACTTTTCACCTTTTTTAATTATTATTTTGTAAACTGCACAACCATTTCTATATAAATAAACTGCAGTCTTGGTTTCATGTTACATTTGTATATGGCTAATCAATTTTTACCAAATTGCCACTAAGCATGATACAATTATTGTGTGTGTGTGTGTGGCTGCTAAGAGGAGATGACAGTGAGCTCCTTGTTTGCAGCGCTGTCTGTTGAGATTTCTGAATGAACCATTTAAGTATCCAGTGAAAAATAGGCCACATGACAGCTCCAGTGTTGTGTGTGGAACTGGTGGGCATGTAAAGAAATATGAAGTTGGGGAGGGCCATGACAGGCAGCAGTATCATGCTGGGGGAGTGCTGACCTGACCTGATTGTCTCTGACAGTGAGAGCAGTTCTGCTTCACTGCAAGGATTTTCAATAGGAAACCTTTTAGGTAGCAGATGGCATAACAAGCAGCTGGTGAGGAATCCCAAAGAATAGGGAGACCTGTATTTTCCCGCTCCTCTGCTTTTGTGGATCTGCTTGCTGTACTTTAAACACACAGACCACCCCCTCTGTTTGAAATGTGATTCATTTTGTTTACTTTTTTCTTAAAGGCACATTTTGTGCTCTATGAAAATGTAATTTTTGCTACAATCAGTAGGTGCTAATAAATTGTTGGATTTTTGTTAAGGGCATACCTTTTCTCCCTTAACTGTTTAAGAGCCAACATCTATGTGAGAGATGTGCAAAATATCCACAAAAATATGCCAGCGTCACTCACATTTGATATATAAATTCAAACCAAAAAATGTTGTGTAATAAAAGATATTTAGGATCCCCCCCCCTTGACAAATAGGCCCATTTATTCAGCACCGCGTATTGGAAGTGTGTGTGTGTGTGGTTTTATTTTCATCTGATCACTGGAAGCTCTGGCTCCCAGTGGTCCCAGGTAACCACTTATTTGTAGTGTTTTTTGTTGGTTTTATTACAATCCATACAGTGTTAATATCCTTACCTGCAAGAATGCCAGGTGGCGTTGCTGTGACATAGCACCTATAAAGCAAGCTATATAGAAGACCAGGGGTGGCCAAACCTGTCCCCCAGATCTACCAACAGTTCTTATTTTACAGGCAACCTGTGGATCTATAGTAGGAATGATGCAGCATGTTTGAAAATGTGACGGTAATGACTACAGCTGTGCACCAGCTAGGTGATATGGGTGATGTGACAGTTAGTAATGACTACAGCTGTGCACCAGCTAGGTGACTTGCAAAACGTGGACTGTTGGTAGATCTTTAAAGACCGGATTGGCTAGCCATAAAGGAGACTCGTACCCCTTTTCCATCTGAAACCCGTGTTAAACACTGGTTTTTGAACACTGATCATACCCGTGTAAGACACGGGTTAAAACACTGTTTACACAGCACATAGAATCGTGTTATACCCGTGTCGGAGCCATTTACAATAAACCCGGGTAAGCTTTGAGAAAAACCAAGAATGGACACAAGACATAGCTTTTTTTCCAGTCCAAACCAGATTGAAGTCACAAAGGGGAGTGGTGGGTGGGGACTTCTTACAGCATTGCAGCAATGGAGTCTGATGGAGTAGCTGTGTCTATGCGGGAGTTGCAGACATTTTGCAGTTTTTTGCTGTACTATTCTGCCATGGACAGCTTGATGCAGCTTATAACACTCTGCTACCTACCAACTGAAGAACCAATAAACAGCCTCAGAGCGTTACCCGGATATAAAACCTTACACTGCGCACAGACACGTGTCATTGCCGTGTTTTACCCTGGTAGATACCAGGGTAGAATTCCCTGGTCTCTCTACACGTGTTTTGGAAGAAGGACCCGTTCACATTAACAAAAAAACCTGTGTCGGTGCGTGTCCCCGAGCAAAAACACGGGTAGAATTTCCTAGTGGAAAAGGGGGTATTACCTAGTCTTGCAAAGCAGAGTTTCCTTAATCACAACAAACCTATTGAAATGAATCGACTGGGTGGAGATGGGGCATTAGTAAGGCCATTCCTCACTGTTTGACAAGGGAGCACAGCAATTTTCTACTTGACAAAAATATTTTATGAGTGGTATCCTTTTTGCACTTCCAAGGTTGTACTTTGGAATAGAAGCTCATTTCTAGGAGCACTTTGCGTAACGTAGTGACAACGATGATGCACCTGCATTACAGCCATGTAATACAGGCAAGTTTGTCTCATCACTCTCATGGTGTATTTAATGAAAGGGGCACTACTAAAGTTGCAAAATGGTCATTTTGATATCCATCTTCTTAACTGTAGTGTTTATTCTAGCACCTGCCATCTTTGAAAAACCATGCAGTTGGTCTTCCCTGCCTGGGGTGTCACTGTCTGCTGTGGTGTTTCTAGCACATGTCTGCTTTGCATATCAGTGCTGATATACAGACCATACTATGCTAGAAGCACTACAGCAGACAGCGGCACCCTAGACAGGGAAAAGGAACTGCATGGGTTTTCAAAGGTGGCGGGTTCTAGAATGAACACTGTGAACTGTGTCTGGAGTGAGGACTTGAATGTGACTTTGGTTATTATTAATAATTTATCCTCATGGAGCTGCAGTCTATGTAACAAATATATAAACTGATTGCTTACTCCCCGCCTGAGTCAGGTATGTGGGCACTGGCTTTTTTCAGTTTTGTTTCGCGTTAAAGGTATACTTTTTTTTTTGGCCTGCATTGGTAATGCTGGGTGTTGTCACTATTATGTCACCGACATTAATCCCAGGATCATAGCCACATGCTGTCTGGACACCAGATAAGAGTTGCAAGCTAAACTTACATGAGACTAATCTTGTGCAGAAATGTTGAGGGTTGCATTGCTTGTGAGCAGAGTGCGCACATGATTGTTGGTGTAATGGTTCCTCACAGCATTACCACCATGATCCAAACAGTGTGGCGATCTCTGTAAAGCAATGTGCAATATGTTTGCTCTATATTAAATTAAATATTGACCTTTATAGCAGGAGGTCCTTGACTTCAGCCTTGTCTTGCCACTGGTTATAATAGTAAAAATGGGTGTATTCTCACAGCCTAGTCTGCTATATAATATGACTCCATAGTTATGATATGGATATTCATCCTAATTGATTCTCTTATGCCAAGAATTTATGAACATTTTGGGGGTAATTCAATTGTTTTCCTTAGGCTACCACTAGGGGGCACAAAATGGTCACTCAGTTTGGAAGCCCATTAGCCGCAGTAGGGACATTTCGGTATCATTGCCTTCTCAGCTGGAGAGAAGAAATGTGAAAAAAATCTGGTTTAGGCACCCATACAAGAGTTTTTGTGCAATAACCAGGACTTTAGATGGGATTAGTCTGCTATTTGGCTGCTTAAAAAGTAATTTTGCTCAATAAGCAGAGCAACAATTGAATTGCTCTGGGCGCCCCAAGGCTTTTCTAATTGTTAGGTTTTTATCACTTTCTTGTATGTGGTTTTGAGTATTCTATATACTAAAACGTGCATATTTTCTGCAAAACATTTTAGGAATTCATTACATATCTTCTGAAAATGTCCCAATTAACTATGATTATAGCATATTGACTAAGAACTGATTTTTCTGCATGTCCTATGAAATGGTTTCAGCAGGTATATCCCTGTACCCTGGAAAATGAATCATTACAGTTCTATATTTCTGGGTTTGGACTAGATGATGCAAATGCCTTTTGAGGACAACGAACATAGTGAAAACTGTTCATCAACCTTGGATGATTCCAAACTATCTGTGGTTGACATGGAATACTTTTACCATTGATGGCAGAGACCCAGATAGCTTCCTTGCCATCTATGGTTGCCATGGGCCCGAAAACTTATTCATTTTTTATTTTTTTATTCTTCTGATTTTGCTTTCTACCGAGTGCTGCTAGGCCAGTGGTTCCCAAATTTTCCTGAATTATGGCACCTTGGGGTATCAGCATTTATTTGAAGTTGTCACAAGTAGGGCCCTCTTCCTGAATGTGCTTATTTAAACCATCTTTGATGGCACTAAATGCTATGGTTTTCTGCCACACTGATACTTATTGCAGTGTCGTGTCTCTATATTTATGTACCCTGTACTTGTCCTCTACTGTATTCAACTGTACGTCACTTTTTGGCTTACTCATTTATATACTCTATTTATATGGCACCACAAGGGATCTGCAGCGTCCAATTACAAAGGATAATAACAATGGTATAGATGGAGCCGGGCTCATTTGAGCGGGGGTCTGTTGGACGGATCGCCAACCGCTAAGGGGACGCGTGCGCAGAGCTCCCTGCCGGTCGCTGCCACCCCTCCTTCCCCCCCAAAAAAAACCCCTGCCGGTCTCCCTCGCTACTATACCATGAGTATAAAGTGGATGATACCTTCTAAGCATAGTTTAAACCAAATGGGACTGGGTGTGGTTATATGGTCCTGACAGTCGGGATCCTGACAGTCATTAGCCCGACGTCGGGATCCAGACTGGCCAGACTCAGACAGCGGAGCGAGCGCAGCAAAGCCCCTTGCGGGCTCGCTCGCTATACTGCCGGCATGTTGGCTCGATAAGCTCGCCACCTATTCTATTCTCCTTCTATGGGGGTCATGGTGACCCCACATGGGAGAATAGCTGGTGGCCGCCGGGACCCCGAGTGTCGGGAAACTGTCCGGCACCCATGGGACCATAGGGGTCAAACTGTAGTCCTCATGGATGATCGTGTGGACTCCAGTCTGCAGCGCTAATGAGCCTCTGCACGAAAGCCTGTTAAATCTTCAGCAATAAGCTATTTGTGCATAGTGTGAATACATAAACTTATGTAGAACCTGGACTTGATCAATCTTTTCAAATGTATTAGGTCACCACCTTTTAAGTGTGAAGGCAATGTTTCCTACTATATAGAGACCAGAACCAAGAGTTAGGTTTACAATTTCCTGTTTTACCAAAACCGCATGTTTAGAAAGGTTGTTTCCAGTTAGTCAGTTATACCATGTTCTCACTGCCACCCCTGCAAAATCCTGGATTGTTGCCGGGGCACAGATCATCTCCGCTCACAGACCCCCTTCACACTGTACCTTGGACCCAGGTCTGCCCCATTCACACTGGTTCTCTGGTCTGCCCTGCCAACAAGTGTGAGGAATCTAAGAGCAGCTTTGATTGTCCATACGGGCACAATCACTCTTCCTCCGGTTGAGATCATGCACCTTGCAGTACTGCTTTAAGTTCATTCACAACCTGTTGATGGGTTTTATGGATGCCAGGGGCAGACAGTATATTTGACATAGTGCCAGTCCCTTGCTTCTTTATTTCTCCCCTCTCACAGCCAGCACCTCCTCATCCCTCCAGTGTGCCATGTCTCCTCTTCTCTCTGAAGTATTAAATGGATGTCACATGTCACCTGATCTCATTCCCCAATCAGCTTGCTTTTTCAAGTCCTGTGGAAAAACACGGGTCGCGCCTGTACACACTGATGGACACCCGTGTTATTCCCAGGAATAACCCTGCAAAAAACCTGTGTGCAATACCCAGGGCATTACAATGGGAGCTCCCAGCCGTTCACACTGAGACATGATACAGGAAATTGCTGCTTGCCCTGGCAAAATCCCAGGGTTTTGCAGCAGTGAGAACGGGGTATTGTATGGTGAGGGACAGTATTTGCTTCTGTTTGTCCATATAGTTTGTGATTGACAGCCACCAGCACTGTTTTTGTCTATTACATAGACCAGAAATATTTGAAATTGGTCCTAGACCACCAAGCCGAGGCACACCGCTTGGGAACCACTAATATTAATGGTGTACTGATCTTATACAGTATCTCTGTACATTATAGGAAGAAAAACATACTGTTTAAATACATGATGAATAGTCCAGTAACCCCCTATAGTGGTAATGCCAGTACATTTTTCGGGATGCACTGCTGGTGCTACCCTGGAAAATTTCTGTGCATGCCTCTGACTCCTAGATGTGCGCCAGTGGTGCACCACCGGTATGGCCGCAACTTTCCCACCCCGCTCATCGTTCTCGTTCTCCCTTCCACCGAGCACCCTTTCCTCAGCCCTTCACCTCACAGTTGGAGCCAGGAGCAGGAGAATGAGAACATCAACAGAGCAGCAACAGCAGTGATGAGTATTTATGGGGCAAAAAAAAAATACCCTGGGAGGTGTGCTATAGTATGTCCCAGAAAACAAACATCACTGAAGGGGTTAACCCTTACTTTTAACTGTTCTAGAATATGTGTTTATTACAAAGCTTTTAAAAGGATGACCTATCAATGACATGCCTTTTACTATAACCTATTGTTAATGTACCTATTGTAATGTACATCTACAAATACTGCTGTAATCAAAGTATCTGCAAGCTATCACTGTTTAAAAGTATACATTTAAACAATTTATTAGGAGGGACTGCTACTTTTGAAACATTGGTGTAAAGGAAAATTGCTTTAGCTTTGCCAATTTTTTTCCCCGTGCGGATGTATGTACATTAAAGCCATTGATCGTGAAATGTGCTATAGGGCCAGACTGTTTATACAAGTGCAAGAAATTGTACAAAAAATGTTCAGTCTGCTCTGCAAGGAAAGCCTCCTTGATTTAGTTTCTCCATATGGAAGCCCTGTATTGGAACAGGGGTAAAAGTAAACTTCAAGCAAAATGAAGGTTATTTGTGATTTGATTATTTCCCTGATCTGGTTTCTTGCCAAAATTTTCCTGTGAATTCGAGAACAAGAGTAGGTGGCTTTGGCTTTTGACTCATTCTTGGCTGGCATAGCATTTTGAAAATAGTAGATTACCAATAAATTGAGGGGTGTATTCAATCTCCCGCCGCTATTTCCGACGGGAGAAATAGCGGCAGGGCCCTATTCAATGCTGTCTTCCCCGACCGCATTGAACAGGGATCTAGGCAGAATGTGCCCGACTCTACAAGCCGTTGGAGCCAGTTCTGCTGGGAACAGCTGGTAATTGTTGAGCTTCCGCCCGCATCTCGCAGTCACGCCCCATTTTCGGCGCTCGACAGTCAGGACATGGATTCCTGTCTGCCGAGCTGACATCGAGCCGGCCGAGAATGGGACCGGGTCACGGCTGTCAGCCCGAAAGTCGTGACACCGGATTGACTACCCCCCCCCCCCCCCCCCCCCCCCGAAATCTAGCACTGTTGTATATCACCAGCTTATCTTTGATGTGCAGAAAATTATTTGTAATTTCACTTTGCTTGCAGTTGGTGGACGAGTAAGCCGTGAATTAAATTACACCCGCCAGAAGATCGGGGAGGAAGCCATGTTCAATCCACAGCTCATGATCCAGACTCCACTAGAGAATGGTGCTAATGTCTTAACAACTAAAGCTCTAAAACAACACCTTCACTCAGCACTTGAAGCCACCAAGGTGCAAGTCCACATGTACAACAAGTAAATGTCAAATTTTCAGATGTTCTCTATACAATGTACTGCAATGTTTCTGAAATGATTTATTGTGTTAACAACATAAATTATCTTTAACGTGTTTACATTTTCCTGGGTACTCAAATTTCCTACTCACAACTGGAGAATAAAATGGGAGGGTAGAATTTCATGTGGAGTTTAGTTAAATGCCAAATGTCAAAGTGATGACGCAACTGAATGTTCTAGAACCTTTCACCTATGTAAATTTGATTTTACTTGCAATGCTTGTACAATTTGTGTCCAGAGTGGAGAGGAGATTGTTAAAGGCCTGGGCAGAATATGTACAAGTTTTAAAGTTTTAGTGAAGATTAGTGTACAAGTGGTGAGGTGAACCATCAGCACGCAATTTATTCCTACAATATTGGAAGTGAGGTACAGATGTAGAGTATGTAAGGCTGGGAGATCTGGGGCTATGGTATAACTTGTAAGTAAGAACATATACTGAAGGCTATGTTGGGCATTAGAGAGTGGATAAGAGGAGTTAAGCTTTATTTACTAAGACCACCATGTGCTATATTTATGGAGGGACAACTTTTGTAAGTACCGTCTTCTAAATGAATGGAGGTGAATCGGTACTCGCAGTCAGTAAAAAGCATGTTGAACTTTCCAGTGACTGTAAGTGCCATGACAGAGAACGGCACATACATAGTATAGATCCCACAGATGCACCGACCTATAAACATCAGCGTTGTACATAAACCATCAGGGGTACCTACAAATACGAATCGGGCTCAATGACAGCAGGTGCTTGAAGACTATGGCTTGTGCATGTGCCAAAAGTCTAGCAAACCTTTATTGTGCTTGCACAACCAATGTTTGCAGTAGCGTATGCACCTGCAAGAAAATTCGCTTGTGATCCTGGGGGTTTCTGGGTCATGTTGCACTCTGCTGATGATGGGGAGGTTAGATCCACCAGCACACCTAAGCAATGCTCAGCTAACCAAAGTGGGCATCACAGAGTTTGCATTATAGCAATGTTTACATTGGCATTTGCATATAGTAGTTTTGAACTTGGGAATCCATGAGTATTTACAGCCACACAGAAACTGCATGCTCCTCTGCTCTCTGATACCCCTTTCACATCGCACTTTTAAAACGGTATATTGCCGTTTTTTCCCCATTTAAAAACGTTTAAGGCTGCAATGTGAAAGTGCCAGAGTTGATTTACCGGTTAAAGTCAACAGGTATTTCAACACGGTTAAAAAGCAGAGTCCTACACGTTTTAAAGCCGTTTTTTAGGCAGTGTGAATGGCTCTATTTCAATGGCTTGAAACGTGTCCCTTGGGGGTTAAATGGGTTGAATGTTTGAATGGTATTAAATGATTTTTAAAACGGTTTTCACCTGCAATGTGAAAGGTCTCAAGGCTCAGACCCGTTTTAAAGTCCCATTTAAGAATACCGTGTCATTACCCATTTCTGTGAAAGCAGTATAATTCTACGTAATGTATTGAACACTAATCTGTCTTTATGACAAAGCTATGTGTTAATTAGCTGTAATACCGATTAGTTAGGAGCCCCACATTGCTTATGCAAATTATTTTATTTCACATTTTTTCATATAAATCTATTGCAACTACAGGTTGAGTATCCCGTATCCAAAATGCTCGGGACCAGGAGAATTTTGGATAACGGATTATTCCGTATTTCGGAATATTTTAATATTTCAATGATGTATTTTGAAGTATCTTGCATTTATGCTGTATAAACACATAATATACACACAAATATATTTTATTACCACATAAAATACACACAAACATATTTTAATTGTTCAAAAAACAAGGTTTCAAAACGTGAAACAAAATGTGTGTACTATCTCAGCACTGAATTTGAATGCCAAGCAATCATTGTCTTGCACATATATAGTGCCAGTTACATATCATGTCCCCAGTGATGCTGTTACATATGTCCCCAGTGAGTTTTTAGCAAAAAAAATTTTTTTTTTCACTTTCTAGAATGTCCGTATTTCGGAATAATTCGGATAACGGATATTCGGATACGGGATACTCGACCTGTATTTGTTTTATTATAAGTCAGTAGATCCAGAACACTGATGATTAAAGTTATAGTAGTGTACAGTTTTTGTGGCATTAAAGGGATGCATACTAGATTGACTTCAGTTGTGAGAAAACAGAGCTTTGTTTTATTAAGGATTAAATTGTCCTTTTTTTATATTTGTTTTAATAGGCCTTGGAAACTAGAAAATTTATGCTTTAAATCCGGAGAACTTATTACTGAAGCTGGGTATATGAACCAGGTAAATGTATGAAAATAAGATATTTTAAGTAAACTTACTCTTCTTTGAATATGTGTGACTAGATAGTGGTTAACAGGAACATCTGAATAGGGATATATCTGTCCTAACTCCATTTAGTTTTCTTGTCTGGGTAATATAGTACCATGGAAGGTTTAGGTACCGCTGTGTACTGTATCTTGTTATGCTGCCCATACATATGTGCGATTACATTAGATTCGATCTTGGGTTAGATTTCCCTTGAAGCTCACCATTCGATAAATCACATGAAAAAAACATTTCAGTGCATTAGATTTTGCATTCGATCATGCGATTTATCGAATGTACTGTGTGATAAAAAGTTTGGCGGGATCGCATGGTCGAATGCGATCGCGTTGAATGCTTTAAAAAACACACCAGATTATCGAACAGATCTTGAGAAATTTTTAAATAGAGGGCTGGCCTATTTGGGGGATATATAAACAAGCAGCCACTTTAACTCTGTGCACTCCTATTTGCTTTGTGACTAGAGAGGTTTGATTTATACCTGCTGCTCCTTACACATTGCTAACTACCGTGCACTGCTTTGTTCTGCCTGGCATCGCACGTCGCCATTTAGAAAAATCGCATGTGCACAATACGGCATTCGACCGCACGTACAATTCGAGAAATATTATGTGCAGTACATAACACCGTGAGACGCGACATTTGAGCGGCGTGGCCGCGCATCGCTTCGAATGGTACACATTTTGTGCATACAATCGTTAGATTTCTCTGCCAGATGTGGTCGAAATCGAAGGATTGCATGCGATATCTCACATATGTATGGGCAGCATTAGCCTTACCCTGTTGTACTTCCACTAATTACCATATCGGAAGACAGTTTAGACATTTTCAGGAATAAGATATAGAGTTATCATTTGGACCACGTTGAAAATTGATGCTCCTAATGATGGTTTCATTTTATTGCACAGATCATAGAATCGCTATATCCTTGTTTAATTATCACACCGTTGGACTGCTTTTGGGAAGGAGCAAAACTTCAGTCTGGACTGGCCTATTTACCGTAAGCTTACTACTCTTGTCATAAATATGTAGAGGAGCAATGTGTCTTATTTTTTTAATCTTTTTCTTTTTATAAATTTTACTAGAAAAGAAATATAAAAGCTAGCGTGGGTGTTGGGTGCAGGACTTCTTTTTTTTTTTTTAAGTTGTCTTTTCATGGGAACGTCTCAAACTGTGTGCTTGGAAACGTGCTTGTAAAGCCGAAAGCATTCAGGGCACGCACAACAGAGTTACTCTTTATTTCATTTGTTTACTGAAACAAACAAACTGCATTTAAGTTCTCATCTTGGAATTTTTACAGTTGAGCAACTTTTATATTTCATAGTCTCCGTGCAACAAAGAGTTAATTGTTTTGTGTATTTGGCATGTGTAGGCATTTTTGGGTAATTATGCAAGAGTTCGTGTCTGAGTAATTGTTCATGTCCTGGTTTGCTTGTCTCTGGAAATAAGCAATTTGCAATGGCCATCCTCTAACCTACAATGTACAGTTCTGGATGGAGCATTTTTTTTTGGTTTTCTACTTGGAAGATTTAAAATAATGACTTAAGCTTGGTTGGGCAAATACAGTTTGGCATAGACGAGAAAATGAGGCTGCCACAAAGCTTTTGTTATCTGCCTGGCTGAAGCCTGAAATGTGCCAATTCTGGAGCAGCAACATCGGCCACTGTCCAGGAAGAGATTGCCAAGCCATGAGGCTCCCTAGTTTGTTCAGCTCTACGTACAAAGTGTACTCTAGACCTCTGTGTCCTTTTTCTGTATCACTTTCTCATAGATATTGACCACTATTTGTGATCTTTACCACCCACTCTGTCTTGTTTGAGCAGCTAAACTAGAGCACAGACGTTGTTGTCATCTTTGGCTCATACTGATCTCTTTCTAGAGGGAAACCCCCTTTGCAATGGAAAAACTTTGACCCCATGGAATTGTTGGAAGAGCTGAAGAGAGACCATTTCCACGTTGAAAGTTGGGAGGAAATGTTAACTAAAGCTGCAGTTGGCCATGGGTATATGGACCGCCCTTGCCTCAACCCATTAGATTCCGATTGTCCGCCTACAGCACCTAATAAAAATGCAACCAATGTAAGTTCTTATATTGTCTACTATCCAAATTGTGGTTAATATGGTTATTTTATCTTTTCTGATAGGAAAACTGCTTTATAGTTGTTTCTATGCCATATTCTTCTGAAAAAAGTTTGAGGGCCATCTCCCTACAAAACTTACTATAAATGAAAAGGAGACTTTTGCTGTATCTAATCCCAGTGGGTTAATGTGTTTTCCAATAGATGGCATGGGTTTTTCTCAGTTGCGCATGTGTAGTAAGTGGCTTTGCCTCAGTTTCTTCAATTCTGGAAAGTTGTTTTGCATGGTCGGATGCGTGATGGATTACTCCAGATCAGCGCAAAGAGCTGTTATCCAATTTCTTTGCGCAAAAGGGGAGTATGCTTTAGAAATTGGTCGCAGGATGAAGGCGGTGTACGGAGAGCAATGTCTTGCGCAGTGCACCATTCCAGTGCTGTCAGCATTGAGATGCAGGACGCAAAAGAATCAAGGACCGCGGCCCAGACAGGTGTATGTTGTCACCAACCCTGCCACGACTTTGGCTGTGGAGGATCTCATTCTCAAATGGTGCACCATGCGAGACACTGCTCTCCGTACACTGCTGTCATCCTGGGATAAATGCGCTGATATGGAGGAATCCATCATGCATCCGATTGTGCAAAACCGCTTCCAGAAATGAAGGAAATGAGGTGAAGCCATTCATTTCAGATGTATAACTTGGAAAAACTCCACGCTATCGATCGGTAAACACATTAACCTACTGGGATTAGATACAACACGGCTAATTCAAAAATGGTCTACATTGAATGTTGAATGATGTTAATGTTCTTATTTTAAAGTGGCTCACCATTGGATCTGCTATTAGTGCTAGGACTGTTGAGCCTGACTAGATGTTGGACCTGAAAGGGTTAAACCACAAAGCGGCTCTTTGCAATATGCTAGGCCAATGGTTCCCAACCCTGGTCCTCAAGTACCCCCAACAGTGCACGTTTTCCAGGTCACCCGGCAGGTGCACTCATTATTCAGGCACATTTGAAAAGATCCACATGTGGAGCTAATTATAGCACTTGTGATTCTGTGTGGAGACCTGCAAAACATGCACTGTTGGGGGTACTTGAGGACCAGGGTTGGGAACCACTGTGCTAGGCCATAGCAGAAACTACTTTTTTTTTTTTTTTAATGTTACTAGTACTGAATGAATAACAGTTGAAAAATAATCCTATTAGCAACTGTGGCGTAATAGCTAAGCAAATGTTTTACTGCAGGTTGAGTTTCCCATGTCCAAAATTCTGAAATACTACAAATTTTTTTTTTTTACACGACTGAGATAGGGACATCATATTTGATGGTTCAGTGTAAGTAATTCTTGTTTCATACACAACATTATAAAAAATGTATAAAATGACCTTCAGGCTATGTATAAGGTCTATATTAAACATAAATGCTTTTGTACTTTTGAATCATCACGGCACCGGGCGCACTTTACGGCAGACTGAATTTGCATAAAAGTGCTCGCACCTCCATAGGGGGTTGATTAGATGGTCATCTACCCAAATGATCTCATGATGGTATGGAAATATTCTTAAATATGTAAAAATCAGATATACAAAATGATTATGGTCCCAAGCATTTCAGATAAGGTAAACTCATTCTAAATAATAATTAACATTTTAAAATCCTGTATATATCAACCGATATTGTTTAATACAAATTTTGCTTTTAGCCTCTAGATGTTGCTCTTGTGTTAAGTGGAGGATGCTATGGTCTTTCAAGGAAGTATATGCACTGGCAGGAGGAGCTTATCATTGGTGGCACTGTTAAGAATACTAGTGGAAAACTTGTCAGGTGAGTGTGTGTGTGTGTGTGTGTGTGTGTGTGTGTGTGTTTGTGTGTGTGTATACAATTTTGAATGTTATTGATTTTTCCTTGAATTAGGTCACTGGCTACATATCTTACCTTACCTTACCTTAAAGAACACAAATGGGCATAACTGTTGGAACGTTTGCCCAGATTCAGACAATTTATAGAACACCAGCATATTATTTTGTGCTCTCTATATCTATATGAATGTATATTCAAAACTATAACACGATTGTTCCTCAGACTCACCGACTAGCTAGATTTTATTGCAAAGTGAAAAGTAAAATTTTATTATTAACTTTTAAAACCACTCAGCAGTCTGATCTAACCACATTTTGAAAGCTCTTTGTAATGGTTCTGGCACGTTTCTTATAACCTGCTGCAGTCCCCCACTCTTGATTGCTCTAAAAGTCTTTAATGAACATGCCAAAGCGCAGAGCCTTTGTATTTGCTCAGTTGAGCTTATTTGTTCATCTAGCCCCAACCCACCTTCCCGTTTTCAATCTTTCCATGGAAGATCCAATATGCTGTTACTGCTGTATTGTAGGTTCTACTGTAAATGCGCATGGTGTTAATCACCACTGCCTTTATTTAACATTATTTGGTGTATCCTAAAGGTTCTTTTCATATTGTAGCAAGTACAGTATGCTTGGAAATGTGGAACTGCAATGATGTAGTGTGCCCAATGGTAGCTGTCTGGCAAATGTGTCTGACAACGAGCGTGATAGCATGGTTCTTAGGTTGCAAACATAAATCAACATAAAGACCATGTTTTGGGTACTCAAGCTGCTGTTTGGCCTCACTAACCAAGTCTTTACATGCAAAGGGGGGGTATGCAATCCTGGGTCACGACTGTCGATCCGTCCTGCTAGCACACCGCCGCAGGATTCAATGTCCCGCTTGGCGATCAGCGAAAATGGGCCGTGTCCGCGTAAACTGCCATGGGTTGTCGAGATGAAGCTGTGATTGTGACACGGTGGTAACATCAAAACAGCCCGACAGCTTTTAGATTCTGTCGATCTGCCTCTTCAATGCTGTTGGCCAAGACAGCATTGAATAGGTGCCCGCCGCTATTTCCCCCGTCGGAGTGCATACCCCCCAAAGTGTCTAAACCCAATCTACTTAGAAGTATAGTGTGCGGGGAAAAACCCATATATATATATCTCTTCTTCAGTGTAGCTGGAGAAGTGATCGGGCACGCAAAAACAATTAAATCACTCTCACTAATTATTCTGAATTCCCAGCCCCTTTGAGTACCATAAAAAAATCCTATTATTTAGCTATTTGGTAGAACAGGAAACACTGCTCCTAATTAAGTCTTCTACACTTCATGATCTAATTGAAATGTACTTTTCAAATGCACCTATCATTTGAGCACCCCCATCTAACTAGTTTCTCCTACATGAGGTTCAAACCTTTGCTCTTGCTTAATGTCCTAAATGTTTTTTATAGATCAGTGCACCTGCACATGGTCTCCACTCCAGGGGTATTCAAAATGTGGTCTTCAAGCTGCTGTGGAACTACATATACCAGCATGCCCAGACACCTTTTTAGCATGCCTTAATAGCAAAACTGCGGCTGTTATCAGCCATTATTCATTTTGCAATGAAACCATTTTATATTTTTAAAAACCATAAACTTCACTGAGGGGAATTTTGCTTCAGCTGCTTAATCACTGTCTTCTGTTTACTTAGTGATTTTATTGGTTATTTACTAGAGCTTCTAAAAATGAAAAGTGGTGATGTTGCCCATAGCAACCAATCAGATTTGGTCTATGATTTCTCTATTGCATCCTAGAAAATAATAGACCGAATCTGATTGGTTGCTTTGGGCAACATCACCACTTAGACGATATTTGCATGATTTGCTGCATTGGACTAATAAATCACACTGATCGGCTAATGTGTACCCATATTTACTCAGTCCCACAGGTTGCATGCAACATCTTTCAGTTGGCGGTGCCGCATGTGTTATAAATTATAGAATGCGATTTAATTCCCTCATTGCTTAAGGCCCCCATACACACTGGGTGACTTTGAGCTCAAAGTCGCTCAAAACAGCAGGTTTGAGCGACTTTCAGCTCAAAGCCGCCCCATGTGTATGGCCCAGCGATGAGCGGTGAGCGCTGCTGCGCGCTCCAGCATCATCGCCGGGAAAGTCGTTCATCTGCTGGTTATACCAGCAGATGAGCGCCTTTCAGGACGGCTTTGCATAGCGATGCGCTATGCAACGCCGTCCTCCCTCCATCGGCGCCGGGCAGGGGGAAGCCGCTCAGTGTGTATGCACTGAGCGGCTTTCCCCACAGCGATGATTGTCATCATCGGTGTCCATACACGCTGGGCATAGTCGCCCAGTATGTATGGAACTTTATGGTGCCCACACATGGGGCAAGATGCACTAAGTTTTACAAAGTGATAAAATGGAGAGTGATAAACCACCAGCCAATCAGTTCATAACTACCATGTCACAGGCTATGAGCTGATTGGCTGGTGGTTTATCACTCTCCATTTTTTCACTTTTCAAGATTAGTACATCTGCCCCCTGGTGAGATGTGTTCTAGGTGTGATTTGAGCTATACAATGTGTGCTATGCAAATGTTACTTTATAAACTGTATATAAGTTTTGTACTAGACTACAATATGTAAAGTACATATCGCATGTGATTCCCTACACGGGGTGCAATTTAAACTAGATCCAATGTGATTTTAAAGTAATACAAACGGGCATGGTGTGGCGACCTATAAAACAAGCCATTTAGTGATTGTCTGCCAGGCGGCCACTGCACAATGATTGGGTCCTGGCGGTAGCTTCAGTGATTGGCTCACGGGTGGCTCATCACATGCTCAGCTGCAGCACAGCACGTCCTCGGGGATCCCTTCAGTTTGTGAAACTGAGCTATATCGCGTTTTTGTGAACCCTGGTGTGTACCCAACAATTGCAATCCTAATGAGCTGCCACTGTATTTTTGTGATGGTTTTCATGAACAATCCATTTACTGGATAGATTGTGATTGATAGTAGGAGAGATAAGTGTTCTCCCCAGACTTCTTTCAGTGTCCCCAGTTTAGGCAGGTACTGTACATCTCTCAAATCACACCAAATCAAACAATAATGTAGTAGTCATTGTACGCTAGATCCTATACATTCGTTTTTAATATGTGATCGCTGACCTTTTTTATTTTTCCTAAAAAGGGGGAAAGGCATGACTTAAGGCTCCATAAAATATCATTATATATTTCTGTAAAAAGCATTTACTCTAGAGGAATGCCCCAGTGCCTGAGATTTATTGGATTTGCTAATAAAGTATATTTCTGCCTTTTTGAAGTCGCACAAATTACATAATTTCTTTTATGCATTTGTGTTACAGTGCCCAGGCCTTGCAGACTATGTTTCAGTTAATGACTCCCAAACAAATGTATGAGCACTTCAAGGGTTATGAAGAGGTTTCCAAAATAAACTGGAATGAAGACAAAGCAGCAGCCATCTTGGAGGCCTGGCAGCGGGACTATGTTAAGGTATGGCTATGAAAAGGGGAACTGTACACTTACAGGGAAGCAGAAGCTCCTTTCCATATGTAAACCAAATTATATAAATAAGACACTATGATCAACAAGCATTTGCCACCCCATGGAACCTATAGCACTGATAAAGTACTGGGGCAGATGCCCGAATTACAGTGATTGTTGTCCGAGCTCACATGCATCACGTGCAGCTTCAGATTTGCATGTTTTCTAGTACACAGTCTTTTCAGGGAAACTGCATCAGATATAGTGGTGTTTTTTTTACTTTTTTTAGATTCTGCAACAATTGGTTGTGCCGTTTTGCTTTTATATATTTCTTTTTAAGCAAATATCACAATCTTTTCATTTCACCTGTTACATACACACATTAAAGACAGCTAAACATTAAATTAAACAACTATTTAATGGCCCACAAGGTTATTTTCTTAGAGTTGTTGTACCTTGCCAGGGCGATATTTCCTAATATAGGATGCAGGCATGGGATAAGAGACCTGAAATAAAAAGTAAGTGTGACTTGTAAGGAAAGGTGTCTGGAACACATTAGTGAGCCAAAGAATCTGTTCACAGCTGCAGTCCCATTGGTGAGGTCATGTGACATTTTTTTGGCCTTTGTTTCCCAGGCACTGACCTCTGCTAAGCTGCATGTGACCTTTTGTGAATCAGCCAACCAATTAAAAACAAAGACACCTTCCCAGCAATGTCTAGAAGACCACTGCAGAGCAGTATATAGAGGCTATATAACCAGTCTGAATTTTTCTACCATTCTGCAGCCCTGTAAAGTTTGAATACTATTTTCTTTAGGTGAACTGTTTTGTAAAAAAAATGCTTTTAAATCTGGAATGAGTAGTTGCTGATACAGATCACCATATTCTGTACCTCTGTCCTACCTCAGCACAATGCAAGTTTTTTTTTTTTTTATATAGGTTGTACATCAAAGTGTTGCTCAAAACTCAACCCAGAAAGTTCTCCCCTTTACCACCACTACTCTGGATGACATCCTCAAGTCTTTCTCGGATGTGAGTGTCATAAGGGTTGCCAGTGGATACTTGCTAATGGTGAGTTGAACACAGAATAGACAGAAACAAAGGCATGCTCATCACTTTGTATGTTAACATGCATGTTAAAGATTGATTATGTAATGGCTAAGCGATTGGGGTGACCTGGTGCGATCTAATGTGCTTTTGTTTCCAAATGTTCTGTTTGCAGCTTGCCTATGCCTGTTTAACCATGCTGAGGTGGGACTGTGCCAAGTCTCAGGGAGCAGTGGGGCTGGCTGGAGTTTTGCTGGTTGCGCTTTCAGTGGCTGCAGGATTGGGCCTGTGCTCATTGATTGGAATTTCCTTTAATGCCGCAACAACTCAGGTATTAATTAACTTACGTGCAGCCTATGTTTGAAGAAGCACTATTGGGTGCATGAGGAGTTATCCTCCATTAATTGTAATTAAGTAAATCATATATTTTTTTTTTTTTTGGGTTGGTTTGGACTTTTTGTTTCCAATTATGTACTAATTAATGTAAAACTGCTGTATAAAAAAATATTTTTGTGCTCTCTAAACAGCATATTGGTATTATTGGACCAGCTTAAAAAGTGATAAAATGGAGAGTGATAAACCACCAACCAAACAGCTACTAACTGTTCTCTTACAGGCTGTGTTTGAAAATGGCAGTTTCGAGCGGATTGGTGGCTTCACTCTACATTTTATTATTTATTTATTTAAGGCTTAATACATCTCCACCCCCCCCCCCCCCCCATTGTAGTTTGATTTTCTGTGTGTATGTAAGTATCTATTATATTACATACATACACACACACACACACACACACACAATTTTTTCGTGGTGCGTCTTAAGTCTGAGAGATAATTTTTTTTTTAAATATATACTATCATGTGTGGCATTAAGCTGAAGGGATGGGTTACCTAGGGTGCACAGTTGACTGTCAAGGCTTGCGTGTGAGATTGAGGTTGTTTGTTAAATGTTGACTGTCTGCATTGTTCCCCACAGGTTTTGCCTTTTCTTGCTCTTGGGGTTGGTGTAGACGATGTCTTTCTCTTGGCACATGCATTTAGTGAAACTGGGCAAAATAAAAGGATTCCATTTGAGGTAATTAGAAATATTTGAAATGAAAGACGTGTCTTTGTTCACAGGAATTTTATCCAGGAGGTATATTTTGCTTTTTTAAAAAGAGTATTTGTACTTTAAACTCTTTGTTGCAGATGACACAGTACTATCCCATCTCCTCCTGGGCATAGCGGTGGTGTAGAGATCCCCATATGGTGAATTTTCTTTAATAAATAAAAATATAATTTATCTACTAGTGGTGTCAACAGATTAGAATCGCATAATCCTGACCATCGGCATTTAATACACAACCTGTTGCGCATTATCTGCTGCTAAATGAATAAATGTGTTTATTTAATTTTTGTGTGATACCACGATCCTGTGATGGCGGCAACATAAGGAGGTTCGTGGCACTAAATGTACCACAGCAACCCTTGTGGAAGAATCTTAAGCTGTGTACACATGGGGGCGATAGGGGCTGAAATCGCTGGAAATATGGTCGCTGGCGACCATATTGCCAGTGATTGGAGTGTGCCCCGGTGATAAATCGCCAGGTGCGCGCTCCCGTTTTCAGCCCAGTTCTAATCGCTGGTCGCAGGAGCTTGCTCCTGCGACCAGCTGATTACCTCTGCGGCTCCCCCGGCAGAGGTTCCCTTTCATCAGCGACCATCTCTGGTGGTCTGATTTTTTAGATATTTTAGTGATCATTATTTGTTTTTGATATGCTTTGGTATGATTTAACATTAGTGTATGATTTTGTCCACAGGATAGAACCGGTGAATGCTTAAAAAGGACAGGGGCGAGTGTTGCCCTGACCTCTATCAGCAATGTGACCGCCTTCTTTATGGCCGCTCTGATTCCTATCCCTGCACTCAGAGCTTTCTCCCTCCAGGTAAGAAATGTTAACCTAAAAAGAGTTCAAAATGATTTCTGTGAACATATTCATAGTTTTTAGAAATTTTTCTTTTGCCATGTAGTCTAAAGCTGGCCATACATTAGATTTATTGTCAGACATGGCCGGTTGGAACAAAAATCTGGTACTATCTGAATGACTGTTTTTGGCAGTTTTTCAGCATTTCAAAGCCAATGGTGAACCGTCATTTGCTCCCATAAATCACGAGATTTTTGTTCCAACCAGCCAGATCGGACAATTAGGGGGATATTCAATCCAGGGTCACAACTGTCTTGCTGGCCCGACAGCCGTAACCCTGTCCCGTTCTCGGGCGGCTTGACGTAAAATCGTCAGACGGGAGTCAATGGCTCACTTGCTGAACACCGAAAAAGGGGTGTGATCGTGAGATACGGCGGTGGATCGTCGAGCTGCGGCCGGGAACATCACTAATCCATGGCCATTCTCAGCAGAACGGGCCTGACTGCTTCTAAAGTCGGGCCTGTTTTGCTGAGATCCCTGTTCAATGCTGTCGGGGGGGGGGGGGGGCGCGCTGTCTGCAATAGCGGCGGGTGATTGACTACCCCCTTTAATCTTCAGATGTATATCCAGCTTTGTACTCTGAAACTTAACAGTTTTTTTTCTGGCCATATTTTAATAAACCCACCAATCAATAATGTAATCTTAATGGCATTCAGTATTGAATTTCATAAGGGAATCTGCATAGTATATCTAAATATTAAGAAATCCCATTTAGAATTAACACTTTATTTTTAATTTGTATCCTCTGTTGATGACTTAAATCTAAGAAACAATTTTGTAAATTTTGCATTCAAAAACTTTTCTATATCACTAATTGACCTGACTGTAGTGCTTATGTATTTTATTTACTGTATAAGCACTTAATTTCGCGAGCAGTAATTTTCGCGATAATGACAAAATCGGCGATTTCGCGAGTTGAAAATTTTGTGACTATCAACTGTACCTGCTGTAAATAGAACCGAGGGTGTGTGTGTGTGTGTGTGTGTGTGTGTGTGTGTGTGTTATTTTGCGCGGCGCAAAAACGAGAAAATTAAAGCCGCGTGAAAATAAGTGCTTTTACAGTAGTTTTTGGTGCTTTTTTTATTTTATTTTTATTCTGTAGAATGTTTTTATTTAAACCCTTTCAGGGCCAACGTTGCTGTGACAGCTGTGCAAAATAGCTGCTAAAAATTCCAGCATCGCTCACAGCAACTTAACAAAACTTCAATTAGACCTTAAGATCATTTGCTGACAATAACTAAAGTGATTCATGCTCCTTGACTTCAACCCTGGCATTTTTAGCGTATATTTTGCACATCACTCATAGCAACGTTGGTACTCAAAGGGTTAAAAAAAATATTTTCAGAAAGAGAAATTGGCAGCTTATTTTTATTTCTTTTTTATTCTTTTTGGTCTCTTCCTTAGTGCTTCTTGTCACCTTTCCCAACCCCTGCCTTGAATAGATAATAGGTAATGTTGGAGTCATATGTTGGATAAAAAGAGGCTTTGCACAATAGCTGGATAAAGTAGGGAGTTGCTGAGGAGCAGCTGTAATGTGGAGCTCTAGCTGACAGGCGTCCTCATTTGCTCATCACTTCAAGCTATGCAGTACACCCACTCTCCCTGTGTGGTCTGCCAGGAATGGCAAAGAAAACACACATACCTTGGGCAGGGCCCCATCTGTGAAGGCATACTAGCTTTTCCCTGGGTAGTTCTAGCACAGACCTCCCATTCTTCTCAGTTACAGGCAGAAAGCTCCAGATTTTCAAACCCTGCAACAGTGAAACCTTGCAAAGACTTTACATGTGAGCAAATAGGAAAGTCTTGTATAGTCTGGCAGATCACATCTGATCTCTTGCTGCAACAATCGTGGTGGGCTTCTCGTTTCATGCCGGTTTCCCTAGTAATTGCAGAAAAAAATAACATTGTGTTTGCGTTATGATTCTCCTTTTTCTTTTTTTGGTTTGTTATTTACATAAGAAATAAATTTGTGTAGTCATACAGAACATTTAGAGGAGAAATGCATTGGATGTTCAACAATTATGGTGCAAAATAAGTGTATCTAAACTGGATTGTTATATTTTGTTTGGCTAGCTTCTCTTTTATTATGCTCTGCCATGTTGTACCTCAGTGTATGAGTATTTAGCTTGTATAGTAGGCCGTATAAATTAGTAGTAGGTGTTAATACTGTCCTGTGTCCTTCAGGCTGCTGTTGTGGTGGTGTTCAACTTTGCCATGGTTCTACTGATCTTTCCTGCCATCTTAAGCATGGATTTGTATCGCAGAAGAGACCGCAGGCTTGATATCTTCTGCTGTTTTAGCAGGTAAGCCTCCTTCCTCAACATCTGATGCACAGACTGAACTATGAGAAAGATAAATTTGTTGTGCCTCACAGAACTGGGTTGTTCTTGTTTTAATAAAGTTTTACGGTACTTCCTAGCACGGCGCCCACTAAGCAAATAGCTTAGTGGGCTATTCTGCATAGGAAAATCGCATCGCATACCGTGTATAGTGCTGTACGATGCGATGTCCATATTAAGTGCACAGGAGTGCTTATACAATGAAATATCGCATAGGATCGCATGGCACCAAATGCGATGCAATGCGAAATTTCATTGTATAAGCACCCATGGCATGTGATGTGATGGGTGCTTACTATGCCATTGCGTCACCCCCAGTATCCACGCCACCCCAAAGCGTGGCGATCGGCGGCGGAACGCGTCCTCCGACCTTTTCATACCCCCACTATCCACGTCGGCGTGGAGTTGATTTTATACAGAGTGGCGAGCCATCGTGCCCGAAGTGTGGCGAGCCCCGCGAGGGGACGCGGAATACATGTAAAGTAATGCTCGCCACGCTTCGGGCTCGGTGGCTCGCGACGCTCGCCACACTATGATATCAACTCCACTCCGACGTGGATAGTGGGGGTATGAAAAAGTCGGAGGACTCGTTCTGCCGCCGCACGCCATGCTTCGGGGTGACGTGGATAGTGGGGGTGTTTTAGGAACACATTTACACCAGCCATATCATACATCTGAAAATATGGAAAATCGCATGTCCTGCAAAAAGCGCATGCGATGCAATGCGATTTCACTACGTTAGCATACGTAGAAAATCTGGGCGCCGTGCCAGGAAACAAGTACCAGTTTTACATATTTGGGAAAATGGGAGCGCAATGACTCCCATTTTGTTCTGCTATATGGAACATATATTGTCACATCCCAGAAATGTCCTATTTCATGTTAGATGCAAGAACATAAAATGGTAAATTGACGGAATGTTATATACTTAACAAGCAGCACATAGAAAAAATATTGTCCACAATGTACAGTAATAGGTATTTAAGGATGTGCTGGAACTTCTAAAGGGACACCACCATTAATGCTAATGTCATTATTATTTCTTTCAGTCCCTGTGCTAGCAGAGTGATTCAGATTGAACCTCAAGCATACATGGACAACAATGACAATACCCACTATAGACCTCCTCCATCCTACAGCAGTCACAGCTTCGCTCATGAGACACAAATCACCATGCAGTCTACAGTCCAGCTGCGGACAGAGTATGACCCACGAACCCAGTCCTACTACACCACAGCAGAGCCTCTGTCTGAGATTTCTGTGCAGCCAGCAGTCTCCCTGCCCCATGATACCGGCAGTCCGAGTCCAGATGGCACAAGTTCCACAGGGGACCTACTTTCCCAGTTCAATGCGTCAGGCCTTCACTGCCTCGAGCCTCACTGTGCAAAATGGACACTTTCCTCATTTGCTGAAAAGCATTATGCCCCTTTTCTCTTGAAGCCAAAAACAAAGGTATTTACCTCAACTAATACAGTGCAATATTATATGTATAAAGCCAGCTTTCTACTTTTCCCATGTGTTACTTTACAAATGAATACTAATAGAGGAGTTAGTGATTCAGTAATCACACATTGGCTGGTAACACTGGTTTAAAGTAAAACCTACTGAACCTAAGTTTCATAAAAGATGATATGAAATGCCAAAGCTGATTATTTTCCCTCATAATACAAATTGTTGTGTTGGAATGTAAAAATATAAATAAAACCCAAAGGTATCAATTTAATGCAATTATGACCATACAAAGTTTTAGCAGTTGTCACATTATTGCATAGTGGACTTGCCCAATAGGAGACTCTAGAAATGTCCCACCCTCATCTTTCCTATCTGAAGTGTGAGTGGATCATTATTGCCCTGACTATCTCTGAGCAATGATATGATAGGTAGCGTTGAACTTTGAGGGCAGTGTGGTAATGAGGTCACTGCACCTGCACTTGTCCCTTGGAGGTCCATAAAGCAGTCTAAATATAAGTTATATTTTGTCACTAAATGCATGGAAAAAAAAATATAAGAGATGTATATGTGTGTATGGAAAATATGAGAATGGGTGAAAGTTGGTTTCTTTACATCTTTATGAAGTGGCCTAAATTCTGGTGATTTGGCACTAATTGCATTTTTCTCTCCTTTACAGGTTGTGGTTATATTTTTTTTCTTGGCCTTGCTTGGTGTCAGCCTGTATGGCACTACGTGCATTCGAGATGGTTTGGATCTCACGGATATTGTTCCTCGTGACACCCAGGAATATGATTTCTTTGCAACACAGTTTAAATACTTCTCTTTCTACCACATGTATGTGGTGACCCAGAAAGCGGATTATCCTCGCTCCCAGCGCTTGCTGTATGACCTGCATAAGAGTTTTGTCAGCGTCAAGTATGTTCTGCTAGAGGATGACCAACAGCTACCAAAAATGTGGCTGCATTATTTTAGAGACTGGCTGCAAGGTAAGGCAATACAGCAATATCTGGAAGATATGCAATTACGCTGCCAAATGTGTCTGGGATGTCAGTATTTCTTAGTGAATTGGCAAACCTCATTTTCATGCTTATTTTATGCTTAGTTTATTCACCAAATGGCGATTTACTTGCTATTTTAAAATCATAACATCTGGTTTAGTAAAATCATTATCTGATAAATAATTGCAAATGACTTTGGGGGGTATTCAATCACCGGCAAGTGAATCAGCCCACTTTTGCCCCTTCAAGTGAAGCTAGGACTCGGCAGCACCCATACTTGTGTCTATTTCATTAAAGTGTGAAAACTGCAAGGCCCGGCCAATAGACTTATGGGGCCTACACAATGGGCGACACTACTGAACGATATGAGTAATGTAGATCGCTCAGTACACAGCACTGCACAGCGATGTAAGGGCCAGGTCTGGTAAGGGCCAGTTTTTTCTGGTGAAACCACTGGCCCTAACCGGCGATCTCACTAGATTTATCCTGCAAGCAGAATATTAATCACCATGTGATAGCGACACGTGGTGCCACCCATCACTATGGCCCCTACACACAGAGCGATGTAGGGGCATTTTCTAAGCATAAGCAATCCAGCCAGATCACTTAGAAAATACCCTAAAATCACCCATTGTGTAGGCCCCATTGACCAACCTTGTAAATGTTTACCCCTTTAAAAAACCTTTGTGTTAGGGAAGTATCCTACACGGCTGCTGGACTCCTATTGCATTACACCAACATTTTAGCCAACAAGATCTCCCAGTTGGGATTGCTGTTTATCTAGAGTTTTAGAAGCGTTCTTTTTGGTAAGGACAGAGCAACAATGGATTGCACTCCTTACTAACAAAGCAGGTCGACTAGCATTTATAAACCAATTTGATGGTGTTCGTATTAATGTATTAGTCTGCCAGTATGATATTGAAAATAAGCCAGGTTGTTTGGAGAATTCTCTCCTGTTTTTTTTATAAGGATGAGTTTGCTGAATTTAAGTGACTTTTTTGTGATTTTTCTTTTTCTTAAAACCCTAAATTATTGTAAATATCAGAAACAATTGCTATTTAATCAAATGAAGTGGCGTTCTAAACAGCAGAATGTGAAAGAGGAAAGTGAGGATTTCTGGGATGTGTAATTACTGTGGATTGATGCATATTTTGGTTGGTGTCTAGGTCTTTGTTGGGTAATTTATGGGGAGTGCTGTACGTGTCAGTTGTGGTTTTGTGGCTAGCTAGACCTGGGTGGTATTAGATTTCTGGTCACATTCTCCGGTGGGTAGATCTCTGTGTGTAATCTCTTTAAGACATGCCTCATTGTTCTCAGAGTTGCACAAGTTTTTACTAGTCTTATTGTTTTAGGCCTTTCACTGCCAGGGAAGATTTACAATGTGTAGAGGCATCAGCTCTGGGTTAAAGAAAACACTACGTACTTTTTTTTCCCTCCTTCTTTTTATAAAAGGCCATATCAAACTAAACTATGTTTAAGCAACTGTAGCAGTGTAATTGCATTCCATAAAAATGATAACATCTCCCTTCCATCTGATTTCTTTTTTTGTGCTCTGATTGTAATTTTATATTTATTTTCAATCTGGTATCTTTTCATCTCCTGAGCTCCCCTGCTTTCCATCTGGGAAACAGTATACTGATTATTTCTGCAGCTGTTAGGTAGTAACTGGAAGTTCTTAGAAAGTGGCTCGCTAGATTGGTGCTGAGCAAGTCGTTGTTTTATGAATGCAAACCTAGTTCATCTTTGTATAAAGAATGTGTAACATGGTGTGTAGCTTGTGTTTTGTTCATGTAATAATTCAGAGCAGGTTTTCATGTTTATAATGCAGTAATGCCTGATAGAAGGTATTTCCTGTGAGTCCAATATGGCTGACAGTGTCGTGGCATAGTTAGTATAGATATGTCACTTTTCTTGATATTCCACTCTTTTAAGGTCCGGAAGTGGAGAGTAATAAACTACCAGCCAATGCGCTCCTATATGTCATGTTATAGGTTGTATTTGAAAAAATGAAGGGAGCTGGATTGCTGATAGTTTATCACTCTCCACTTTATCACTTTTTGGCCGGGATGTATCAAACGAAAAATGCTGTAAAAACCCAGTTTTCTAATTTTTTTTTTTATTTTATCAAATGTTCATATATATCAACGAGGGATCGCCACATTTCCAACACAGAGGGTAACGCCAGCTTTTTCTGGCGTTACACTTTAGAATCCTATGGGCATCCCCCCTCACCTGCTGTCAGTGCAGCCTCCTGCTCTTCTGCCTGGACCCAGTGACCTCCTCCTCCCTAGCAGCAGTACTTCCCCCTTCTGGGTGCAGGGAGGAGGAGGAGCCCGGGAATCCCTGCACCCAGTATAGCAGGTGAGAGGGACCCGCGGGCACCCTCTCACTCGGCGCTCACGGCTTTGCAAAGGGCAACTCTTTTGACAGGAGTCGTCCTTTGAAGCTTAGTACATCTGACTCCGTGTGCATGGTTATGGTATAGATGATAGACCATGTCTAGGTCAACCACTAATGGTCGACAGTGACTAGGTGAACACCTATGAATGGTCAACATACCGACATTGGATTTGTTTGTGGAAGCACTGCGCTAACTAGTATAATTATTATACCATGCACTGAATCACAAGCTTCAATAAAAAATTGTTTATTCAAAATTACACAATATAAAAATCACCATTTATATACTTGATGCGGTGGCCACCGAATATCAATTAAGTATAGTACATAGTGTAATGTACAATAAAATAAATCTTAAAAGTTTCAATTAATTGTAAATCGCTAAAAATATATAGCACACCTATGAAATGCTGACCAACTTCAATACTATAGTATTTCAGTTTTTACTTGCCGTGTGAGCAATGTATTTAGTTTGAATTGCTGCTGTTTTCCGCTGCGTTGCCGGGACTTGGAAATCACAGCAGGGGTCCCAAATGCTGTAATGGGTCTGGTTTAGTTCTACGATGTGGTGCTGACTTGATGTAATTTATTACACCGCAGATGAGCGTCTCACACCCGCCACACTTTCACTGCGATGCGGTGTGGTCTGATCGGTTGTCCTACACTGCCGGGTGTGCGCCTCAGACGCTCATCTGCGGTGTAATAAATTAGATTAAGTCTGCACCACATCGTAGAACTAAACCAGGTCGACATGATGTTATCACGGTTTTTTATTTCTTTGTCGACATGGGCACTGTATAAGTGTACCGCGTCCCTTCACATGGCTCGCTGCTAGGTTATCTCTACCATTCTTAGGTGTAGACCTAGTCACTGTTCACCATTAGTGGTTGATATAGGGAGTGCCAACCTAGACATTGTCGACCCAGCGACCACATACTGTGTGCATACATGTCTTTTTATTTTGCATGCAACCTACCTGTGCTGTTTTATACCCATGCCTCCCTCCCTCCAATGCTTTTCAGTTGTGCTGTAATTTCTGTCTGTACAGCTGCTCCCATAAGCTTTACCTGTATACACGCCTGTCTGCACACATCTGGTGATGATTGATTGATTGATTAGTTCTTAATGATTTTTTTGAATAGCGCATTTCTAGTAAGTGGCCTACAGGTGTTGGGTGTTTTCTGTGTCCTCCTCCCATTCTCCCTTCTCTCTTGGACTGTGGATTGTGATATTTACTTTCGCAGTGGCAAACTATGGCTTCCTGTGTGAAACGTGCTCCAAATTACCTGCCTGCCTTTGCCTGGTGGTTGAGAGGAATTCCCTCTCTCACCGTGCTCTCCCTTCTCTCTTCCCTCTCCCCCTTACAGGATGGCAGAGCGGAAAGGAGCAGTTGAGAGTGAATAGATGTTGGCTGTGATCTTTACACATGCTGGCAACAGATCCCACATCTTGTATTTGCTGCACAAGTTGAACAGATGGAACAAATTGACAAAATTGTGTTCACTCACACTGTGCTCACGAAGCAGCTGAGATGCTATTTGAAGCCCCAAAATTGAAGCATTTTTATTAGTTCTTGCTTTTCGCCTCACAAACCTTATATTTTAACCTGCTGGACAGTAGCTCAGTACAGTTAATGCGTATTCGATAAATCCTCCCAGTTTTCCCATTCCTGCCGACCAGTGTTGTTGTCTAGCTTTGGCCGTACATCTTGTATGAGTGGACTTTCCAGCTGTACTCCTTTCACACCACAACTAGGACCCGGCTAGCTGAAATTTCAACCCGAGTTGCGGTGTGGAAGTACCAAAGCGGCAAGTCGACCAACCCAGCAGTTCAAACCGGGTTATAAGACCGTTAAACCCAGACCGTGCTCTGTATAATGGGCAACCCAGGTTTAATATGAAGGCACCTGACCCAAGATCTAGATCCCGTGTCCGACTCGACATATCGATGTGATAGGGATTAGGGTGGCCAATCCCGGGATCGGCGGGATCACAGGTTTTGGCCCCAAAAAGTCTGGTATTTCACTCCAATCCCAGGATTTTGGATTAGATCAGTCTAATGCCGGGCAGCGTCTGAGCACTGGCTCAGATGCTGCCAAACTATTCCTGACCCCGGGGTGTGGCCTGTGCAGCGTGACAGTAAATGGTCACGCTGCACAGTCCAAACTGCCCACTCTGCTGTCACCCCTTCTGCCTGCCCGCACGCCCCTACTCCTTCACCGCCCCCTCCCCCCCCACCAGCACCCGCCCGCTCTCCTCCGGCTACTGAGGAGGTGGTGCACGTGCCTGGAGGCACCTCCGGACCCACTCAACTTCCGGCCACCCACCAATTTAAGTAAATGTGGGGGTGGGTACAGGGAAACACCTGCAAACTAGGGATGCCAATCCTGGGAATACTAGTGATTTCCATTAGAACAAATGACAGCTTTTTTGCTACAATTTAAGCTTGTGCAGCACATCCATCCTTTTTTTTTTTTTTTGCATAAATTTGAATTTATAAATAAATGCAATAGCTAACTGTTAGCAGATGTCACTACTCTGGGCGCGCAGGAATTTTATTGAAAATGAGGATGATTAACAGAAGTAGCAGTGATCACTTACTCACAGGGGAAATACACTAAGAATTTTCAAATGTTTTAACACAGGAGAAGCCCCAGCACCTTTCCTAGTAAAGGCATTCACACTTCTGGAATGTTGCATTTATTGCATTCCTGGTGCACAGCTGTCATCCTCCCATCAGTCTGTAAGGCACCGCTAACAGATGCAGATGGAAAGATGTCCCATTCTAAACAAAGGTGTCAGAGGCTAAGTGATTTAGACCAAGGATCTACAAGCCCCCCAGTGTCCGTGATGCTATCTTATGAAATAATACAATGCTATATTATGTGATTTTAAGCTCTTGAGATTAATCACCAATAGCAAAAAAGAAAATCCTAGGTTTTCTGTTTCAGCGAGTGTCCAGAACGACCCAAAATATGTCATCAGTGAGGGGCTGGTCACTTACCGCTGTAACCTCTATGAAGGAGATTATTGGTTTGAAACATGAACAGTTGAGGAAGATCATCATGCTGAAAAACAGTGATTACGTCTATAGCAAAAGCACTTGGGGAACAGTGAGTAAAGGTGTCCATACACCGTGCGATGCGCGCTCCCGCCGGCATCTAATCGCACAGTCCAAAAAGTATGTGCTGCACATTTTGTACGGTCTTCTAATTGCATTGCACACAAATTGCATGCAATCCGATGCGATATAGTTCAAAACGCATGAGAAAAATCTCGCTGTGTATGGGCACCTTTTTATAAAATCAGAATGTCTGTTAGAAAATTCTGTTCTAGAAGTCAGTTTGCCAGAGTAACCTTGGCCTCTTGTATCTGCGCTGAATTTCTTTTGTGAATGCTACGGGCGTACCGCAAATAAATTGTCAGCCCTGCCTGATTCTGTTGGCTGCCCGAACCAGCCTTGTGTGCAGAGAGGAACATTTGTTTTGTGTTCACTTGCATCTTTTAGGCGTAATATCAGTTGGCGCAGAATACCCTCGCATTTCCATGACGCTACAAAAAATAATGCAGCTGTGTATCTTTTTTGAGTTTTCAGCATAGGTCTACAACAGGGGTTCCCAAACTTTTTTTGAATCACGGCACCCTAGCGTATCAGAATTTTTTCGCGGCACCCCTAGGCCCAAAAACAATGAATTAGATTGGGTTTATATGCGATTCTTAGGGTCAGTTATGTGGTAAAGGACAGGATTTGCTTCTGTTTGTACACATTTTATGATTGGCAGCCTCCAGCACTGGTTTTGCCCATAAATAATTAACCATAAATAAATTGGATTTGGACCACCAACCTGGGGCACCCCTGCAAGTGTCCCAAGGCACCCCAGGGAGCCACGGCACACAGTTTGGGAACCACTGGTCTACAAGTTAAATTTAGAGCTTGTTCTCATTTTCAAAATAAATAAATAAATAAATAATGCAGGCTGTTAATACATAAATCACCCCACTTTTTGGGGGAGAGAAAAAGGATCGGTTCCAGAGTCTCAAGTCTCAAGTATTGGTTTCCTTTATGTCCTATATGTGACAGGGATTGGCTCAAAATACCTTTTAAGTTATTTGTTAGTGTGTCGGTCTCTTAAACATTATAAGAGAGTATGAGATCGTTGGATGAATCATTAATATACTGTATGTTTTATTGAACTCTTAATAATCTGAATCAAAAATGTTAGGTTTTTTTTGGTTGCTGACTCCTCATTTTCCCTCCTTATTAGGATTACAAGACACCTTTGACAGAGAATGGGAAGCTGGGAAAATTACTTATAACAATTACAAAAATGGCTCTGATGATGCTGTTCTTGCCTACAAATTATTAATACAGACCGGCAACTCTGATAAACCTATTGACTTCAGTCAGGTAAGACACCGCAAACATTATCCATGTTTCATTTCAGAAATTATATCTGTGAACTTTTGCTTGACGTGTAGACACAGATACAGTTATAACTTGTTGTTCATTGTGTTAATTCTTTAAATGATGAATGCCTTCAGCACATGAGTTATATTTTCTATATTATTGTACAATGTGGCGATTCAGCAGGGGTCGCATATGCGCTTGCATTATTATAATGCGATCATCACTGACCGTCAGAGGAATTTGCAGGGCGGTGCGATGGTGGCTGGCATTCTGGAAACCGGGGCATGACTCCCATGTTTTCCGGGAGTAGCCAGGCCAGGGACTGTGCACATTTTCCTTAGCCTTGTAAGCCTCCCTGTGATAGGCAGCCTGAGTATTTTTAAGGTGTCCATACACTTATCCGATTTGGACCCATTTCACCCGATCGATGAGAAATCGGCCCAAATCTGATGCGTGTGATGTCCTCCTCGGGTCCAATGAGCGGTCCTGTGCGCATCAAACCTGAGGCAGAGGTCCGACCTGCTGCCCTGACCGGCATGCGATTCTGGACTTTCCCAGACGTTTCAAGGGAGTCGGATGGTAGTGTATGTGCACCACTCAGGCTGCAGTCGCAGAGGAAAATCATGACCAATGGTAGTGATGTTTCTCTTAAACTGCGATTACAGTGCAGTTTGATGGTATTATATCCAAATTGTAGTGCATACCAGAGTGCTGTAGTGGCTGAGGGTCTGCCGGCAGACTTCCCAAGTAGGTGGTGTGCGGTGTCCTGCACAGTCCTGTATGGGATCCAACCTTCTTCAGCCACTACAGCACTTTGGTAAGCACTACAATTTGGATATAATACCTACCATCTCAGTGCACAGATACTGAAGCGCAAACTGACTTTTTGAAACCTAAGCAAAAAAAAAGCTAACTGCAAGAGACATTGCTTATCATCCAAGGAGGATTTATATATCCATTCATTTTGCATGTTAAATGTAAGTTTGTCTTGTTTTGTCACACCACCCCCAGTGTGTACCCAGATCCCAGGCTGGGATCTGCAGTAAGTAGGGCTTTCTGCTTATATTGCGGCTGTTGCAAACATAACACATAGCCCCGTAAACCTGTCCCGGCATCTGCGTTAAAGCACATTACATTCTGGTTTACCATGGAAGGAAAAGGACCGGTAATTGGATAGCTCTAGCCGAAATAGTGCGTGGCTGCAAAACCTCTTTCCAGTGTGGCTAGTTCAGCCCATAGGGAGTGTGGCACCCAATGCAGCACTGCGAACCTTGTTGCTATTTTTTCTTTGCTCTGAATCCGCTCCATTTATGAGATATGTACAGACGCCCGCCTCTACTTTCTGACACGGATATCTCTTACTTAAGGTGAATGGATGAATAATATTTTGAAAGAGTACTGCTGCAGTCCTGTAATTATTGCTGCTAGAATAATTACGTAAACGTCCAATGTGGGATTGTATGCAAAGGATTGTGATGAAATCTCTCCTAGGAGTGGTCCTCCAGTAGAGATGTACTGTACTCTGCCAGACACATCTTGAAGACACGCTGTTATTCCATCTCCAGACGATTAATTAACTCCAGATACTTCAATTCATTGGGGGCAAGAATAAGAGAACTGTGCTGCTGTCACTGTTTCTCATTTCATTCAAAAGACCTTAGCGTGGATTTTTGCCAGGTTTTTTTTTTTTTTTTTTTTTATGCTGTAGACTTGCTTTAAACATAGTGGATGAATGATCATGCCTCTCTCTCTTTGACCACACTGGTGGTGGTAATGTTGGCAATGGACAGTAGTTCAAGGGTTATAGGAAAGCAGACGGTCTAATAAGTAATGGGCAATTTGGTAAATAACCATGTCATGTAAAAAAAAAAAAAAAGATAAATTTATATACAGATGTATGATTTTTTTATTTTTTTATTGCTCCCCTTCATTTACTGGGTGGCATTTCCTTCACTGTTAACAGCATAGGTTAACTGCACCAAGACGTGCAGGGAGATGTTTTCCAGGTCTTCTTTTTTTTTTTTTTTTGCATTTCTTTGTTTTTGGAAACCGTTTCTGTAGCCTGGCTATCCCTCCCTGAGCCACCATCACCCCCACAGCTGTAGACATTTGTTGAACACGCTGGTCCATCAGGAGGGGCTAGGATTTAAGAATGGAACAGGCTTGCTAGTGTAATTACCAGAGGAAGAGGGAAAGAAAAGAGAAATGTTTTTGTTAGATGGGGAGTCATATTTCTTTGGAATGCAGTTACTGTTTATCCATTGCCATTCGGTTCACTTCAAGTGTAATTAAAAAGCAGAGATGTTTATCATTTTTGTTTAAGAAAACAAATCAACATCATATGGCTCTACCCCTTACTTTCAGAAGTATTCACTTAAAGTGGACATTCAGGAATAAAGCATATCTGTCACTGTGTGTGTATGTATAAATGCATATACAATTAAGTAATCTAAAGCAAGGAGCCTGGTTTATAGTCCTCTCCGAGCCAGAGGCCCTGTCTCAGACATGTTGATGTTCATACTGAATTTGAGAACATTAAGTACCGGTGATGGCTGCCTTTTTTTTTTTTTTTTTGAGTTTTTTTCTAATTGATATCTTTTCTATAGCATATAACAGTGTGTTGTTCCAGGGGTGACTAAAGGGAGGAATAGACCCTTGTTCATGCTCCTCTTGGTAGCCCCCCTTTTCTCTGCGGCAGTGTGAGCTCTGCGCAGGTCTCCGGTGACATGGCGTCCATCCTGTTTCCAGAGACTCCTCTCTAGTGCGCATATGCAAATCACCAGGAACATTTTTTGCCACACCATTTTCCAAGTAATTTCTCTAGCATCAGCAGCGCTGGCACAGGACTCTATAGATCTACATAATTAAATATGGGTGTGGTGTTGGCCTTCCTGGACTCTGGGTCCCATGAGCACAGCACACACTGCACCATACTTGCCTACCTGAACCTCTCCATGCGGGAGAAAATGCTCTGTTCCTGGACTTCCCTGGTAATGTATGATTGCCATCACCTGTGGTGAAACGCCTTTCTTATCAATTACCTATCTCCCCACAGGTGATGGCAATCCTACATTACCAGGGAAGTCCACGAACAGAGCATGGTACTTCTGTAATAGCCAGGCTATTTGATTAGTGGGCAATTCTGTGTAAAAAAAAAAAATCGCATCGCATGCCATTTTCCTATGTAATTTATTCATGTGTTAACCCCGCTCGCCACGATTCGCGGTGGCGTGGATAGTGGGGGGTGCCTAAATCCCATTATAGTACATTAAATGGCATCGCACCCTATAAAATTGCATGCGATTTTGTGGGAGGTGCGATGCGATTTCATCGCACCGCCCAAGGCCAGAGAGCAATGAATAAATTGCATAGGAAAATCGCATTACATGAGATGCGATTTCACTACGGTGCTGTATGTATGTAAATTGGGCGTCTGGCTATTACATAAGTAACCAGAGCATTTTCTCCCTCATGGAGAGGGTCATTTAGGCAAGGATGCACTGCATCCATTATAGATACACCTGTGTGCTGTACCCAAGATATGTTCAAGCACATTGTGGTTGTCTTTAATTGTGTTTGCAAGTACTTGGTTCCATGCACATAATGCGGAGTTGTGTGCAACTAAAAGCCCCCATACATTAGTCTGACTTGTCCTAAGGACAAGTCTGACCTGATTGTCCAGGCAGCTCCCTGGGAGGGATCACGTGCGATTAGGCACTTTATGTGCCAGCGGGAACATACAAATGAATGGGCAGCCACTGATTGGCTGAGACCAATCAATGGCTTCCTATTCATTTGTGTGGCTTTTTTTTTTTTTTAAAGGGCTCCATTTCTCCTGCCGCTGGTGCTGCCTGGCAGCATCTTCCCCTGCCCGGCTCCGGGCTGCACATAAGATTTAGCAAATCTTTTATGTGCAGCCCGTCTGACCTCCTGACTCCGATCCGATGCGCATGGGACCGCGAATCGAGTCGGAGGGGATGTCTACATGTACAATTGTACTGATTATACCCCTTTCACATTCGCAGACCCGGGAATGCGTTCCCGGATGCACCCCGGGACACTACACTGGCCACCCGACCCGGAATGAAGTCGGGCTGGTGGCGTCATCTGGAGGCTTGGCCGGGGCCGCGCTGGGAGGTGTCAGCACCTCCCAGCGGCGCATTTTCACTGCAGTGAACGGGATCTGGGTCACGCTGACCCGGAATACCCGTTTACAATGACCTCATCCCGTGTCGATTCCGTGTTCTACCCAGGTCAGGACCTGGGTAGAAATCCCGCAATGCTGAACACGGGATATTAGCCCAAGACCCTTTCACACTGAGCTATATCCCGGTTGATGCGCGTTCATGTGCAAAAACCCGGGATATTTTTGCAAGTGTGAAAGGGGTATTAGTGTGTTATCACCAGCCAATTTATCACTTAACCAGGCTTAATAAATCTGCCCCTAAGTACCAAGCAACCACCTGCTGTCCCTTTTTTAAACACAGCCTGTAATGGCAGTTAGGAGTGGATTGGCTGGTACTCTTTCTCTTTATCCATTTTTTATTTCCAGGGCTTAGTTCATAGGGTATGGATCATTCGGTCGACCCAAGGAAGGTCAACACTCTTTAGGTTAACACGCATCCCAGTACATAGACCCCTAAGTTGGATAAAACACTAAACTGTGCAATATTCCCATACTATCGTCTGTGCATTATTCCTATGCTATCAATAACCACTATTCTGGCATTCTAGAGTTTTGTGCGCTTTGTCCAAATTAACTCCAGTTTACTTATGTAGCGACTTTCCACTTATGTCTGTTCTGCAGTTGACTAAACAGCGTTTGGTGGATGCAGATGGGATCATTCATCCAAGTGCCTTCTACATCTACTTAACGGCCTGGGTGAGTAATGACCCTGTAGCCTATGCTGCTTCTCAGGCCAATATCCGCCCCCATCCTCCAGAGTGGGTACACGACAGAGCAGACTACATGCCTGAAACCAGTACAAGTAAGTAGGACTTTGCCTCTAGCCTTAAACTGTTTATGATCAGCTTCCTCCATCCTGGCTCTGTTTTAGCATGACATTGTGCAGATCTATCGCTCTTTCAGAGACTGGTCTATTTTAATTTGACAGCCATTTTACGGTTACATGTTCTGTTAAAGGAAAACATCATGCCTTTTTCCACTTTGCCAAAAATAAATAACATGCATACTAAGTGTTGAACGATTAGTCTTTTTAATCATAATATTATTTTTAAAAGGTTCAGAGGTTTAAAATGTTTATACATTTCATCTTAATCACACCTGAAAGAAAAGTATTCATTTACCCAAAAAGCTCTGTTTAAAAATGTAAGAATCCCTGTATAGTCTATAAGTTTGTAGTTTGTTGGCTAATTAAAATAGTTTTGCGTGCATAAATAAGAGTTATGGAGTTCTTGTTTTTAATACGGTACTGAATGAGGTTTCCTATGTCTATGCCTGTCCATATTATTACTAATTGTAAGCGTATCTTCTGTATTGCCACACCTGTGTTCTTGCTCTTGTGATTTGGCTAAGGGACATTGAAGGTTTTTGGTTTTCCAGTCTTAGAAATGCAATTGGCTCAAAAAGTAGACAAAAAAAGTATTTTACTGTATCCGAACCCTAGAGCCGTGTGGCAGCCAGCCAAGTCTTGTCTTAATGAAAATTTATAGTTGAGATTATAATAGGGCAAATCATGTTTAGCAAGTCAGCTGAATGACCCTGCAGGGTCTGGAACACACAGCGACTGCAACTGAACGCAAGCAATATGACTGACTGTAATTTATATATCGTGTATTTTCCCCCTTATTGTGGTAGATCTAGGGTTACCATTACATGATAAAAGAAGCATGGAAAATCAACGTTCCCAGACTATTAAATGATCATATGTTCTAAATTTCCTAAAACAAAGACCTTTTCATCTTCTTAGATATTTCTCTGGCTCAGTCACTGTCAACAGCTTTACATAGTCCTTCTGTGTTTGTGTTTTCACCAGCAGCACAAAAGTTTATTTTACTGATATATGTTTAACATTATTGATCTCCATATTTATTTTTTCATCAGTTCATGCAGCTGAGCCAATAGAATATGCCCAGTTTCCGTTCTACCTCAATGGCCTACGAGAAACTTCAGATTTTGTGGAAGCTATAGAGAAAGTGAGAGACATTTGCAACAATTATACCAGCCTGGGAGTGTCAAATTATCCTAATGGCTACCCGTTCCTCTTCTGGGAGCAATACATCGGGCTCCGCCACTGGCTGCTCTTGTCCATCAGCGTGCTTCTGGCTTGCACATTCCTGGTGTGTGCCCTTTTTCTGCTGAACCCCTGGACTGCTGGAATCATTGTAAGTTAATAAGGTTCTTTGTTGCAGTCAAATTCCTTTCGGCATAGCTCTTGCTACAGCCAGCAAGGTTTGTTTATGTCTGGATCTCTGGTGGAATAAAGTATGTTACATCATTCATGATATGTTTATTCGACTTGGACGGGTAAGGGAAGGGAGGGCTCACAGCTACAGAGTAACCTTAAAAACGTAATCCGAATTTTCAATTCAATACTACAATTTTTTTTATTTACTTACAGAATTTTATCATTAATTTAATCAAAATACATACATTTCTTAAAAGAAGTCACCTATGGTGCATGAAAATGGTGTTTTTATGCACATAGGTTAGTTTCCTATTAATATGTTACAAGTATTACAAATATCTGGATGATTTGGAAATTAAAGTTCCTCATGCTGTGCGTAAGCTTTAAAAAAAATTCATCTTCCTAATGTAACTTTTTGAAAAATTTAAATGATGTTTTAAAAAATATATATATATAATTCTTTTGCCATTTTGATCTGTATAGAAGTTGTAAAATTCTGCATAACACGTTTTAGGCGATGCGTTTAGCCTTTATCTATCTTGTAGAAAGAGGATGGAAGTTACAGAGCACCTTGATTTTGCAGGAGTACGCTATTACACACTTACTGTACTCATGATCTTTGAAAAAATGTCTCAAGCATTGTGAGGTGAAGCAGAAAACCATAAAAGGACCACTGTGCAAACATTCATATGTCCCATCTATCACTTAGTAAAAGCACATCAATAAAAAATAAGATTCTATCTTTGATCTGAAATGGTGCGTCATTTACTAGGGGGGGGGTGTGCGCACATAACATATTCTGCACCGTGAAATGCACAAATTTGCCAAGTGCTAAACCGGTCCCATTGAAAGTATGATTAGACCCAAAGACCCCAGATATGAACTGATGCAGAACTGGGTTCCTGCTGTGAGTCACAGCATGCAACTCTACACCTTTGACATTATTACTTCATTCTGCATCAGAATGTTTTGCTTCTGTACACAGGAAGGTACTGACGCCACTAAATTGCCCCATAAGCCTGGGGTGTGGTATGATTCACCGACAGTCGGGATCCCGACAGTCATTATCCCGATGTCGGGATCCCGACTGCCTGGTCTCAGACAGCGTGGCCAGCGCAACAAAGCCCCTTGCGGGCTCGCTGCACTCGCCACCTATTCTATTCTCCCTCTATGGGGGTCGTGGACCCCCACGAGGGAAAATAGCCGACGGCCGTCGGGAACCCGGCCATCAGTGTTTTAACAGTCGGGATCCCGACTGTCGGGACCCCGTCCGGCAGCCTAAGCCTGGCGGCCATTTCCTCGATCTGCCGATTTATGAAATGTAGATTGACCGCTATCAATGATACATCAGGGAAATTCTTTGTTGCAACTGTGATTTGCTGCTCTCAACCATTTTAGGGAATTAGGATGTTTCCACATGTTGCATCATCACAGTACCTAGACCCAAGATTGGGAATCAGAGTATCACCATACATGTGGATGTATGGGGGCCCTAAGAACCTTTCCCATCTGCTTGTAAAAAACCTTGCTATGTTCCTTCCAAAACGAATAATCTTGCTCAGTAAACCTATGAACTTTGAAAATGTTTGTGCAAATTCAGAACCAAGCAACTGCCTGGTGGAGTAGGACTTTGTGGTTTGTAAATGATGGAGTCTTGACCCGAAGAGGTCGATTTACGAATCCTTGGAGAGCGATAAAGTACCAGTCAGTCATCTCCTAACTGCCATGTTACAGGCTGTTTTTAAAAATATCAAGCAAATTGGTTAATACTTTATTTATCTCCACTTTACCACTCTCCAAAGCTTAATAAATAGACCCTTAAATGAATTTTCGATCCACTTTTGTACTCTTTCTACAGCAAATGTAGTGTGACATTGTAAACCCAAAACTAAACACTTTTCCACTCTCTATCTTCGCTCCCTTGATGATTTCCACAGTGAAACCTTCACTGCTTGCTTTGTCCACAACACTCCATCCAGGCTCCTTACAAAAGCTGAGGCCTCTCTGTAATATGACACCGATTTTAGTTTTCTTCTTCTTTAGCAACACTAATCTTAAGGGCCCCGTACACTACAATGATATGTCCCACCCTGAAGTCCATTGTAATTTCCTTTCCGGGAGTGATTCAATCTGATTTTGTACTTTGGGGTCATTTTTGCATTAGCTTTATCTCATGCGCTTAATCAAGCCAAGATAAATCGCATGAAATATATATTATGGTATACAATTGTATCATAAGATATTTCTGATGGTCTGGATTATTGGACTAGAGCGACTGGAAATGCCAGGCAAAACTCACTCACATATGCAATAAAACATTCCTTTTTCCATCTGATTCCGATAAATCATTGGTGCAGTACAAGTGACCTAGGGTCTACTATCCGACACTCACGGGACCGCAGATTGGATGGAAAACACATATGATTTGACACTTTACAAATGATATGTCCAAAAGGTCGGAAACGCTTGAAGTCATGCAAAATTGTTGTAGTGTATGGGGGCCTCAAGCCTTTAACCTGAAAATGTCAATTGTCCTATTCCCAATACATTGTTTTCACCCCCAAAATTTTGAATATGTTATACTAGATGTGAGGGCGAACAAGGTCATACGTTATATTTACAGTCCCTCTTGTGGATGAATGTAGAACTGTTAGTAATATCTATAAAACTTAAAAAACTATGGACTCAAGGTTTAAAGTTGCTAGAACCTGCAAGTAGTAGGTTAATAGTATTGTAATTGCATCATATTTCATATTTCTTTTTGTATTTTTCAGGTTCTGGTACTGGCCCTTATGACAGTGGAGCTGTTTGGAATGATGGGACTCATTGGAATTAAGCTGAGTGCTGTGCCTGTGGTGATCCTAATTGCCTCTGTGGGCATTGGCGTGGAGTTTACAGTACATGTGGCTTTGGTACGTGCACAGGAGATTTCTGCTTATTTTTGTTTATTTGCATTTATTTCTATCTGTATTTTATTTATATCTACTTGTATTAAGCGGGCTAGTGTGATTTGGCCACTTTTCGTCCCTGTTCCAATGGATTGGGCTGAGAAATCGCATGTGTTTGACATCCGATCCGATGCACAGTCCTGTGCGTATCGGATTGGAGATCAGATGCTGGACGTCCGACCTCCGACGTGGCAGTGTGTTTTCATTGTTTGCTCTTTCTGTTGTTCGCATGTTTCAGTTCTTCTTGGCTCGTTTATTATCTTGTATTATTCATTTATTGAGGCTAATGCAGTACTTGGTTAATCTACAGGCATTTCTCACAGCTATTGGTGACAAAAACAGAAGAGCAGTCCTAGCATTGGAACATATGTTTGCCCCCGTATTGGACGGAGCTGTTTCTACCCTTCTGGGGGTCCTTATGCTAGCTGGATCAGAGTTTGACTTCATTGTCAGGTAATACATAGTGTTGTCATACCTTCTGTTTCAAATGGAACAAAATGGAGGTAAACATTTGTTTTACTTTCTCAAGTCTGTCCTAAAGTTTTTGTTTTTTTTTGCCACTAAGCAATTGTCCCTATTCTTAATTATCTTCCTTCTTATTTTTTATTTCTTAATTGATATTTTGTTTTTAAGTTGGCTTAACATAATAAACCTAACCCCACAGAACAATGCTGTAATGGCTGAGCAGCAGATTGATTATTCACATTTGTGAGATGCCATTAACAACTTGGGGTTTCTGTAAGGAATTAAAAGGAAGGCTGTTTCCTTGTGGATTTAATTAAGAATGTAAGTTTGTCAGCTCTGAGGAGGGTTTCTTTGAAGGGAATTTGATAAGTGCAGTGAAATGGATCCCTCTCTATTACAAACAACCTGCGGAGCACAGTAAAATGCCTAATCTTATGTATAACACTACTTCATTGTGGTGGACTGCTGTGGCAAGAGAAGAGAAATAAGCTTGGAAATAAGACTAAAGCTGGGGGGATGGGTATCTGAAACTATTTCTTTTGAAATTGACACATCTCTAAAACATGGACATGGCTTTGTTAAATGTGACAACCATGGCCTCCTGTATATATTTTGTGTAAGCATCATGGCTGAACCTTGATGGGGGGAAAAAGATAGAAGTTTATGGTATATCTGTTTTAAATCTCTGGTGATTTGACACACTTAAGTGAAGTGTGATACTTCAATAAACTCTAGTCACATTTAGACATGGGGCATGCTCTCTATAGGGGAGATGTATGAAACCTCGGATAGAGATAATATGGAAAGAGATAAAGTACAAATCAGTTTCTAAGTGTCATAAGTGTTTTCAAATACATCTTGTAAACTGGCAGAAGGGGATTGGTTGGTACTTCATCTCTCTCCATTACATTATTTCTGTACCCACAGAAATTGGTGTGTGACCAGCAACTTGAAAGTTACACATCATCTGTTTGTGCAACACAATAAGGGCGTATCAAAGTACATTTTGTGGTCAAACCTCCAGAAATAATTTTCAGAGGTTTGATACACTACTTATATACCCCAAGCCTTGGAATTTGATACATTCTGGAGCTTGAACCATGCAGGCAACACCATCTACAGAATTGTTAGTATATTTTATTTCAAGCATACGCAGTTACTAAACATCACTATGCTTGCAAGGGGAGTAAGTATGCATGGTTGGTTGGATGCTGGTACAGCATAACTGGCCTAAGCCCAATTCACTCCTTAGTGCATCACAACCCTCCAAGACAGCCTAACCTTTACCCCTCCTAATCATAAGTACTCCCCCCTAGTGCCCTAAACCTGCAACCTACCACTCCCACACACCAGCCTAATGCCACCCTGGCATACTTATATTGGGGATGCCTGCTATTCGGATACTGGCATCTGCATCTCCATTGATGTCTGAATTCCAGTGCCCGTTACTTCGACCACTGGCATCATCCTTTGCGAGGAGTAGCATGCAAAATGTGATGGTTATTAAAGCATTCCACCCTCAATAAGGAAACTGCCTATAGAGGGCGACACTGTTTGTAGTCCCCAGTGTTGCCAGGATGCAGGGAGACATGGGAGTCACTCGCTTCTCAACATACAAGTGAAATCTTTAAATAAATCTGTCTCTTTTTCTGGGATGAATGTAGATCTTTGTCCAGGAGATTATCAGAGTTTCAAAACTTCTGCAAAGACAGAAATTAGTTCAACAATGTGCTCCACTAAAATGGAGTAAATTAACAGATATTGTATATGCAAAATAGTCAGAATGGACTGTATTGTTTATTCAATCGCTAGATGGATGACATGCAAATGTTTCTGGGGCCTATTGTTGATACAAATCCCAGTTTAAAGTCTAGCTTGGTTTACATATGAAGAGGACATTGGCTCGTTGATTGTGCTAATGGAGCGAAGATTTTCCAAGATGTTTACAGAACCAGGTTATTTGTGTGTTGTGATTTTATTGCAAAACACAGAGTTGAAAACATGAGCTGTAGCTGAGCCAAGACTTGGTTAACTCCATTTGTTAATGTTAAGGATGCATCTGACCTGAAAGATTTAAAAAATAACTAATTCAGGCCACATGATTGTTTTGATTTTCATTAAATGAATCTACATTTTATCAACCTTCATGCATCTCATTTTATTGCAAGAGAAGGAAAATCCATGCCTCAGTGACTCTTTTTGTTTTTTTGGAACAGTCCACTAGGGTATTTCTGAATAATCCCTGACCATAAGCCTTAGTGGTGGGAAACATCATCCACTTGTGCATTTCCCTCCTTTTCCCCATTACTCTGGCCTTTATGTTTGAATTGGCTGACTCAAAACAAGATTATTCAGAGATGCTAAATTGATCAACAAAAGATTAGCCTGCAATGCAGCTCAGCCATTGTGGAGCTTCTTACCCCGTACAATGCTCAGGCATACCATAGAATGGAAAGCATTTTCTTTTACAAAAAGCTTATTCCTCTGCTCAAAACGTTTTTCATTTAAGCTATGATGAAACTTGCTGGATTCCAGGAGGAATATAGTCATTAAAGCTCACAAAAAGGAAACTTTACCTGATGTACTAGAGGTTTAATTGGATATTGCTATAGTAATACAAACACTTCACAGTGAATTAGCACTGGGAGACGTAACTTTTTTCCCTCATTTTTGTGAGTTCTCCCCTTTCCTCCATTTGTTACCATTTTCTGGGTCCTGGGTAATGGAGAGAGCGGAGGAGGCTGGTAGTGTGTCTGTGTGTTCCTTCTGTTCACTTCACATTCCATATTTTGTAGTCTTATGTTACTCTTTCATGAATAGAACCATGCTACCAAGACTCCTGTTTCCTTAACAATATACCATTTTCTTTCCTTCTAACACTGAAACGTGGAATGTAGAATTCAAGGTAAACTAAACTACGTTACTAATACTTGTTTTGTGTTGCGGTTTACGTTTTTTTGCCTATTGGGCCTTTATACAGTAGATGCATGTTTTATACATTTCCACTCTATTGTTACTTGGTTTGATAAAATTACTATTGTGACCCTTATCTTGCTGTTCTTTCCTTCCAGGTACTTCTTTGCAGTGCTGGCAATATTGACGCTCCTTGGGGTATTAAATGGATTGGTGCTTCTTCCAGTTCTCCTATCTTACTTTGGACCTTACCCTGAGGTGGGCACATTACCCCTTGGCATTGTATTGTAGACTTTGAACAAGGTTATTTTCTTAGTGGTTTTGTTTATATGCATTGGCCCTTATTAAGAGTGGCACTGAAACTGGCCACATTGCATAAACACAAATAAATACAGAAATGTATCTGATTCGATGGTTGGCCACATACATCCGCCCTATCCCTACCAACCCTATTGTAAATGTTGCTGTCATCACTATCTTGCACATAAAATCAGAGGATTTGCTACATGCACTCAAGTGTGAATAGCCCGCGGTTTCATCTACACACTCACGACACAGTAGAAGAACTTTTGCGATCTAGGACAGCCCATTTACACCCATTCAGGAATAATAAAAATGTAGCTAATCTGCATAGGACTGTAAATCACCCAATGTTTTATAAGCTAAAGCGCACAAGATCTATTTGGAAATTAGACTTGCGTACAACTCTGAATCAGTCACCTTGTTTTAAAAATAAGGACTTTTATTTAATTAAAAAAGGGGCGAAAAAGATATAGTGTATATCAGGGTTGCCGACTTTACCATTCTCCTCTCCGGGAGAAGCCCGGAGAGGAGAGTTTCAGCAGCCGCTCAGGGGGCGGGGCTTACGTGTGACATCACTAAGCCCCGCCCCCATGCTGTTAAAGCAGCGAATTCACGGATCTCCATGGAGGGGGCGGGGCTAAAATGACGCGATTTTGCCGTTTTAGCTCCGCCCCCTCCTCTGAGACCCGAGGATTGCGGCATTTTAATGCCGCGATCCGGGGGTCAGCGGGGGTCCCCCCCTGAATCCGGGAGGGTTGCCCACCCTTCCGGGGGCCGGGAGGGGGTACCCGATTTTCGGGAGACTCCCGGAAATTCCGGGAGGGTCGGCAACCCTGGTGTATATAGTATCAAATTATTTTTGTCAGGTTGCAAATAATATAGGTAACAAAAACATTGTATTCTTAGGTGTCACCAATTAATGGAGGAGACCGGTTGCCAACACCATCCTTAGTTCCTCCACCAAATGTTGTGAGATTTCCAGTGTTTACTCAACAAACGCATACTGGATCAGACTCATCAGATTCTGAATCAAGCTCACAGACCACTGTATCTGGATTCAGTGAGGAATTCCACCAGTATGAAGCCCAACGTTCTGGAATGGCACCACATCAAGTCATTGTTGAAGCTACAAGAAATCCAGTCTTCCCTAGATGTTCTGTAAGTTGTTATACTTTATTTATAAATGGCAACTTATAGATTGAAATAAATATTATACAATGACATGAAAAAGAAGATCCTTGTCAGCTTACAAGCTAATAATATAATCAGCCAATATGGCAGATTCAGTTAAGCTCTGAGCAATTCACTGTTACCCCAGGCAATAATCTCCTGAGGGTACACTTAACATGGATAACTTCTGGGCACTTAAGATGGAATACATAGTATGGCAGGGACAACCAGATTTCCCTAGTTATCATGTAACAGCGGTCAAAAATATATCGAGTTTAATTTTTGAGTGAGGTCAGGAGTAAATTGCACCCAAGCTAATTAGTAGAACCTGTTAGCTGCTTTTTGAGAATCGTGTCTGTATACAGGGAAGGGGCTCCTGATGCTAGATAAGCTGTCCAGGTTTATTTCTTCTCCAGCAGAGTGACTTAACTGCTGGAGAAGAAATATACCTGCTTTTTGAATTTAACCAGGTCTATGTGATCATTGTCACATTACATTATACATATTAGGTGCATAATTATTGAATGGCTTTGGGTGTAACCCAGAAGCTCTAGCTGCGTTGTAGACCCTGCAGCTTGTTGAATCTGCCCCACAGTTTCTGATTTTATAATTTATTTTTAAACCATAATACAAAGGGGGTTGGAATTTTGGAAGCCTGAACTGAAAGCATGAATAGCGGTTAATGTTCTACATGGTGAATTCAATTAGCCACAGTAATTAACTGTGGTTAATTGCTCCTCAGGGGCTATTCAGTTAGACAAGACACCACTACTTATCGGGGATTTTTTATTTAATCAGTCGGAGGCAGTTGTCTGGTACCGCAACCCTGTTAATGATTTAATCTGTGAACTTTCATGGATCCCCTATTAAAGTCTGTTAACAATCGAAGCTAATGCGCATTAACCAGCATTCACCCTCCATTTGGGAGGCTAAATGAATAGCCTCCCCCATTAAAACCTGAGGCTGGGTTTCTAATGTTGAGTCTATTTTTTTATAATCTTCAGGTTGTCATGCCAGATACCAGGCATAATCAGTCATGTCAGAGGACACAACCTGATGAAGATCCCAGACCTCAACAACAGTGGTGCCCTAACAGGAATCAAAGGTTGGAATCGAAGGAAGGATCACGGCCACCTCCATACCGACCACGCAAGGACGCATTTGAATCCTCTGAGAAGCCAGCAGATTCTAGTAACCGAGAACGTTTAGGACACAGACCCCACTTACAGAACAATAGGAAAGCTGCATTTTCTCCTGTAGGTGCTTCGGGACCTGCATACTGCCAGCCTATTACTACTGTGACTGCTTCAGCTTCAGTTACTGTTGCTGTACACCCTTCTTTGTGTAGCCACAATACTCGTGGTAGCTACCCATTCTACAGTGGGTATCACGAAGATGACAATGGACCTTATGAGGACCCTCACGTGCCTTTTAATGTGCGCTATGAGAGAAGGGACTCTAAAGTAGAAGTAATAGAGCTGCAAGATGTTGAAAACGAAGAAAGGACACAAGGAAAAGTCTCAAAATAAGGTAAAATGTGGTTTGTCATTAACCAGGTAACAGTTGTGTCAAGTCTACATAAAAAGTAAAAAAATATGGTGGAGAGTGACTGTTACAGGGCTTCAGTTTTTAATTTACTGTCATAAGACTTTAAAATTGCTATGATGGTAACGTCACACATGTCTCATGTAGCGTTCACTGGTAGTAATGTAAGGGGTGTTAAGATGCCCATACACTGCTCTGGTTTGGCCTGCTTTCATCCGATTCTGATGGATCGGTCTGACATATCGAATTAAAACTAGCCAAATTGGAAGTGTTTGATATCAGAACCAATGCGTGGTCCTGGGTGCATCCCGGAGATTTTTAGCAGCTGCCATGTATGACATCCAATCAGGGCCGTAACTAGGTTAGAATGCAGAGCGGTCAAGTGCGGGGCAGGAGTGGCTCTGCATCCTCTGCTGCGGTAGTGGCAGCCGGGCAGATTTGAAAACTCCAATACAAATAATGGGGCGGCTGCAGATTGGCTGAGAGAGCTCTCTCAGCTAATCAGAGGCCACCCATGCATTTGTATGGGAGTTTTCCCATCTCCTGCCCGCCCACCCTTCACTACCAAAGCTCCCCGGGATAATAAATCATATGTAAAAAATAGCACATTGAGGGACAAATTATCCAAAGCATTGGGATGATATTTTGTCATACTACACTTTCTGCTAGACAAAGAAGCTCCATATTCACACGCGCACACACACACATTCTATGTATCTGTTTCAGACAGAATAATAAAGCCATGCTGTGGTGGGGCTGATAATTGTGTATGCCGGAGCATTCACCGAAACATGGTATAAAACGCTCCTGCAATGGTCAGATCGGGAGGTTATGTTCTGTTTAATATTTCAGATGCCTGACCTCCCATGTTCCCATAGGAGAACATTACAGTACTTGCTGAACCAAATGTAGCTTAGTGTGTACAGGGATCACAGCGGGTAAGGCTGGGGAACACAGTACTTGGCTGATTGGAAGCAGTCACTTGGGTTATGCTGATGCAATGCATACATCGCCTGAGAAAGGTTCCGAGTTGGGCTGACCGATCTGTTCTTTTGTTTTACAGAGTCAACATATTCTGAAACATTGATGGCCAAAGATGGGACAGAATTTCCAGACTAGTTATTGAAAGCTGCTGGAGGTTTTATATAATGGACATGCTGCATCAGGACAAACAGTTCATATTTACTGTAATCTATTGTACAAATGTGTTAAATATTGTTATAAATATTTAAAAGGTGTAAACATATGTAATATACGAAAAATCATTGTAAAATTAGTATAACGGCAGAGTTCCCCAACTCTCTAACAGAAGTGGCAAAGCTTGTTTGCCCTCTCTACTTAATGTACAGGATTTGTGCCACACTTTAATCTAGATCTAAGATTCAGCATATTTTTCTGCTGCTTTAATATTGTATAATGTACTTGTATAATTTCTATGCAAATATTGCTTATTTGATAGGTGTATTTTTATATGTGTAAAGGATTCCCGTTTTGATGTTTAATGTTCATATCACAACCCTGTGGTAGTATGTTACTGAGAATTTCAAACACGCTATGCGTGAGTATTTCTTTTTTTGTTCGAATGGGCAGATATGAAGAATTTGTCTTAGGTGATGTTTTGTGTCTGTCCTTGTGTTTTGGGTGTGTGCACCTGTCTCATGTGATACTGTACAGTCTGTTCCACTGTGTTGCCTATTCTTGGTGTGCTTATGTAATCCTGCCATGTCGGGAAGCTTCTTCTCTCCATCCTAAGCACTTACTAGCATCCTCATTAGCAAACAAGTGATTTGCAGACGTCCTAGCAAACTCCTTTATTTATGTCCCTTTATGTGTAGTTATATGGGGTGGTGGTTGGCAATATTTGGCTTTCTCCCATGGTGCCCCTCCGCTGCGGTGGCTGGTTGCCCATGGTAGGAATTGTCATTGCTTAGCGACTGAAGTGCCAAAGTTGTCTTTTTGTATTAGAAAGCACTTCAAGTGATAAATGGGACCGAAGAACATTTGTGTTACTCAATGTTTATATAATGGTTGTATTACATTCTATTATGTTGGTGCTAATATTCTTTTTATGTTTTGTTTGGCCCCACTTTTTTTTTTTCGTGTTTTTGTTTCTGAAAGTGTAAATGGTTTCCCTATCTACCTCCCTTCCTCTTCTACATACATAGGTATGTTGTTCGCTCAGAGTTTACCTTTATACTATTAATTTAATTCAAATGTTGCGTTTTTATATATATGTATATATCTATACCTTGATATACTGTATACATTCTTACTGTGCCATTGTGGTGTTGCAGTGCGTCACATTGCACGCTGCTTTGTAATAGAAGAAATACTTAAAACTTTAAGGCACTTGTTAAAATGAAAAACACAAAAAGAAACCTAACAAGGAATACATAGCTGCCTTTCCTTATTATTATAAGCTATTGTTACATAAGCACACTGAGACCTCCACAACTGTCAGGTCACTGCCTGGATATAGAGCGCAAATGCCGAATTACTATAAAAACAAAAAATCAATGGACCCAGTTTGCTTGCAGTGTAGTAACCACACATTATTAATATGTTTTATTTAAACCCTCACAAATGAACATCTATAGCACAGTGATCCTCAAGCTTCCTGTGGTTACTGTCCATTTATCCAAATGTTTTGTAGAGTACAACTGACAAATCATTGTTCTTTTAAAACAATGAATTCCCCCCTCCTTCCCAAGCAACCGAACATCTGGCTGTGGCTTTACAGTTCAGATGCAGGACCCAAGTTGTAGTCACTGAGATTTACCCTTACTGTAAAGGGTGTGATATGCGGCTCCGACAGTGGGGATCCTGACTGCTGGTGCTTCGACAGGGGTGCGAGCGCAAAGAAGCCGCTCGGTGGCTCGCTACAGGTTCTATTCTCCCTTGTAGGGGTTGTTGACCCCCACAAGGGAGAATAGCCCCTGTGAGTCGGTATCACCCCTGTCGGAGCACTGGCAGTCGGGATCTCGATGTTGGGATACTGACTGTCGGGATCCCCACTGTCGGAGCGTCATCCGGCACCCACTGATGAAAGCGAAGAGTACAATTGATTGAACCAAATTGTGGTTATGACCTAAAATGGTTTCATTACATTTTATTGATGTGATTTTATTATCCAATATCCTAACATTTCCCCCTTTTATTATTGGTTTGCTTTGCTGAGCAGTGTATAACTATATCGGCTGCTTTTCTGGTATTGGAGATTTACTTCTGGTCTGCCTGCTTCAGTAGCAGCTGCTACATGGAAAGAGATAAGAAATCTGCCTATGAACAATTCTTAACCCTTTGAATGCCAACAGCTCTTCAAGAGATGTGCAAAATATCTGGTAAAAATGCCAGCGTCCCTCACATTTGTTATAGAATTTAAAAAAAAGTGTAAAAATATATATATATTTACATAGGAAAAATCTATTTCCTATGTAATGTAAACATTACAGGTCATTATGATGAATAAAAAATGTTTGCTTGCCAATTTTCACACCTATTTTGAAAAATTCACTTGGCACTCAAGGGGTTAAGCTGGAAAAACAGTATTGCATACTGTTATTTTACAGTGAAATAATTGTGACCATGAAATCCTCTGATCTGTCTACTCTTCACTAGTTTATTGTCCCATTAAAATGTGTACCCAGCTCTAGTGTGCCGAGTGGGTACAGCACTCTTTGCCCTGTCACATTATCAGAGGGTGAATCACACTGAATAAGGACACTTTGTGCTTCTAACTCTTCAGTCACTAATGCACACTTTCAGCAGCACTGTGTTGTCATGTAATGTTGGCATTGCCATATCCTTAATACCCCTTGTCTAAAGTCCCATACTACACAGTTACACTGCCAAATCTTCCCTTTCCCTAGTTAGTGTGTCTGCTGCCTTCTGCACAGTATAGACATTATATATATCTCCTATAGTCACATTGGCAAGGGGAGAACAGTAGCTGGCAAAGTTTTTTTGTTTTTAATATTTATATTTTTGTATAATAAGAATGTGTTCCTACAGTATTTGTCATGCCAGTTTATAACAAAACAATGCAGGGATATTTTTTATTACTATTGGAAAACACTATTACAGCTATGGGCTACTTTAAATGGAATTTTTATTTGTATAGAATGCTTACTAATGTTAAATAGGAGAGAGTATATAACAGTTACATTAAAGACTCATAGCTTTTTTTTTTTTTTTTTTTTTTTTAGATTAAGGAGATAAAAGGAAAAATATTCAAACTGGGTCTCATCGTCTGCCTCCTTTTTTATGGCAGAAATGAGTTTTGCGTCATTTCATTTACAAAGATAAACATATGCCATATAATTTATTTATATGAAAATTTATTTTTGTAGTGTACATAGTAGTCATCAAGTCTTTTGACAGAAGTATATTTTTAAAGAGTTTATATGTGTTAATACCATTGTGAGACCTGAAACTTGGGTACAGTGCACACTTAACTACGCCAGACAAAATATTGCTTAAACCCTTCATAGTTTTGGGATGGCCAGCAAAATATGATCCGGTAGGTGTTGTTAAACCGTTCCAGCAGAGAATGGGTTGGCTACATTATAATTCTTACCATATGTGTTTGTTAAGTTTTGTGATCTAGTGGGGTTTACATTTCAAAAATGAAAATTGTACAAACTCTCTAAATATTAATGTTCAAACACTGATAGAATTTCTAACATGAATAAAAATTATTATAACTTATTGGTTACGTATATTTTGTTTTTGAAGTGTTTTTTTTTTTTTTTTTACATGCAGAATAATCAATTGTTATGTTAAAAATGATACTGGTTGTATTGTGAAATCTGGTGGCATACAGATCGTTCTGAAATGTTACATGAAGAGTGAATAAAAACATTGGTCATCAAACAATTAAAAACACTTATTTAGTTACCTATGCATGAAAATATTATTTATCAAATCTACAGATAAAGGGGTCTATGTATGAATCTTGGAGAGATCGAGAAAATGGATGGGAATAACACTGTCATTTTTTAAACATGGCCTGTAACATGCTGGTTAGGAGCTGATTGGCTGGTACTTTACTGCTGTTCACTTTATCTCCATCTAAGGATAAAGAAACAAACCCCTATGCCTCTGACACACCAATAATAAAAAAGACTAATATTGTGTTTTAAACCGCTTTTGTCAAAAGCTTGCTCTTAGTAAGCAAAGAAAACCTGAGTTTTAGAATAGGCACATTTAGTAAACTTCAGAAAACTTCCACCTCAGAGCTCTAGAATATGAGAGAGAAAAATGTGGTCATGCACAGTTTCTTTTTTATTTTTTTTTATGTTTTCATTTGCAATACAATACAGTCAGGTCGATTTTTGTTATAGAATCATAAGGTGTATACTTTTCGTCTGTAGACAGTACATTACATCTTATTCGTAAAAATTTAGAAATAGAAACTATACTCAAAAGATTATAGCTTTAACATTTTTGGTCTGCAATATTCCAATCCTGTTATAATGGGCATTAATAAGAAAGTCCTACTTTGCCCTATGTCTCCAAGTAAAGAAATTGGATCAATATCGACAATCAACCTTTCCGATTTAAACCATACTAAATAGTATCTAGAATAAAGGCTCAACGACTAAGAATCGACAAAAGACAGAATAATAGGGGTAAAAGGAGAGAAAAAAGGGGAGGTGCTTCAATGGAGATACGCATATACTTTTGGACTTATTTTATATTCGAAACTAGTCAAGATTATATCAAATCTCAAATAGTGCCCTACTATCTCTTCTAAGGTTTTCAGTAAAACAAGTCCTGCTTATATTTCTCACAGCTGGAAGAAATCAAAGTTCAAGTTCAGGCATGAATCCAGTGGTCAAATCAGCTCAAAGTCTGACAAGACATGGTCTTTATTTCTGGACACCTTGGACTCTGATACAAAACAACATTTTTGAATGAACTTTTGGGTCCCTTGGGACATGTCTGTTTGGTCATGCACAGTTACTGTGCATCTAATCATCTGCTTATAGTGCATATATGTTGGAAGCCATTGGCAATACAAATGACACATAAGATACAATCTTATCAAAGGTGGAGTCAACCTTGGTGCCTCTGTGTGCATAGGATTTTCTCATTGTATTAGCCTATCAGATCAGCAGAATTCTTACACTAGCACAGAATATTTCAAAAGCAAGTGTGTAGATCCTTCAATAGGCAGTATCTTAGGGGTCTATGTAGTAAGCCTAATGCCAGCCACACATTCGTCCAACTTTCAGCCAACCATCACACGTTGCTTGGATGGAATAAAAATATGGTACTGGATGGGAGCAATTTTAAGATTTACTTCAGAAACGGCAAAAACGGTCGCTCAGACACGGTACTGTATTTGAACCTGTTTGATTTAAACAATTTGACTGAATGTTTTTGTCCATTTTCCTGGGTTTGTGAGCACATTTCTGATTGTCCTTTGCTCCCATACAGTATCATATTTTCTATTCCATCCAAGCCACTAGTCGGATGGTTGGAGGAAAGTTGGTCTGATGTGTGGCCAGCTGGTGGAAAACTCACTCGACCATTCTTTAGTACCATTTCACTTTTTTGTGGATTTGTGGCAATTTTGGATATCCGCACGATTTTCCAGGTAAAAAATCAGCACTGGGATTGAGGTTGAGCGAATTGAATTCACCCAACTGTCAAATTGCCAATTTTTCACCTTGTGAAAACTTCACCCAGGATTGAATACACCTCCATAGTGGAAGATAAAGTACCAGGCAACCAAGCCTCTGACATGGCAGTTAGGAGCAGATTGGTTGGTAACTTATCTCTATCCAAAGCTTAGTAATTCAACTGCTAAATGGGGGATGCTTTATGTGACAGGTGCAGTGTTCTAATGTAAGAACTAGAATAAAGGAAGTGAGAATCACATGATGAGAGAGAAAATGGAGCAGGGTCCCAAATAACAGTGTTGTGAGGCTCCAGTAAAACTAATGTAGGCTAATTGTGCTGTAAAGCAGATCTATACGAAACAAATTACTTATCTTTACATTCTTTATTCATTTCTCTACATTTTTAGGTGAACTGTTTTGTCTATGCAGAGAAAAAAAAGCTATGAAATATGGGCAGATTGGCTGTCATTCAGCATAAGTGCGTTTACACACACCATTTTATATTAATATTATATATCAACTGATTAATTCGCAGACAATGACGTTTTGCCACTATTAAATATCACCCTGAATGCCAAAGCTAAATAAAAATTAATTGACATTCCCATTGCTGGGAGTAATACTATAACCAAATGTGTGGGAATCCCATTAATGACTACAGTACAAATAATATTCGTACTGAGAAGGTGGAAACACTGTACACGATTCCTGTAACCAGGTTGCTGCAAACTGGTCACATCTAGAATTTTCCAGAAAACAATGTTGTGGACTGACAAGGGCAGTGGACATCATAGTGAGTAGTCAGATCCTCTCTACAGTAGGCCGCAGCCATAACTGGTGCAGCAGAGCTACAGCTAACCGTAGAACACTCCTGCAAGTTCTACTTGTGGTTTGCCTCCTTTCTCATATTTTTGAGTTAAGCTACACACACACACACACACACGATATATCCCAATCCCTCTTCTCCTACAAGAATGACTGATAGAGAAAAAATGGCATTCTTCAAACTATAGAATCCCCAGAGTTTATCAGAGGGAATATTCCAAGTCAAGAGACAATGATCTGGGTTCAAGGCCCAAAGAAAAGCAGAGTACCTCTTGAGATAAAAGAGGACCCAGTGACCATCAGGAAGATTTTTTTTTTTTTTTTTTGAGAGGTCCATGCAAATTTCTGGAAAGAGAAAGAAATTGACACAGATAATATTAATAAGGAGGCAATTAGAAACCTCTTTAATTTATCCAATAGAGAACTGAATAGTGCTGAACTGTCATTACTCAGCCATGGTTTGAAATTTGCCCCCACTTCCATACAGAACATCTTTGGACTCTTCATAGAGTTAAACAGATATGCCAGAACATTATGTCGTCAACGATTCTTTGCAAAAAATTCCTTTTGATAAACGAGCTGACTCTTCCCAACACATTCTTCTAGACACAGGGAACAAGCCATTTATTGATGTTATCTGAATTACAAAATGAAAACGAACTAATGATTCACCAGTTTCCCTGAAAAAGTATTCGACATCTCTAGAAGAAGCTCTAAAACATGGGTCTTCAACCTGTGGCCCTCCAGATGTTGTGAAACTACATGTTCCAACATGCATTGCCACATTTTTTCCTATAAGAGCATGCCAAAAAACCTGAGGGCATGCTGGGACATGTAGTTCCACAACATCTGGAGGGCCACAGGATGAAGACCTGTGTTCCAAAACAAGGTCCGAGTTTTTTCCAATTAAAACGAAGGGGTCAAATGAAAATTTCTATAAAACCACCATGTCTGACTTATAGGCTCGCCCTTATACTTGCCCCTTACTTTAGTAATTCCACACACCAGCTCCCCCTTAGATATTACACACACCTGCCCCCATTAGTAATGCCACACTCCTGCCCCTCTTTAGATATTCCAAACTCCTGTGCGCCAGCCTTGAAAAATGGCACCAGTTGCAGCCTCATGCGGTCACAAAGTGTCGTTGGATGGGACCTGTCAACCGTAGGATCTAGAACCAAATTAAACTCACCCAACATCATTATAGCACCTTTTGCAAATTGCTGAACAATCGCACATAATTTCCTACAAAATGATAGTTGTCTAGAGTTGGGGGCATAGCATGATACAAGTGTAAGGATATAAGATATTGTCCTTCTGGATCAGCATGTTAGGATTCTAATATAAAGGGGCAATTGAGTAAAAAAACCATGGCCACGCCCGTTTTTTTAGTTGGGCCATTTGCCATATAACTGGGGTAGCCAACCCTAGTCCTCGAGAGCTACCAACAGTGCATGTTTTGCAGGTCTCCTCACATAATCACAAGTGAGCTAATTAGCTCCATCTGTGTATCTTTTAAAATGTGTCAGTGATTAATGAGTGCAGCTGTGCAGCAGCTAGGTTGTCTGGAAAATGTGAACTGTTGGTAGCTCTCGAGGGCTAGGGTTAGCTACCACTGCCATATAACATTGGGGGAAATGGCCATCAGAGAAGCGTGGAGGGTCAGGGCGTCTAAAGTGGGTTTCCTGAATAGCAACTGCATTTTCCCTCATTTTGTAAAAAGAAGAGAGGGCTAGCTTCCGCTTTTGTGGGAAACTTAAACCCTTGGCATTCAGTGATATAACCTTAACCATAGTAGAAAACAAAGAGGTGTGATGTTATGTACAGACATGGCAGCAATAATATTAGCAACATATGACCTAGGTGCGAAAGAGACAAACAAGGGAAGACAAAAGACGGTGTCACTCACCGTCGCGGCTTAGCATGTCGGGTACAGTACTCACCTGTCAGTGCCGCCGACAGCTGGCGTGTGTTCGCTGGGGTCCTGGTCGGATGGGCAGTGATGGTGTTGTGCAGCTGTGAGCGGCACGCAGGGATTCAAACGGAGGCGCGGCAGTCTGGCTGTCAGGAGGCTGGCGCTGAGTGCGGTGCCGCCATCTTGGTTGAGGGCATAAGCAGTATTGGCCATGTCAGGGCTTCTCCTCCCATTCTGACCAGTTGGCCTATGGCAGTCCTTCCATTGGTATAAAGGGGAGCTGCCTAGGTCTATCTGTGTCAGTACAACTTGTTTCCTTAGCCTGCACCAAGGGAGAGTTCCTGGCCATCCTAGTGCCTATGCACTGCACTACTAGTATGGTGAGCCACACACTTCAGTTGCCTTTCCTTCTGGGAATTCCTCGGCTCATCCTCATACCCTGTTGGGTAATCTGCAACCATCCAATCTCCAATAATCCAATCTTCACTTCTTTCAGTCAGGTATTCTTCGTCATTTAACTCAAGTGTCTGAATAATTGTTTATACAAAGGACTGCAATCCTGATTATCTTCCTTTACAAAGACTACCATCTTGTTTACTTCTTTCAATTGTGTTTATTACCATATACCAGAGACTCTTTGCTATTATTATTATTATTCATCTATTCAAGAAGTATTGATGATAATAATAATATTGATGCCAGTCATAGTATTCTTTGTATGAGTTCATTTATTAAACCTACTTGTTTTAACCCAACTCCTGCTGGTCCCGCCTCTCTTCTTGAAGACCGCACAACACCATAATCGTTACAGACGGACAACACACAGAAGAGAAACACAGTGGAAACAAAACACAGAAAGAAACAGAAAAATCAAACAGACTCCATGTGGAGTCCTAGTAAGGCTCCAAAGAAGCAATGCTTCACCCATCAGGGAGAGCCTGCAGCCAGAAGAACCCATACAGGTGGCCAAGCCCATGCAGCCTGGATAGAATATTCAGCCAGCCAAGACCCAAAAGGCATCCAAAACGTATCCAGCCGATGAGCCCATGTAGCTGGTCGACCCTCAGCTTCCGGTAGAGACCATCCAGTGGCCTAGTTTCAGCTGCAGTAAAGGATGAAGTTATAAGATTATCAATAAAAAAACATTCATAATGTTCACAGCTGTGATTTCCACATCATTAAAATGTAGACAGGCAACATGTCGATATTCTCAACATTGAATATTGAGGTTAGGCTGCAGATGGGAGGGTTAGGCTATGTGGAGAGAGATTAAGTTGAAACCCTCTAGCAGCAGTTCCCAAACTGTGTGCCTAGGCACCCTGGGGTGCCTCAGGACACTTGCAGGGGTGCCCTGGGTTGGTGGACCAGGATCAATTCATAATATTTATGGTCAATGTACCAGGCAAAACCAGTGCTTGTGGCTGCCAATCATAATATATGTGGACAAACAGAAACAAATCCAGTCCCTCACCAGATAACTGTGACATATAAACACAATGCACTTAATTTAATATTTTTCTTTCTGAATTTCTCGATAAGAAGCATTTGGCCTAGGGGTGCCTTGAAAATATTTTGATGCTCTAGAGTGCTGTGATTCAAAAAAGTTTGGGAGCCCCTGCCCTAGAGGTAGGTGGAGATTCCTGCAAGCTACTCTAATATTAAAACATAGACTACTGTACATGATGGATAAGAACCACCAGTCTACTCTTTTTCAACCAAATTTTATCCTTCATTCTTTGCATCACTAAAAAATCATCCCCAACAATCTTCTTTGTTCTGCTTGATAAATTGTTGGGAGGTACTGAGAATTACTCAGCAGTTTACATTGGTACCAATGTTAAGGTTAGAAGTAGATGATGCAAGGACTTCAAGTGATAAGGCCAATGTTTCCCAACCTTGATCCTCAAGGCACACTCACAGTCCTGATTTTAAAGATATCCATTTTTGAGCAGATGTGACATTAGTACCTCCATTATTTTTAAGGTAATCATCTGTGCACAAATATGGATATTTTTAAACCCAGGACTGTTATACCCCTTTTACACCAAACCTGGGTTAGTGGCGTTGTAAATGGGTCAACCCTTGTTCTTTTACATGAGACTTCTACCCAGGGTTGAACACGGACAAGACCTGGGTAGAGGGCAGTATAAACGGGTACGCCGGGTCATCTAACCCAGCTCCTGTTTACATCAATGGGGTAAACCCAACCTCTGGACCACAGCGTCAACAGGTTGGACGGGGGGGCGCACACAGCCTCCCCTGCTGTCTGCTGAACTCTGCAGACTTTACCAGAGAGGAGGTGAATGGATGCCTGTGTGCGACATCCACTTGCCGATGGAAGCTGGGGGGAGGGTGCACGGGGGAACCACAGTAGCTTACCTTGGTGCTGGGCTTGCCACAGCACAGCGGTCTGGGGCCCGGCGATCCCGGGGCTTGGAGATGATGTCGTCTCCAAGCGCCGGCTCAGGAACGTGCAGGAGAAATTTGCTGGGGCAGCCACCGGTGTAAAAGGTACCAAACTCTGGGTCGCACCCGGGTAGAAGCTGGGTCCAAACCCGGGTGCAACCCGGCATTAAGGTGTAAAAGGAGTATTAGTGTGCTTTGGGGACTGAGGGTGGGGTTCCCTGTATTAGGCTGCAAAACAAAGGCAAAATCCCCCCTCCCCCAATCTAAAACTCCTTGTGCCATGTGCTGTACCTGAAAGCAAGTAAGAGTTATGAATGGTGAGAAGTTGGTGCAAGAAGTATTTATTTGGGTTCTTGGATAACCAATGGTTGAAGAACCAGCTTACAAAAAGTCCACTATTGGACTAGTTATTACCTAATAGTAATAATAATATATTTAATGTACAAGTAAGGATGCATGTACATGTATGTAGTAATCATATTATAACACCTCCAACATTTTGTTGAAGGATTGCAAAAAACGATGCATTTTTGCAATGGCTATTTAAAAAGCTTAGAGAATGAAGTTAAATACAGTACAGTATAAAGCAGGTACAGTTTAGAACAAGTACTGTTTTAATGTATTTTGGCAACAAAAGCTTTCGGAAACAAAAATAAACTAGAGTGGCCAAGTAAAAAAAGTATTAGAAGTGATGGCTAAAATTAAAAGCTTTTGTAGTTTTATGACCTACAGTGGACTTCTGAGATTACAATTACTACAGACTTTCCTATACACAATTATCCCCCATTGACGCCATTTTGTTGAAACTATTGAAAGTCTACACTAGTCTTTTCTGCAATTGTGAAGACCTGTATGGGCAACACTGATGGTTTGAAACATCAAGGAGGGGGCAGGCAGCAGGCGAACAGTCAGCGTTTTATGGGTGTCCCCAAAAGAACGCTGTTTGAGGCGGGCAGTTGACTTCACATGACATCAGTGCCCGCCCCTGATTCGGCGATCTGCGGGCATTATAAAAGTCAGTCTACACTGACTTTTATTAGCAAACAGCTGAAAAATAATTCGATGGTAAGTGACCATTAAATGATTTTTCCCCCTGAGCGGCCATATGCGAGAGGATGTGTTACATGTACACATCCTCTCACATGTTAGAGAGGGGATACGAGCGGCTGGGGAGGGGGGACAATTGACCAGGTGGCGTTTTCCTGTTTGCTAGGCTCCGAGCATACATTCTGAATCAGGCCCAGGATTGTGTGGAAAGCTTTGATATACAGTGTCCCCTAGATTTTTTCTCCATATGACATCACAATTTCCAATTCATATTAAGCTGTGCTGGGAAATCTTGCACAGCAGGCAGCACAGAGTGGGGAAGGAGGAAAGAATATTGAATATTGAGCATATATAAGCCACCTCTTGTGAAAAACCAGCCATTGAGATCTGTGGTTCTACAATCATACATTTATGTATCACAAACAAAATAAAATATATCAGAATGCCCAAATGTAATATGCTCTTATATAACATGGTTTTAAAAATGTCCAATATATAATATACCATGAATAATACCCAATAGGATGGCCAGTAGTAAATATGGCCAGCTATGAGTGGGTACCCAAAAGAAACCAGAATCATGTTCTAGAGGACGGGGAGCTTGTAGTACAGGCTTCCACTGCTAAGTTAATGTTTGCGGAATGTAGTGTTTGACGTTCGATGAGTTCTTCAATTTTTGGCTATTTTTGTGATGGCTGATTTATACGAACAACACGCTGCTGTGAAGTTTTCTTTCCTTTTGAGGAAAAATGCAACGGACACGGTTGTTATGCTACAAATAACTTGCAATGGTTCTCCCATTTCAAACAAGGGGAATAGTTCATTGACGATCAACCTCATTCCGGATGTTGAAAAAAAAAAAGGGGGGGGGGGGGTTTGAGCAGCGCTGGGAGAACCACTAATACTCAGATAAATTCAACACTTTATTGTATACACAAATATTAATAACATATAAAATAAAAATGGACATGAATATTAAAATCTATATATATATAAATGGATGTGTGTATGTGTATATGTTCCCTATGGACTCCAAAACGGCGTGACCGATTTTGATAAAATTTTCAGAAAATCTTCAGATTACCCCATCGGCTGATCCTGTGAAGTTTGGTAGCGATTGACTAAACAGAATTTTTTTTTTTTTGCCAATTGTTCGCGCCACAAATGAGATTTCGTTCACGCCAAACTTCTGTAAAATGCAACTGAATATTCAAGCCGACGTGGGGGTTTTTGGAAAAAATTCCAAAGAACGATATTGCGCTAGTATGTTTGAGCAGCCCTGTAGTAGTGGATAGTTACTGCGGCGGTGTTTGCTGTGAGGCAAGAAGTTACTGGGCGCTTGAAGGGAGGGGAGAGGGTAGGTAAAGGAGTTAATGGACTGAGAGTAAAGGGAATAAAGTTTGAGAACAGAAGATTGAATAATAGAAAATGAATAAATAAAAGAAAAAAAAAGAAAAATATAAAAGTAAAATAAAAATAAAATGAAATAAAAAATAATAAATAAAATAAGATTGTGCGCTAATGTTTACACTCTCTTGAGTGGTTATTTTGTAGGAGGCAGCAGTCCAGAGTATGTCGCTAACTGTGCTAGTCTAGCCCAGGCATCTAACCTGGTAACAGGGGAAGGCAGCGGCGTATCGCCGGTCTGTGTCTTCCGTGTGCAGCGGGCGGCTTCCGGTGATGTCACCTTCGTACGGGACTTGCGGCATGTAGCTGGGGGTGAGCGGTAAGGCACCCCTTGATAGCTGTCCTGCTCCTCTTCCAATCCAACGCGTTTTACATCCAACAGGATGTGAAACGCGTTGAATTGGAAGAGGAGCAGGACAGCTATCAAGGGGTGCCTTACCGCTCACCCCCAGCTACACGCCGCAAGTCCTGTACGAAGGTGACGTTACCGGAAGCCGCCCGCCGCACACGGAAGACACAGACCGGCGATACGCCGCTGCCTTCCCCTGTTACCAGGTTAGATGCCAGGGCTAGACTAGCACAGTTAGCGACATACTCTGGACTGCTGCCTCCTACAAAATAACCACTCAAGAGAGTGTAAACATTAGCGCACAATCTTATTTTATTTATTTTTATTTATTATTTTTTATTTCATTTTATTTTTATTGATTCTCAATAAAACTGACTATCATAAGGAGATAGCCAAACAATTGGCAGATAAGAACACCTATAAAAAATTGAGAAGCGACCCCACCACCCAAATCCAGAAAAAAATGGATGTATTCATCAATTTGTATTTAACCTAGGGTAACATCACAGAAGAAGAGGCAAATTATTTGAAACTTGATAACCCCTCTATCCCTGTGATATATGTGCTACCCAAAGTGCATAAAAGCACCATAAATCCTCCAGGGTGCCCCATAGTGGCCGGGGTGGGGTCCATTACCTCCAATATTTCCCACTTTTTGGATCATAAGATACAACCCCTAGTGAAATTGACTCAATCTTATACAAAAGACACGGCACCAGTAATTGAGAAACTTGCTGATTTAAAGTTGGAAGAGGGAGATCTACTAGTCACAGCAGACGTCAGGGCCCTCTATACCATTATCCAACATCAGCATGGAATTGCGGCCACTGAGTACCATCTTATTAAAGATCAAATGGAGGAAAGAGAGAGGGAATTTGTGCTGGAAGGCATAGCTATGATCCTTAATAACAATTTATTTTGGTACGAGGGGGACTTTTACTTCCAGACAGCAGGAACTGCTATGGGCACGAGGCTGGCACCCAGTTATGCCAACCTATTTATGGCAAGGTGGGAGGACCAACATGGTTGGTCCGAACACCTCTGGAGTGCCAGCCTGGTGCTATGGGTCAGGTTTATAGATGACCTCCTGTTCGTCTGGAGGGGAGGTAGAGAAGCTCTTGAAGAATTCTGCCTATACCTCAATAATAACGATCAAAACATCGAATTAACATATACTGTAAATCCCACCTCTGTAAACTTCCTTGATGTTACTATTTCTTTGAAAATCACAAAGTGTGTACAAAAAACTACTCAAAGCCAACTGACTGTTGCTCCTACATTAGTAGGGAGAGCAATCACCATATAAACTGGATCAAAAGCATACCGTCTAGCAGAGGCGGGCTGTCCCGGGGGGCAGAGTGCCACATGTCCCCCAGGCCGGTATGACTATCTACTGACTGGGCCGCTGTGTGCATCTTGCACACTCTGCCGCAGCCCAGCCATCCCCGCATCCGCAGCCGCTGGCCACCTCCGTGTTGTTAAAGTCAAATTGCACACACGCCATTTTAGGATAGTATTGCCGCCATCTTGGTTCGCAGAGTTGTGCAAAAAAAGTATTATACCCAAGTCTGTGTAGCAAAGTGGACCATCAGCGTAGCCATACTAATACACATAAATTCATAATACCAAACTTACACCAAATAAAATATAGTTTATTAAAGGTTTAGTGCACCACACATAGGTTAATCTGCAATACACAATTATGTCTGTATAATGTTTAGTATCGTTATGTTCCGTTTCTCATGCGCAGCACTCCGGTCGTAGCGAAAACTTCGCAACCCATAAGGTCTGACAATTACGGACAAAATCCATATTCTATGTACTATTTCTGTTAGAGCTGTGTGAGACAAAGGAATCAAGTTATAACCGGTTCTTGTTGCTTTTTACGACCCCGACGACGATGCCAACACACAAAGGACACTGGAGTACACTCCCCCCGCACCAATCCTATTCAAGTGTAATTCTTTGCCCCAGTCACTGAGGACTGGACATTCAAACCCTTGACCAATTACAACGGCCTTTGACCCCCCTTCTTGGACCCTATAAAATAGCTATCCCTGAGCTGGCTCGGTCACTTCGGCACTGCATCTATCCCCCACCATTGACCAGGCTAAAGTTCTATTTGAACATAGCGAGCTCCGACCGGACTGTGCTGCGCATATCTGATGAGACGGTAAACGGTTGCATTCCTTGTGCTTTCTTATATTGTTTATTGGCTGATTGTATTCTGTACTTGTTTTCTTTCCCCTAGTAGTATTTGACTTGTATTAGTATTGTTAAGGGAATTGTATCACGTGTTATCCTGTATTTCTTCTTTCTGTAACCCCCTTTTGTCCGCTAGGGACTAAATACACTATTTGGAGAATCTATCTCCTCCCTTTGTTATATCCTTGTCTCGAGTCTCATTCGCATCTTGCGATAAAGGTTTATTACGGACATTGTCCTTAAAAGGTATTCGCAGATAAGGGATTAAGTACTGCGAAGGGATATTCTATTACTGGCACTGATCCAGTGTGTACAACACACGGAAAAGGTCCGCTACGCTGCGCTACGCTTTGTTCGCACGTAGCTAGGGATAAAGGGTACGCAGGTTACGGAAAGAGTACGTAAACTGCGCATTTCAGTTATTGTCCTTCTGGTTATATTAATATCAGCATTAACAGTGTGTTCAGCACAAGCTTCCTGGCCGCACGAATGTAAGGTGACGGCCTCTCCCAATATGGCCGCCACCTTATAGGAGACAGACACTAGAGGTACTGCTATACAGAAGAGAACAGTGCGGCCAGCGCTACCCGGAAGTGCGGATTCGGGTAGCGCTGGCGCGCTATTTAAATAAGGCATGCCTACGCTCCCGATTTTTACAGGTGCGCGTCCGGAAATGGTGGTGGGCGGGGCTAGCAGAGAGCTCAGCACATCGCAGCAGGCCACCGTGGAGTTGGGTAGCCGAGCTGCAGACAGTGGAGGATGTCACTCTGAGCTGAGGCTCAGGCTTTGCATCGGGAGCGGGACTCTCGGGAGGAGCAGACAGCGGTGTAGCTAGGTGCCATGGTGCCCGGAGCAAGGGCATATTTCGCGCCCCCCCCCCCCTCGGTAATGAATTGGGGGCGTGGCTAACATGTGTTGGCATGTTACATTTGAAAAGAAAAAACTTTAAAAAATCTAAATGGATAAAAGGGTCCATTCTTTACTGTAACGGAATCTGCTGCGTTATATAAGACACTGTAACGGAATCTGCTGTGCTATATAAGACGCTGTAACGGAATCTGCTGCGCTATATAAGACATTGTAACGGAATCTGCTGCGCTATATAAGACGCTGTAACGGAATCTGCTGCGCTATATAAGACACTGTAACGGAATCTGCTGCGCTATATAAGACACTGTAACGGAATCTGCTGCGCTATATAAGACGCTGTAACGGAATCTGCTGCGCTATATAAGACTCTGTAACGGAATCTGCTGCGCTATATAAGGCACTGTAACGGAATCTGCTGCGCTATATAAGACAATGTAACGGAATCGGCTGCGCTATATAAGACAATGTAATGCAATCTGTTGCGCTATATAAGATGCTGTAACTGAATCTGCTATGATCCGGCCCAGGGGGGGGGGGGTTACATTGGGCACTGAGCAGGGCTTACAGCGGGCACTGAGCAGGGGTTACATCGGGTACTGAGCAGGGGTTACAGCGGGTACTGAGCAGGGCTTACAGCGGGCACTGAGCAGGGCTTACAGCGGGCACTGAGCAGGGCTTACAGCGGGCACTGAGCAGATGTTACAGCGGGCACTGAGCAGGGCTTACAGGGGGCACTGAGCAGGGCTTACAGCGGACACTGAGCAGATGTTACAGCGGGCACTGAGCAGGGCTTACAGGGGGCACTGAGCAGGGCTTACAGGGGGCACTGAGCAGGGCTTACAGGGGGCACTGAGCAGGCTTTACAGGGGGCACTGAGCAGGGCTTACAGGGGGCACTGAGCAGGGCTTACAGGGGGCACTGAGCAGGGGTTACAGTGGGCACTGAGCAGGTGTTACAGGAGGGGGGGGGGTATTGTGCTGCCGGTGACACTCACCAGCTGGAGCTCCGTGCAGATCTCTCAGCGCTTTGCGCTGTTCCAGCCCCGGACCCAGAAGCACATGAAAACTCCCCAGACGCTGCCTTCTCCCTCCTGATCAGTGCTGCGGTGTCCGTCTGAGCTCACTGAAGGGGTCTTTAGGTGACGGCGCCGCTGTTCTCCTCGGGAGCTTCCTCCAGCACTGTCGGTGGCGTGCGGAAGCTGTTGGAGGGCGCAGCGTGTATCCATGGCGTGCCGCAGGCCGCCGTGTCATTCCGCGGGCGGGCGGACGGGCGTTGGGGGGGCTGCAAACCGGGTGAGCTGAGCAGGGCAGGAGGCACGCGCCGGCTAATGCTTTGCGGAGGGGGGGGCGGGCCAGCGGCGCCATTCGGCCAATCGGAGCCCGGAGCGTGAGCTCCAGTGGCTCCGCCCTCCCTACGCCTCTGGGAGCAGAGAGCTGACAGCCAGGGCTTGCCTCTGCTGCTTCCCGGAGGCTGGCCCCACCCACCAAAAACACTGAGCACGGCAGGAGGCTCAGGCTCCATCCATCAGGCCAGCCCTGCTCTCTGTCCCTGCTCCTATGCTGCCTCCCTCAGACCTTCACCAGGAAGTCCCTGATCCTGCCAGGAAGGAGCAACACAGACATGTGAGTGTTTCCTGGGGGAGAGGGAGGCTGTGTATAATGTGTGTGTGTATAATTTAATGCAGAGGGGGGAGGGGAAGGGTGTATAATGTATAACAGTGTGTGTGTGTGTGGGGGGTTGTATATTGCATCGCAGTGTGTGTGTGTGTGTGTGGGGGGTTGTATAATGTATCACAGTGTGTGTGTGTGAGGGGGGAGTTGTATAATGTATCGCAGTGTTTGGGGGGGGGATGTATAATGTATCACAGTGTTGGGGGGGGGGGGTGTATGATGCATCACAGTGTGGGGGGGAGGGTGTATAATATATCAGTGTGTGTGGGGGGAGGGTGTATAATATATCAGTGTGTGGGGGGGCTACATAATGTAATATAATGTTATGGTTATGTGGACAGGCTGTAATATGGGGGGGCTGGTGTACATAATGTATTGGCTGTAATATGGGGGATGTGTGTAATACAATGGTACTGTATATGTTCTGCACGTTTTTTTTATTTTTTTTAAGAGGCCTGTGATTGATATTTATAAGTGAATGAGGTATATGTATGTTTTTTTAAAGTGACAGAGATGCTGTGGGCAAGCGGCGACAGTGAGCAGGGCTTCCTGCTCGCTGTCACCACTCACCCTGTCAGTATTAAACTTACCCCCCTCATACGCCAATTCCCCCTGCTCCGTTTTTTGAGTGAGGGGGAATTGGCGTATGAGGGGGGTGAGTTTAATACTGACAGGGTGGCGTATGCGGCTGCAGAAGCAGCGAGACTCGCGGCTATAAGGCTGAGCGACCATATTGCCAGTGATTTCATGTGCTATGGGCGATAAATTGCCGGGAGCGTGCTCCCGTGGCCAGCCCTGCAATGGTCGCTTGTCGCAGGAGCATGCTCCTGCCACCAGCGCTTTCCGCGGCAGTCAGCTGTTTCCCCCAGTTTCTCCTTCTCATCAGCGATCATCTCTGGTCACTGATGAAAAGGAGACATTGAGCAATATATTGCTTGAAAACAGGACACTGAGCAATATATTGCTAAGCGATAAATTGCTCCATGTGTACACAGCATTACACATGCATTCTCGGTCTCTCTTTACTTCTCTCTTTGGGCCTTATTTTGGTTCATTCTTTCTGACAAAATCCTTCTTAGATGGACAAAACCATGTGCACTGCAGGGGGGGCAGATGTAACATGTGCAGAGAGAATTAGATTTGGGTGAGTAATTTTGTTTCTGTGCAGGGAAAATACTGACTGCTTTATTTTTACACTGCAATATAGATCTCACTTTGAAGTAAAACCCCACCCAAATCTAATTCTCTCTGCACAAGTAACACCTGCCCCACCTGCAGTGCACATGGTTTTGCCCATCTAAGAAGGATTTTGTCAGAAAGAATGAACCAAAATAAGGCCCTTTGTCTCAGGATAGGCAGCAAGAGAGGCAGAAATATTTTCTTTCAAACATATAATGGTGTTGCATACAGCAGCATCGACATCTGAATCAGGCCCAGAGTTTTCTTCTGCTACTGTAGGGCACACCCCCTAGTGGCAATAGGTACCTCTATAGGTGGAGTTAGACACACCCCCTGGGCGGATCATGACTCACGCTCTCAGCGGCATGGAGCATTCCACTAGCAGCTAAAATCTCCCTGAAACTAGTTTTCAAAAGTAGGCAAGTATGATTTAAATGTATCCCCTTGGCGACGAGCATGTACCCTGGCTCTCCCCTGCAAAAAATCCATATGGCAAGAATGAAACACCTGGCAAGAAGCATGTAACCCCTGGCAACAAGCGATATAGGTAAGCAGCATTTATATGGTATAGTTATTTAGTTTAATGGGCATTACGGTATTGGCATTACGTTGCTGGTATTATCTGTAATGGGTATTATGGTGATGGCATTATGTGTAATGGGCATTACAGTGTTGGCATTATGTGTAATGGGCATTTTGGTGTGTGGCATTATATGTAATTGGCATTAAGGTGTGGCATTATGTGTAATGGGCATTACGGTGTGGCATTATGTGCAATGGGCATTACAGTGTGGCATTATGTGTAATGGGCATTACGGTGTGGCATTATGTTTAATGGGCATTACGGTGATGGCTTTATGCGTAATGAGCATTACGGTGTTGGCATTATGTGTAATGGGCATTACGGTGTTGGCATTATGTGTAATGGGCATTTCGGTGTGTGGCATTATATGTAATTGGCATTAAGGTGTGGCATTATGTGTAATGGGCATTACGGTGTGGCATTATGTTTGATGGGCATTACGGTGTGTGGCATTATGTTTAATTGGCATTACGGTGATGGCTTTATGTGTAATGGGCATTACGGTGTTGGCTTTATGTGTAATGGGCATTACGGTGTTGGCATTATGTGTAATGGGCATTACGGTGTGTGGCATTATGTTTGGGCATTACGGTGTGGCATTATCTTTAATTGGCATTACGTCTGTGATGGCTTTATGTGTAATGGGCATTACGGTGTGTGGCATGATGTGTAATTAGCATTGCAGTGATGGCTTTAGGTGTAATGGGCATCACAGTGTAAATTTTTGTAACGGCATTCGGCGCGCACTTTCCCCGTTTCTGTTGTATGTGTGTGTGGGGGGAAGGATTGTTTAATCCTTGCTGCATACTAGACGGGAGAGGATAGGGTGGTGAAACAATGGCGATGGTGATGGGCCACTTGCTTGTGTTGCCCCCCAGGCTGAAAGTTGCCATCCAGCCCCTGCCGTCTAGCTCCTACATTAGTAGGGAGAGCAATCACCATATAAACTGGATCAAAAGCATACCGTCAAGGAATTGTGCTAAAATTGAAGATTACAAAATTCAGGCAGAAGAAATGAAAGACAATTTTGATCAGAAAGATTACAATCAGGAGTGGGTAAAAGAGGCCCACACAAGAAGTCTCTGTGAGACTATTCCAAATAGAGGTGACACTAATAATAAAAAAAAGATGGAGGAAGTTCTCTTCATCACTAAATACACCTCACAACATAAACAGTTGAAAAGCCTCATTAGTAGGCATTGGGGGATACTTGTGAAAGATCCTCTTTTAAAGGAATTTGTGGGCCAATGTCCTAAATTTGTTTATCGGAAGACGGATAACCTTAGCAACATTCTTGTAAGGAGTGCCCAGGTGGTCCTTAAAAGAACCACAAGAATATTGTCTAAGGGGTTGTACCGCTGTGGAGTGTGTCCCAGTGCATGTAAAACTGTACCTAAAATAACAGAATACAAATCTAATGTTAATCAGGAAAGTTTTCCCATTAGAGAATTTATGACATGCAATTCAAAAAACATTATTTCTTCCTCACCCTCCATGACAGCCATTACTCTGGGTTATTTCCTCTTCTCCTATGTTTAGACAGGTAGATTTGACTCCGCCCACCTTGGGTATATATAGTCCCCTTCCTCCACACCCTGCAGTCTTTTTCCTGTCTCAAAGTTTAGGATAGGTAGATAGGTTTTTTTGTTTTGTGCCTGGGCTACCTCATTTTTACAGCTATTGTCCCTGCGTGGCCAGGCTGTGGGGTGGCTCCCCGGGGGAAGAGGCACTCATCAGGCTGAGTCCTGCGCTGTGTGCCTGGAACTGCTGCCAGATATCAGGCCATGTCCTGTGGCATCCACTCTATTGCCCCTCCATGCTGAGTCCATGCTGGCAGCGGTGCGGCGCTGGGAACAGGTGGCTTAGCGCCAGGCTGGAGGTTGGCGGAAGCAGTAAACTAGGACGCCCATGCTAAGGGCAGATGTGACGCTTGGGCGTCTGGAACTCTGAGGCGGATGTGATGCGGCGGCGTCCGGAAGGCGCTTCTGCGCATGTGCGAATGCCCGGCGCTGGATTTTAAAACGCTGGATCTGACACACTGTCACAGCTTGTATGCTGATCTGAGTGTGAAGTCTGCAGATGGATCCTGTAAGCGTTTCTACCCCCCCTGAAGCTGAAACTGCCATAGAGAGGTAAGCCCTCAGTGAGGCACTTTTATTGCTACATGCTATGCAAAGTTTAGGGCAGTTAAGTGATAGGCTTTTATCTATCTGCTTCTGGTGTGTTTAAAGCTTCTGGAAAAAAGGAATTCTAAGTCCAGGAATGTGTCCAGTACATGTATGTTATGTGACAAGGATTTCCCTCCTGGTAGGGATGTCCATATATGCAAGGGCTGCAGGCAGCCAGCAGAGGCACAGTCTATAACCCTGCTCCAATTAATGGACTGGATAAAAAAATCCTTTGTTACTAAGGATGAGTTAAAGGATATGCAGGGGACTAAGAGAACAAGGTCCCAAGTCAGTTTAGACTGTGATGGTGACGACACAGATTCTCTGTTGCTGGTACAGGATACAGGTGATACTGGTGACGAATCTGGGGAGGTCCCTGAGAAGGAGAGGTCATACAATCCAGATTTGGTTGATAATCTCCTGAAGTAAATTTACAAAGTTATGAACATTAAAGATAAGGAGGAGGTCCGTGATGCCCTGTTTGAAGACAGGGTTGTGAGAACTAGAAACTTCCCGGTGCATAAAGTACTTATGGAACTAATGATTGGTCAGTTTCAGAAAGTGGACAGGAAGTCTAGTAACTTTAAAAGATTGGAACGAATGTTCCCAATCAAGGATGAAGCATTTGAGAAATACTGTACTGTCCCTAAAGTTGATGCGGCGGTGTCGAAGTTGTGTCAAAAACTACAATCCTTCTTGAAGATGGTGCTAGTCTCAAGGACAGTATGGACAAGAAAGCAGAGGGTGCACTGAAGAAAGTGCATGGTGCCTCAGCAGTATCCTTACAAGCTGGGGTTGCTATGGCATCAACCTCCAGGGCCTTAAGAGCATGGGGCTCATCCTTGGCCACTGATATTGAGGAAAATGTGTCAATGCAATATTTGCAGAAAAGCATGGGTATTATGATGAAAGCCATTGATTTTTTGTGTGAGGCATCTTTGGATGTAGTGGAGTTCGCTGCTAAGACCATGGTGGCAGGTGTGGCAGCAAGGCGGGCAGTATGGCTGCGCAGCTGGTCAGCAGATGCAAGTTCCAAGAATAGACTAGCCTCACTACCCTATGAAGGGTCGTTATTATTTGGAAATAAATTGGAGTCAATTATCCAAAGAATGTCCTGTGGTAAGTCGGCTAGATTGCCGCAAGATAAAAAGCAGAAATATCGTGGACAGTCACCTAGAGAACAGTCCAAGGAAGCCAGGGCCTATAGGCCTGGTAGGCAGTATGGTAGATTTTCTGGGTCTACAAGACAGTCCTTTCGTCAGGCCTCCAGAAGGGGGTTCAAGAAGTTCTGATAACGAATACACAAGAGAGTCTATCCCAGTGGGAGGAAGACTATTGAAGTTCGTCCACCAGTGGGAAATGTCAATATAGGACAAATGGGTCCTTTCAGTACTAAAATATGGATACAGGCTGGAGTTTAAGCAGGTTCCAATAAGCAAAAGTTTTCTGAAGTCAAGAAACCCTACAGATTCAGAAGAGATACAGGCCTTGAGACAAATAATCAGGGATCTGTTAAAATCCAGAGCAGTAGAACCAGTTCCTTCCGGAGAGAAAGGGGACGGCTTTTACTCAAAAATGTTTTTGGTTCGGAAGCCATCAGGGGCATTTCGGACAATATTAGACCTCAGAGACTTAAACAAATACATTGTGGACAAAAAGTTTCATATGGAAACTCTGAAATCCATAGTACAAGGGATAAGGCAGGCAGATTTAAGGCATCAGTGGATCTGAATGATGCCTACTTTCATGTACCCATTCACCCAAAGCACAGAAAGTTTCTCAGGCTTCATGTGTTAAATCAACATCTGCAGTTCCCATGCCTCCCGTTTGGGAGATCAAGGATCTTCACAAAGGTCATAGTGAGTCTTGTAGCCTACATAAGAGTACAGGGGATAGCCATGTGGTCCTATCCGGTCGATCTCCTAATCTGCGGAAGATCAGAGCTGGAGGTAGAACTAGCAGTACAAAGTGCATTAGAAATTCTACAGACGCATGGCTGGCTGGTCAATCGAGACAAAAGCCATCTCAAACCATGTCAGAATCTGCAGTTCTTGGGCACGATGATAAATACTACCCAGTACGTGATTTCTCTGTCCCAAGAGAGGGGCGTCAAGATCCACAGGAACCTTGGCTCTCAGGAGAGTGCATTTAGACCTGAATACCAAGGTAGAATGAACTCAAAGTGCAAGAGATTCTCTGGTATGTTGGCAAATTCCACTCCTGAAACACAGAAACACTCCGCTATCTCAGCCTCATTACGTGACAGTAACCACAGACGCAAGTTCCTCTGGTTGGGGAGCACATATGCAGGAAGCAAGCTGTCAGGGCCTGTGGTCCAAAACAGAATGCGCAATGTCTTCCAACCAAAGGGAAATGCGAGTGGTAGTAAATGCAGTGCGTCACTTTCAGGATCAAGTAAAGCACAAGCATCTAAGAATATTGTCAGACAATACCTCCGTAGTGGGGTATGTCAACAAGCAAGGCAGCACTAAAAGTCAAGCCTTGTTGGAAGAAATCGCAAAAATATTGCTGTGGCAGAATCAAATCTGCTATCACTGTCAGCTCTGCATGTCTCCGGAGAAAACAATACTCTGGCAGACTTCCTCAGCAGGGAACAAGTATGGCCAGGGGAATGGGAGTTAAATCATCAGGTGTTCAGGGAAGTAACCCAAAGATTCGGGGGTCCCTCAAATAGACCTCATGGCAACACACATAAACAGGAAGGTTCAACGCTCCTTCTCAAGGTACCATCTTCCAGGTTCAGAAGGAGTCGATGTGTTCTCCCTAAAGTAGGATTTCAAACTCGCTTATGTGTTTTCCCCATTCCCGATGATTTCTCGCATTCTGAAGAAAATACGACAGGAACAAGCCACAGTGGTGATTATTCTCCCTTACTGGCCCAGGCGGAGCTGGTTCCCAACTGTCCTCAGGATGGCGGTGCAGGAGCCTTGGACTTTGCAGATGATCCCCGATCTACTGCATTAGGGTCCACTACTCCATCCAGGTATCAAAACCTTGAAATTGACTGCCTGGATTTTGAGCGGGCGATTCTGACAGAGAAAGAGGTGTCAGAGCAGGTGGCAGGCTTTCTGTTGAAGGCAAGGAAGGCAGTTTCTTCAAAGATATATCACAAGATCTGGAAGAGATTCCTGTCCTGGACTCAGGCGTATCCTGAGAACATAAGGTTTGGAACGCCTTGTGTCCTACAATTTCTCTATGATGGCTTTGTGCTGGCAGCTTCAACCTTAAGAGTTCAGATTTCTACTCTATCTGTCCTCCTGGATAGGAAATTGTCAGATGATCCACTCATCAAAAGGTTCACACAGGCATTAAAGAGAGGACGTCCAAGAGTTAAAGAGCCATTGGCTCCATGGGACTTAAATCTGGTTCTGAACGTCCTTATGTCCGCTCCCTTTGAGCCATTGGACCAAGTAGCTTTGAAGTATGTGACCCGGAAGGTCATCTTTCTAACAGCCATCACTTCTGCAAGGAGAGTGAGCGAACTTCAGGCGCTGTGGTCAGAACAGCCGCACTTAAATATCTATCCTGATAAGATAGTACTAAGAACAAACCCTGGATTCTTACCAAAGGTAGTCTCAGGGTTTCACCTGAATCAGGAGGTAGTCTTGCCAACTTTCTTTCTAAATTCAAAGGATGCGGAAGAGGAAAGATTGCATAAATTGGATGTTCACAGAGCAATCTCAGTCTATCTTCTGAGAGTAAGTGAGTTTCGGAAGGTGAAACAGCTCTTCATTCTCCACTCGGGACCGAGGAAAGGAGAAGCAGCCTCTAAAGGAACGATAGCCCGATGGATCAAGGAAGCTATCTCGTTCGCCTATAGAGAGAACAACTTGGAAGTTCCAGAGAAGCTAAAGGCACACTCCACTAGGGCAGTCTCAACATCGTGGACCAACAGAGCGCTGCTCTCAGCGAAGGAAATATGTGCAGCAACTACATGGTCTTCCATCCATACTTTTTCCAATTATTATAATTTGGATTTATCTCCCGCCCACTTTGGGAAGGTGGTGCTCCAACAAGCTGTACTGTGATTATGTTTAATATATCCTTTTTGAGCATCATCTAGTTGTGTGGTTTTCTTTTCATTGTCCCTCCCTTATTATAGCAAACACAATGGGTGATCTTTTAGGCGCTGTATCTTCCTCTTCCTTTCCTCGCAGTATATTCAATCCCTGCGTCTTGATGTTCAAAATAGGACACTGTCAACTGACCTGTAATCAGTGCCCTATGTGCACATCAAGGTTTCTTTTTGCTTTCGCACGGTATCAGCTGGACATCAAATTCACACTCCCACACTTCTGATTACTAATAGGATAGAACTCACCAAGGGTCAGAGCCCTATGTTCATCAAAAGGTTTCTTTTGGGGATAGGGTCCGTGTCGCACAGGAATCACCGATATCCACTCCAGTTGGTAAGGTAATGCACTTTATTCCATACACCAACACTCCAAAAGATATGATAAAAACGATAAAAATCCACACATAAGGATCCCAGAGTAATGGCTGCCATGGAGGGTGAGGAAGAAAGGATCTAATTATAGTTACGATAATTCAGTTTCTTCCGATCCACTCCATGGCAGCCTAGATTTCCCTCCCTGTAATTATCCTTTTATATAGGAGACACTCAAAAGACTGCAGGGTGTGGAGGAAGGGGAGGGTATATACCCAAGGTGGCGGAGTCAAATCTACCTGTCTAAACATAGGAGAAGTGGAAATAACCCAGAGTAATGGCTGCCATGGAGTGGATCGGAAGAAACTGAATTATCGTAAGTATAATTAGATCCTATATTTGCTAGAGTGCCAGTGTGGGGAACAATATGTAGGCCGCACAAGTAGACACCTGAAAGATCGTCTAGCAGAACATGCCTGAAATATAAGAAAAGGGTATGAAATGCACAATGTTTCCCTACACTTTAAGACCAAGCTCCCTTGTGATTTAAAAGGACTAAAATCCTTTTGTGGTATTATGACATGTAAACCCGACTGGAGGAAACAACACTAAAGAAAGGTTAGCAACAATGGAAATAAAGATGATTTTTACCCTTAATACATTGATCCCTAAGGGGTTAAATGCTGACTATGAATATAAATGGTTAATTTAAGTGTATACTCCTACTCATGTCTAACATTTCCCCTTTCTTTCTTTTTTGCCCGGCTTCATATGAGTTATTGTAGCCTTTTAATTGATATGAATTGTACCCAGTTGTATACAATGTATCTGATGTTATTTTAATTTAAACGTGTACTGTATATATATGCTTGTTACATTCTTTTTAATGTAGACACCATTCTTTTTAATGTAGACACTATTTTAATGTGAGAATTGTATATATTAATTGTGGCAAAGTGCAATAGATGGTTAATTAAGTGCTGTTTAATTGGAAGCCGGGCATAGGTGAAAATCTATAGGCCAACAGAACCCCACGTGACCTTCCCAGCCACCCCTTAAATATCCTGCAAGTGAACAGGCGGAACATCTTGAAAAAGGATACAGACGTTATCCGAAACGCGTTGATGTACCAGGACTGCCGCACTTTGTCAGTGACGGAGAGACCAGCACCCCGTCTATACTTCCATCTGACGGATACGAGCACTCACGCTCCCCGCTTGACTTCACGTGTCTGCAGCACAGAGAATCAAGGCTGCTGGAACCCGCTCACCCTTTAGGTTTTTATGTTTGGATTTTAAAGTTGTCTTCACGTGCTGTCTTTTGTAATAAATCCAGTTTTATCTGATTGCTGGCTTCTGACTAGTGGACAAAGATACCCTTATGAGAACGCATGAATGAATTAGCAAGTAAGTTGAGTTCATGCTGTCATATGTCATAAGCTGATTAAAGATACCATTACGTGAACTCCTGCCAGAATTATATTGTAAATTAAGCTCCATCTGTTTGAATACAGTGGAATCATGGTTTATAATGGACTATAAAGGAGAGTCCCATCGAGAAGCCTTTTATTAGAACTCTCTAAGCGCAAGGCTCCTTACACCTTTTGTTTGTATCTATGTTCACCTGGGTTGGGCGTTAACCCTAATTAAGGAGACCTGCTGCATTAAATCAGCGCAAGGTTCAGAACTTTCTGTTTACTCCACTATGGATCTGGTCTCTAATGAGGCCTTTGGAATCTCCAATCTCTATTGGTGTAATTGGGTCATCTTGGAAGTTTGGTTTGGAAATAGATATTGTTCCGGAATATTACCAAGCTTGGAATATTGTTACCCTGATCTGGACGATGAATAGTTCGTCTTGAGTGGTCCACAATGGGCGAATGGCAAAGGTGGAGACGGCAGGGTCCTGTGATGTCTTTTGGAATGCTGGTCAATGACTCAAAGCATTTCGTTGCCAGATGGCACCTTCCTCAAGAGCAGTGTGTTTTTACCTTTGCCTAACCTACTGTATTTTTTTTCCTCAGATGAAAAGAAACCTTATAGGAAAACATTTAGCTGATATTGAAGAGGTAAAACAAAAATGTCAAAAGTACTAAAAGGCATCAACGACGATAAGTTTAAAACTGTTTTGGAAAAAAATTGGGGCGGGATGTAATAAAATGTTTTTACTCACTTCTAAAAATTGCACTAAATCGCATGTGTAACAATTCACAAATATAATGAAATGTGATTTTGGGGGTAGAAAATACGACATGCAATTTAGTGCAATTTTTGTCATGAAAAAGTGCTATTTTTGGTCATAAAACAGATTTGTAAAAAATGCGATTTTTAGACTAACCACATTGCGACTTAAATCACCAACTAAACACTCTACAAGAAAACCCCACCTATTGGCTCACCTAAGTCCCCTAAAATATGAATCACACACCCTATTATAAAGGCTCCTAGTACCATTTTGTCCTTTAGAGGTCAAAAGAGGCAGCAGGAGAGTGAGGATGCAGAGAGGGAGCATGGTGGTGAGGAGGGCAGTGGCTCGGAGGAGACAGGAGGATCAGGCTCAGCATTAAGATCAGGAGGAGGCTGGTGCTGGAAGCAGCCACACAGGAGGAGGATGTTTTTGGTATGGAGCAGGGGGGACACATGGAGGAGCCACACATCTCAGATGTAGACTGGATGGATGAGTAGGTTGATGGGGAGAGTAAGAGGAGTAGGGTGAGGCTGGAGAGGAGAATGAGGAGGAGGGTGATGGGGAACCTATGCCAGGGCACACTCCTAGTGGCCACAATACTAGGGTTTCATATGAGGAAATGTATGCCCTAGTGAGGGAAATGGTTCCTGTTCTTTGAGCAACTATTAGAGCGACCTAACCACCGCACTAATATGCAACTGAAAAAAAACAAATGTGGCTAGATATCACAGCGGCAGTAAATGCCGTCAGTAGTCATAAGCGTAAAGTTATAAATGTAAAAAAGTGCTTCCATGACATTAAAAGACTGCTTAAGTCCAAAATAGCACAGAAAAGGAAGGAGGCCATATGGACAGGGGAATGTGTGGCTGTGCCAATCCAGTTTAACTCATATGAGCATCAGCTATGGCGCATTATCCCGTCTGAGGTATTGCCTGCCCTGCACATTGCAGACACCGATCGGCCTGCTACACACCCATGACCTGTTAAGCCACCACATATTTTACTATCAAAATCAAACTTAATTTTTTCACTATGATATGTAGTTTGGCAATGTTTGTCACATGTACATGGTGCTGCGGCAATATGAAAACCAGCAACCTGCATTAATGTTAGCCTATGAGGGGTATTCAATCCAGGGCCGCCAAGAGAAATCCTGGGCCCCCTCGGACGGAGCTCCCCGCACACTCTGTTGACCCTTGTAAGTTCCATTTACCTAAATGCTCATTGCTATGGGCTTCATGCTTGATGCCAGGGGTTAACATGCTCTACATGCTCTGCCTGGGATTAACATTCTCTACGAGGGGTTAACATGCTCTTTCCCATGGGATTAACCTGCTCTGCCAGGGGTTACATGCTCTGCCCGGAGTTACATGCTCTTCCCGGAGTTACATGCTCCGCCAGGGGTTAACATGCTCTGCCCGGAGTTTCATGCACTGCCAGGGGTTAACATGCTCTGCCAGGGGTTAACATAGTCTTTGCCATGGGAATAACCTGCTCTGCCAGGGGTTACATGCTCTGCCAGGGGTTACATGCTCTGCCAGGGGTAAACATGCTCTGCCCAGAGTTACATGCTCTGCCAGGGGTTAACATACTCTTTACCATGGGATTAACCTGCTCTGCCAGGGGTTACATGCTCTGCCAGGGGTTAACATGCTCTTTGCCATGGGATTAACCTGCTCTGCCAGGGGTTACATGTTCTGCCATGCGTTACATACTCTGCCCAGAGTTACATGCTCTGCCTGGGGTTACATGCTCTGTCCGGAGTTACATGCTCTGCTAGGGGTTAACATGCTCTGCCAGGGGTTACATGCTCTTTGCCATGGGATTATCCTGCTCTGCCAGGGGTTACATGCTCTGCCATGGGTTACATGCTCTGCCAGGGGTAAACATGCTCTGCCCAGAGGTCCATGCTCTGCCGGGGGTTAACATACTCTTTACCATGGGATTAACCTGCTCTGCCAGGGGTTACATGCTCTGCCCAGAGTTACATGCTCTGCCAGGGGTTAACATGCTCTTTGCCATGGGATTAACCTGCTCTGCCAGGGGTTACATGTTCTGCCATGTGTTACATGCTCTGCCCGGGGTTATATGCTCTGTCCGGAGTTACATGCTCTGCTAGGGGTTAACATGCTCTGCCAGGGGTTACATGCTCTTTGCCATGGGATTATCCTGCTCTGCCATGGGTTACATGCTGTGCCCGGAGTTACATGCTCTGCCTGGGTTACATGCTCTGCCCAGAGTTACATGCTTTGCCCGGAGTTACATGCTTTGCCCAGAGTTACATGCTTTGCCCGGAGTTACATGCTCTGCCAGGGGTTAACATGCTCTGCCAGGGACATTACAACAACACTGCAGTGAGGAGGATGTAGAAATCATCTTGGAGCTTCTGGAACCATTTGCATCATAAGAGGGAATGACAACCAGCAATTACACAAACCCCACATGTACCTACTGAAAGGCCACATATTGTCCACACAGAACCTGGGCCTGCTGCCAACCAACTAGCCAGGTCATCAGATGCCTTTAAAAACAAATAGCTAGAATTTATGGCCACCCAATGTATTTGTACTGTTGATTTATTCCTCCAACCAAGATTTTCCACTCTCAGGTCCCATATCAAAAATACTACTACCTGATACAGGACTGGAAGGACTCATACTATGTTCTTAAACTTGACGTAACCAGGCTCTATTCCAATATAACCCCTACCCTAGATGTTGAGCGATAGAGAACCGATTGGATATAGATGGAGACCTGGGAGTGGAACTCAAGCACTTTTTACTAGATTTTATCACGTTTATACTTCACCATAATTATTTTCGGTACTTATGTATTATCTGGGCTGCCGATTTTTTGATTGTATGCCTTAACTTAAGGCATACAATCAGATGCGATGTGATATCGCATCGCATACGACCATATCACATGCGATGCGATGACCCGATTTTTCCATAGGATTCAATGGTAAAATGGACTGAGTCCATTTTAACATGGAATTCAATGGGAAAAAGGGGTCCTTTTCATACCCCTACTATCCAAGTGGGCATGGAGTTGGATATAAACCTGTGGCGAGCGTAGCGAGCCACCGAGCCCGAAGCGTGGCGAGCGAAGCGCGCCCCGCGAGGGGACGGTATTCTGTGTCCGCTCGCCACGCTTCGGGCTCGGTGGCTTGCTACGTTCGCCACAGGTTTATATCCAACTCCATGCCCACTTGGATAGTAGGGGTATGAAAAGGACCCCTTTTCCCATTGAATTCCATGTTAAAATGGACTCAGTCCATTTTAACATTGAATCCTATGTTAAAATCGGGTCCATCGCATCGCATGCGATATGGTCGGATGCGATGCGATGGACCCGATTTCAAAATCGGCAGCCCAGTTAGTACATAAGTACCTTATTTTCTTTTTCAGGAAACTTTTTCTCTACAGGTCATGGGTATTGCCATGGGGACCAGGTTCATGCTAAGCTATGCAAATTTGTACATGGGCGACGTAGAGGAACATCATATTTGGGAAGGTGGCTATGGCATGAACCTGGTACTCACAACAATTTGTTAACACACTCAATCAGAATCAATAAAAAATCAATAAATCAATAAAAAAAATTCCCACACCATTCATCCCTCACAAATTTCTTTCCTGGAAGTGGCTCTTAAAGTCGTAGACAATAAAATTATTACTAAACACTTCATCAAGGAAGTTGGAATGCAGGCAGTAAACATTACCGCCCTTGGAAAAGGAGTATCCCTAAGGGACAATTTATTCACCTTGCAAGATTTCAGAGAACAAGCAATTGAGATGGCAACATCCTTCAAACAACGAGGTTATCCTCATTCCTTAGTTGACAATGCCCTGTTGGAAGTATCTTCAATAAATCAGCTAAATTTTCTTAAACCTAAATTTAACAAATACGCTGACCAAAATAGAGATATAGCATATATCTCCACATACACTAAATACTGTCCAGCCGTTAAGGCCATTGTTTAAAAAAACTACAACATTCTCAGACAGGACCCTTTGTTGGTGGAAGCTATTCCTGCATAACCATGCTTTATTTTCAGGAAAAAAAAAAAAAACAAATCTTTAAAAAAAAACTCCTTGCTCCTAGCCAGCTGAGAGAATGCTCAGATCCATCCCCAACAATTCATCCTGGCTTCCATCGAAACCAAATGTGGTGGCTCAAAATGCATCACATGTTCACATATAGACAAGACCACAACAATGCTTGCAGAGGAGAAAAGTTGGAATAGTAATAACTTTATCAACTGCAATAACTCCTATGTAATCTATGTACTGACATATGGTTGTGGTCTTCACTATGTGGGGCGGACAACAAGGAAACTTAGAATAAGGTTTCTTGAACACCGCCGCAACATAGCCAACCGTATACTGACACATAGGGCACCCGCCATTTTGTTGAATATCATCAGGGTGACCCCTCAAGTCTGCGACTACAGGGGGTTGACCATATCACAACTACATCAAGAGGGGGGGATCGATTTAGAAAGGTTTGCAAGCAGGAAGTTTTTTGGATCCATGTATTAGGTTTCATCCATCCTGATGGCTTAAAGGAAATGGTCAAACTCAACATGATCATTTGAACCGCAAACCTTCTCCCCCTATTTTTTCTGAACCTAGTTTTATGATGTATCCTAATTCAGACTACTATTTAAATTTGAATATTATGTTAATGTACCAAAATGATCTAATATGCTTACATAGACTTTAAATATAGGTATGTAACTCATCTACAGAATGGACTTGAATTAATATAACTCCTTTTACCTTATCATTATAGGCCATTGTATTCTGTTGCTAAATAAACTATGTCAATTCAATCTGACAACTCTAAATACACAAATACTCTCAGTCCCCTAGGGAGAATTAACAATTGAGTGGGTGCTGAAACAATCCAGCTTCCTGTTAAATAATCTAAAAGTTGTTAGTTTCCTACCTGAAATTAGATTAAGAACAATTTTACTTGTTTCAAAGATATATTATCTCCTTTATACATTTACAAGATGTTCCTTAACTGTCTTCATTATTATCTTTTCTATTTTTTTATTGTTATATACTACTCGTACCTCTAATTGTGGGTGAAATAACAAAATCAGTTGTCATGACTACCAGATACTCGCCTGGGATCCACATGATTAGGACATCCTAATGTGGACGCTACTATTTCATGTCAATCTATATAGAGCACTGCCTTTGCAGCGGGAGACGGTGATAATAGTAGTAATCGTAAAAAACTGATTCCCCGAGGTGGAGGTCATGTGGTTCGCGTTCCAGCTAGGACTGCCTGGATGATGTAGTCTTCTGGAAGGGATGCGGCCACGTGACCTGCCTCCCGCCACTATCTGACTGTGTGCTTCTCCCACACCATCTGACTGTTAAACAGAGCGTCATACTCCATAGGTGGAAGTCACACGGTCTGCGCTCCGGCCATGACTACATGGGTAATGTAGTCTTCCAGAGATGACGTGACCACGGGACCCGTCTCCAAGTAACAGGAGATGCATACAATAGGTCACCTAACCACTGCCAACAATGAGACGCTGTAATTACCAATTAACGCGATGCATTACTTAGTCTTTAAGGTCTATATATGTTTAGTATTTTAATTGCCTCTGCCTCCTATTCTGCATAAGTATTATATTCTATGAAACTAATTGGAGGATCTAGTTCAGATTGTTTGGTCATGTAACTTGATTACTGAGGGTATATATATATATATATATATATATATATATATATATATCCAGCCAATATGAAGCAGCATTATACCTTTGAAAAAGCTGCCTAGTGCAGCGAAACGCCTCAGTCACAGCTGCTACCTGCTATCCACAAACTTACTTTTGGATTGAAGTCCGGAGCAGCCCATCAGGACCTCTTATTGATCCCCACTGCAGTCATTTGGGACATTTGGATCCTAAGAGGCGACTGCTCCCCAAGCATCATTTCCATTGGGAAACCCAAGGATAAAATACTCCATCATTTGTCGACATACTTCCAACACCATATCCAGTGGGATCAGTGATTTTTGCCATCAGTGGACCGGCCACTTGGACTCTGTTTGGGACATATTCCTGCACAACCAGGGGCCGTAACTATTATTTACACTTATTCACTGCAGGGCACAAATAGGAACGGACTCTCCTTTACTCTTTACTGCTGCTATTATGTGGAAGTAGGTCTTCAAATGATTGCTCCTATACTCCATTAAAACCTTGTTGAAGCCCAAATCCACCAGAAGAGATATAATGATGCTACCACTAATGCAAGGCAGTTCCAGCCGGGGGATAAGGTGCTAATCCTTGTTCCAACTATAAGTTGTATGTTCTTTGGCATGGACCCTCTGAAATCAGAGGCTGCGGGCCCAGTTAATTACAAAGTCAAACAACCTGAGAGAAGACACCCAGACAGATCACATCATATCACATTAACTTACTGAAAACCTGCATCGGCTGCTTCTCGATCAGAGGTGGCCGATGTGCCTGTATGAGAAACTCTAACTTGACAACAGGTTGGTTTTTGGCACTTCAACAGTTCAAGTTCAAGGTAGAACATAGACCTGGAGCCCATCATATAAATGCTGATGCTTTGTCAAGGCGCTATGAAACTGTAAAGCCCCTGGAACGAAAAGTCTATTTCCCTAGTAAGGAAAAGTGTAGGGGGAGTGTATGTGATCAGAGAAATACCTGATGGTCTGAAGTGGAGTACCAGACCAGTCAAAAGGAAATGAGATCCATTCCATGTTTTGCAACAACCTGGAAAATGCCTACAGCAGACCTTAGAAAATCCCAGGGAGACAGCAGGAACAATTTTAGCTCATGTAGATTGGTCCATCTCTGAATCACTTCCAAAGTATTTTACAAAGTTAAATCTTAGCTGAGTGTAGAATAAAGTAGATAACTTATGTTACAAGGGACGCTTTACTTGTCATTCAGGTTACCATGAAAAAACAACAGAGTGGATAGATTAACTAAAGCTAAGAAAGGAAAAAAAAAAACCGAGAGAAAGTATTAGCGAAGACCAAAAAAATTCAACTTTTGTTCAATAAAAAGCCCATCTCATTCCTCTGAAATAAGTCTGAGCATGCAGACACAATAGATAACCAAAATGTAACCAGTGAATCAGTTGAAAATGACACAGAAATTGTGACTGAACAACCAATAAAAACATAATTTTCAAATGATGTAGGAGAGTGGAAAGTTTCTGTAGCTTTGCAGGAATATGTGTGTCAGAAGAGGGTTGCTGACTGCCACTTCCTGGACAGTGTTTTTACCAATACCAAAAAAAATTCCCTGGTGAACACTTTGTGTGCCATTGTTTTATCGTGAACAAATAAATGGTGAGAAGGTTCAGCGTGACTGATTTTGCTATTTGACAAAAGCATTCAAACTTTTTTGTGCTCACTGCAAATAATTTTCTTAGGAAGCCACCTTACTGTTGGCAACTGATGGATATTCAGACTGGCAACATGCAACCAAAGATTTAAGCCTCCATGAAAGTAGTGCAACTCATGCAGATTCTCTTGAGAAACATATTAGAAGAAAGGTGACTGGAGAACGTGTCAAATATCTGGTGATTCAATACAAGTCTGAGAAAATGTATTGGCATGAAATTCTTTGCAGAGTTTTAAGTACGATCAAACTCCTTTCATCAAGAGGTCTTTCCTTTCGTGGAAATTATAAAATCATTGGCTCTGTGACCAATAGTAATTATTTAGGATGTCTAGAATATTTGCCAAAGTATGATCCCTTCCTTGCTGAACATATTCAGATGCATACTAACAAAGGGCGTGGACATATACAGTATCATACCTGTCTTCAACAACTTGTAATAAGTTTATTGAGGTAATTGGACAAGCAATGCGGCAGATCATAACAAACACCAATCATTTCACACACTGCTCAGCTAAAACCTATGTTTTGTTCTGTGCTTCCAAGCTGACCCATTGAGTAATTTGCCAAATGTTTTCCAGTATGTGGACATACTTGAGAACACGGCAAACACCCCCTTTTCTTTTTCTTATGGAAAATGGAATATCCATTCAAGATTACCGGGGCCAATCATACGATAATGCATCAAATATGAGTGGAAAATACAATGGTATTCATGCCTTGATATGTCAGAAGAACATGCTAGCTGAATATTATTCCATGTTATGAGCATTCTTTGAACCTTATTTGGCAAAGTGCTGTAAAATGGTTTGTTCAGAAGGTGTATGTATTTTATTTCTGCCTCAAGGCATCATTGGAATCTTCTGACAGATGTTATCAAGCCCCTAGGATTACCTACACTGAAAAGCCTTTCAGATACATGTTGGTCTGCTCACCATGATGCTCTCAGGGCCTGATTCAGCAAGGCTTGCTATGCAGCAGTTGTTCGCTGCTTAGTGAGCCCTGAAATGCTGCCCGCCACCCAGCCGAATGTCCGTCCCCCATAAAAACCCCTCGGTACCTTGCGAGTGGATGTACACGAACACATCCCCTCACATGCGGCTGAAGGGGAGAGAAATCAATCGATGGTCATTGACCATCAAATGATTTCTCTCCCCTTCGGAAATAAGTCAAACTAAACTGTCTGATGAAGAGGAGTCATGTGATGTCAGCCGCCCACCCCGAGCAGGGAACCATGCCTGTGTTTTTATGGGGACTCCCATAAAATGCTGGGTATCTCCAACAGCCGCCCCCTGCCCACCCCAGCACTCTCTGCAGCTAATGGCCTGTCGAGTGTGTAACCCACAAAGTCGCTCAGTGCCGGGGTTTGCACATATGCATAAACGCGCATGCACAAACCCGACCATCGAGGCTGTGCCCAAATTCGGATTGCTACGAGTGGACCTGAATTGGCCCTTTAATTCCTTAAGGAAAGGCTATCTAGCTATTAAAAATCTGCTACACGATATAGCAAATGATACATCAGAAAGGGAAGAAACACATTTGGAAGCAAAGGGAATTTATACAATAATGGGTCAATTGTAAAATGGGATTATGGTTCAACTCTGGTCCACAATGCTGAGTCGGTTTAACAAAACCAGTAATTTTCTACAAGATTCAAGGTTGTATCTGAACAGAGCAACCAACATTTTTGAATCCATAAAAAATTTGTGAAACTTCTTCGTTCACAGTTTCCAGAATTTGAGAGCTAAAGTGAAATTGTTTACTCCTGTTATGATTAAAGCAGCATACAGCGTCATTCGAGACAGATTTTTATTCTTATTAGAACTATGCTCTTTACCATCAGATGACCTACATGCTAAGGCCGGTGCATTGGTAGGAATATTAGGAGATATTAGCTCAGAGTATGCAGATGAAGTAGTACATTTTGCTGCTTAGTTTCGTTTCTATATTTCATCTGGTGAAAACACAGACACACATGAGAGCCAAGAAAAAAAAATGTATACATTTCTATTTTCAGAGGCATTGGTTGGTAACTTTCCAAATGTTGCCGTTTCACTCCACATGTACTTGATGGTTACCAACTGCAGTGGAGAGCGCAGCTTTTCTGCACTGATGCGGGTAGAAAATGCACGGAGGTCCTCCATGGTGCAACAACGCTGAAATGCGATTTCTCTTTTGTGCATTGAATATTAGCTATTAAGAGAAATTGACATGGAAAATCTAATTGAAGAATTTTCTAGTGGGAAAGGAAGAAAAGTTAATGTTTAGCAATACTTATCCTCAGTTTCTTAATAGTCTGGTTGCTGTTTACCATTTACCTGTTATAAGCTGAAACGTAATTTCAGAGTTTAAAGAGTGATATATATATATATATATATATATATACATACACACATATATATATATATATATAGTTAATGTAGGGCGGACTGGCACTCCCTCCCACTGTTGCAGCGTTGCCCCGGTGCCATCAGTACATGTTGACAGGTAGACTAATGAAGCAGCAGCACTGGAAGACTTTGTTAAAGTGCACAATTTTTTTTTTTATCCCATAACGGTTTAAGGTAAAATCTACGTTTCGGGGGTACACAGCCCCCGTATTCAAGGTGCAGAATAACATACAAATGTACTGTATGACTCCTACCTTAAATAGAGTAGAAGCAGTGCATGAAAACCCATCACCCCTGTGGTGTCCGTGCCAAGGGCCAGACATGATGCCACATTCAGAAAAGCGTCACCCAGTTGCTAGGCTGCCAACGAGGCCGAAACTTATGCTGGGCTTAGTGTTACTTATCGTGCTGAAAGATAAAATGTGATGTACAGTTGATGCCAATTGTGGGTACTATGTGTCAAATTGAAGAGGATAAATTAAAGAGGTTAAATAAAGCAGTGATAACCGCATGCTATAATGTAATAAAGAATGCTCATGCTCAATGGGTAACCGAGGTGTTAAAGTGGTTTGACTAACAACAGAGTGCTCTGTATGCAAATGGTAATGTCACCATAGTTGTGTGACCACAGCACTATAATATATGCCACAGACGATTTGGAATTCTGCTAGAAGAGAAAAATTGAAGGATTGTAAAACTATCTTGGCAAATTTTTGTTTACAATACATGTCTAGTATACGGACACCAGGGTTGTGTCACAGATGAATATAGCTGCTGCAATAGTGTAAGGGGCTTCTCTATAATTAGACTGATGCCGCTTCTGTTCACAAAAGGGAACAGGTTGCATACACTAAGTTTGTCCTCAAAGGTAAATTTAACCATCTAGGTGTCCCATTTGGCATAATATATTAACTAATGAAACGGGGACTAAAGGTGGTCCTCTATTAGTGGCATGTGGTCCTGCAGAACTATGGTCACATTATTTTGCTTGCATTAAGTAACATCGCAATGATCCAAGCAAAGGGGTAGGATGTCCAGGTTACTATCATAGTTCCATTTAGGGGACAGGGGTTAAGTCAGAAAATGTTCCCGGGCATCCTTTCGTTGAGGCCTTGTGGGTGCAAGGTTTGAAGTTCAAAGAACCATCTGGCTTCCATTCTTAATAATTTACCAGCTCTGTCTCCCCCCTGCGGTTAGGGGGAACATGGTCTATGACCTATTGTCTGAGGTCCCCAATGGTGTGGTTCGCCTGTGCGAAGTGCCTGGTCCAAAGTTTTGTATTGCAGACCGATGTAGGGCCATGCATTCTCTGAGTGTTCTGATGGTTTTCCCCACATAACAGAGACTGCATGGACACCTGATGATGTATACGATGAAACTTGTTTAATACGAAATTGTTTGGTGGATCCTGTTATCATTGAGCTGCAAGTCATGCAGTGCAGACACCTGTAGCAACCAGGTGCTCTTTGTAAAGCTGTTTGAGTCTTGGTTAGATACACTGGAAGACTCGTTAGTTCTTCTGAAATTGGTTATATCAGTGTGTATGATGGTTTCCTTTACACTTCTTCCCCTGGTGTAGCAGGGCATCGGTCATTTATTCTTGAAGCATTGTAGTTTGGGGTCTGTGGCTACTATTGGCCATAGGGCTCGTGTTGCCCTTGGGACAATCGGGCTGGAGGTAGTGTAATTGCGACCCACGGGATAATCCCATCTTTGATGAGTGCTTTAGGTACTAAGAGTTGCTCCCTGGGAATGTCTATCACTTCCTGTTTTGTGCTTGTAATAACCTCTCATCATATCCTCGATCAATAAATCTCTGTCGCACTCTGGCTTAACCATGGCAGGATCACTTGTAATCCTTGCATTTATCAGGGGCTGGGATTTTGGCAAGCCCCTTTTTGGGCTCTTGGGTGATGAATGGAAGCCCTGTTGGTTTGCAGTAAACCGCTGTGTTCAGTTTACCTGCTTCCATGTATACCCCTACATCCAAATAATTGATGACCTTGTCGTTTATGGATGATGTCATTTTTATGGGGGATTGTCTGTTGTTAATGTCCCATATCACTTTCTCCAATGATTCCAGACTGCCAGTCCACCCTAGGAAGATGTCATCTATGTAGCGACTATAGGCCCATATGTTACGTGCTACTTCTTGAAAAAACATGTCCTGTTCTTCTTGGAACATGAAAATATTAGCGAAAGATGGGGAGACTTTGCTCCCCATTGCAAATCCACTTGTTTGGATGTAGTACCCGCCATAAAATAGAAAGAAGTACCTCTTTAGGAAGTGCTAGAGAAGTTGCATGAATAATTCAGGTTTAAAGTCAGGTAAGCCTTCACGTTCCACAAATCTTCTGGTTGCCTCAAGGCCCGCATCATGGGGATGCTGGTATAAAGTTTACATATGTCCATGGTGCACAACAGTGCATTCTCAGGGACAGTTTGTTGTTTGTTGATTAGATTTAAGAAACTGGTGGTGTCTTTGATATAATTACTTTGTTTCAAGATGAGAGGCTGTAGTAAGATGTCCAGGAACACCGAGACAGGATGGTATAAGAAATTTCTTCGCAAAGTAATTGGGCATCCGGGGGGTTTATCCAAACTTTTGTGGATCTTGGGGACATTGGCACATAGGATGCTCTTGTTTTAGAGCTGCGGCTAGTTTATTAGAAATGACAAGTTGTTTGACTGGCGTGTCCAAGATACCGCTGTCCCCCAGCACGGACACCGCATGAGTGAAGGGTTTTCATGCATTGCTTCTTCTACTCTATTTAAGGTAGGAGTCATACATTTGTCTGTTATTCTGCACCTTGAAAACTGGGGCTGGGTTCCTCGAAACGTCTGTTTTACCTTGCACTCTGTTATGGGAAAAAAAGTGGATTTCTTTAAAAGTTTGAGTGTTTGCATACTACTGTATACAGAGTTCGTTATTGAGCCCAATGGATGGTACCTGTCTGCTATAGCAGTCCATAATGGACTATGGGGTAGATGTATGAAGCAGTGAAAAGAGAGAAGTGATAAAGTGCCTGGTACTTTATCACCGACCAATCAGCTCCTGACTGTGGAGTTACAGGCTGGGTTTAAAAAGGGACAGTCAGGAACTGATTGGCCAGTGATAAAGTACCAGGCACTTTATCACTTCTCCTCCCTTATCACTGCTTCATACATCTACCTATATTTTCTACAGTATGTTTCATTTATCATAGGCAATAATATTTCTGTTAAAAGTCATAGGGCCCTATACAGTTAAGAGTGAGGTCCCTTGAGTATTACTTTGCTATGGAGCAAAATAGTCTATAGTACCCATGATTTTGAACGCTATCTTGCAGTCATAGTTCACATACTTTAGTGTTATTTCATATTTATTTAGTATTATTTATTTTGTTTTCATATGCTGCACCTTGTACTTTTTTCAAATTTAAATATTGGAAAATTAGCAATTTTAAAGGTATTTTTCTGTTAAAGCACTTTATAAATAAAATGTGTTGAATTTTATTAATAAACCATAGTAGTGTTTTTTTTATGTATTTTTTTATTGTTCAGTGGTCAATAACATAACATGTGGTGTATGCTTCATATAAGCAAAGAGATTGAGGTGGTTGAAGGTACTGTAGGTGGGTAGTTAGTTATGCCCTTCATGGTGCCAGCTACAGACCACACCCCCATATCAGTAGCCACACACCCACCATGCTCGTCACACCCCTTGTGATGGAACACAATAGGCACATCATAAATCTCAGCTCCAGGCACTTGAGGACCTTAATCTGGTACTGCATTCACACCTTCCACATCTTTATCCAACTGATTATCCCAGTGTTTGCAGCTTAGTAAAACCGCTTCAATATATCGATTGCTCTAGAGTTGTTTTCATATATTGATACAGTCTGAAAATGAATTTCATAACTATTGAAACACATACAAATATAAAGAAATATATATTACACAGTATTAAGGTGCTTTCTAAAGACAATACTATATTAATAGCGAGAAAGGATGATAGAGAAAGAGCGAAAGAGGACGAGATAAAAATTACATGACAGAGAGAGAGAGAGAGAATTTGAGAACAAGAGATAGAAAAATAGCTTGAGAGCAAAATAGTACTAGATTGATAGAGCCTAAAGAGAAATTGAGCACTAGAGACAGTTAATGAGTTCAAAAATATAACAAGAGAAACATTGATGAAGAAAAAAAGAAAACAGAAAGTAAGAAAAATAAACAGTGTGAAAGGGCAAGTGCCAATGAGAAAAAGCGAGTAATTTAAAAAAAAAGCAAGATACTGTAGAAAGAACTAGATAGAATAAGAAATAAAGATTAGGACCAGAGATTGCTAATAATCTTGTTCAGAACAATATGTTACTGGGCAGCCATTTCAAAAGTATTTTTTTTTTAAAAATTAACTTTACAGTCCAAATATACAAAAACATACATATATACACACACAAATACCCCCAAAATTTCTAAAATAAAAAAATAATTACCTCCATATACTTCCAAAAAGAATTCAATTTTGTTTAGAAAATTCTTTGTTGCTTGACTCAAAGTAAATTTGAATCATTTTTTGCACATCTGAAAGTGAAGAATCTTCTTTAACTTCTTTTTTTTGGGTGATATTTGAACAGGCTTTACAGTTTCTATGACATCCTCATCTGTATTAGAACTTTCATCCATACGATTATGGTGTTTAAATTTTCGTTTTTTCTTTGTGTATTCTCTAGTTTCTAAATCTGATACATTTTTCGGCCAAAACAGGGGATGGCAAAGTTGAGTTTTTCATGAACTTGAGGTATTTTTTCTCTTATAATTATAAGGGAAAAAAATAAAATAAACATTACATCCGACCAAAAAATATATAAACAAATTACAATTTTGATTGCTACGTAAATACAAATGTTTGAAGGACTGAATGTTGACATGCATCCATCAATACAAACTATGCCTACTATTTGTGAAATTTAAAACAACCCCTTGAGATTTTTGGTGTTATCCGATTAAATTGTATAAACATTTCAATAGTTGCTTATAGCCCTAAACTTTGAAATCAATATTTAAATAATATATAGGACATGGGTTCGACAATGGGCATGTCTTCATGCAGTGTGTGTCAACCTTTGAAGGTTAACAGAGCTAAAACCATATGCATTTCATCAAGCATAAAGGCACATGATTGTAAAGTTGAATACAAGTATTTGCTCAACAATAACCAATTAAAAAAAATTGGCATCTTCTTCACCATAAAAGTTTAGTAGAGCAGATAAAAGAGGCACACTTAGGAACATTCTTGGTTTTGCAGAGAACCTATTGCAGTTAACAACTGAAATCAACAATCCCTATCCCACACACACAATACCAACCCACCCCCAATCATAATTCCCACACCCATCCCACCCTTGCACCACAACATCACTCAACATCACCGACCAACAACTCCACCATCCTCATCAATAATGTTATTTAACAAAATCATGTGGACAACTTTATAGTAATTTTCAGAATCTGCAATGCAAAAATTGCACTCGCCCATCCCCCATACGCAGTACACATGCACCCACCCACCCCCCTCACAACTACTATACCACCAACCCCCAAATTCTGCATTGTAATAAAAGGGAATGAAGGGCGGGAAGAAAAATAAGACATTTTAACACAAATTTTACACAAATACATACCTTCTCTTTACTGCAGATATTTTTGGTACAAATTGTTATGATGGGATCGGTGGCCCCGCCCCCTAACTCTATTGTCCTGGCCAAGTGTCCACGGATAAGTGCTAGAGCTAGGCTTCACCTGTACCCGTCCCGGCTGTAAGGGCGAATTAGGTCCGCCCAGACTCCGTTACAGGCAGGAGTTATGTGATGACAACTTATCCGCGGAGACTGACCAGGAACAAGAGGACAGACTAACTCAGACTGGAAAGTAGCGGGGCACCGATCCCCCAACTGACTAGGGAGCCTGATGTGCCCCTGGGAGGTGACGGTCCCTTTGGGCAAAGCAGGTGTAACAATACACAGGGGTCTAATAAGCAATACCAGATGTAACAATACACAGTGGATGTTATAAGCAATACTAATGTAATAATACTCAGAGGATGTTATGAGCAATACCGGTGTAACAATTCACATAAGATGTTATAAGCACCAAACAATGATCTGCCAGTAATATAATGATGGGTAAATCCCCAACTTATCTGCACGGTGGAAACAGCAGGGATGCGGGAGCAACAGGGTACTGGCAGACAGGATAACCAGGATAGGAACACTGGAACACGGGGGAGACACTTCTGGATAAGCAAGGAACCAGGCTGGATCAAGGGCAACAGCAAGACTCCAGGAACCAGGAACACTCTGGACACGCTGACACAAAATTATAACCGGCGTCTGACCGGCCTGCCCAGGAAGTTTAAATAAGACCCGTGACCAATGATCTGTTGCCGCTGCTGTAATCAAGGCAGCACAGCTGAGCGCTGCACCTGTTCCTCCGCATGGCGGCCTGGCGTAACCCGTCGCCTAGGCAACCGCTGCGGCAGAGGAGGAAGTGGCCGTGCAGAAGATCCTGGGCGCTCAGTGAGGCCCGCCGGAGGTCTGAGCGTGCTGACGCTGCGGCGTCTTGGTTGCCTGGCAACATCCGGGACACGCTGTTCGGAGGCTGTTGCGTGAGCGCTGGAACTGCTTACGCGGCCTCTTACACAAATATCTTCTTTAGTCTCATTTAGTTCCTTCATGTATAGTTTTTTACATGTACCTTGTTTCTTAGTCATTTCAAAAACTTTATCTTTGTTGTAATTTTTTGGAATCCTTGAAAAACATAATTTTTTAAACGTCCAAATAATTGCTGGGGTAGCCTTCCAATAGTGCACAGCACCAGTGTAGACAGATAGACAGGAACGGCGGCACTCTCCAGACTTGTTTCAAGATTAAAAAGCCTTTATTTAATCCTATTTAATCCTACGGCGTTTCGGGTTTCCCCGTTCTCAAGGACATACAATTGGCAAATGAAAAAACACACTTTTAAAACAACAGTTCCCTCCCCCCGATTCCCGCCCCCTGTAATTAAGATTAAAATGGGCAGCTGGACTCACCACCTGCAACGCACCGCAGCTATCTCCACCCGACATGACGGGTTTTCAGCCTTAGGGTAATCACCCTTGTGTAACAGACACGCCGTGATTCGGCACCAGCATACTGTGCTGGATGTTGGCGTCTTCAAGCTGAGACCGGCATGTTGTTGCTGATTGGAGGGGCTGGGAGCGGCGCGTGGGCTTGTGGGTAGTCGAGACGCCGTATCCAGGCAACCGAACACGGCTCCTGGAAAATACATAAACACATAGACATGATTAAAAATTGATTAAAATGTCTGGACTATGTACACAATGACATAATGCAGGGCTGGACAATTGCGGCCCTCCAGATGTTGAGGAACTACACATCCTAGGATGCTTTGCATTAGTTTTGCTATGTGGCCATGCTGAAACTGATGCAAGGCATGCTGGGATGTGTAGTTCCTCAACATCTGGAGGCCGCAATTGCCCAGCCCTTACATAATGCATATAGAGGAGCTAATTATGTAATGTCGGATACCTGGAATTTTAACAATTAATAGTCATAAATTGACAATAGAAAAAAGTCGACACACTGTCGACACTTTGTAAATATGATGTAAAATATGTATCCGAAATCACACAATATATCGAAGGATGCTCAATAAGTTGATAAAAACATGAACTCTCACATTATATACACACATACAGGTCTTGTTCAAGAAAAAATGAAAAAATAATTCAGATTATCTAATACAAAAATCATTTACATAATATCATAAAAGATATAACTCTGAATATAGACGATGGCAAGGTTTAATGAAAGGGAGTAAGCAAGTAAGCGATGAAGGTGGAGACTGGAGTCAAAAGAAACATTAGAGCCCCAATGTCTCGTTTAAACCTTTTGGGGATATTGTATTTAATCTAAATATCCACCTACATTCAAGCTGTAATAATTTTTTATTACGGTTACCAACTCTCAGGGATAAAGGTACTTGGTCAATAATCATTGACCTCATACTGGCCACACTGTGTCCCTGATTGATACAATGACGTGCGACCGGTTGGTCGCTGTGGCCGCTTGTGAGGCCCTGGTGTATGGCTGACCTATGTTGGGCCATGCGCTCCTTAAAGGAACACTGTCTTCCCAACATAGGTCAAACCACACGGGCATGTAAGGGTATATATTACGTGGGTGGAGTGGCAAGAGACTGGGTGGTTAATCCGAATTTTCCTGCCTGAATGTGGGTGATTGAATGTGGTGCCCACAGACATGGAACGGCAGGCAAGGCATCGGAAGCAACCGTTTTTCCTACCCAGGAATTTAGGGCCCTTGGGTTTGTCCCATCCACTAATATCCAGTTTTACTACATGATCGCGTATATTTTTGCCGCGAGTATAACTAGGCAGTAATGTAGTATTCCCTAATTGTGGTAGATCTTTGTCAGTGGACAGGATTGGCCAAAATCTCTTGGCTAAAGACGTATTCTTATTGCTCCTGATGTTATATCTATTAACCCATGGTATGCGTGTCTTAACGTTATCACTGGGCAGATGTTGGCTGTGTAATAACTGAGAGCAAGATAATTGCATTACTCTCGTCTTGGTCTTAATAAGATCATTTAATGGGTACCCTCTTTCAACAAAACGGTTAACCATATCATCAAGGGCTGACTCCACCATCGACTCATCCGAGGTTATTCTCCGCACTCTCAACATTTGGGAGTATGGTAACCCCCTACGGGTGGGTACTGGGTGAAAACTTTCATTGCGCAGTACAGTGTTACGGTCAGTGATTTTCCTATAGAGGGATGTTTGTATGTGACCATCCTTGACACAGATATTTACATCAAGGAATTGTACCTTGCTTCCATCCATATGCATAGTGAACTTGACCACATCAGAGGATAAATTGTGTACATTTAACAAATCCACAAGCTGCTGGGGCTCAACCCGCCATAGTAACAGGAGATCATCGATATAACGATGGTAAAGGATGATCTCGGCATTTAACGATCCCTGCTGGTAAAATAGACGTTGTTCTACCTGGTGCATAAATATATTTGCATACACAGGGGCCACTGGGGACCCCATAGCACACCCCGATATTTGCAGGAAAAACCTCCCATCGAATACGAAATAATTTTTTTGTCAAGATGAGACTCAGCAGCTTCAACAACAATGTCACTGGAGGACCATCATAATCATGCAAGTCCCCTATAAAGTTACGAACAGCCTCCACACCTGCATCATGGGGAATGCAGGTGTAGAGGCTGGTTACATCAGCTGTACAAATACAGGTGAACTGAGACAGATCTGTACCACTATGTAGTCCATCCAATTTCTGAAACAGATCAGTGGTGTCCCTTAAATAACTTGGCATTTTTTGTACATAAGGGTTTAGCACACTATCTAAATAAGCTGCTGCAGGATGGAATAAAGACCCACAGGCCGAGATTATTGGCCGGCCAGGTGGGCGTTCCCTGCTCTTATGTACCTTTGGAATGGTGTAGAACAAGGGAACCACCGGGTACTCCACCATCAATGCTCTACCCAGTTCATTGCATATGTCACCATTGGTGACTGCCTCATGCAAAACAATATCAAGTTCACGTTTATATACAAGGGTGGGATCTTGTGATAGTACCTGATAGATGTTGGAATCGCCCAGTTGACGGTTGCATTCCTCTCTATAGTCCTGTATATCTTGGACAATTACCGCTCCCCCTTTGTCCGCACTTCGCACTACTATATCCCTTCGCTTTGAAAGGTCAAGCAGTGCGCTTCTTTGGGCGCTGGAGAGGTTGTAATGGTAATGATCTGTGGGCGTCTTGGTAACTTCACCCATCTGGGACAGTAGACGTGAAAAAGTTTTTATCGAGGAGTTTGTAGAAACTGGGTCAAACCTGGACGGTGGTATAAGTTTTTTCACCTGTGCTGGGATGGGGTTCTTTATAGGCTGGGCTGTGATATCTGGCGGTTTTTTGCCAAAGTACTCCTTTAATCGTAAGGAGCGCTGGAACTTAAATGCATCCACCTTCCATTGAAAGGGGTCCAATTTACATGTTGGTATAAATGACAAACCCAGGGAAAGAACTTCCACCTCCTGCTCAGTAAGGGGTGTTTGCGACAAATTGAAGACTAGTTCTTTACTTTGCGGGGGGGACATTGCCTTAATTCTACGGTTTTGTCCCGCCCTCCGCGTCTTCTTCCTTTTGGGTATGGGGGTGGAATTTGCCCCCGTCTGCCTAAAGGGCCACTTGCCTGGCTGGTGGATGACGTAGTGGCATCGGATTCACTTGCTGATGTCGATTAATCATTTGTTGGGTGCTGTGGTCTAAATCGGCACCGGCGTTTGGCTGGTCTGGATGAGTATTGTTTTCGCTGGTTGGACAGGATCCAATTGTATACTTGTTTCTGATCGTAGTCAAGCTGCACCTTACGCATTTTTCTTTTTTGAAGGTGATTAACTCGCGACGGTATTAATCCAATTGTTCCTGGATTTTATCCATCCAATTAGTTGTACTATCCTGCATTAGGGTTTTCTTGTGTGTCTGTTCAAATTCATGTATCTTTGTCTCATATTCTTTCTGTTCTCTGGAAGCCTCTTCAATGACCAATAAAATGAGGTCCAATGAACATTTATTAAGGATTGATATCCAACGCTTGCAAAAGTTCACATTGTATTTCCCAATGGTAGGGGTATTCTTTATTCGGAACCCCCGCGGGATCTGTTTCAATCGGTAATAGTCTGATAGTGTGACACTATGATATATGAAGTCACACTCCCGTTGTTTTAATTTCACAAGCTGCTGGGACAAGATTTCTGGCGTAAGAGCTGGGAGATCATCCTCCAGCTGCCTTTTAGACAAGATGGACTCTGCCTCGGCTCCGCTGAAGGAAAGAGACTCCTGCACGTTGACTTGCATCAATTCGACAGCCTCCTCAAGCAGTTGACTTGCTGCCATAGTTGTATCCAGACAAAGCACACACAAGCTTCTTACTTGGTAGACACAGGGCACGGTCCAAGTAGAAAGGGTAATTACTCACTTATGCAGGTGCCATGGCAAGGCATAATCTAGGCAAAGGTAGCCACATATGCCATTATCATAGTAGCAGGGGTGGGCCCGGCACTCAGCTTCAAACGTCCAAATAATTGCTGGGGTAGCCTTCCAATAGTGCACAGCACCAGTGTAGACAGATAGACAGGAACGGCGGCACTCTCTAGACTTGTTTCAAGATTAAAAAGCCTTTATTTAATCCTATTTAATCCTACGGCGTTTCGGGTTTCCCCGTTCTCAAGGACATACAATTCTGCATTGTAATAAAAGGGAATGAAGGGCGGGAAGAAAAATAAGACATTTTAACACAAATTTTACACAAATACATACCTTCTCTCTTCTGCAGATATTTTTTGGTACAAATTGTTATGATGGGATCGGTGGCCCCGCCCCCTAACTCTATTGTCCTGGCCAAGTGTCCACGGATAAGTGCTAGAGCTAGGCTTCACCTGTACCCGTCCCGGCTGTAAGGGCGAATTAGGTCCGCCCAGACTCCGTTACAGGCAGGAGTTATGTGATGACAACTTATCCGCGGAGACTGACCAGGAACAAGAGGACAGACTAACTCAGACTGGAAAGTAGCGGGGCACCAATCCCCCAACTGACTAGGGAGCCTGATGTGCCCCTGGGAGGTGACGGTCCCTTTGGGCAAAGCAGGTGTAACAATACACAGGGGTCTAATAAGCAATACCAGATGTAACAATACACAGTGGATGTTATAAGCAATACTAATGTAATAATACTCAGAGGATGTTATGAGCAATACCGGTGTAACAATACACATAAGATGTTATAAGCACCAAACAATGATCTGCCAGTAATATAATGATGGGTAAATCCCCAACTTATCTGCACGGTGGAAACAGCAGGGATGCGGGAGCAACAGGGTACTGGCAGACAGGATAACCAGGATAGGAACACTGGAACACAGGGGGAGACACTTCTGGATAAGCAAGGAACCAGGCTGGATCAAGGGCAACAGCAAGACTCCAGGAACCAGGAACACTCTGGACATGCTGACACAAAACTATAACCGGCGTCTGACCGGCCTGCCCAGGAAGTTTAAATAAGACCAGTGACCAATGATCTGTTGCCGCTGCTGTAATCAAGGCAGCACAGCTGAGCGCTGCACCTGTTCCTCCGCATGGCGGCCTGGCGTAACCCGTCGCCTAGGCAACCGCTGCGGCAGAGGAGGAAGTGGCCGTGCAGAAGATCCTGGGCGCTCAGTGAGGCCCGCCGGAGGTCTGAGCGTGCTGACGCTGCGGCGTCTTGGTTGCCTGGCAACATCCGGGACACGCTGTTCGGAGGCTGTTGCGTGAGCGCTGGAACTGCTTACGCGGCCTCTAACACAAATATCTTCTTTAGTCTCATTTAGTTCCTTCATGTATAGTTTTTTACATGTACCTTGTTTCTTAGTCATTTCAAAAACTTTATCTTTGTTGTAATTTTTTGGAATCCTTGAAAAAGATAATTTTTGTTTAAGAAAATTACTAATTTTAAATAAAAAAAAATTGAATAAGTTATATATATATATATATATATAAATTATATGTATATAAAAAATAACCTTGTGTAATGCTCGATACTGTATCAATTCCACCCGAAGCACCAATAATAGAAATTGGCGACATGTGCTCTCTTAATTTTTCTCCCAGGCTGAACTTTTAAAGGTAGTCCACCTCCTGTTTTTTTGGAATGTCAATGAAGAAGATGATTTTTCTTCTTTACATTTATCTTGCAGTCACTGAATCTATTTTTACAGAATAAAGCTGTTCTGGGTATTGATCCCACAACCGAAATGTCAAAAGCTATTCTTCCATATTAACTCTCTTTTTGAGAGACTAAACGATTGTCCAGAAACTTTCCCAAAAAAGTTTCTTATATTTGTTTTACAATTCCATATATTAGAACCTCATTTTCAGTTGAACTGAAATTTGGTGATTTTTTCTTTTTTTTCCTCTACTATGGACTAAATTCTCGAATTTGTCTTCATCTAAATCATCTTCAGATTCTGAAGGAATATATTCCTTTTCTTCATCTGTAAAGTCTTCACTTTTCATTTGTCACTATATAGTCTATATTGTTAATTTAAACAAAAAATAGGTCAAAATGGGTACACTAAAATAATTCAAGAACAAATTATATGACATTGGAAGACATACACAGAGATAAGAGCAGGTATGTCGAGCAATACATTTATGATAAATACATTAAACTTAAAATACTAAAATTGTCTGAGGGCTGCCTAAGCCAGAGGCCATATAAGAGCCCTGGCTTAGGTCACAGAAAGTTCAGCAGAGAAAAAGCTTAGGCTAGTCTGTTCTGTCTGGATACAAGCTGGTGATCAGGCAGGGACCTATCAGGAGGTTAGTGGGAGTAGCCAGAAGTAGGTTATATAAGTCAGGTGATCATGTGACCTCTTCCTTCTTTTACCATTTTGAAGTGCTGGAGCTCCTGCGCGGATCGGGTAAGAGTTTTTCCTTTCTCTAAGCTTAAGCTTGATTAATTAACATGCCTCGACCGAGACGTTCTGCCCCCCCTCCCCGCCGCCTGGTGGACGCGGCCTGGCCGTTATCTGCAGCCGGGTACCGCCGTCCTCGGGTTAGGGTGATAGGGGTACAGGGTGTTCCTGCCCCCTCCGGGTCCCCCGTGGGGAGCCCGGCGCGAGGGCTTAGTCTGGAGGTATTTAGTCAGTTACCTCCGGTGAGCGTGGCCAGCGCTGCACCGGAGGTTACACCAGCGGTCACCTCTGCGGGTGAGCCGCTTGTGGTAGCCGGCGGCGCGGTCCGGTCCTCTCCAGGGCCCTCGGTGGGAGGCAATATGCCTTCAGTACCTCAGGCCGCTGCGGCGTTGGAGGCGCGGCCTGAGGCCTCCGTTTCTGCGCCGGAGATTCCCCCTGTCGCTTCAGTGTCGGGCGGGGCTCTGGCTGTGTCACAGGCCTCAGCGCCGGCTGGCGCTAGGCCTGTGATTGCGGGGCGGGCTGAGGGAGGGCTGCTGACGGTGTCGCAGGCCTTGGCGCCGGCTGGCGCGGGGCCTGTGACATCGGTGCGGGCGTCAGAGGAGGCTCCGGGTCAGCATCAGGCCCCAGCGTCGGCTGACGCGGGGCCGGCGTCATCAATGCAGGACCCGGGGCTCCTGACGGGTCTCAGCGCGGCTGATCGGGCCGCGGCGTCTGGGGACGCGCTGCCGGGCAGTGTATTAATAAGGAATGTGTTGGGGGTTTCTCCCCTTGCGGGGATCGAACATGTGGGTTCTGCCACTGGGGGAGGCGATTTTGGGGCCTCGCTAGGAGGCAGAGGGGAGGGAGTGAGTGATGTACTTGGAGGTCCTGCCACCCATAACTTCCCGGGTACAGGATTGGGAGCGGGTGGATTTGGAAGTGTCCCAGTGGGGTCTGCAGCAGCAACTGCTGCTGGTTTTGGTAACATGGTTAGCGCGGGGGTGGGTGGGAGTACCCTGCTGCCCTCAAACTTAGGGGGTAATGCCATGGGCAGCCAGGGTTTACCCATGGGCAGCGCAGATAGGGGAGTGGGGATCAATTCGTTTTGGAATCCAATGGGTTTCTCAGCAGGGCTGCCCACTGGCCCGGGGGTGCCAGGGCAGGTGGTATATTCAAGGAGCACCTTGGCAACGTCTGTCCATTTGCAGGGTCCCCCCTCGGGGGGCATCCCTTGGCATCTTGGGGGGGAGGTATGTCAACTCCCTCTTGGCAGGGTTCCCATTCAGGGTCAATGGCACAGGGTCCCCCCGCTGTAGGTTTTCCTGGGCAGTGGGCGCCCCTGGGTTCTCCGTATTTTCAAGCACCATTGGGTGGGGGTTATGGGGCTTGGCCGCAGGGTGCACCTTGGAGACACCAGGCGGCATTGGGAGTGGGGAAGCAGTATACTGCTGGCTTTCAGGGTGTTCCCACCAGTCAGCCACTTTTGTTGTCCACGGGGGCGCAGGTTCACAGCCCGCACAGTTCAGTTGGTTGCGGATGGGATCAGGGTTTTCCCCCTGTGGGACCCTGGCCCTCTCAAAGGGGTCCGGGAGTGTCATTGCCTCATGTGGGTATTAATGCTTTGGGGTCACAGAGTGTTTTTTTGCCGTTGGGGGTTCCCCCGCTGCCTAGGGGCCCTCCACCCAGTGCCACCGTGTCAGCCCCACCTCCCCCACCTTTGACATCTCCGGTGGGGTCGGGAGGAAGGGGTAGTTTGTTGTCTTCTCCCCCCCTCCTGTTGTGTGTTCACAGGATACGAGCGTACAGGCATCGACGGTGGTTTCCAGGAGAAGAAGTCGGGAGGTCAGAGAGGAGTCCAGGACGGCAGCGAGGACAACGTCAGCTGGTTCCGGGTTGGCCGTTGCGGCCGATGAAGTTCCGGGGACATCTGGTGGTGGTGAGTGTGCAGTTCCTTATTCCTCCTGTGATTCGTCTGATAGCGATAGCACTAGCGTGGGGTCGGATTCCCCGCGTCACCCGCGTAAGCTGGCTAGACTCATTGCGCGTCATGTAGCGAAGGCAACAAGTAAGGACAAGGTCGCTGTTTCTGCTTCGCCTCCTCCGGACCCCCCTTTGTTTACCGAAATGGTACACTGTGCGAATACTGCGGTGACTAGGGGTCTCCGTAAGAGGATGAGGGAGAAGATTAAGAAGGGGAAATACGTTGACATGTTCACCCTTACGGAGGACATGAGACAGGCCTTTGATAAGGCGAAAAAGGCCGATGGCATTGGGGAGAATGCCTTCAGGAATTTCCATCAGTGGTTGAGGGGTTTCTTGGTCTTTGGGCCTGCTATGCGGAGAACAGGCCTGCCGAGTATCCTAACGTGGTGAAATATTTGTTTTTGGTGCATGAAATGTACCTAAAAACAAAGGGTTACTCATGGAGGGATTACGACGAAAAGTTTCGCCGGAAGCAGGATGGGAATGCTGTTTTGCCCATGGGGTTCAAGGACATAGAGGTCTGGCTGGAGGTTACACAGCAGACCAAGCCCCCGGGGGAGGGGGTGGGGAAGAAAGCGCCCGTGGCGGCGTCTCCAGCCACCAAAGTGGCGCGTAAGGGTAAATGCTTCGCATTTAATGATGGTAAGTGTAATAGGGGGGCAAACTGTCGTTTTTGTCACTCCTGCAGAGTCTGTGGGGCAAATCACCCAGCAAAGGACTGCACCGCAGCTCCAGCTGGTAAAACAGCCGACGCCGGGGAAGCCGGGGGAAGTCACAAGTAAGGCGTTTTCGCCGGTGGTGGTTTCCGAGCTTGGGGAATGGCTCAGGGGGTACCCTGATGTTGCAGGGTCTCGTTTTTTATATGAGGGTTTCAGTTCAGGTTTTCGGTTGCCCATTAGGGGCACAGTTCATGTTGTGGCGTCGAGGAATTTGAAGTCCGCTAGGGATTTCCCTCACATTGTTAGGGAGAAAGTTTATTCGGAAAACAGTCTGGGACGCATGTGTGGTCCTTACAAGGTTCCTCCTATTCAGAGATTGTGTATTTCCCCGGTGGGGGTGGTTCCCAAGAGCACCCCGGGTAAATTTAGATTAATACAGCATCTTTCTCACCCCCATGGTGGCTCGGTTAATGATGCAATACTGGAGGAGCTTTGCGAGGTTAAGTACCAGTTGTTTGAGGAGGCCCTTTGTTTGGTTCAGGATTGTGGGCGGAATGCATTAATGGCGAAAGTCGATATTGAGTCAGTTTTTAGGTTGCTCCCGATTCACCCGGATTCCTTGCGGTTTCTGGGTTTTAAATTAGGTGGGGAGTTCTTTGTTGATAGGTGTTTGCCTATGGGTTGTTCAGTGTCCTGCGCGTATTTTGAGAAGTTTAGCTGTTTTCTCCATTGGTGCATTCAGAGAGCTTCGGGTTGCCAGGGTATTGCACATTATCTTGATGATTTCCTGTTCGTAGAGGTTGTTGGAGACTACAGAACAGGTTTTAGGGGTGTTGGGGGTCCCTATCGCAGAAGATAAGACTGAGGGCCCGACACACTGTCTGTGTTATCTTGGGATTGAAATTGATACGGAGGAAGGTTGTTGCCGTTTACCGGCGGGTAAGGTGCAAAAATGGTTGGGCCTCATATAGGATTGTTTGGCGAAAAGGAAAGTGTGGTTGAAGCAAGTTCAGTCCTTGCTGGGTTGTTTTAATTTTGCGTATAGGGTGATCCCTATGGGGCGAGCCTTTAGCAGGAAGCCGGAATGGGCAACTGCGGGGGTTGCTAGGCAGCATCATTCGGTATATCTCTCTAGGGAGATCAGGGATGATTTGCGAACCTGGTCCTCGTTTTTGGAGTCATTTAACAGGGTGGTGTTGTGGCCATCCCCCCTTGCTTTAACAGTGCATTACAGCTTTTCACTGACGCATCGGGCAGTGTTGGTTTTGGAGCTTTCTTTGGCTTGGAGTGGTGCGCTGAGGGGTGGCCTGCCTCCTGGATTGACAGGGGTTTCACTAGGAATTTGCTGCTGCTGGAATTGTTTCCGATTGTGGTGGCATTGGAGTTGTGGGCTCACGATTTAGCAGACAAACAGGTTGTTTTTTTGGTGTGATAACATGGGCGTGGTGCACACCATCAACAATCAAAGGACTTCGTGCCCTTTAGCCTTGCGGTTACTTAGGCATTTGGTCTTACAGTGTTTGCGTTTTAATGTGGTTTTCTCAGCCTGTCACGTTCCTGGCATTGATAACAAGATCGCAGATGCCCTGTCCCGCTTTCAGTGGGGTAGGTTTAGAGAATTGGTGCCGGGGCCGTAGGTTTACCCTGCCCACCTTATATCTGGCAGATTGTCGAGCCGGTATAGTGGGATTGGCCAGGAACGCTTTGGCGCCTTCTACGCAGAAGGCTTATGATGCGGCTTGGAGGGATTGGCAGGCGTTTCTGTGTAGGTATGGTCAGGAAGGTGAGTCCTTGGAGGATAGGTTGTGTGCGTTTGCTTGGGAACACTTTAAAGCAGGGAGGGCAAAAGGGGCCATGTCCACCACTGCCCTTGCGGGCATTGCTTTTCATTTGCGTATAAGAGGTCAGGAGGACCCCACGCGGTCTTTTGTCTTGAAAAAGGCAATGAAAGGTTGGGCAAAGGCGGTTCCGGTGGGCAAGGATTCGCGGAGGCCCATCGATTTGGCTTTATTAAAGGAGTTAGGGCCTTATTTTGGTTCATTCTTTCTGACAAAATCCTTCTTAGATGGACAAAACCATGTGCACTGCAGGGGGGCAGATGTAACATGTGCAGAGAGAATTAGATTTAGGTGAGTAATTTTGTTTCTGTGCAGGGAAAATACTGACTGCTTTATTTTTACACTGCAATATAGATCTCACTTTGAAGTAAAACCCCACCCAAATCTAATTCTCTCTGCACAAGTTACATCTGCCCCACCCGCAGTGCACATGGTTTTGCCCATCTAAGAACGATTTTGTCAGAAAGAATGAACCAAAATAAGGCCCTTAGTGAGGATCTTGGCGGAAGTCGCCGAGTCCGAGTTCAAAATCCTGCTGTTTCGCACAGCGTTTGTTTTGGCATTTTTTGGGGCATTTCGGGTTAGCGAGCTAGTTGCCAAGAGCAATAGTGATGGTAAATCTGGTTTGCTGTTCAGTGATGTTCAATTGCGCAGCGGAAGTGTGCTTTGCAAGATAGTTAGGTCCAAGACAGACCAAGTTGGAAAAGGTAGGTGGGTTGCGTTACAAGCACAGAGCGAGTCGGAGATTTGCCCAGTCCAGTTGGCGCAGGCTTATTTGGGGATCCGCCCTGTGGGGTTGGGGGTCAGTTTTTGTTGCATAGAGATAAGTCTGCACTTTCTAAGTTTCAATTTGCAGCTGTGTTAAAACGTTGTCTGAGTACGTTGGGGCTTCCGCCTCATGAGTATGGTACCCATTCCTTTCAGATTGGGTCAGCTACACAGGCTGCGGCAGCTGGGTTGTCCCCAGGGGCGATCCAGGCGCTAGGCCGGTGGAAGTCTGATTCGTATAAAAGTTACATTAGATTGGATAAATTTTAGTTGCGCCTGTTGCGCCAACCCTAAAATGTAGTTTACTCCCGGTTTTTGAACGAAAGCGTTCAGGAATCGTGGGTGTGAAGGTTGCTTTTACTTTTTCCTCCGAGGGGGCCTAAATTCAATTGGCAAACCAAGGTCCACGGGAGGTTTTTTGAGTTTTCTCCTTCACATGGGTTGCATAATTAAGTTTGTGTGCTTTGATAAGTTACTGACGGTAAGGATTCTTCTTTTTTCAGTTTCAATGGAATCCTCAGGACAGATATGGCTCATTGGCCATTCCTTTATTTACTGGGCAGGGAGGCACCCGATGGGGAGGAGGTCACATGAATATTTAGGAAACAGGACAGTCAGGTGGATAGGTGTAAGAGGCATGCGCTGGGGAGAATTTTTGAATGAACTTTTCAGGCATGAGAGGAATTGGGGTCGTCCCCAGTGGTTGGTCATCCACCTGGGTGGCAACGACATGGGGATGGTCAAGGGCATAGACTTGATTTTAAGCATCAAGTCTGATTTGGTGGCCGTGCGGGCTCATTGGCCCGAAGTGAAGATAGTTTGGTCCGAAATTATCCCTCTGTTCCATTGGCGGGGAGCTGTCCGGACCTCAGCTATTGAGAAAGTACGGAAAAAGGTGAATTCAGCGGTAGGCGTCATTGTCAGGGCTATGGGCGGTAGAGTGGTAAGACATCCTTCACTTGTGCTGGACAACGTGAGATATTATAGAGAGGATGGGGTGCATCTTTCCCCTTCGGGAAACTGCATGTTTCTTGAGGACATCTTCCGTTTGTGGGCCTGAATAGTTGGGGTCTTTATTCCCAGATAGTTATATTTTTCTTTTGGGGATGTCGGCTGCGGTTGGTTAACCTTGTTGTGGCGGGAAGTCGCTACCAGCCAGCGGTCAAAGGGGGGCACCACCCCTTTCGTAGGACGGCGGGTGGTCCTTCCCATGCGGGTGGACAGGGGGCGTTCCCCTGCAGGACCGTCCGCTAAGGGCTCAGCCAGGTTAGGGGGTGGTGAGACCCTCACGGTGCAGGTTGTGCCATTAGGAGGCGGTGATGAACCCCTCCTGCAGTTCTGTTTTACGTATTTCAAGTTGACTGGGCTGGCGTGTTGGTAGCGGCTTAGTCTTTGCCATCCTCCAACCTTTAGTTTAAAGTTAGGGACTCGATATCCAAATTCAAATCCCAAATTTACTAGTTTAGCTTACAAGGTCTTCAATAAATATTCCTCTGACCTTTTTAAACGTAACTCTTGGAGTCAGTGTGGTTATTTCTTGTCCGTGTGAGTTATTTGGTGTCGTCTCATTTATTTTAGATAAGGGTTTTTATTAATAAATAATGTAAAGGTATTTAAGTTATGGGCTACTTATAAATTTTTACAAAATTTTCACTTAGGCAATATGCACTTTCACCAAAATGCATTTAAAGCCCCATTATTGGACTTTCCCCCAGATTTTGGAATTTCAAAAACCAGCAAGCAGGGTTTCCGCTGCAGGTGGTTAAGGCAGTAAATTGCTTTTAGATTCTTACATCAAAAGCAAACCCATTTGTATATGTACAGCCAGTTGCTTTGCTGCCCAAACTAATGACCTCCTGCTGCACCCTTGCCATGTGTGGGTAAATGTATGTGTGTGTGTAAGTGTGTGTGCATATGGGTGTATATGTGTGTGTGTGCATGGGTATATGTGTGTGAATATAGGTATATGTGTGTATATACGGGTGTGTGTATATATATATACGTGTCTTAGTGTGTATATGGGTATATATGTGTGTGTATACATGTGTGTATATGGGTATACATATGTGTGTATACATGTGTTTGTATATGGGTATACATTTGTGTCTGTGTAGGTATATGTGTGTGTGTACTTTCTGAATTTTGATAAGAGCGCTGGAAATTTGAATAAAAGATGATACAAAGTATAACAAAGGATGAATAAGTGCAAGCTTAAAATGAAATATGGTATTTGTGGTGAAGAAAAAAAAAATATGTGTGTATATGGGTATACGTGTGTGCATGCATAGGGGTTTATGTGCCTGTGTGTACCCATGCCTGTGTGTGTATATATACACACACACACACACACACACACACACAGCAGTTAGTGAACAGGCACTCCTCCGTTCTAAGGGAGAGTTATTAAGCACGAATTCAGGACTCATTTCTCACAAACTAAAGAAAAGTATTTGCAAAAGAGTAATTTTGATGACATTTATTAAAAAAGTTCAAAAATGCGCACTGCACCATAAATAAATAAACTGTAAAAATTACAAATAAAGGACATTTACTTTCTTTGGATTGGATTCATGCTTTATATCTCTACCTTAGAACAGAGGAGCGCTTATTCACTAACAAGTGTGCATTTGTGGCTGGGCGCATACCCGAGTAGAGGGGAGGCAGACTTTTTAGAATCAGGTTTTCGCGGGGGATTTCGTGTTCCCATAAAAGGGGAAGTGAATACCGCGGCCCCCCGTAACTTAAAATCTGCAATTCAGATGCCCGGGCTAGTGTTGGAGAAGGTCTCCAGGGAGGTGAGCCTGGGCAGGATGGTGGGCCCTTTCCCCGAACCCCCTATTGCTGATTTGGTGATTTCCCCTGTTGGGGTGGTCCCCAAGAAGGCAACGGGCAGGTTTCGGCCTATCCAGCACTTGTCCCACCCACCGGGTAGTTCGGTCAACGACGCCATTCCCGAGGAATTGTGCCGAGTGCGATATCAGTAGTTTGAGCAGGCGTGGGTTTGGCCCCGGAGCGCTGTTGGCAAAGATCGACATTGAGTCGGCCTTTCGCCTATTACCCCTGCATCCGGAGTCGTTCCGGTTCATGGGCTTTCCCCTGCCTACCGGTTTCTATGTGGACAGGTGTTTGCCAATGGGCTGTTCGATTTTGTGCGCTTATTTTGAATGCGTTAGTAGCTTTCTGCACTGGTGCGTTGTTTCGGGCTCAGGGGAGTCTGGCGTGGCCCATTACCTGGATGATTTCCTATGCGTGGGTTTTGCAGGGAATTGCTAGCTTACACCCAAGGTCTGTTTCAGTATTTTGGGGTGCCCATTGCGATGGACAAGACGTTACTAGCTTACACCCAAGGTCTGTTTCAGTATTTTGGGGTGCCCATCGCGATGGACAAGACGGAGGGGCCGGTGATGTGCCTCTCCTTCTTGGGCATCGAAATCGATACGGTGGAGGTGTGCTGCAGATTGCCACTCGAAAAGCTGTCTCGGCTACGAGGTGCCGTCTTGCTTGCTCTCTCCACAGGAAAGCTCCAGTTGCGACAGCTTCAGTCGCTTCTGGGTTCGCTGCATTTTGCCTGCAGTGTCATCCCCATGGGGAGGGTGTTCTGTAGAAATATAGAGAGGTCCATGGCTGGGATTAGGCACCCCCTCCATTTTATTCGCCTATCGGCAGAATTGACAAGTGATCTGCGAGTTTGGCTTTGCTTCCTGGAGCAATTCAACGGGGTCCTAATATGGCCCTCTCCTCCCTGCAGCAACATGCAGTTGCAGTTATTTACAGATGCTGCGGGGTGGGGGGTTAGGTTTTGGTGCCTTCCTGCACGGGTCATGGTGTGCAGCTCCTTGGTCCGTGGAATGGGTAAAAGAATGCCTCACGAAAAATTTGCTGCTCCTGGAGCTGTTCCCCATTGTAGTGGCGCTGGAGCTATGGGGGGAAAAACTCAGACATTCCAGCATAGTGTTCTGGTGCGACAACCTGAGGGTGGTGCATGCAGTCAGTTGGCAAAGTTCATCCTCCCTTCCGGTGGTGCGCCTCCTTGCATGGCTTGTATTACGATGCCTGCTGCTCAATGTGCAGTTCGTGGCATGGCACATCCCCGGAGTGGAGAACTCTGTGGCAGATGCCTTGTCTAGGGCTGATTGGGTTAAGTTCCTGGCGTTTAGTGCCTGAGGCCTCCCTGGTTGGTGAGCTTTGTAAGGCAGCGGCGTATCGCCGGTCTGTGTCTTCCATGTGCGGCGGGCGGCTTGCGGTGACGTCACTTTCTCCGTCTTCGTACGGGACTTGCGGCGTGTAGCTGGGGGTGAACAGTGGGGCACCCCTTGACGGCTGTCCTGCTCCTCTTCCAAACCAACGCGTTTCACATCTAACAGGATGCTTTTTCAAGGATGGTCTGTTTAAAAACTATTTTTTTATTTATAGGGACTTTATTGATAAAAACGGAAGTTGTCACTGACAGGTGACTTCCGTTGTGGCGGCAACCTCATGGTTTGAATAATCCATTGGAAATGGGGTATTTTTGTTATTCCCACTTTTGCGCATAAAAAATAATAAAAAATAAAAAACAAAAATTATAGTAAATAAAGAAAAATAAATATAAAATAAAGACTTGGACAAACAAATAAAAATCAATAAAAATAAATCACAATAAAAAAATATATAAAGTTTAAAAACAAAAAACGGAAAGAGAGAAGGTAGAGTTTTTTTGCTCAGAGTGGCAAAGGATTGCTGAGGAAGGTGGATGGGGAACGGGGAAGGGTGGCTGAGTGTTTTTTTGTTTACAGGAAGACTTTTAGTTCAATGTCTATATTGAGTTCTTTTGGCTCTAGGGTGTCCAATAAGAACATCCATTTTGTTTCTGATTTTTTTAGAGATGTGACTAGGTCTTCTCCTCTCCAGTGTGGTTTGACATTTTGTATTCCCATGAAGATGAGGCCTTTTGGGTCTTTGTTGTGTCTTTCTGCAAAGTGTGCTGACACGGTGTGTGTTTTTAATCCCTTTTTATATTATAGAGGTGTTCCGCAATTTGGATTTTCAGTTTCCTTTTTGTTTGGCCGACGTACTGGAGCCCACATGGGCACTCCAAGAGATATATAGCTCCTTCTGTTTCACAAGTAAAGTTACTTTTTATTTGAAATCTTGTTTTATTCTGGTTTGACATTTTATTGGTTTGGTATTTGTTTTTTGGTTCTTGCATCCCTTGCATTGCATGCAGTGAAAGAAGCCATTTGTTGTTTTTTTCTTCTCTTTCTCTTCAACTTCAAGCGCCCAGTAATTTTTTGCCTTGCAGCAAATACCTCCACAGTAACTTCCCATTATTACAGGGCTGCTCAAACAACTAGCGCAATATCGTTTTTGGGAATTCTTCCCCAAATCCTCTACATCTGCCTCAATACTAACGATTTGCTGCTGAAAAATGGCATACACTTCTTCACATATTACACACACGAAGAAAAGAGATAATGTAGAAGCACTGTTTTCAGTGACCAGTACAAAGAATACACCACCAATAGCAGAAGAAGAAAAGTTCTGCGACCAATTTCTAAAATTGGAAAAGCTATATGCTACAGAGTTAAAACAATGGTGGGAAATAACAACATTATCAAAATACCTAGAACAAAAACTCATACCAAAAGGATTACAAATAAAACAGAACTGCACATTCCAATCAGAAGATGAGAGCTTCAGTACCAAATGGAACACCGCTCTGACAAATTGCTCAAGGGAACTGATTTCCATTATCATAGAAGACAGAAAAGCTTCTTTGCAAAGAATCAACGAGTCCATCAACACGATAGAGGAAAAATTTGAACCATTAACATCCATGGAAGACTTCCAAAACCTTATAAAGATGACAAACACAAAAATGGAAAAAATTGAAGACAACATCATTCAAATAAAACAAAGAAAATTCCAACGTGGAAGAAAAAGAAAATGCAACAATGTACCAAAGAAAACCAACACAGATAAAAACCACATATCAAACACACAATACAGTAAGAACAAAAGATACACAACAAAGAAAAACATCCACGTATGTGCCATACTATCAGAAACCCCTGAAGGAAACGCACAACAAAAAGAACCCTGAAGAAAAAGTAAACCCATACAAACTAATAAGGAATTCCTTTCAAGAAAGAATACAGCAAGCAAAAGAAGAAGAAACATCCAACTTCGTGATCCTCCTAAACAATATTGAAAAAAACAAAAATGAAGGAAGAAAACACCCACGTAAAAGAAATTACACTGTGGAAATAGAAACCGATGGGGAATACGAAGATGACGAAGAAGCTGATGCGGCTTTTTTAGAGGTAATCTGCTAGAACGAACAACCCCCAGACTATGTACAGTCAGCACAGAAAAGGAGAAAAAAAAACCCGTAAGAAAAACGACAAGAGGAACAAGGGGAGGAATCAACAAAAAAAGAAAACAAAAAACAGCAGTACCGGAAGACAAGACAGAAACAGTCTTCCATTTAAGTAAAAGAACATTAAATTCAATAGAACTACAAGTTCTTAAAAAAGGACTAAAATTTGCGCCCAATTCAAAAATAGATGAATTTGAATTACATATTGACACTCAAAAATTTATCCGCAAACTCTGTATTAAAATTTTTTTTGCAACCAAATAAGAACAAACAATAGAAAACCAAACTACCGAATTCCAACATACTAACTTCAAGCCAACATCGGTCTTCTTTCCAAACCACATAAAAGGACCACACATTTCAACCTTCCAGAAGTTAATAGAAAACGATATTAACAATATCAACAAAAAAAAAAAAAACCCTACAATTTCAGAAAAGAACAGAAAGCGTTGAAAAATCTCCAACAAGACACAAAAATAGTAATAAAATCTGCAGACAAGGGAGGAGATGTGGTGATACAGGACAAAGACTTTACATATCAGAAACTACTACAGGAACAACTCTAAGAAGGCCTGGAAATAGGCATCATCACTCAAAAAAATATGACTGCATCTTTACAGAATTTCCGAAAATACCAACTTTTTACCATCTACCCAAAATACATAAAGACAAAAATAACCCCCCTGGTCGACCAATTGTGTCAGGAATTGGATCCCTAACATCAAACCTTTCAAAATACAATGATCATTTCCTCCAACCCCTGGTAAAAAAACTAAAAAGTTTTCTGAAAGATACCATGAGCATCCTACAAACCCTAGAACAGACTGAATGGAAGGAAACATACACACTCTGCACCAGTGACATCAAATCCCTATACATAGTGATAAACCATGAAGCAGGCTGCGAAGCGACAAGACACTACCTCACAGAACAATCCGATATTTTAAACAGTCAAATAAACTTTCTCATGGACAACATTGATTTCATCCACAGACACAATTACTTTTGGTACAACGGCGAATTCTTCAACCAGGAACAGGGGACCGCCATGGGAATATCCTTCGCACCAAGCTATGCGAATTTGTTTGTATCATGGTGGGAAGATACCAATATATGGACTAACAATCAATACCTGACAAAAATCAAATGCTGGAAACGCTATATAGATGACCTGTTCTTTATATGGGACGAAACACAAGAAGAACTACTAGACGTCAAAAATTACATGAACAACAACAATTTGAATCTAGATTTCACTACAACAGACAGCAAAGAGATGGTGGTCTTCCTTGACTTAGAAATATACATCAAAGGCAACAAGATCAACACACGAACTCACATCAAGAATGTAAATGGCAACAACATGTTGGCCCACAACAGTAATCATCACCATCAATGGAAAAACAATATTCCAGGTGGTCAATTTCGACGCCTAAAACGAAACTGCATTGAAGACCAGATATTTGAAATACAGAGCAAAGACCTAGAAACAAAATTCATACAGAAAGGATATAAAGAAAACTTCCTAAAAAAACAAATCGACAAAACAAAAACATTAGATAGAAAATAACTCATCACATACAAAAATAGAAAAAGAAATGCCAGTGACATTCATCACGAAATACAGCAGCAACTACAAGAACCTGGAGAATGTACTAAATCAACACTGGCATATCCTGATGCTTGATGAACAACTAAGCCAGATACTGCCGGCAAAACCGAAAATTGTATACCGTAAAGCAAAGAACTTGAAACAAACATTAACGAACAGCTATCTTCCAGTTGAAGAGAAAGAGAAGAAAAAAACAACAAAAGGCTTCTTTCACTGCATGCAATGCAAGGGATGCAAGAACCAAAAAACAAATACCAAACCAATAAAAAACTTCATGTCAAACCAGAATAAAACAAGATTTCAAATAAAAAGTATCTTTTCTTGTGAAACAGAAGGAGCTATATATCTCCTGGAGTGCCCATGTGGGCTCCAGTACGTCGGCCAAACAAAAAGAAAACTGAAAATCATAATTGCGGAACACCTCTATAATATAAAAAAGGGATTAAAAACACACAGCGTGTCTGCACACTTCGCAGAAAGACACAACAAAGACCCAAAAGGCCTCATCTTCATGGGAATACAAAATGTCAAACCACACTGGAGAGGAGAAGACCTAGTCACATCTCTAAAAAAATCAGAAACAAAATGGATGTTCTTATTGGACACCCTAGAGCCAAAAGGACTCAATATAGACATTGAACTAAAAGTCTTCCTGTAAACAAAAAAACACTCAGCCACCCTTCCCCGTTCCCCATCCACCTTCCTCAGCAATCCGTTGCCACTCTGAGCAAAAAAACTTTTATTGTTATTTATTTTTATTTTTATTGATTTTTATTTGCTTGTCCAAGTCTTTATTTTATTTTTCTTTATTACTATTATTTTTTATTATTTTTTATGCGCAAAAGTGGGAATAACAAAAATACCCCATTTCCAATGGATTATTCAAACCATGAGGTTGCCGCCACAACGGAAGTCACCTGTCAGTGACAACTTCCGTTTTTATCAATAAAGTCCCTATAAATAAAAAAATAGTTTTTAAACAGACCATCCTTGAAAAAGCATCCTGTTAGATGTGAAACGCGTTGGTTTGGAAGAGGAGCAGGACAGCCGTCAAGGGGTGCCCCACTGTTCACCCCCAGCTACACGCCGCAAGTCCCGTACGAAGACGGAGAAAGTGACGTCACCGCAAGCCGCCCGCCGCACACGGAAGACACAGACCGGCCATACGCCGCTGCCTTCCCCTGTAATCAGGTTAGATGCTAGGGCGAGACTAGCACAGTGAGCTAAATATACTGGACTCCTGCCTCCTACAAAATAACCACTTAAAAGAGTGTAAACTTAAGCGCACAATTTAACTTTATTTTTATTCTTAATTTTATTTTTATTTTATTTCATTATTTTAAGTTATTCTTTACTTTTTATCTACCTTCTGTTCTCATTACCACTCAAACTTTATTTCTTCATAAATCTCATTCCAATTCTCAGTCTATTAACTCCTTCCCTTACCCTCTCCCCTCCCTTCAAGCGCCCAGTAATTTTTTGCCCTAGTGCGCAGGATACTGGCAGGGGTGTCTTTCTTTTCATATTTATATGGTAGGGCGTACCCATCCCGGTCCTTTTTGGTGTCCAGGGCGTTGCATGGATGGCGGCATGCCTCGCCGGCGCTCCCGGACCGCAGGCGACCTATTGATTTTACATTGCTCACAGCTTTCCCTGAGGGAAATTTGCTGGCCTCACTATGAGATCCTGCTGTTCCGAACGGCGTATGCGATGGCTTATCATGGTGCTTTCAGGATTGGGGAGTTGGTGGCTCCGTCAAAGTGAACGCCTTCACCACTGGCCGTGGATGACCTGGTGGTCCAGGTGGATTCGGTGCTATGTCACCTGCGATGCTCCAAGACGGACCAGGCTGGTAGGGGGCGGTGGCTGTCGTTGCTCCCGTGCGCGGTGGACGAGGTATGCCCAGTAGCGTTGGTTTCGGCCTTCGCACAGGTGCGCCCGGATCTATATGGTGCATGGTTGATGCATGAAAATTGGTCACCTCTCACTAAATATCAGATTTGGCACGTTTTGGGGCGGGCGCTGGGGGCCACGGTTCTCGATCCAAAGGAATTTGGGTTGCATTCCTCTTGGATCGTGGCTGCTACCTAGCCTGTCGATGGCGCTCGGCAGCATTCCGTGGGTACATTCGGCCAAACTTATCGGTCACTTTTCACCATGGCACCATGGCATAAGCGCTCGCCAACCTACTGTGGGGGCCTTGAGGTGTTTCACATTTCCCCCAGGGGCACAATTTGACTTCAATTACAATCTGACATGGCGTACCTGTTAGTTTACTCCGGGGGGTCGTTTGTGTTTGTGCCTCAAGAGCTGGTCGGCCACGGTTTTTTCCTTACTTCTTTCTTCTAACATGGTTGGAGTATGCATGGTGCATGCAATTATGTCAACAGCTAACTAACCTCTTGTATGCATATTGCAGGTCGACGGGATGTAAAGTCTGTGTGGATAATGGGCCACTCTTTTGTATATTGGGCCTTGCAGGTGAGCTCCGCCTCTGATGTGTGCATGTTCCCGCTGGCTGGGGAGGTTAGGTGGCTAGGTGTGCGGGGCATGATGTGGAGTGCGTTGCAGGCTCAGTTGCTGCAAGCCTTGCAGAATTTTGGAGTCCCGGAGATTATTGTGAGATTATTGTGTTTCACCTGGGTGGAAATGACTTAGGACGGTGCTGTGCTCTGTGATTACCAGGGACTTGCACATCATCGCCCAGTTTTTACCGACCTGTAGGTTGGTTTGGTCCTCCATGATCTCAAGGAGGGTATGGGGGACCGCCATATCTTGCCCCCGCCTGGAGCGTTCACGGAAGAAAGTGAATGGCGCAATCGAGAGGTACCTGCTGGCCAATGGCGGGGCCGTTATTCGCCATGACACCATTGGCTTTCAGCGACCTGAGCTGTATAGGAGCGATGGTGTTCATCTAAGCCCAGAGGGCATGGCTCTATTTGTAGGCGATATTTTTTCTTGGTTGGGTTGTCAATGCTGAGCGTTTTGTGTGTGGTGGCGGTGCTGCGGCTTAGGGCCTAGCTGTGGTGGTAAAGAACAGTCATTCTTTAAGAACTCTGTGTGTGTGTGTGTAGATAGTGGGGTGCACTCTCCCTTGACATCGATTGTCATGGGCCATGCGTCTGCACGGGGGATGGCCACACTACCTGCCTTGGTGGTTTAACCAGGGAGAGTGATCACCAGCAATGTGTGTATGCATAGTGATCTTTAACCCCACTTTCCTACAGTGACCGTTCTTTAGTGCCGTCACCATTTATAGTCATAGTTAATTTGTCAAAATAAATTTTGACATTCATTTGAATCGCCAGCACTTTGTGTCTGTGTCTTTATTATAGATTAAGTTAGTTAAGTTATGGTAAGGTGTTTTTTTAAAGTGTGGGCCTGGGGATACCCGATGGTGAGTTTAGGATACACATTAAGACTACTCAGGCAGCCCCTGGAGCCATATCACTTTTAAAGGATGTGTTCAAGGAGGTTGCACTAATTATTCTAACCTTTTTAGCTGAATGAAAAACATATCTAGAAAAATCTATTTTCCTGGCCAGTATTTTCTTTACATCTTTATATTTTTAATTAATTAATCTTTTTCTGATAACAATAAGAAATGCACCACAATGTTAACTCATTTAATTCAACCTTTGTCAGGTGTAATACAGCAGAGATACTTGGTGAATGTCTCAACTTTAAAAAAATCAATGTACATTGAGAGCTTTCAACCAATTGGCATCAATTCTAATGCAATAGCAATTCCTAAGTGTGAGTGATACAGTAGGACTTGGGGTCCCTTGAAGGACTGCAAGCTTAAATGGTTGATCAATATTTTGTTCCAAAACATACTTTTTCTTTATGGTGAGCGAAATTTTACTGTATATATATATATATATATATATATATATATATATATCCATAAGAGAACCAAAGGTACTTGTTTCCTAGAATGGCGCCCATCGCATGCCATTATAATGGCATGCGATGCGACCGATGCGATGGCCACGATTTTACATAGAAATGCATGGTAAAATGTAAATTGCGTCGGTCGCATCGCATGCGGCCAAAAAATCGCATGCGATGTGACCTACGCGAATACCGCGAGCGCGCGAGGGGCGGAGGTACGCGTCCTCCGACCTTTTCATACCCCCACTATCCACGTCGGCGTGGAGTTGAGAATAGAAAGTGTGTCCGCTCGCCACGCTTCGGGAGCGTGTTCCGCGTACGCTCGCCACGCTTCGGGCTCGGTGGTTAGCCAAACTTTCTATTCTCAACTCCACGCCGACGTAGATAGTGGGGGTATGAAAAGGTCGGAGGATGCGTACCGTTCCCCTCGCGGGCTCGCTGCGATTCGGGTTGACGTTGATCGTAGGGTGGCGTTAACAATTGGGGGGCCATTTCACACTTCAGGGTGGGTATTTGGGGTCTGTGGGCCATTTAACATTGTTCCCTATGTAAAATCACGGTAATCGCGTCGGTCGCATCGCATGCGATTTTTTGGCCGCATGCGACCGACGCGATTTTTTTCCTTGCGATGCCTAAGATTAAAATCGTGGGCGCCGTTCTAGGAAACAAGTACCGAACCAAAAGCCAGACAGTCATCATACAGCACCTATTGAATAAGAGAGGAAGTCTGTCATTTTACTTCTGTTATGATTAAGGTGTTAAAGCAAATCATAAAAAGATGCAAAAAAACAGTATATGGGGAAAAACAAGTAAACATTTGTTAAGACATTTAAAAAGCTAGTAATAAAAATAAACACACAGCTTTCTAAGCTGTACCCTGAAAGCTGACAAACATTCATAGGTATGATATGGAAAAGTCAGCAAACACCTTCACAAAGTGTGATTGCACTCAGTAAGGAAGTGGGTTTATTTCTTAACTTCCCCTCTTTTCCACAGCAATCCCTTATAAACCTCCACATATGCACCGCCTAAAAATGTGCAATCACCTCCAAAGTGTTTATTTTTTAATGCTTCTTAAAACGCAATGGGTATTTACTCATTAGGGTACAAAATGGTGTTGTTTTTACATTACATAACACCTTTTTTAAAGGATTGAAAACTGTTTTTTATTATATATTGCACTTACATAAAATATTTGAAAGAAAATGTTACTTTTTTTAAATATAGAAAAAGATGATACACTTCTACAGATGCTTTAACAAAAGTACTGTATTTTTCATAACACAATAGGATACATTTACTAAATATTGCAAGTAACTGTATGAAGTGCTATTAGAGATCTACATATAGATTGTAAGTACATGTCAAAAATAAATTCATACTAGTTATTATATTACTAGGTGATTCATCGCGCCCTATGGCCGCTCTTCACACTGTCGTAAGGGGCTCCGCTCCCATAATCTGTGAACGCCTTTATTGCTGGGGTGCACCAGTTGAGTGAGGGGAAGTTACGGGGGTGCTGTGGGTGCCGGACTGATGGTGGCATGGGTGGGGAATGGGTGGGTGTGGTGCTGGTTTGGCTGGGTGGGGGAGGTATGGGTACTGGGGGTGGGGGGATGGGAAGGTGCAGTGTTGGTTTGGCTGGGTGCAGGGGTACTGCGGGTTGAGGAGGGGTGGGTGTGGGGGTGCTATGCGTGCATTAGTACCGTGGGTGGGGGAGTGGGGGAGGTATGGGTGTGTGGGTACTGGGGGTATGGGAAGGTGCAGTGTTGGTTTGGCTGGGTGCAAGGGTACTGCGGGTTGAGGAGGGGTGGGTGTGGGGGTGCTATGGGTGCATTAGTAGCGTGGGTGGGGGAGTGGTGGCGGGGTTGGTGCAGGTGAGGCAGGGTATTCGATAGTGCTGTGGGTAGAGGCGGGTGTGCTGCGGGTGGTGGAGTTGCAGTTGCGGGGGTGCTATGGCTGGGGGAGGGGTGTTTCTGTGTGTGGAGTGCATGTGGTGGTGTTGCGGGTGGGTGAGTGGCGGTTGCGTGGGTTCTGCCGATGGGTGATGTGGGCATACTGCGTGCGCAGTAGGTGTGGTTGTGGGTGTGCCGTGGGTAGTGCAGTGGTACCATGGGTTGGGGAGGAGTGGGTGTGTGCAGAGGGGGGTGGCGGGTGCTTGGATACTGCAGTTGTCATCGGCTGAGATGTGGGGGAGAGGCGTGTGCGAGTGTGTCCGGGGGTGCTGTGGGGAAGGTTGCGGCGTGTGGGGTATGGGCTTGTGCGAGGGTAGTGCGGGTGATGGAGGGGCGGATTCGGTGGTTTGTGGAGGTTGGGGCGCGGGGATAACGTAGTAGGGGAGTGGCGGCTCACCAAAGCAGAGGTGTATTGTGGAGCCATGGCACCCCCCCCCCCTGGTGCCACTCATTTGTAATGCCCCTGCTTTGACTGAGTGGGGGAGGGGAGAGGCCATTTTGGGGGAGGTGGGAGCTGGCATCTACTTCTGCTTCTGGAGTGAGAGCAAGGAGAGAAGTTGGCGGCTGCTGCTGCTGTTCGCTTGGGCGGGCAGGGGGATGCTGCTCTTGTTGGAGGAGAGGCTATTGCAGCTTTGACTGGGGGAAGAGAGAAGCTGGCGGCTGGAGCCACTGCTCTCTGGGTGGCCGGTGCGGGAGCAGCGCAGCATCATTATTATGACCAGCGCTACTGCTCAGCATGTAAGCAGAAGCAGGGATCCTGCCTCACGATGCAGGTGATTGGTGCGGCCGTTGTGTCCCCTCCCAATAATGGAATACGGTCATGCTGCGGGGTGGATCGTGGGCGTCCATCATCAGTACCAATGATGGGTGGGACTCCAGACTTACTTGCTCCGGTTGCAGGGCATGAGGGGGTACAGGAGGTGGGGCTCCATGGCATCCATGGCTGCAGTGTCCAGGGTGGGGGAGAGGGGAGGGAGATGGGGACTGCTACTGTGGTTATAGGCTATTAGCCCCACCTGTCACTCCGCCCAGTGTTATACACAGTCACAGAGAGACAGATCTGACTGAATATATAAGAGATACCTATGCCCACAGCATGCCAACAACACCCTAATGGTTGCTCTGTATGGCTTGCTAAATTGGCCCAAGGGGCAGGATGTAATGGAGTCCGAGATTGCCTGATTCAGGTTGGCTTGCTAGGCAGCGTATATTCGCTGCATCACAAGCACCATAACGCTGCCCCCTCCCACATGGTGCCTGAATCCCTTTGCTAGCATGTGAGGGGTTGTATTAGCTAATACATTCCTTCGCATGCGGCCGCTAGCAGGAGAAATCATTTGCGGGTCGTTCACCATCATAAGCATTGCCTGGATGAATTAATTAAGGCGCACAAGAAGGAGATGGAGTCTGCTAACCATAAAGAAAGAAGAATCATACAGCAAAGCATCAGACTGTTGAAAGGAATAGAGACGTTTGCCAATGCTCAAGGGGAAATTGGAAAATCCTGGATTAGTGATAGGGTTCCGGTGATCCCTTGGCCAAATTTTGAGAATATGGTATGCTGCAAAGCTAGATTTGGAGAAGAAGGAAGTGATTATGATGTGATAGTTGAACTCTATGATCCGGATGGACAGAATTTTTTTTGAGGTAGCTTGAACGGTAGCCAAGGTTCAACAAGGAAAAGTGTTTGTTTAGACTCTAAACCCCCATAGCTTCCCGATTAAGCTCTTCAAAAACTGTCCAGTCGCTAAATAAACTGAAGTTTCAATTACGTGATTGGCAAAGAAGTATCTATGGCTCCGCAGAACCTTATTATGACCTCTCAGATGATGAATGTGGACGAAATGCTATGGGGGGTGCAAGATACAGATAGGAAATCAAAGTACCGCTCAAGAGCAACGAAAGGGAGTGTTGCAGGTTGTCCAGAAGTACTCCCAAGCTTTTAATCAGTATTCAGTCGATTTTGGGAGAGCCAAGAACGTCCATCATTATATCCCAATGGGAACTCATCCTCCCATAAAAGAAAGACATTGGCCCTTGCCCCAAGCGTTATACCAGCCAGTGAGGGAGATGTTAACGGAAATGAAACAATCCAGTATAATCCAGGAAAGCTACAGTCCCTGGGTGGCCCCAATTGTTCTAGTACAAAAAAAGAACGGTACAGTAGTTTAAGATTTTGCGTAGACTACCGCAAGTTAAATAATGTGACTCTTAAAGACGCTTACCCGCTACCCAGAATCAAAGAGTCTTTAATGGCATTGAAAACAGCCCATTACTTTTCCACTTTAGATCTTACCAGTGGATATTGGCAGATTCCAGTAGCATCGGAACATTGAGAGAAAGCGGCATTCACCACCCCCATGGGCCTCTTTGAACGCATGCCCTTAGGGTTATGTAATGCTCCAGCAACTTTTCAAAGATTAATGGTCTGGGCCACTGACATTTTGAAATGGTTCTCTTGTACCTGGATTACATTATTATCTTTTCAAGAAACTATGAGAAACATCTAGAACATTTGGGTGAAGTATTCGAGCAGTAAGCCAAGAGTGGGCTGAAATTGAATCCGTCTAAATGTCACCTATTCCAGAGATTCACTACTGGGGACATATTGTAAGTGCTAATGGGATCAATCCAAATCTTGAAAAAGTTAAGGCTGTGAGTGATTGGCCTGTACCTAAGACTATAAAGGATGTGCAAAGTTTTCTAGGCTTTGTCAGCTATTATTGAAGATTCATTAGCCAATTCGCAAGAGTTGCCGCACCTTTACATGAACTGCTGCGGGGACAATCAAGACGTCTATGGGAACCTTAAAAAATGTTCTCATTTAAGCCTTTAGGGCTTAGGACGTCCAATCTGACAATCCATCTGGATTCTCATTGGAGCAATTTTAATGTTCTGTTGCCTCCTCTAATGGAAGCCGGGATGGAATCGATGATGCAATATCTCAGGGTGTTTAAGGGATGGTTCTTCTCTGCAAAATGCCGGGTGACCGGTTGTTCGCTTGATCCTGTAGACAGAGCCTTGCGGATGGCAGATCTGTGTGCTGCCATGCAATCCTTGAAGCGGCCTTCGGTCTTTCCTACATATGAGAGGCCACAAGGACAGATGATCTGGTATACCACGAAAGTGCTATCGCAATTTACGCAGTGTTGGATTATGATCGATTTGCCGGTATGTGGAAGTCTGAAAGAGGGGCCTGCTAGCATGAATTGACATGCCACGCATCTTGTGCAGCACCGGGGCTTAGAGTTGGGGAAAAAAGTCCTTAGCCAGTCTTTCAGATTTTTACCCCTGGAGTAGCAGGGCATGATGGAAGTGTCAGATAGTGGTAAGCTGGGATCAGAAGCAATGATTGCCCAATTTATTTTAGCGCTGAGTTGATAGCTGATTGAATTTATTCACCCATGGTAGTTAAGTGTGGGTCGTTTTTGTTGCTTCTGTTTCTTTGAACAGGGAGTCTCTTGTATAATATATAAATACATACTGTATCTATAATTTTCTCTCTCAGTGGTTCCAGTTGCTGTACAACCCAATTAGTAACACCATTGTAATTAGTAACGCAATGGTACGAAAATGGGTGTGTACCAATACAGATCCGCAAACTTACGTGCTCCCTGGTACAGTCAGTTGTCCGCACCATCAGCCACTAATGTGCCAACATACTCGTACACACGCTGCAAATTTTCCCTGAAAGCTCCATAACTACACCCTCACATCCCAATCCCATAGGCTCATCAACACACCTCAATTACATGTCCAGCCTTAGCTCATTGTATTAATTGGTAATTAATTAGTGATCATTCAATTATCACTTCCTAATGAATGTTTTCACAAACTACTTTTAGCTATGTGATGAATTAGCTTGTGATCTGTTTACTGTTACACTTGCTAATTGATGTTATAGTATTGGTTGTCAAATATGTAACATGTGAATTTTTTTAAGTGTATGGTTTTAACTGCCCTATTTTGCACAATAAACATGTAATGCCATGTGACCTATAGAAATGTTATGATGACCCTCGAATGTATTTTGAAAACCCTCTTCTGTACCATTCACAAGTAAGCTACCTACACTTACACACCCTACTGTAACTACATTATTTTGCTTAATGAGAAACACACATAAAATTAATCAAAATACAACTTATTTTTATTTGTACAGACGAATAAAGTGACATCACATTAATCATGTATGTGGCCATTAATTTAGTCCTTCAGCATTGTTGCCAGAGCAGTCACACAAATGGCGGCATCTCGAACATGTTGAGCCAGCTCCATTAACAAATTTTGCATGGCATGTCTTTCGCTGCTGTTCAGATTGTGTGCTGTAGGAATAGCAAGGAATATTCCAAATTAATTACTCGCCAACTTCACATTGTTCAAATACAGTACACATATACACACACACACACACACACACACATATACACTCATATACACACACACACACACACACACACATATACACATACACACTCACACATACGCATTTAACTCACAAGGACCCATGTGTCTTTAACATACCTCACGAGGACCCAAGTGCAGAACATACCTTATGGGGGACACAATTTATTCACCCTACAATAACTAGTCCCATAAGTCCAGGATGACTGATATTATTTGTTTATTTATCGGACCCAGACAACATATATTCAGGCCGCATTCTTTCTCATATTCTCAAAGATATTCTGTTCTTGAGATAGAATTTTACCGTCAACCAGTTTCGAGAAGCCAAAGTGTGTGGTTCTGCCTGCAGGCAGGCTTCACAATCTTTCTTGCCAGGCAACTTGCAAGAGCTGATGAACCGCATCAGATGTCTTTCGACAGCCTTAACTTCTGCCGGTGTCCATGGTTTCTTAATGTGAACCCGAACTGTGTGAAAGAGAAAAAGGCCAGTCACCCCGAAAAAATTCACCAGCAACATCAGGGATGACCTCTTCAGAGAGACAGTTTTCACCCACCTTTCAGCCTTTTCTCGTTTCACCACCGTGCTGCCCGCTTCCTTCTCCGGCTCATCCACTGACTCTTCACTCATTACCAGGATAGGTTCTGTAAAGAGAAGCCAGTAACCCCGCAAATATTCACCATCATCATCAGGGATGACCTCATCAGAGGGACAGTTTTCACCCACCTTTCCGAACCTCTACTGGTTCCACCACTGTGCTGCCCACTTTCTTCTCCTGCTCATCCGTTGATTCTTCACTCATTACCAGGATAGGTTCTGTAAAGAGAGAAGGGAAAGAGAAGCCAGTCACCCCGCAAAAAATTCACCAGCATCATCAGGGATGACCTCATCAGAGGGACAGTTTTCACCCACCTTTCTGAGCCTCTACTGGTTCCACCACCGTGCTGCCCGCTTCCTTCTCCTGCTCATCCGCTGATTCTTCACTCATTACCAGGATAGGTTCTGTAAACAGAGAAGGGAAAGAAAAGCCATTCACCTCAGCCCACTGATACAGTAGGTACACTGTTCGACCAGCCAGGACACACCTACCGTCTGGATCTATGGAGATTTCCTCAAGACTTCGTCCCTGGAATTCAGCGATTCTCCCCTGCTCGAGGGTCATGAAGAGCTTGCTCAACTTTGCCAATTGGATCGTACTTTCTGGAAGTCGGTAGTATTGCCGGTGCACCTGAATGTCGTGCCCAATGAAATCAGCCAGCGTGTCCATTTCAGTGTCGCTCAAGTTCAGGACCCTGGAAAGGGTGGCCACATGCTTCCGGAGGCAGGTGGAGGACAGTGCTTCAGAATGCTTGGCACCACACTCCCGGGCAAAGAATCGAATGCAGTCGCATCCCCTGAAGTGGGTTAAGGCCGACGGCCTGGCAAACATGTAGACATTGCTGGGGCTGACACCGCATTCTACCCGCTTCTCAAGCAGTAGCTCAATGGCTCTTTTCATGCATGGGGATAACAGGACGGGGACTTTTCTGCCTCTTTTACCAGGAATCTCGATTCGTGAGAAGTGACGGCAGAATGTCTTCTCCAGCTCCGACAGGGCCTGGGCAACATCGCCTTGCATATTTTCTTTTTGCCGTGATTCAAACACAGAGAGCCGCATCTTTGAAACCTCACCCTCCCTTCTCCGGTTGAAGAGGATCAGCTGTGTGAGCGTTACCTTGGCCAACATTGACCACTGCTTTGCGGAGCTTTGAGTGGAAAACATATCGATACACTCCCGCTGGCAGTCAGATAGGTGCAAGTTCAGCCGCTTCACATCATCAGTAAATGGCAGGAGTGGAGCATTAAATTTGTTTTCCCGTAAAGTCTTTAGGGCAGCAGTAGATACTAGTTTGCTCCACCTCGCCTCATACAGTTTCCTAAAGCTTTTAGCACTCTCCACGGTTGAAGGACAGCCGTCCATCAGGGCCTCGCACTCCATTATGGCAGATATTTTCTGCAGGCTGTGTTCCATCTTCAGGGCAAGCGATGGAACCTTATAGGTAGCAGTTTTTTTCATCGTAGCCGGCCAGGCTTCAGACGGCATGCACCAGATGCAAGAAGTTGGGTGGGAGAATGCAATCTGCTAGGCTCCGCAATGGTGAAACTTTTTTGACATGCAGCAAAAGCCGGCCTACCTCTCGGAGCTTCTGGCGGATATACCCATGCTTGCTAACATCTGACCCCAGCCTGTTGTACAGGTGCTGCCCGAAATGTATAATGCAGAGGTCGGACTTTATCACATTTGCCACTTCACCAGATTTAATTTCAGTCAATAACTTCCAGAGGCCCTGGCCAATGTCATCCGGAACAGGTGTGGTATAACTGCACGGATCCTGTACCCTGGTTTTCCTGGGCTTGGGGTGGGCTCCCCTTCTTTTTTGCCGGCATTGCTTCACATGCCGCCTCAGGTTCCTCTTGGAGAAAAGGCCCTGGCAGTATAGACAGTGGGTATAATTTTTGGGAGAAGCTGCCTGAGCAGGCTGCTTGCATGGTTTTAGCAGACCACGGCCCTCACGCAGCACAGTTATATTATGAGCATAATTCCCTCAGTTACGAATCAGGCCCAGTTGCACCAACTTTTCCCTTGAGCGCTTCGGAAGGATTAGAGCCATTGCTACTTCCCGTTCACTGCCGTGTACAGCTTCCAGATGCCTTGCCAATTTGGAGTATGGCCGCTCGCACCACAGGCAGAAATTCTTTGTGCGGTACCCTCTCGAACCATCCACTTTTCGGGTGAGGACCTGGACCGACACAGCGGGCGCAACATGGCTGCTCGGTCCATCCTGCGGTGGGGAAGACGCGGCCTCTTCTGACACTCTGCTCCCGTGAAAAGGTGTCTCATCCCCGCTGCAGTCTTCCGAACGGCTTACCTCAGAATTGTCAGGTAAGTAGTCGTCACCGCTGCTGTCTGTTTCAGCGTCTTCTCTACTGCTGCATGTTTTAGAGCAAGTCTGCATCGCATGTATCATCCTGAGCCCGGACAAGCCAGCAATGCCGTGTATGTGTAATGCCATGCACTGATTGTGTCTGATTGCTCCAGGTGTTTCATCCAGATACTGTATGCACTCAGCAGCAGCAATCAAGCTGCACCTGGAATACACAACTAGGGAAAGAGAGAAGGCCCACCTCTCCCCCTTCGACAACTGAAATTGCTCACCCACTCGAACCCGGGATTCATGCCCAGGGCTATGGAAGTGTCCCTGGGCAAGCTGAAGCGTCTTTCCCCCTGGAAAAAAAAACTTCCATAAAACCACCCCGCTTTACCCGGGGAAGCAAGCCCGGGGGGGGATGTCATCCCGGGGTCCGGGGACATGCGCCCCCCACTGGCCACCCGGAGAAATGCAGTCAAGCAGTGAAAAAAGCACTTTGAAAATGCTTTGACGTTTCTCCCCCACCCGACCTGCGGGATGATGCCCGGGCCTGTGTAAGTGTCCACAGTCAAGCTGAAGCGTCTTCCCCCCTGGAAAAAAAAAAAAAAACTTCCATAAAAACCACCCTGCTCTACCCGGGGAAGCAAGACTGGGCCCGGGGATGTCATACCGGGGTCCGGGACATGCGCCCACCGCTGGTCACCCGGAGAAATGCAGTCAAACAGTGAAAAAAGCACTTTGAAAATGCATTGAAATTTCTCACCCACTCGAGCCCGGGAGTCATGCCCAGGGCTGTGGAAGTGTCCCTGGGCACTTTGATTCCTCTTCCCCCCCTGAAATAAAAACTTCCAGATTTCCACCCCACGCTGCCCGGGGAAGGTAGCCTGGGCCCGGGGGAGGTCACCCTGGGCCGGATCCCCCTGCTGGTCACCCGGAGAAATGCAGTCAAACGGTGAAAAAAAGCACTTTGAAAATGCATTGACATTTCTCACCCACTCGAGCCCGGGAGTCATGCCCAGGGCTGTGGAAGTGTCCCTGGGCACTTTGATGCGTCTTCCCCCCTGAAAAAAAACCTTCCAGATTTCCAACCCACGCTGCCCGGGGAAGGTAGCCTGGGCACGGGGGAGGTCACCCTGTGCGGATCCCCCTGCTGGTCACCCAGAGAAATGCAGTCAAACAGTGAAAAAAGTACTTTGAAAATGCATTGAAATTTCTCACCCTCTCGAGCCTGGGAGTCATGCCCAGGGCTGTGCAAATGTCCCTGGGCACTTTGATGCGTATTCCCCCCTGAAAAAAAACTTCCAGATTTCCACCCCACGCTGCCCGGGGAAGGTAGCCTGGGCCCGGGGGATGTCATCCTGGGGTCCGGGGACACCCGGAGAAATGCAGTCAAAAAAGCACTTTGAAAATGCTGTGACACTTCTCCCCCACCCGACCTGCGGGATGATGCCCGATCCTGTGGAAGTGTCCCCGGGCAGGCTTGACCACCTCGCCCCGCTGAAAAAAAAAAGTTTGAAAAAAACTCCCAAATCCAAATAACACCCCCACTCCACAAATAACACACACACAGAAGAGCCGAGGCCTGCGGGCCAAGTGGTTTCTGCGGACAGAAAAAAATGTGCTTGGGTGTTGTGCCCATACCCCGCAATCACTCTATGGGGTTTGCCTAGTGGGGACCGGTCCCCACCATGTCGGAGGTCCCGCTAATGTCGGTGAACAATTCGATGTAGGTCCCCACTATGATAGCAATGTACCAACGCATATATATACACACACACATACAGTATACACATACACACACATATACACACTCATATACACATACACACTCATATACACACACACATATACACTCACACACACATACATATTCATCATATTTCACTTACGGCCTGCATTTTCAGAACTCCTTATTTGTGTGTTCCCACATTTTGAGTTCCGGCTGCAGAAGTTACTTGGCTAGGTGATAGTGACCATTGTGAGGAGTGGCCTGGTGATGGGGTGTATGATACAAGGGCTTGGTATTGGGTGGGTGACGAGGTTTCATGTCTTGAAGGTGGTGTGCCACTTTCTCCTGGTTGCTCTTCAAGTTCCGCCTCGGCAAGCCTGCGGTGTTCTCTCTGGCGCACAGAATCTGTTTTTTTTTTTTTTATTATTGGGAAGTAAAAAAAAGCACATTAGACATCTTATACTAGTGCTTTATTCAAGAAAATCCACTCAACTCCTCAAAACATACACACACACACACACACTCGCGCTCTAACTGCAGGATGGTCCTCCGCGTGCCAGTTTTATGGCGTATCTTGTGGCGCACCTCCGCATATGCCCTCCTTTTGCGTTCATTGGGAACATATGGTCCCGCCATGCCTACCTTCCAGTCCATTATTTTTACCATGAGCTTCAGCTCTACCTTACTGAATGGTGGGGCTTTCATATTGGCAATGGCGCACTTAACAAAATATCTGCCTATACTTCTAGTACAGTACGCTGTGATTGGTTGGATTTTGGTGTGTTTGGTATTAACTTTATTAAACATTAGCAAATAACATTTCTGTCCTGCTGCTAAAGGCAGCAGGACCTGCGCATGCGCATTACAACATATATTTTCATTATTTTATGACGCCATAATATCAATCTATTTATTCAAGGGCTTAACATATTTTCCTCATTCAAATATATATCCTATGAAAAAAATACATATATATATATATATATATATATATCTATATATATATAGATATATATATATATCTATATATATAGAGAGAGAGAGAGATATGTAAACACATACAGTATCTGTATCAATGATTATACACATGCTATGCATGTGTATATTTTCCATGTGCTTAGCTTTACAGTGTACACATGATTCACTAGTGCAATACATGTACATACTTTATGCATGACATATGAATGTATGCAAAAAGCCGGACATTATTGGCGACATGTTGCAAATGCATTTGCCGCACAAGTAACGCTATTTTGTGAATATATGAATGCTTGACCGTTTTCACTCTACATAACACAATGTAAGGCACAAATAAATATGGATTGGGCTCTGGATAGTACAGCATAATGTCAACTATAAACTGTGCTCATTTATTCTGTACACCATAAAAAACTTTTACATTACAAAAAACACCACTTAAACTCTAAAACAGTAAAATGTTACCAAAAGGCTAGTCTGATATACCGCACATTTATATTGCAAAGAATGTGTGAAGGCTACAAGGTGCAAACTGTTTGATATTGATATGTAGTAATATCCAAACAATGCTATTATAATGAATTGGTACTTGTGTATTATCACGGCGCCCCTGATGTTGGTCGTGCAATGTTTTAATCGCATCGCATGCCATGCACTCGATGGCATGCGATGCGATTTTTACTCACTATGCGATGAAAGTTTGTATAAGCACCCTAAAGGTCAAGGTCGACATGGGCCAAGGTCGACATGGGTTTAGGTCGACAGTCATTAGGTCGACATGAGTTTTTCAGTTTTTTACCCGAAAGTCGACACAGTCGACATGGACACAGTTGGAGTTGAACCGCAGACCCTCGCATCGCTCGCTCGCAATGCTTCGGGCACAAAACACAGATCTTCCATGAATAATGACCACCTTGCAGATCAGCATCGTATTGCAGAACTTTCAATTAGACCGGTGGCAACAGGTGTGTGAGAGGGCATGAAGGAGGGGGTCGTGCTGGGGAGGGGACGGAGGAGGCTTACCTCCGTCTCCCTCTGGTTGGCTCCCTTTCAGTGTGGCGTTGGCGGGGTCCCGGCCGGGAGGAACTTGAGTCCGGGAGGATTCAAGTTCCTCCAATCGGCGTCCGGCCTTTTGAATGGCGCGCCTCTCGTGAGCCAATCAGCGATCGCGGTGGGGTGGCCAATCAGAAGCGGACGCGGCTAGCCAATCAGGGTTCGCCACATCATAGATCGGCCCCCTCCCAGCATCTTATATTAGACGTTGTGGAGCACAGTCTGTCGGTGGAGAGGGAGCAGTGAAGATCTCCTTAAGGAAGAAGGCGGCAGAGAAGGCGGCGGAGCCAGAAGCAGCAGAAGGCACAGAAACAGCGGCAGGGGCTACCGAAGTGCCCGAAGCTGAGGACCGGAGAGTGCTGTAGTAGTTTGGAGGCAGAAGAGCTAACGAAGCTCCCCGCTACAGCCTCTCCTGCCGGACCTGGGAAGTGGCCCTGGACGGCCACCACTTATCTTTAATCCCCCTAGACCACCAGGCATTCGGGGGTTAGGCCCGTGGGTGTGTTCAGGCCCTCCCAGCCTGTGCCCACCTCCTCCTGCCTGGCCCCATTGATTCAGGCTTCCTGCCTGGCCCCATTGATTCAGGCCTCCTGCCTGTGCCTACCATATTCAGGTCTCCTGCCTGTGCCTACCATATTCAGGCCTCCAGCCTGTGCCTACATAATCAGGCCTCCTGCCTTACAGTAATGACACCAGGCCTGATCCCCATTGCAGCCATTTTAGGTCTGTTGGCCATTTTGGGATTTCCATTCACTTATAAGGGAGGAGTGACATACAGTACCCTCCTGAAAGAGCCTGGGTCCTAGGAATGGCAACTCTTCCGGGGCCCAGGTTGGAGTAAGGGGAGGAGCAATTGCAGTTTCTTCTGTATGTCCATAGAGGGAAAGGGGGGGATTTTGTGAGTCCCATATTTACAGGTCCTGAAACTGGGATAGACGGCTGTCTACCCAGGCACCTGTGACTGTCCCAAGGGTGCCCTGTACCCGGCCTGTCGCACTTTGCATCCCGAGGGTTCAATACCATTCCCACATACACACACATCCTTGTGTAATTTGATAACGTTCTTGTCATTGATTGATTGTTTCTTTGCATGCCTTGTTACTAGTTACAGTACCGTAAGTACCGCTTGTTATTGTAAGATCAGCCTAGTTTGTTATTGTGTTATAGCAGGGACAGGTTAGTCCTAGTTACGCTAGTGTAGGTTTGTAGAGAGGCTGTTGTTTTGTTCTTGTTCCCCAGGTACAGGGATACTCTAGCAAGGTGACAAGGATTGCTTAAGTAAGTTCGATCACTTTGTGTGTGTCTCGTCCCTGAGCGCCGGTCAGTGGCTCTCCCGTGAGAGAGCCACACATATCACCTACGTGCGCAAGTGCAAATAGGTGAAGTTAGGGTGGCTGAGGCCTCGTGGCGATGATGACTTTCGCCTAACCGGCAAAGCTCGCAGCCACCCGTGGGTGCTCACAGCAACCCCTGTTCCACGGCGAGGCCTGATTGAGGTTTACAGACATCTTTTCTTTCTAGTTACATCCCGGGTCTCATCGGGCCCCTGGAGGAGGTCCTTTCCGTGACAGACAGCGCTCGGGTGTCAAGAGGCTCACCTGAAACGTAAGTGAATTCACGGCGGTTTAACAGGTGAAAAAAATCACCCCTCTAGCCATGCCGTCTCCATTTGCAAACATGTGTGATACAAAATGAGTAATTCAGAAGCTCTCAGTGACTACAAGCATGGTTCTTTGATAGGATGCCACATTTGGATGGTACTGTGATATGATGCCACCTTTACGAGATACTGCGATAGGATGCCACCTTAAATATGAGATAGTTCGTGAAATTTGAATCCCTGCTGCGTATTCCACAGTCAGTAACATCCCATCTTGAATAGAACTCCCATCTTAGTAAATTTACCCCATGGTAAAGGGTTTACACCCAGCGTGCGGGTTTTCCTGCATACCAATATGCAGGAAAAACACTGATAACGGGATTTTACAATATATTTCCATAAGTACATCACGCCCATTGTCCAAGAACTGCCTAATGGGGCATACACACAGGGATATTTCAGCAAGAAATGTGTTTAAAGCCCCGTACACACGGGGGGATATATCGCCGAGTGATATAACGCTCGCGATGAGCGATATATCGCTCAGTGTCCCATTTGCATCAGCGACCAAAATTGCCGGGTGCACGCTCCCGTTTTCTGCCCCATTGTAGCTTGCTCCTGTGACCAGCTAATTACCTCTGCGGCTCCCCCAGCAGAGGTTCCTTTTCATCAGCGACCATCTCTGGTCGCTGATGAAAAGGAGACACTGAGCAATATATTGCTCAGTAATATATTGCAAGCAATATATTGCTAGCAATATATCTCCCCCCCCCCCCCCCCCCCCCCGTGTGTACGCACCTTTAGAAGCGCTTTCTGGTTGAGGAACATACAATTGAGCAGGCACTTTCAAAATCAGATAAATATGGAATTGCAGTAAAGAGAAGAACCATTTTCAGGAAGAAGTTGCCAGGGGAACAAGCAAGTGATGCTGGTCTCTCTCTTCAAGAAGAAAATAAGAGGGCGATGCTTGAGTGCATTGATTGCTTTCTTACTGAACTTCAGATCAGATCAAGACCTATCCAGGAAATAGCATCCATGTTTAAAGCTGTTCAAGCAAAGAGTCTCATATCTGCCACTGATGAACAGTTAAAGGTGTCCGTTCCAAAATTGACCACTTTCTATGACGAGTTATCTAAAAGTGCATTTTTTTTTATAGAAATACCATGGCTGAGAAAGCACCGAAAGCAGCAAAGATTGATCTATAAAAAGCCAAAGATTGGGCAATATTAGATGTTTTTAAATTCATAGCTGAATGGGACTTTGTAGAATCTCTACCAAACCTTTCACTAAAGGTGCCCATACACTGAGGCGATTTGGTCCGAATTCGGCTGATTGCGACCAATCGGCCCGGTAAATTGGACCAAATCGCCTCTCCCTGACATGCAGTCGGGTCCGATGCGCGGTCCCGGGTGCATCTGACCCGACCAGGAAGGTTCCGGCGGCTTGCAGGGTATCAGGTGTCCGAACACTGCTGCGAGACGTCGCAGGCAGTGTATGGGCACCTTTAGTCTGAAATTATTTCTGACAATCTGTGTGTCTCTGGCTTCATGTGAAAGGAGCTTCTCAAAGCTGAAATTTATAAAGAACTATTTGACATCTACCATGGGACAGTCAAGACTTAACGATCCTGCAATACTATCAATTGAAAGTGAGTTGGCGAAAGACATTGGCTTTGATGAAGTGATTCACAAGTTTGCAGCTTTGAAGGCCAAAAAGTCAATCCTATTAGGTGCGGATGATTCGCAGTCGGGAATCATCACGGCACCGGGCGCACTTTACGGCAGACTAAATTTGCATAAAAGTGCTCACACCTCCATAGGGTTGCGAGCAATTTTAAGTGAATTAGGCCCAGCAAAGAGTACGAGATTGGCTTAATTGAGTGCCGTTTCCAACGTTTAAACGGCACCTGAATGGCACCTCGCACTCTTCGGCGCTAATAGGATTGACCCCCAGGAAAGGAAAGTTGTAATCATTTTGTTAAGAATCGCTAAAATGCTTCTGTATTTGTTACTGTTTATGTTTTTTTATGTTATTATTAACAAATTATTAAAGGTATGCAAAAGAATATGTGTGATACACTTTGCTGTTTATAATCATTTCAATATGGTTAAGCACGTTAATTATGAGAGTTTCTTTTAAGGTCTTCATCGCCATATCATATTCAGAATCAGGAAACTGTAGAATTTAATGTACATAGCTGTTGTGTACTGTAAATGTTATCACATAGAGGGTATGGATATAATATTGTAATTTTACGATATAATGATCATTTTGTTTACTGTTTATAGCAGTACTTTTCCCATTACATAACTTGATCTACAGAAAATAAAATTAGTACAAAAACATTACTAAGGTTCTATGTGGTGTGAAACAGGGTAGGTTGGCGTGGATGGGGGTTGTGGTGACACCATGAGTAAAGGTGCCCACACACTAGAAAGATCTGCGATCATAAGATGTGTGCATAAATTAGCCTTCAAATCTTTTGTCCGATCTGGACAAAAGATTTCAGGCAAGCGCACATCTTTACCAAAGATTTTTCTTAAGATCCCGTGTGCGTTCCTATGGATCATTTGTTAAATCTTCTGATCTTTTGTGCAGCACGTAAGATCAGAAGATTTAGCAAAAGATCCACGGGAGCGAGCATCGGCCGATTTTCGACCGATTATCGGTAAATATCAGCCGATATATCGGCCGATTTATCGAAAATCGGCCAATCGGCCCAAAAATCGTTCTAGTGTGTGGGCACCTTTACTGCCCCAGGTGACACCAACCCTAGTGATGCCTCTGGCTCCACATAGACCTTTTTTCTGGAACTTAGCTCCACAAAATGTGTTTAGCCTCTGTCACAACTTGGACCTCATTAGCCAAAGGTGGTGCAGTACAAAATCATGTCCCAGATTTGTGGAAATGGCTGTGTTTGGGGAGCAGCGGCTAATGAGTTGTACAGGTATTAACGGCTTTCTTGAAGGTCACACAGCCAATTCCACTACAAGAAAAACAAAATAGTTTTACACCTGCTCTGAGCTGGACTTAAAACGGGATACATTTTACACATTGAAATTGCACTTCGGTGAGAAAAATACAATTTGAAATACAATAGATATACCTCAATAAAAAGTATACTAACATTTGCTCAGTCTCGTAATTCACTTACATTTCATTGTAATTGCAGAACACACAATATTCTAGCTGCCATTAAGCAGACACTAAAGGTGCCCACACACTAGAAAGATCTGTGATCTTAAGATTTATCTTAAGATTTCCCTTGAACTCCCCATCTGCCCAACACAAAAGATTTTGTTCAAAAGAGTACATTTTGACAAAAGATTTATCTTAAGATTTCAGAAAAATTATAATGGGCTGGGCTATGTAGAAGGTAATGGGCTGGGCTATGTAGAAGGTATTGACAGCTCAGTGCACATTCTGCTCTGTCACAATGAACCTGCTTTGTATGATGTCCAAGAATGTCCATTTCTGGAGCTCTCAGTAACTATTTTGTGGACTCCATAATTAGCCCCAAGAGTGAGGAGTCTCCGGCACCCAAATTCTCTGGACAGTACCCCAGCCCACGGCCGGCAGCACACCCAGAGACTCTGGACTTCCCCTTGTGTAGTTTCCAGCCCAAACCTCCCGTGTTCAGTGCGACCTGGACCCTCCTGAACCATCACAGCTCATCCCCTCTGCCTCCTGTCTACCACCCTTACATCCAGCAGGGTGCTCCCACTTCAGAGACCAGGTACTTACAGGGCTGGCTGGAGCCACTGCCCAGGGCAGAGACTGGACCGGGACAGGGAGCTGTAAAGGCTGAGCCGCTGCTGGGTCACCCTGGGGATCTGCAGAAATTGGGAGCCCAAGAGTACAGTCTAGAGTCGCCGCTTCTCCTTCTGTGTCCCTGCCGGCTTTGGCACGTGTCCGTCTGTCAGCTGCCGGGGGAACACAGCTTCCGGCTTTACATGCCGCGTCAAAGCCACGCCCCCAACACATGACCAGAAATTGGTCAGAATATTTGCATATCTTCACTGCAGCAGGGAAGATGAACCGACGCTGCAGAAGACACACGGGGACGCGCATCGGATGGTAAATATAAAAAATACTTAACAATGTTCACACAAAAATCGAACGATTAATCGTCCAAACGATCAAAAACAATGAAATCGTGTGTGAAAAGTGTGTGGGCACCTGGGAGACATTTACTAAGATGGGAGTTCTATTTCAGATGGAATGTTGCTATGGGCAACCAATCAGATACCAACTATTATCTTCTAGAAGGTGCAAAAGAAATAAGAAGTAGATTCTGATTGTTGCCCATAGCAACATCCCATGTGAAGCAGAACTCACATCTTAGTAAATTCCCCCTAAGTAGTTGCTGACATTTGAAACCTGAAAAACTCCCCCTGTTAAAATAGTGTGGTTAAATATAGTGTGTTACACTTGTACTGACCTATCTTATGCCGAATTTATACTACAACGTTTTTCCTTCTGTACTGAATAATGGGCCTGCAGAGCTTTCATGTCCTGATGGAGCTCATTTTACGCTGCTATTTGCCAACTGGCAGATACTGACAAAATATTACCATTACACTTGGCATGTGTTTATCTGGTCTTCCTTTAGGTGCCAATCTAGTGAAAACTAATCTAGGCTGAGTGAATGTTAATCTGCAGACATAGTAATCTCTTTGTATAAACCTCACACAAGAAATCGAGTAGAAAGGGTTAATATGCCTGATTTTCTGACCTCAAGGCTGGTGTCTCAATGATAATGGAAGATACAGGAAATGCACGCCTTATTAAACAATCAGGTAAGGTTTTACTTAAGCTGTCAAGCAGAACTAAAGTACATAGACATCTAAAAGGTTTTAGAAGAACCTCTTGCATGCAGCAATACCTGTGAAACTGTACATGTGCATAACAAATAATATCAGCATGTCCAGTAACACAAAGAACAAGAACATAATTATAACATTATGAAGGACAGGTTGGTAAATGAAAAATAAATTAGTGGATCTACCTGGCGTGGTCTTGTTTCATACCAGCTAATGGTTTGAAAACAGCTGCTGAATGACCTCCTGACAGTCAGGATTCAATATATTTTTATTTTTAGTTCAGTAGAAGCAACTATTGTGATTACAAAATAGGTGTGAGTCCTGGGTATGTCAGCATGTTGAAATGTAAAAGAAAGTGTGTACTTGAACAATGGCGCTGAGAAGAGGGGGGCAAGTACTTTATACACGGACCTGGACCTGTTGGAGGGTCCAGGGTTCCGCTGCCCTGCCCCTTCCCTGTCAGTGAAGGGAGAGACAGGATGGACTGCTGCTGGCAGCTGCAGTAGCCACTCTCCCTAGCTCAGCACATGCTGCTGTGTGCTGGACTGAGAAGAGAGGCAGTTGCAGTACTTTCTCTCTCTCTCCCTGCATTAGGGAGGGATTTCACTCACCGCTGCACTGCTGATAGAAGAAAGCGGCACCCCCTATTTGTGCAGTGCATGCAAATATATTTATATATTTTATAAAAGATGTTATGGCCACACTCCTTTACCAGGGCCTGGCAGAGCTGTTGGTACCCCTGTACCTGATTAACAAAGATCTCTGAAGTTAAGAGGAGAGAAGCTACACTTGAAAGTAATTAAAGCAGATAAGTGATGCCAACAATGCCCCATACCCTTCGGCGCTGTATATGCACCAGCCTAGCTACAGCCAAGCTAATATGATACACTCCACAGAGCTTATCAGGAGAGGTATGCATGGTCATAGTAACAGTGCTGGGTACCCAAGGAGAAATAAAGTTATCATTCCATGTATACACACTGTAGGTATTGGTTCCTATCAAAACCCATGTCCCTGGGTGTGTATTTTTTAAAACATTGAGGCAATCCTTAATTTCTTATTGCTGCTATAATCAGCTATAAAAAAAATTATAACTTATTTTTCTAAACCCCAATAATGAATATATATATTGCCCTCTGTTTGAAATGTCCAAATTAGCTTCTTCTGAGTCTATGGATACAAAATGTAACACTCGTGAAGCTGCATAGCTCTAAAGTTGGATTGAAAATCTCTCAAGCTAAAGGTGCGTACACATGGATAGATTTGGAAACGATATGGACGTTCCCGACTGATTGAAATGACCAATCGCTCAAATCGTTCCGTGTGTATGAAATAGACGATGATGCGCATACCCGCCGGTCATTGGTAGAGGTCGATGATCTTTCTTGCATGCAGAAAGATCATAGACCAATTGTTATGGATGTGTACCAATAGTTTGCATATCGTTTTCATAGGGAATGATTTTGATTGGCTGACGATTGGCTAACCACTCCCCTCCACCATTTCCTCATTCTGTCCCAGGCTGCATGGAGAGGAAAGCAGGAAACAGTGATCCTGTTTACAAAAGCAGCATGTAAGTACATTTTGCTTCTATTGCTGCTGTCCACCAATGTATACAACCTTGCAGCAGACACGGCATCAGTGTCTCCCATATGTCTGCAAATGTCTCCCATATGCCAGCGCCCTGAAAGCCTTGCAGCAGACATCTTTACAATAATTCAAAGTAATACTTTGGAAAAAAAAAAACAATAAATATAATTTAGTTTTATTACAACAATTTTTTTTATTAAAAACACATAAACATTAATTTTATGAACTCTTAACTTGCATAAACATGAACCATAATAATAACTTTTGTATTTACAGAGATATGACCAGCGACAGGGAGTGCGAGTTCCTCGCGGGATTTTTTAACATTTACAACAAACAAAAAAGGACCTAGCCATACAGCAGCTTGTGAGGTACAGCCTGCAATATCACCAGGAATCATGCCCAATTTGGATCCGGAGGAAGATCCAGAATGTACGAACGGTTTTCCTGAAGGAGCACAAAAAAAAGGACGTGTACCAGACAACTTTATGTTATTACGACCTGCAGAAATTCGTCCTGGAACAGCCATCGCGATCGCTGTGCCAGTGATCAGAGGACATTGAGGATCTTGGTGATACTTCTTCAAGTGATTTGGTAAGAACATACAACACAATGTCAACTCAATGTCCCCAATTGTCCACATAGCCTTATCTCAGACACTCCTCCTGCACACGGCACTGCACCATTAAAATATGCCAGCTATTGCTCTGCTTTTGCATGCGCACTCCCTGTATCATGGAGTGCAGGTGCTACCAGAGACGCAATATCTATTACCTCCTGTGGATGATTTGGGTGTTCTGACATACCTGTGCATAATGTACTTTGCTGTGTTGTAATATCTGTTTATAGGTGTATGTAAATAATAATAGTTTAACACCAATTTTTTATGAATATTGTGTGTATGTCCATTGCAGTGTCTACCAATGTCAGGTTATGTCATGTTTTTCCATGAAAATACTTTTATGTAGCAAAGGAGGGACAGTGAATTACCTATGCTGCAGGACACCCCTTCAGTTATCAGAAATGTAATAGCCCACCGAGTAAACAATATGACAGTATTAAATGGAATGTACTATTTGTTCTACCATTCGGGGGAGAAACTTGGGACAGACTTATTGTACTTATTGTAACCCAATTAAGGAGTAAATAAAGTTGGGGTGTGCGAGAACGAGAGGGTTAGTACCGCTCAAACAGAGTTTATAAAAGGAGGAGCGGGAGAATCTTCTGGAAGAATTGAGAAGTGCAGCGTAGAGTAAACAGGGAGAATGTGTTAATGGCCGGCGGTGTTGCGATGTAAGGAATAAAGCTTACCGATCCTTGTTGCGAGGGGGACATAGTGTCTGATCCAGCGAGGGCAACCCGGCTGTAAGAGTGTAGTGGAGAAGGAAGGAGCATCATCCTATGTTAACTATTCAGTGGGCAGTCCCCAGCGGTGACGCGAAGGGGACATCGGCTAGCTGACAGGCCCGAGTGCTACAACAAAGAAAGGTGTGGTGAGACCAGCCTCCAATTGTTCCGCCCAGGAGACCCATACATAGTAATAGGGGGAGCGGCCATTCAAATCCTGACAGGGAGCTGCATATTACAGGATGACCAATTGTAACTATAGAGAGGAAAAGATTCCTTTATCGGGCAGCTGCTAAAGATACATAGCAGACAGGAGAAGATATATAACTATATTAACTGAACACCGTACATCAGTATATACTGAGAAACAGAGACCTTTCCATTGAAAATACTGAGGTTGTAGGGACTGCACAAACATCAGTTTACCCGTAAATTGCAAGTCTCAGCGTATACAAACTATATAAACAACATAATTGGTTTGTCTTTTTGATTGAAGGTTTACACACTTCTCCCTGAATAAATCGAGGACAGGTCATTTAAGGATGGTCCACATTGTTCACCTCCAAAAGAGGAAATAATTATTTACCAGTATTCAGGATAACACGGTTTTCCATATTGGTTTACACACAGAGACTGTTATCCGCATTATCCTGGGAAAAGCTCACATCATTTTCTTAATAGCCTGTGATAGACTGTTACAGATTGTTTATACATTTTGCAGCCACAGATAGGATATTATAATAATATATGAGACTGGATACAGGTGTAGCCTGTTTTATCGATACCAACCTACTCAGGAGAGTGCAGTCTTGAGGGAGAAGAGCCCATCTGTTGACATTGGAACCGTTGATAGGATTCCTATGATTATTCTTCACCATATCCTTTGTGTGGAGTACAAATACTTTATAATAACAATTTTTCGCCAACTCATTCGTGGGGATCACAAATAATTTATTAAGACCACATTTATTCCTTTTTCACTTAGTTCATCAGCACAGTTACCTTACAGCACTCAGGTAAGAACTGTTGCAGGACAGGAACAGCAAATAGTTGTTCAGATGAAACCTAAAAACGAAACATCATTTATCAGCGCTTATACCTGGACTAGTTATACTAGGTCATTTTGTACACAAGGTAAATAAATATTATTGCGCAATAATAACTCGTAAAGCAACTATTATGTGAAATGTATACTAACATGTAATGCACTGTTTGAAGTATTATCTAAAGTTAAAGCCATTGCAAATGTGTTAATGGTTCCAGCCATTTATGGTAAGGTTGTATAACCATTGAGGTATAGGAGTCCTTACAGTTATAGTCAGGGCTATTTTTCAGTAGGCTCCAGCAGTAACTGAGGCCTTTATTCTAGTTCACTCTTTCTGACAAAATATTTCTTAGATGGACAAAACCATGTGCACTGCAGGTGAGGCAGGTGTAAAACCCCACCCAAATCTAATTATCTCTGCACAAGTAACACCTGCCTCACCTGCAGTGCACATGGTTTTGTCCATCTAAGAAATATTTTGTCAGAAAGAGTGAACTAGAATAAGGGCCTCAGTTCCTGCTGGAGCCTACTGAAAAATAGCCCTGGTTATAGTGACTATCCCTACCCTTAAATCGAATGTTCCAGTGAAAGAAATTGTGGTGATAGATTTATGAAATTTAATATGTATCTTATATGAAAGAGTTGTTAATAAATGATTGTAGTATATTAAAGCATTGAATATTATTAGGGTGATTCCACAAGCTCACCCAGAGATATCGATCTACATAAATATCTACATTGTATTCACTACATTTCGATCTTGGGGTGGGGGCACTGACATACCAAAGCTTTCTTTCCTATTGCCTAAGACAGTGTTACATTTTGGAGGCACTGCTGAGATCCAACCATCAAATGGAAAGTCTAAGTAACCAGGATATACAGGAGTGGAGTAGGACAAATGGGTTATCTATGGACTGTAGTTTTGGGATCGAAGGCAATTTTGACAGCAGGTCAGATGATGAGATTATGGAGGAATTAGATAAATTATATGAAATACGGCGACCCAAATTAATCGATAAGAAGACGAGAGTTGGGGAAGAAGTGTGTGCAATATTGATCACTAAATTGAACAAATTAGATTCTACTTTGATACCTGCCCAGATTATAACTTCTAATAATAATACTAATAATTCTAACTAATACCCCGTTCTCACTGCCGCAAAAACCCGGGTATTTGCCAGGGCAAGCAGTAATTTTCCATGTCCTGTCTCAGTGTGAAAGGTCCTTTGTGAAATTCCCGGGTGTTATGCCCTGGGAAATAGACACAGATTTTTTGCAGGGTTTTTCCTGGGTAATACACGGGTGTATGGCAGTGTGAACAGCACAGACCCGGGTTTTTCCTCACAAAATGCAAAAAAGCAAGCTCATTGGGGGATGTAATCATGTGATATGTGACAGCCAGCCAATAAAAGCTGGTTTTTAAACAGCAAATCACAGCAATTTGTACAAATTACCCAACACCCAATCAAATTCCACACACTTGTTGGAAGGCAGACCATGGAAAGCAGTGTGAAGGGGCAGACACGGGAAATTCCTGTGTCTGAGGTGCAGTATGAAGCGGTCTGTTGAGCTTAGAAGCTCTGTGCCCTGCCAAAAATCCGGCAAGAAAAACCTGGGATTTTGCAGGGGCGGCAATGAGAACATGGTATAATATGGCCAACAGTTCCCCAGGAAGAGCAGAGAGAGATCCTCGTAGAAAGTTATGGAACCCATACTGGTGATGGAGTAAGAAGCAGTGAATTAAACAATAGTCCCGATACTAATCGTGAACAAGCACAAGACTCTTCTGTAGATACGGCAATGAATCGGGTGGTCAGTCAGTTCGAGAGGTGGCATTATGGAGGATACAGAAGGTTACGCATCTTCTCTGGATTACTCCCAGAACCCACTGGGGAAGAAAGTTACGAGATCTGGAAGGAAGCCACCACCCAAAATTCAGAAGAATGGAGATGCCCGGACCATGTGAAAAAGCAACAAATTGTCGAAAGTCTTAGAGGTCCTGCAATGGGCAATATTCAGGCTACCCGGAGAAGTAACAGTAATGCCACTCTTCAAGATTATTCTGATGCGTTGGACTACTCCTTTGGCACATTAGAGGATGTAGGGGACATACTATCAAGATTAAACCATACGTATCAAGAACCCAATGAAACTCTTACGAACTATATTTATCGTATTAATAAAATCTTGTACAGGTTGTTGGATAAAGGAGGAATTCAAGGGACTGAGATCGATGAAAAACAATTGAAGTATGTATTGCAGGGAGCATTGACTTCAAATCCAAAAGTCCAGCGGCTGACGTGTAGTATGTCTAAAGTTACTGCTCCGACCCTCAGTGAATTAATAAAAGAAGTGAAATTGGAGGAAGTGCAGATTGAAAACCGAGAGAAAAGCCTAAAAAGAGTCAAGGTAGTAATTTCTACTCCGGAGGTACCCCTGTTATTGGATCGATTGTGTAAGCTTATGGAGAGTCAGAATAAAAAATTAGACCAACTCCTCACTTTCAATTGCTACCGATGTGGTCAGTTGGGGCACCGTAGCTTTGAATGTACCCAAAGAGGTGGATATAATAGAAGGTCGAATAGTACAGAGTCCAGAACATCACATCGTCGTTGAACCCCGCACCGACTCTCAATTATTTGATGTAAAGTCGATGGGGAACACTATGAGGTATAATTCACTGCAGGGTGGTATTGTAGGAGAAGCCCCCATGGTCCCAGCTTTAATTAATGGACATTATTGTAAAGTGTTGTTGGACAGTGGGTCGCAAGTCTCAATAATCTTCGAAAGCTGGTATCACCAACATTTGGCTAATGAACCGATAAATCCAAATGATGGTCTCGTAATTTGGGGATTGAGCCAACAAAAATACCCCTATTTGGGATATGTGACCACACAGATTCAATTCATGGACAATACTTCTGAACATCAACCCCCATTACCTTTTCTAGCATTAGTATGTCCTAATCCACCCTCTGGACAAGAAACAGTTTCGGTGATTGTGGGTACTAATTCTCACATGTTCAAGACCTTGTCCAAATGGTGTCAGCAACAAGACAAGCTGAATCCACCCATAACAGATAAAGATGCCAGTTCACTTAACTCTGTTGTTTACCCTGAACACCTCCAGCCGTCTGGAGGTAAAGGGGTTGTATTCAGGGAAAGGATAGTTGAATGCTTTAAGGGAAGCGATATTTCAGATACTAAAAAAGAATAACTTATTCAGAAAATGAAAGTACTTGAGTCTGTGTTTTCTTTTGGTGTTTGGGATCTAGGGACCGCTACTGGAGTAGAACACAGGATCAGACTAAAAGATTATACTCCATTTCGAGAAAGGTCTAGAAGATTGGCACTGGCTGACTTTGAAGATGTTCATCTCCATCTGAAGTACTTGCTCGAAACACATGTTATTACTGAGTCTCAAAGTTTGTATGCCTCACCCATTGTAGTGGCCAGAAAGAAAAATGGGGATATCAGGCTGTGTATAGATTACAAGACTCTTAATAACCGCACCATCGAAGATCAGTATACTGTACCCAAAATAGAGGAGGCCCTTGATTGTCTCCAAGGGAGTCAATGGTTTTCAGTACTTGATTTAAGATCTGGGTACTATCAGTTCCCTATGCATCCTGATGACCGCCAAAACCGCTTTCATTTGTCCTATTGGGTTCTTCGAGTTCCTGAAGATGCCACAAGGAATCAAAGGTGCCCGCGCTACGTTCCAGCGGACAATGGAGAAGGTGATTGGAGATATGTGTTATCAGGAGGTATTAGTTTACCTTGATGATGTCATAGTTTTCTGGAAAACATTGGAAGAGCATAACTATCGGTTTATGAAAGTAATAGAGCATCTACATCAGAGGGGATTGAAGTTGTCCATTGACAAGTGCCGGTTATGTCAAACAACAGTCAAGTATTTGGTTCACGTAGTGAGCAGAGTACTTGTTTATAGGTGTATGTATATAATAATAGTTTAACACCAATTTTTTATGAATATTGCAGTGTCTACCAATGTCATGTTATGTCATGTTTTCCATGATAATACTTTTATGTAGCATAAGAGGGACAGTGACTGACTATGCTGCAGGACACCCCTTCAGTTATCAGAAATGTAATAGCCCACCGAGTATACAATATGACAGTATTAAATGGAATGTACTATTTGTTCTGCCATTCGGGGGAGAGACTTGGGATGGACTTATTGTAACCCAATTAAGGAGTAAATAAAGTTGGGGTGCGCGAGAACAGGGGGTTAGTACCGCTCAAACAGAGTTTATAAAAGGAGGAGCAGGAGAATCTTCTGGAAGAATTTAGAAGTGCAGTGTAGAGTAAACAGGGAGAATGTGTTAATGGCCAGCGTTGCTGCGCTGTGAGGAATAAAGCTTACCGATCCTTGTTGTGAGGGGGACATAGCGTCTGATCCGGCGAGGGCAACCCGGTTGTAAGAGTGTAGTGAAGAAGGAAGGAGCGTCATCCTATGTTAACTATTCAGCGGGCGGTCCCCAGTGGTGACCAGCGTGCATTCAGCACATATTACACTCGCCGAGGCATCCGTTTTGTCAGGAGAAAAGGGGGCAGGCAGGGGGAATGGAGCAGGGAAACGCCCAGCATTTTAGGGGTGAGTCAATAAAAATGCGGACAGGTGTGTCAATGCCTGCTCGGGACGGGCAGCTGATATCATGCAACATCAGTGCCCGCTCCGAATTCTTCCATCTCCGGCCAAGATAAAAGTCAGTTTATACCGACTTTCATCTACGAACAGGAAAAAAATCAGGCGATGGTCCCTGACCATCGAAGGTTTTCGCACCCATTTGGCTGCATGTGAGGGGATCTGTAAGAATACACATCCCCTCGCATGCAAATGCAGAGATTCTGGGGGCATGTGTTCAGTTTGCGACGTTTAGCTGTTTGCTAGGGTGCGAACATATGCAGCATAGTGAACAGGTCTGAATCAGGCACTTTATCTCTCTCTACATGGCTTAGTACATATCCCCTTAAAAATAAAAATTCTGTGAAGGCTTTTCAGCTCAGCTCTGTAAATCATGGGGAAGCTGTGAAATGTGAACTTACTTATTCTATGTTAACCTGCAGACATTCTTTTAGAGTGTTTATAGATTCTGCCCTCTGCAAGGAACCTTTTAAGGTATATCCATCACTTTTCCAAAGTATTTATATGGATATGTCAAGACGTTCTGTTCTATCAAGTAGAGCTTAGACTATCCTTGTCCATACAATTTTTAAAGAATGAGTTTCATAATGTACTGTCGGAAAGAATTAAAACAGTTGGTGGTTGTTTAAGACAACAACAAAAAAAAACTGGAACAAAATACTTTAGATCTGGCAAGTTTTCATTTTAGACCGATGTAATTTGTCAAAATAACAATACTTTTCTCTAACATGAACATCTCCTAATAAAACGCTTCACGACTGGTTATGGTTCTGATCACACAGGGCAGTCAGTTCCAAAAACATTTCCACTCGCAGGTAGTTAACTGCTTGTCAAGAGTCGAGCCAGAATGAAAATAATATACTTCTGGTAAAAATTTGGCCTGAAGTTTAGCACAACTTCCATAACTCAATTGACCTTTAAACATCAGGTGACATTAAATACTGGATCATTTCATGTACAGATCAGCATCGAGAAGAATGATGATGAAATGCTAATAAGAAACAGCAGTTAATTAAGAGTGGTGAAATAATGTGCTAGGTGAAGTAATTAATAAATCGCTAGCTTGCTCATTTGTACAGTATGTTGACTCAACACAGCTGTGATGTGTAACGGTGCCTGTTGTTCCAAGCAAGCAACTCTATGTACAGTGATGGAGGTAAGAGGCTGTGACCTCAGGGTGACCTGTAAATGAATGCAACTCTGCCGATCGTTATGTGAAATATATACAAATGTAATAACAAAGCAAATAAAATAAATTCAGGCCAGTTTTAGATCATGACAGTTGTTTTTATGGAAAATAATGTTACTCATCAATTTTTTTTTATATCTTTGGAGTGTCTTTACCAGTGTTACTCACCTACTAGAACTGCCTAAGCAGCTAGACACTGTACCTTCTGCAGAGGCCGTTTTCAGAGACAATGGAGTCCATGTGTAGGCTCCAATTAGGCCTCCTCCTCTCCGGTAGTGCAATAGACCCTGGAACTGTGTCAGAGTCTTATTCATGTGCGCAGGTCTCCACTGTAAAATAGCCATGGCGGACATTTTTCCAGTGTTATTTGCAGCTCTGCAGCCAGCAGCGGGCTAACAGAGCAATGAATATAATTCAATGGGTGCAGGGTGTGTGGGCCCCCTTGGACCCAGATATGCCAGTGACCCTCTTCTTATTGAATCTGAAAACGACTAAAATTATTTGCTTGATAATTATTACTGTTGGTGTTAGCTGTAGTTCAATTGAGGGCTCTTCTAATATAAGATCACACACACACTCTGGGTGTAGATTTATTATAGAGGTACTTATCTCGCCACTATAACACTTCCTGCTTTGATTCATTAATGTGCCGAAGCAGGAGGGGAGACAAACAAGATGTATTAACAAGCTGGGGAGCGCAAACTCCCCCCTCCAGCGCTGTCCTTGATGTGGGCATAGGGCATCACCACCTGCAGCTGTGGAAGTCGATAGCTGCAGGGGGCATAACGGTAAGCATCATTTATACATTAAGTAGGAGGCAGGCGCCCAATATAAAATAACGTCCCTGCACTAAGCCTCCTCCCCTGCACTGCCGCTTATATAGTACCCGCATCGCAGGTGTCATAGGTTGGGAAGCACTATCAACTGCCAACTGCGCATGCGCAAGGGCTGGCCCCCACGCTCGCATGGGATGCAGCAAACAGAAATTCCCCTCCTAGCACGGTCGGCCAGTGTGGGCGTATTGAAGGGCACATTTACAAAAGTAGGCAAAACTGGACAGCACCTGGGGTGTATACATGGGTGGTGACCAATAGTGCTGGGCGGTGTCTTCGCTCGACTAAGCGAGCATTTGGGCCACTAGACCTCAAAAACATTAGGGCAAAAAAAGCAGGTTTTACAGCTCAGCTGGTGCGCATTTGCTCGGACAATCAACGCATACCATAGCGAAAATACTTTGCACCTGTAGGCAATACTAACCCATGCAATGCACAATTTGCTGTCATTAAACAATTAAGCAACTGCAGGCCACACACACATTAACCACACATTTCCTAGTAAATTTTTTCCACTTGTCTGCATTGATAGCTGTTATTGGTTTCATTATTTTTGTGTCCAAATACAGCAAGATTCATAACTGCTAATGATGTTCCAGTTCTAAATCTACAACCTTAATCCACAAGTGTGCCTACACACAGTTTTAAAAAGTCAACATTTGTCAACTCTCATACGTTTATGCAAGCATAACCAACATATAAAAATAATAGCAAACCATTACCCAATTATGCCTCTGACCCACATTTATTAATCGAAAATGTATGTGCAAACCTGCCTCTGAAACATTTCAAATGAAACACATGTTTTTGGTGAAACACATTTTATTGTTTGGTGTTTAATGTCACACCTCACATAATATTAATTTAAAATAACTTAGTAACACATTAACAAAAACTGCATCATCAAAAGCATCTGCCCCACAACAGCTGTGTGCTGGGGACTGGTATGTAATCCCAGCGGTCAAAAAAACGACGCTGAAATCCCGACAAGGGGGAAGATGTGGATCCCCCCCCCATTGCGGGCTCAATGCACTCGCTACACTTGGCACACTAATTTATGCTACTTCTATAGGTGTTGTGGACACCCACAGAGGGACAAAATGCTGGGATTTCAGCGGTCGGGATTGTGACTGCATCCCGTGTGCTGAAGTGAGAGCCCAGGCTAGTACTGGATATGTAGCGTCCAGTAATCATGGCATCCAGGATCAAAACCACAAACCCTAGAAATGCCATTTACAGAGAAGGTACTTGCAATCTTGGTACCCTTTGCACAGGAATAGATTGAGTTGGGCCCAAAGAAGATGAGCCCCTCAAAAAAGGAGAAAAATAGAGAAACAATGGAGGAAACCAATAAGGTGGCACCACTTTAACTTTTTCTGCATCTTTTGCCCTTCGTGGACACCCTGGCTTGGCCAGCGGGTCTTCGGCCTCGTCGGGGCGAAGGGGTTGGGGGGCCAGCTGCTTCTGAGGGGGGTGGTGGAGCTTCCCTTCTGCCAGAACGGGATTTGGCAGGTGGGATAGCGGCAGGAAGGGCTGACATAAGTGCCCCATTGGTGATGATGAGTTCCGCCAGAAGGTCATTGTGGCGGATGGCCTGCTGTGCCAAGGTCTTATGAGCAGCAGCCATCTCACCCAGCACCAACAGTACCCTCTCCTGCCACTCTGCTGCTTCTATCCCCTGCTGGTGAATGTTTAACAGCAGTTGGTTTGTCAATCCCCCTGGCCCTGTGCGGCCATCGGCTGTTGGGCCACTGCTGCTCCAGCTGTTGGTGGTGTCGGTGGGGATAGTGGAGGCACACCCTCATCTGTTGAAAAAACATTGGTTACCATTACACAAGTAGACAATCTAAGCAAACAATAACATGCTGATTTCCACATTTACCTCCAATCTCTGCAGAAAAAAACTCCACTGGGAGCTCCCTGTCCATGTCCATGTTAGCAACCCCCTGGAGGGGACAAATGTTTTGGGAAAGGACTGGCTGTGCCTCCACCGTCCACTTAGTTTGGACTTTTAAGGCCCATACAGACACAAAGATCCTATGCCCACGACTATGAAAGATTCCATTCATTTAACCTCCTTGCAACGATTGTGAGCGATTATCCATGGTCGTTAATCGTTTAACATCGTTTGGTATCGTACACATTTTTAGCATTAAACGATGGACGATAAACGACGATGCGCGTCCCCGCAGGTCGTTCATCATGTCTGTCATCGTCCTTGCATGCAGGTCAATTCGTCTATCATCGTTTACTTGGTACAGTGCCGAAGACGGCAAACGATGAACAACGACGGACAACGAGCGACGGCAAGCGATGTAGCCACTCCCAGGAACCTCCCAGGTGCCATTTCGCTGCTGATGGCATCAGGAGAACCAGCGTGCGTAGCAGGACACGGCAGGGGTGGGTTCTTCAATAAATTGGTGAGTTTATTTGTGTGGTGGTGAGGGTAGGGTGGCGGCTGCTATGTAGTAGAGTTTAATGTGCTGAGCGCTTCATGTTTGTAGTTATTTATGTTGTGGGGGTGGGGGGTTTGGCCTTGTGTAGTGGGGATGCTGAATGGGTGACTGGCTAGCCCTGGAGATAAACAAACCCATATCCAGTTTTGGGGTGGTAATGGCTGGCACAAAAGTTGTTTGTTTTGGTGTTTATCACATTATATACCTGGACTCTACTACAACATTATATAGGCCAGGAAGATTTGTGCTGGGAAGGGTGATTTTCAATACTGTTTGGTACTGTTTGGAATTCCGTTGTGGTTGTTGTGCATTATATGCGTGCAGTGCCTGGTGCAAAGTGCTTCCGCCTGCCTGGTGCATTCTATGCATGCAGTGCCTGGTGCAAAATGCTGCCGCCTGCCTGGTGCATTGTATGCGTGCAGTGCTTGGTGCAAAGTGCTTCCGCCTGCCTGGTGCATTTTATGAGTGCAGTGCCTGGTGCAAAGTGTTGCTGTCTGCCTGGTGCATTCTATGCATGCAGTGCCTGGTGCAAAGTGCTGCCGCCTGCCTGGTGCATTGTATGCGTGCAGTGCCTGGTGCAAAGTGCTTCCGCCTGCCTGGTGCATTTTATGAGTGCAGTGCCTGGTGCAAAGTGTTGCTGTCTGCCTGGTGCATTCTATGCATGCAGTGCCTGGTGCAAAGTGCTGCCACCTGCCTGGTGCATTTTATGAGTGCAGTGCCTGGTGCAAAGTGTTGCTGTCTGCCTGGTGCATTTTATGAGTGCAGTGCCTGGTGCAAAGTGTTGCTGCCTGCCTGGTGCATTATAAAAAAATTTAAAAATATTGTATATTGAATCCTTTTGTCATTTACAGACATGTCAGCTGAAATCACTGAACAAGACCACTGGACTGGATTCCTGGAACTGTATCAGTCCCATGACTGTCTGTGGAAAGTAACCTCCAAAGACTATGCAAACAAGGACAAAAAAGCGAAGGCATACTAGCAGCTCATTGATTACTGTAAATTCCGTAAAATTCAAGCGGATTTGCAATGGGTCAAAAAGAAGATCCAAAATTTCAGAACAGTGTTTTTAAAGGAACACAAGAGAGTGAAGGAGTCACAGCATTCGGGAGCAGGGGCGGATGAAGTCAGAAAGCCCACGTTGTGGTACTACAATCTTCTCCTGTTCACCCTTGAGGATGAGCCCAGGACTCAATCTCAGTGCTCGATGAGGGGGGATATGCCACCGGTAGTTGTCGAGAATCAAGATGAGGTGGTAAGTATATGTACAAAGGACAAACATCATTCAAGATTTTTTTTACAACTATACACTCCATCTGTTGCTAAATGCACATGACGATAAGCACTACAAAAATTTTTTGTCTTTTTTTAAAAAAAACTGATGCAGTGCATGCTGGCATGTGTAGTTCAACAATTGTTGGAGTGTCATGGTTATTCTGCTCAATACCATTTTGAAAGTTTGTGTAATTTATTTTTGTATACCTTTATTATAGCCAGCACCAGGGAGCGACCATGATGTCTCCATCAGCGAGCCTACAGATGTCGATTTAGTTGACCATCCATCTCCTCCGCAACCAAGTCGCCCACCACCGCCAAGAAGACGTCGGGTTGCTGCACAGAGTACGAGCTCTGCACCATTGTCTGCCGAGCAATTTCTGAGGCGTGCGGAACAGGTTCTTCAGAAGCCCCCAGATGAACATGAAAATTTTGGAATGAACATCGCATCTGAACTGCAGTCGTTGCATCCGTTCCAACGTCTTCGGTTTAAAAGCATTGTATACGATGCGCTAATATGTGCTCAAAATGGTAAATTACCAGAGAGCCCCATATTACCATCGCAGACTTTGCATTGGCCACCTCTCCCACCACCAACCTATCCACATTATCCGTCATATCCACCTACACCAAATACTTCTACACAAAACCCAAACAACCAATTTGCCTTGAGTGATCACTCCCCAACATCATCAGCTACCTATAGTTCCTCAAGTAGCACCTGCTCCGCTTGGATGAGTGCCCATGCCACTCTGCAAGGTGATGAGCCTGGTTTGTTGCAAATGTAAAATTACAATTGTTGTTGCAAGCATTTTTCTAAAAAAATTCTGTTCATGCGGTTGCACTTTCTTCGTTGATGTTGGGGAATGGAACATATCACCTTGCCTGTGGCATTCCACTGTATGTGGGCCATTGTACTCAACAAACACATGTTTGCACTTTGTTAAATATTGTTTTCCATTGGTTGGGAAATGTTGTATCTCATGACAAATTATTGTCAATTCTTTGCTATTTTATGAGAGTTAATAATTGTATATTTAATAATTTAAATTTTTACATAAAGTTTTTTACTGAAAACAATTGTATTTTCTTATACAAGATGAGCAGGTGAGTGGATGGTGTGAGGGGAGAGGGCTAGTGGATGGGGCTATTTACCTGGGTTGGTATCCCTATTATGAAAACATCAACAGCGGGGCACACAAGGGACAATGGACAAGCTCCATACCTGTTTCACAACCCATGGTCGGTATTCAGAGGGTGAACGATTGCTTCCTCCTTGCTGTCACCACTCCCCAGTTCAATAAACAATGACCCCGCCCTATACGCATTTCCAAAAGCAGGGGTCAATATCCCGTCAACGGCATAATGCCTGCTGGGATCCCTACTGTTGGACCCATATATGACACCTATTTGAGAGTTGTACATGTCATGGAAAATAAAAGAATACATTACAAAACAAATGGGAACACATTCAGTTTTGAACAAACAACAATATAATTTGAAGTTAAAACATGGTACTTTAAACGTTGTATGATACATTTGGAATAAATCATATCACACGACATCATTTTGCCAGGGCACTGCACCCTCCCCATTAGTATACTGCTCCCTGATTCTTTTTGCCTCAGTGGTAGACACACCAGTAGCCCCTGAACATTGGAGTTCAGTAAACCCCACTGCTGGTGTAGGGGTTTGTGGCTGAAGTGGTTCGGGAGGTTCAGTATGGGATGGGTGGTGGCGGGCCATTTTCTTTGTGCGCAGTAGATTATGAAGGGCACAGCACGCCAAGACCACCCAGTTAATCTTGTCCATGCGCAGATTTATCGCTGTGTGGAATACTCGAAAGCGATTACTCAGAATCCCAAAGGCGTTCTCAACTGTCCTGCGCGCTCGCGATAGTCTGTAATTAAAAATTCTTCTTTCCTGAGTTAGCCCCCTTTTGGCATAGGGCTTCATGACATGTTCGTGTAAGGCAAAGGCCTCGTCAGCAACAAATACAAAGTTCATGCCATTTGTACACTGAGAAGATGTGGGCAGACGGAGGCTATCAGAAATAAGGCTGCGGTAAAATAGGGTGTCCTTAAAGGAACCACCATCCGAGGCACGACCATTCTTTCCCACGTCTACGTAGAGGAACCTGTAATTGGCATCCACAATGGCCATCATAACAATACTAAAGTATCCCTTGTAATTATAATACAAGGACCCAGAATTGTGTGGAGGAATTATCTCCACGTGTTTCCCGTCGACAGCTCCGCCACAGTTCGGAAAATTCCACTTGTCACGAAAATCTGCTGCGACCTTGAGCCACTCTTCCTCTGAGGACGGTAACTGCAAAAGAACAAGAGTATATGAGAAGGGGAACGAAATTACACCAGGTAATCGCACTACAATCAACACCAGTCAGGCTAAACCACAGTTGCACCAGGGAAATGCACTATAAAAAACTACAGGCAGCCAAAACAACAGTTGCACCAGGGAAATGCAGTATAGAAAGCACCAGGCAGGCTAAACCACAGTTGCACCAGGGAAATGCACTATAAAAAACTACAGGCAGCCAAAACAACAGTTGCACCAGGGAAATGCAGTATAGAAAGCACCAGGCAGGCTAAACCACAGTTGCACCAGGGAAATGCACTATAAAAAACTACAGGCAGCCAAAACAATAGTTGCACCAGGGAAATGCAGTATAGAAAGCACCAGGCAGGCTAAACCACAGTTGCACCAGGGAAATGCACTATAGAAAGCACCAGGCAGGCTAAACCACAGTTGCACCAGGGAAATGCACTATAAAAAACTACAGGCAGCCAAAACAATAGTTGCACCAGGGAAATGCAGTATAGAAAGCACCAGGCAGCCAAAACAACAGTTGCACCAGGGAAATGCAGTATAGAAAGCACCAGGCAGGCTAAACCACAGTTGCACCAGGGAAATGCACTATAAAAAACTACAGGCAGCCAAAACAACAGTTGCACCAGGGAAATGCAGTATAGAAAGCACCAGGCAGGCTAAACCACAGTTGCACCAGGGAAATGCACTATAAAAAACTACAGGCAGCCAAAACAACAGTTGCACCAGGGAAATGCAGTATAGAAAGCACCAGGCAGGCTAAAACACAGTTGCACCAGGGAAATGCACTATAAAAAACTACAGGCAGCCAAAACAACAGTTGCACCAGGGAAATGCAGTATAGAAAGCACCAGGCAGGCTAAACCACAGTTGCACCAGGGAAATGCACTATAAAAAACTACAGGCAGCCAAAACAACAGTTGCACCAGGGAAATGCAGTATAGAAAGCACCAGGCAGGCTAAACCACAGTTGCACCAGGGAAATGCACTATAAAAAACTACAGGCAGCCAAAACAATAGTTGCACCAGGGAAATGCAGTATAGAAAGCACCAGGCAGGCTAAACCACAGTTGCACCAGGGAAATGCACTATAGAAAGCACCAGGCAGGCTAAACCACAGTTGCACCAGGGAAATGCACTATAAAAAACTGCAGGCAGCCAAAACAATAGTTGCACCAGGGAAATGCAGTATAGAAAGCACCAGGCAGCCAAAACAACAGTTGCACCAGGGAAATGCAGTATAGAAAGCACCAGGCAGGCTAAACCACAGTTGCACCAGGGAAATGCACTATAAAAAACTACAGGCAGCCAAAACAACAGTTGCACCAGGGAAATGCAGTATAGAAAGCACCAGGCAGGCTAAACCACAGTTGCACCAGGGAAATGCACTATAAAAAACTACAGGCAGCCAAAACAACAGTTGCACCAGGGAAATGCAGTATAGAAAGCACCAGGCAGGCTAAAACACAGTTGCACCAGGGAAATGCACTATAAAAAACTACAGGCAGCCAAAACAACAGTTGCACCAGGGAAATGCAGTATAGAAAGCACCAGGCAGGCTAAACCACAGTTGCACCAGGGAAATGCACTATAAAAAACTACAGGCAGCCAAAACAACAGTTGCACCAGGGAAATGCAGTATAGAAAGCACCAGGCAGGCTAAACCACAGTTGCACCAGGGAAATGCACTATAAAAAACTACAGGCAGCCAAAACAATAGTTGCACCAGGGAAATGCAGTATAGAAAGCACCAGGCAGGCTAAACCACAGTTGCACCAGGGAAATGCACTATAGAAAGCACCAGGCAGGCTAAACAACAGTTACACCAACACTCTGCCTAAACACTGTGGATTCACATTACACTGGTTGGCAAAAATAACAGCAGTATATGGGGGTTTAAGAAAACTATGCAAATATACTATTATTGCAGCTGCAACCACATGGAGGGAAAACACATTTTGCACATTGCTGGAGGAGTAATCCATAACGGATGCAATAATTTCCAAATTTTAGATTAGTTAAAAAATAACATTTCAAAATCTACAAACAAAACATACAAAATAAGTAAATTATTATTACCTGGAAGTACTGCTCACGAAGGACACTGTAGATAGCCTTGCATGTCTCTAGTATAATGAGACCAAGAGACTGTGGTGAAATGACCGCTCCAAACTTCATATCCTGCAAGGACCTGCCGGTCGCCAGGAATCGCAGAGTGGCGATCAGTCTCTCCTCCGCAGGAATTGCCTTGCGCATCCTTGTATCCTGCTTCTGGATATGAGGCCTAACCAGTTCCAACAACTCCGTGAACGTGGCATCATCCATGCGGAGAAAATTTCGGAAATCGTCAGGACAGTCCTCGTGAATCTCAGAAAGCAGAACCATGTGAGAGAGCGAATCTCTCTTCTGGAGCCACTTCTTTGACCAGCAAGAACGAAACCTTTTACGTCTCTTCAATCTCTCCTTGTCCACTAACAAAGCGACTCCAACATACGCTGTCATCACTTTGTACCGATAAGGAACCATTGCAGAAAGAAACACAAAAGATAGCACTGCGAAAGCGTTCAGCAGGAATAATCCTCACAGAACTAGCACAGAGCATCAAATGCAGAGAGTTTAAAATGGCCGAGCCTATTTATTTACTGTACATAATCCTGCCCACATTCCTGCCCATTTTTTTGACTGACAGATTGATAAAATGGACCTCGACGACCACAGATCGTTGATCATCGGTCATCGTTCGTCGTCCGTCGTATGACATCGTTTTGCGCTTTTGTTTTGAATTTCAGCTTGTCGTTCGCTTTGCCCTTCAAAGGTGATAGCAAACGACGGTCGTCAACGATGTGTCGTTACTAGCACATCTTTGTGTCTGTATGGGCCTTAACTTTGATTTGAAGTCCTACTACCTACAAATAAGTGAGAGCATATCAATAACTTATCTTACAACTCAATGTTACAAATGGCCTCTTCTCATTTTTCTGCCAATCTTAAACATTAATATATTATTTTGATCAATGTACTGTACATAATTAGCATGCTGTGTTCATTTCACACCATTCCAATTACAGAAAATGCAGATAGTCGTCTCCAAAAATAGTATATATGTTTAAGCGCCAGACTTATCATCATTTTACATTAAGCATGGCTGAGCCTTTACACAAAAAACTGGTTTCTTTGTCCTGTTTTTGGGCACAATAAGCATGGCTGAACCTTTACATACACACACTCTAATTAACATAGTGACAGGTGTCACATTAGCGCCACCTGGCCAACAGTCCTCTCTATACAGTTGGACTCATGTGTAACTGTAAAGAGGATCCAAACAATTAAACCTTTGTCCCAAAAGGTAGTAACATGATAGCATTTTGGTCACAAGCAAAGAAATATAACACACACACTTGCCTTCGCCTCACAAACTCCCATTCATGGTGCTTTGGTGCCACCTTATTGATTTCCTCCGCTATCTTCTCCCATATCTTCTCCTTCATAAGGGGTTCAACTTCTTTGTGGTCAACTCAATCCATTCCCATGCTCGGGGTACCAAGATTGCGAGTTCTTCAACTGTAAATGACAAGAGATTTTTTTTCTGCTGACTACCAGGATTAATAGAGGGTGCACATTCAGTGCTGGGCTGGGCTCTCAATTCAGCAGGCAACTGCTGTGAGGCAGATGTCCCTGATGAGGACATATCAGGGAGGTGGATGATTGGTGCTCCCTACTCCTCCGCTTCTGTGCCCACTTACAGACAGAAGCCATCATGGAGGCCATTTTAGCGGCTAGCAGTTCAGGGTCAGATGTGCCCTCACCATCTGATTCATTTCCAGACATGTTAGCAGTGATTTTTCCTTACTGTGTGCACCAATATATAGTTGGCCCAATTACCACCCAGCAAACCATGCAAAATGCACATGCTGATCATTCGGCGAAAACACACCGAAACGTGGCAATCAGATGCATGCACAAACGTAAGTGAATCGCCACACACAAACTAATATTCCCAAAAATGTATGTGTTCACACCTATAAGACTGGGTGGAAGTGTGTTATTCCTTAACCGATATGTGTTTTGGGTTGATGTATATACCTATTTTGGAGTTTATGAAGTATGTTGCACCCCAATCCAAATATCCATGGTTGCCATTACTACCATCTCCACAACAGCAGTCAGTGATTACTCACACATGCAGTTGCCCTATATATATATGTCATTTTGCAATCTCCTTCTCTCCCAGTGATCATTTTTGTTGAAGGCAGATGAGTTTGTATATGTGATTGTCCAAGTTGCTATTATATATTGTAACCATTTAGGCCACAGCAATCTGAAGTAGTTGGCTACTGCACATGAGAACTAGCCATTTCTCCGATAATACCATAGTAACCTGATGTGCAGTGTGCATTTATATATTTATGCCTGTGTATGTGTAGAGATACAGGCTTATATATCAATGCATACATACATAATGTTAATGGACAAAATATGACAAAAGTTAATACCAAATAAGAATGTTAACAACCAATCACAGTCCACCTTAATTAAATGTATTGACCTGCATTTATTTGGTCCGCCATTGCTATTCTCAGCATGGTGACCATGCGGGCAGCCCCCTTTAGCAGAGCTCAGGGCCCTCGTGAGGGTAATGGATGGCTGTCTGGGCCCGTATGTGTCCATTGCGGTAAAGTGCCGGGCATATACTGCTGCCCGACACCAAATATTAGCCCGCAGCCCCACACGGGCGTAAGTCGGACCATCGGCCAGTTAGAGCGCCTATGGTCTGACTTAAGGAGGAGGCAGCCGAATCTCCTACACAGACTGAGGAGGAGCATCAGGCGCTGTAAGTATTTGTTATTGTCATACCCTTTGAATGTTATTGTTTGCTCAAATTATTATACTTTACACTTAGCAAAATATTAGTTTCATGTGTTTTTGTTTTTAACGTGTCTATTTTAGTGTTAATATTACCAATAACCAGGATTTTTTCACATATATTACAAGATATTTTAAAATTTATTAAAAGGTGTTTTTTGTGTGTTTGTTCCTTGTGTTTTATGTGTGTGTGTGCTGTTTGTATGTATGTGTGTGTGTTTCTCTGTAAGTATGTTTGGATGAAAGTTTGTATGGGTCATTGAAATCAGTATTGGGTAGACTGTACAGCAGTCGTGTTTAACTCAAGGCCCTTCAGCTGTTGTTGAACTACACGTCACAACATGCCTTACCGCTGATGTAATATATTGAATTATAACAACTGTGGCAGGGCATGCTGGGACATGTAGTTCCACAACAGCTGGAGTGCCATGAGTTTGACTCCACTGCTGTACAGTAATGTTTTTTTTTATTTTAAATTACAAGTACTTTGCACCACAGGAACTTTTAGTGTAGATTTTTGTAACATTTATCACGGCTAAGTCAAAAATGTGTGTTTGTACATATTTGTCATTAATTTTGTTAGTAATATAGGGTTGTGTGTAACATTTGATTATTTAAACTGAAAAATCTTTTTATGTCCCTTTTTCCAAACAACTCCTTCACATCGTCTACATAAAACAATAACAAAAGCCACGCCATGGCACGCAGGAGGAGGAGACAGCCTACCAATGGGTTAATTTGTATGGTATTTGGGTGATACAATTTGTTAAAGCAATATAATAAATTTCAACATTTTGTGGGTAATTGGTTAATGGGTTGTAAATTACTTCAGAGTGGATTCTTGCTGTTGCTTGAAAAACACACACCGAGCGCTCAGACTGAGATCCGTATGAGCCTTTGTAGCATAGTGCATTAGTACGCCACTCCCCTTTGGTTTCGAATGAACTTCGGTGGCCTTATAGGTGTCACTTCGCTCACCGAGGCCCTTATTCTGGTTGGTGCGGCCGGAGCCGCACACGGTGCTCCGGCCGCACAAACCAATCCCCGCCCACGAGACGGATCGCCACGGCCGTCCGTACACGGACGGCTGGCGATCCGCATAAAAATGGTGGGGCGTACGCCTCCACCATGGTGGGAGCTGCCCCCTGCATTCGATGGTCGTCGACCATCGAAGGCAGGGCCGCACGCCACAGCAGCTCCCGCAAGCTGAGACCACACGGACAATCGTCCGTGTGATAGCTTGTATGGGGGCTGAGAGCTGACATCCGGCGACGTCAGCTTTCCGCCCCCATCAGTGGCGTCATACCCTGATTAGCATGCATACGCCCCGCGTTTGCATGGGAACGCCCATGAAACGCGGGGCGTATACATAGGGAAATGAGGGTATGAAGCCCCTCACGCCCCTATACGCCCCCTTTGCGGCGGACGAAATACGTCTGCGGCGAATGGGGCTGCACATGCGCAGATTGACCTCTGCGCATGTGCAGACTAAAAACATCGGCGGTACGGCCGCACTCGGGCCGTACCGTCCGATTCTGAATAAGGGCCCGTATGTGGTCCGTTCACTTGGATACGACCAAATGTGTATCTGAACATATCAACCTGAATAAGGGCCCATATATGTGTGTATATTAGGGGAAGGGAGTAGTTTGAAATTGTATACCAATTATTTTTTGTCATTTTATAGCGCAATGCATTCTTAACCATAAAACTAATTGCAACAATTACTGACACAGCTGCACAAACTTTGTTATTATTTGAGGCTGGGCTGGATACGAGTAGCCCATTGGTCCTTATTTCTGATATAAGGCAACTAGCCTCCCCACCGGTAATAGTTCATTCTGCATATAGTTGCTGTGTGAATACTTTCTGGCTCTGCACGGAATCATGTTTTCAGTAGAAAGGTACTGCAGTCCACTCTGCCTGTCTCCAGCCTCTGTCTGCTGGAATTAACATTCAGAACATTACTAACTTGTTACCATTTGGTTGACTCCTGCTGTTATCCAGTTGTATAATCCCCAACTGTAGCAGCAATCTAAGTACCGGTGATTAAGTCACACTTTATGGAACAACAGGGGCTGTTATAGAAAGAAGACCTCGCTAGTGGGAGTGACAATTAGTTATTATTTTAGCTGCAAGCAGGGGATGGTTAATGAAATGTGATGTAACCATATATATATATATATATATATATATATATATATATATATATATATATATATATATATATATATAGTATTTTGTCCCATCTACCCACTTTGACCAATTCCAATGGAATATAGAAAAACAAGCACTGCTCGCAAATTAAAATAGTTCTTTCACAATCATACACCTGAGAAAAATAAACTCGCAACTGAAGAAAAGAAAGTACCGGAAAAATTAAAGCAGTTTTGTCTTTCGACATTTGACCCTTTATCAAATAACGCCAGTATAAAGATCTTCGGTACTGCTTTCCTAGCACGGCGCCCGTCTTATTGATTGTATGCCTTAAGTTTAAGGTACTTAAGGCATACAATCAACCCGATGGACCCGATTCTTATGATGTATGAGATCCATGAGCCCCCAATAACCATTGTTAACGCCACCAGCACTATCAACGCCAACCCGAAGCGTGGCGAGCGCAGCGAGCCCGCGAGGGGCGGCGGTACGTGTCCTCCGACCTTTTCATACCCCCACTATCCACGTCAGCGTGGAGTTGATTTTATATAGTGTGGTGAGCGCAGCGAGCCCGAAGCGTGGCAAGCGCAGAGAGCCCTGCGAGGGGACGCGGACTACTTTACATGTATTCTGCGTCTCCTCGCCACGCTTCAGGCTCGATGGCTCGCCACATTATATAAAATCAACTCCACACCGACGTGGATAGTGGGGGTATGAAAAGGTCGGAGGACGCGTACCGCCGCCCCTCGCGGGCTCGCTGCGCTCGCCACGCTTCGGGTTGGCGTCAATAGTAGGGTGGCGTTAACAATGGGGGGGGGGGAGGCATTTTACCCATGAGGTAAGCAATTAAATTGGGGTTTTGGGCCCTTTTTACATTGATTCCAATGTAAAAATCTCGTCGATTGCATAATCTCATGCATCTTATGCTGCACAAACACATAAGATGCATGAGATGCTTGCAATGTAAAAATCTCGTCAATCTCATCATCTCATGCATCTTATGCCGCACAAACACATAAGATGCATGAGATGCTTGAGATATCAGCCCCACACATACAATCTAGATCATGGGCGCCGTGCTAGGAAAGCAGTACCAGATCTTCACAAGAGTGCTAGACGAGGACGTCAATGAGAACACAAAGACCACAGCAACAACATTCTAATTTATCTACCCTGAAACAGGAAGCCTTTAAAATCATTATCTCAGAACGAAAACCTTATCATTAGATTGGTAGATAAGGGGGGTGGCATCGTGTTGCAGGATTTGAAAGATTACCACAAGGAAGCAGAACCCCAACCACAGGGTATATCAGTATATAAACCCCTGTTGCAGGATCCAACTACTCAATGTAAAAAGAATCTGATTGAAATTCGCTGCGAGGCAATTGACGTTGAACTTATATCAGAAGAATGGATGCCATCTCTAATACCTGAATACCCTGTGGTACCATTATATTACACGATTCCAAACATCCATAAAACATTGAGAACCCACTATGAAGACCAATAATAGCTGCGAGAGGCTCACTTTTTCAACCTGTTGCCACCCTCTTGGACTCTCTCTTGCAACCTTTCTTTGCAATAAGTCGTTATTTAAAGGATACGGGACAATTTTTACAGAAATTACAAGAAATTCCTATACTTCCCAGAGATTGTTGGCTTATAGGAATAAACGTGGTCAGCCTATATACATCCATTCCTCACGAGTTTGGTTTGGATGCCGCGAAGAAATGTATTTCGCATAAAAGCGTCATTCACGGAGAATCAAGTGGACGTTATTGTTAAAATCTTCAGGCTCATTTTGTTCAACAACTTTTTCATCTATGATGATAAATTCGTTTTGCAAACACGGGGCTGCGCTATGGGATCGAGCACAGCCCCATGTTATGCTAATATGGTTATGTACATGATAGAGGAGTTCCTGTATAGTAATCCAGTAGCCAGTAGTAGTTTACTGTATCATTTAATCGTTACATAGATGACCTATTCATGATCTAGAAAGGTCCTAGGCTGAATTTGAAAAATCAGAAAAAGTCAATCAGAAATGAATTTCTTAGATGTCAGAGTAACCATTGATAATGGTAATTTAAACACCACAGTATTTACCAAACCAACAGACCGCAGTGTCTTGCTCCAAGCTAACAGTTGCTACCCACCGTCACTAATACGGGGCTTACCATTTTCACAAATGGTTCGCATGAGACGGATTCATCATGATATTAATGAAGCTTCCAATTCCAATGGAATATAGAAAAACAAGCACTGCTCGCAAATTAAAATAGTTCTTTCACAATCATACACCTGAGAAAAATAAACTCGCAACTGAAGAAAAGAAAGTACTGGAAACATTAAAGCAGTTTTGTCTTTCGACATTTGACCCTTTATCAAATAACGCCAGTATAAAGATCTTCGGTACTGCTTTCCTAGCACGGCGCCCGTCTCATTGATTGTATGCCTTAAGTTTAAGGTACTTAAGGCATACAATCAACCCGATGGACCCGATTCTTATGATGTATGAGATCCATGAGATAAAAAATCGTGAGCCCCCAATAACCATTGTTAACGCCACCAGCACTATCAACGCCAACCCGAAGCGTGGCGAGCGTAGCGAGCCCGCGAGGGGCGGCGGTACGTGTCCTCAGACCTTTTCATACCCAAACTATCCACGTCAGCGTGGAGTTGATTTTATATAGTGTGGTAAACGCAGCGAGCCCGAAGCGTGGCAAGCGCAGCGAGCCCCGCGAGGGGACGCGGACTACTTTACATGTATTCTGCGTCCGCTCGCCACGCTTCAGGCTCGGTGGCTCGCCACACTATATAAAATCAACTCCACACCGACGTGGATAGTGGGGGTATGAAAAGGTCGGAGGACGCGTACCGCCGCCCCTCGCGGGCTCGCCACGCTTCGGGTTGGCGTCAATAGTGGGGTGGCGTTAACAATGGGGGGGCCATTTCACCCATGAGGGGGGGGGTTAGCAATTAAAATTGGGGTTTTGGGGCCTTTTTACATTGATTCCAATGTAAAAATCTCGTCGATTGCATAATCTAATGCATCTTATGCCGCACAAACACATAAAATGCATGAGATGCTTGCAATGTAAAAATCTCGTCAATCTCGTTGATTGCCTCATCTCATGCATCTTATGCCGCACAAACACATAAGATGCATGAGATGCTTGAGATATCAGCCCCACACATACAATCTAGATCGTGGGCGCCGTGCTAGGAAAGCAGTACCAGATCTTCACAAGAGTGCTACACGCGGACGTCAATGAGAACACAAAGACCACAACAACAACATTCTAATTTATCTACCCTGAAACAGGAAGCCTTTAAAATCATTATCTCAGAACGAAAACCTTATCATTAGATCGGTAGATAAGGGGGTTGGCATCGTGTTGCAGGATTTGAAAGATTACCACAAGGAAGCAGAACGCCAACTACAGGGTATATCAGTATATAAACCCTTTTTTGCAGGATCCAACTACTCAATGTAAAAAGAATCTGATTGAAATTCGCTGCGAGGCACTTGACGTTGAACTTATATCAGAAGAATGGATGCCATCTCTAATACCTGATTACCCTGTGGTACCATTATATTACACGATTCCAAACATCCATAAAACATTGAGAACCCACTATGAAGACCAATAATAGCTGCGAGAGGCTCACTTTTTCAACCTGTTGCCACCCTCTTGGACTCTCTCTTGCAACCTTTCTTTGCAATAAGTCGTTATTTAAAGGATACGGGACAATTTTTACAGAAATTACAAGAAATTCCTATACTTCCCAGAGATTGTTGGCTTATAGGAATAAACGTGGTCAGCCTATATACATCCATTCCTCACGAGTTTGGTTTGGATGCCGCGAAGAAATGTATTTCGCATAAAAGCGTCATTCACGGAGAATCAAGTGGACGTTATTGTTAAAATCTTCAGGCTCATTTTGTTCAACAACTTTTTCATCTATGATGATAAATTCGTTTTGCAAACACGGGGCTGCGCTATGGGATCGAGCACAGCCCCATGTTATGCTAATATGGTTATGTACATGATAGAGGAGTTCCTGTATAGTAATCCAGTAGCCACAGAGTTTACTGTATCATTTAATCGTTACATAGATGACCTATTCATGATCTAGAAAGGTCCTAGGCTGAATTTGAAAAATCAGAAAAAGTCAATCAGAAATGAATTTCTTAGATGTCAGAGTAACCATTGATAATGGTAATTTAAACACCACAGTATTTACCAAACCAACAGACCGCAGTGTCTTGCTCCAAGCTAACAGTTGCTACCCACCGTCACTAATACGGGGCTTACCATTTTCACAAATGGTTCGCATGAGACGGATTCATCATGATATTAATGAAGCTTCCACACAGATAGATTATTTAATTATGAAATTGCTCACTCTGGGCTACAAAAGGGCAGCACTACAAAAAGCGAAAGATAAAGCCTTAGCATTGGATCACAATTTGTTACATACATCTTCTAACAAAGACAGGGCTGTAGCACCTGTCATTCCATGGGTGAATAAGTATAACATACAATCGTTATCCATTCAACAAATTACCAAAAAACATTAGCCAATTATAACCTCTGATGGTAATTTGGGACTGAGTGACTCGAGAATTATGCCATGCTATTCGCGGAGTAAAAATCTTAGTAAAAACTGACATGACAAATTCAAATCAAAGAAGGAACTGGTGTCCTTTTTGCCTGCCAAACGCCTAGGTTGCAGCAGGTGTGGATGTGCAGTGTGCCAGTTTATGCTGGCGGACGATACATTCCAGCACCCTCACTCAGGTCATACGTATCAAATCCGACATCAGTTTAACTGCAACTCCACATTTGTGGTATATCAGATCCTTTGTCCATGTGGATTGGTATATAGTGGTAAAACGGAGTCGAAATGTAAAAATAGAATGGCAGCGCATAGATGTGTCATCCGCCAAGCCATTACAGTGGGCACGAGCGATCAACCGGTGGCTCGCCACTTTGCCCTCTTTAAACATCCTCTCAATAGTCTGAGATACTGCATAATCGACACAGTACCTGCCTCTATTAAAGAGGGTAACCGTGGCTTGAAATTAATTCAGTGTAAAAGTCGCTGGATAGCAAGACTTGATGTAATATACCCAAAAGGGTTAAATGAACAAATCTCTTATGGATCTTTTCTTTAATTGTTCTGTTTTGTTAGATACCTGCATAAGTATAAGGATTGATCTATATTATTTTGCACAGTGCACTTTTAAGGAGTTATTAGCACTTTAAATTAAACAGTGTTTATTTGTATTTCTCCCTTGTAGCCTCCTGGTTGCTTAACCCCTTCACGACATTGCCTTTTAAGGTAATTTTTTTTTTTTTTCCTCCTTGCGTTCAAATAAGCGTAACTTTTTTAATTTTCCGGCTATATAGACACATGAGGGCTTTTTTTTTGCGGGACAAGTTGTACTTTGTAATAGTACCATTTACTGTACCGTATAATATTCTGGGGAATCAGGAAATAATTCAATGTGGGGTAAAAAAAAAAAAAAACGCCATTGCACAATTTTGCGCTGGTTACGTTTTTTTTGGAGTTCATAGTTCGTTTAAAATGATGGGTTATCTTTATTCTATGGGTCGTTACGATTCTGGCGATACCAAACTTATATAGTTTTCGTTATGTTTTACCACTAAAAAAAAAAATCGCAACTTTTACGGTTTTTCTAATTTGCGTTGCGTCGCCATGTTCTGCGGCTTATAACTTTTTTATTTTTCCACCTACGGACCTGGGTGAGGGCTCATTTTTTGCGGGCTGAAGTGTACTTTTTAATTAATACCATTATGGGATATGGGCGACTTTCTGATCTCTTTTAGTTATTTTTTTTTGGGTACGCGATGCGACCAAAAAACGTAGTTTTGGCGTTGGGGATTATTTTCCGTTTACGCCTTTAACCGTGCGGGATAACTAATGTTATATTTTAATAGATCGGACTTTTAGGAACGCGGCGATACCAAATATGTTTATTTTTTTTATTTTTTATTTATTTTTATTTGGGAAATGGGGAAAGGGGGGTGATTTGAACTTTTAATATTTTTTTTTTTTTTTTTAAACTTTATTTTTTTTTTTTTTTACTTTTACTACGCCTGTACTAGGTTCAGCCATAGAGCTCTATGGCTGAACGTAGTGATTTTATGCACTTCCTATTACATCCTGCCTGAGGCAGGATGTAATAGGTATGCATACACGGCCAGCACAGGGGTCTACATTAGACCCCTGGCTACCATGGCAACCGATCGGCACCCTCCGATCTCGCTGCGGGGGGCCCCGATCGGCGCCGGAGGGGGGCGCCCCCCCTCCGATCAGCTATTTAAGCACTGCGGGCGCTTTGCCCGCGGTGCTTAAAGGGTTAAACGGCCACGATCGGCGAACTCGCCGCTCGTGGCCGTGAGAGCAGGGACCTGGCTGTAATATACAGCCATTACCTGCTCTCTTTCAAGCCAGCTCACTCCGTGAGCTGGCTTGATTCCCCCGCAACGGACATATGACGTATATATACGTCATATGTCGTGAAGGGGTTAATAACAAGCACGCAGCGCTAGACAGGCTCGCCAGGCCAACAGAGTGATGTCATTGGCAGTAGCGGCTGTGACACCAAGGGCTGGTGTGCACCCTCCATCTCAGCTGGTTAAACCACCAGTCCTTGCACATTTTAGCGCATGGGTGCACACAAGGAAAGGTCTTTGTAATGGCATTTGCATAGTCACAGATGTAAAACTGCTAATAGCTATGGGTGCTTCTTCTGCAACTTTGATTCATGTTATGTCTCCCAAATATGGCCACACCACTCTATCACCCAGTCCCACATATATCTCACTGCCATGGGACTGTGCATGCATCTGTTTTAGTGTAGTCTGAGTCTGATAGAGTGTAGGCTTAATCACCTAGTTCTAAACCAGCAGACTATAGTGTTCAAGTGACTCGGCGGCAGGTTTGGAGACACAAATCTAGCATCAGAATTCTATTATCCCAATGACAATTTATTTTGCTGTTTATATTGTTTTTAATCCTGGTTAGTGCTGTCCCTGCTATAGTGTATGGGCAATGACAATAGCTGCAGGTGTTGTAACAGTCAGCGCTGTTGAATGTTCATACATTGCCCCTGCTATCGACTTGCTATCTCGTAGCTAGCAGCATTGACCACCTTGCACACTTCTCCTCCTTGATTCATAGATGGGACGCAATATCAGTTCTCATAATGACTATTCATGCATTTAGCCCATGTATATAGCTGATTTTACCTGTGCTGCTCACAATTAAAGTTCCCACAATCTTCCATGAGTATTGTAGCTTGAACAGAGAACCATGTTCTGTAATAGCCATATTGGTATGGGAGGAGAGAGGTGTAGACAAGGGCCAGAGAAGTGCTATTATGAATGATAACCAGGCTTTTATTTCTGCAAGTCTAAGTGTTGTTGGTGAATAATAATATCTTATGCAATAATACAGCGCTAGATAATAAATAACTTATTAAAAAAGCACTGCCATTGTTTTTGATAATACACATGTAATACCCTGGTACTGCAAGAGTTAATACCACTTAGTTTTATCATGCATAGCTAGGTCTATTTCCTTTGCACTGATTGGGAGAAGTTTGGGGAGTGATCACATGCAAGCCTCCTGCAGAGGGGGAAGACAGGAAGTGTAGTTAGAAAGTAGCAGATTCAGCACAAGTTTGGAGTGAACAGTGAAGGTGCATGGATGGTTACTGGGGCCATGGAATGGCTAACTGTCATTTCCATGGTCCCCAGCTTTGGAAACAGCAGTCATGAGTTGCACCCCTTCTATGGAGAGAGCAGCAGCACCTGTGGGTGCTTTTCTGCAGAGCAACATGAGGAGAATGCAGACCCTCACAGCACATGTGGGGAGTGCTGCCAGTCCCAGCAAGGCACCAGAGAGAGAGAGATCGCAGTGTGAGAGCAGCAGTACACAGAGTCCAGTGAGAGGGTGATGCCCACCTGTAGAGGTGCCCTAGAAGTGTGCCAGGTGTGAGTCTCAGGAGAGGATGTATCTAGGTGAGTGGTCGAAGCCACGCGGCATGCTGAGTAGCCCCCCCATTGACAAGAGTCCTTGTTATGTATGAGAGAGACAGTAACCTGTGATGTGTAGCACTACTGGTCCCAGGATGCCCTGGTATGAACTGCTGTTCGCCATATTTATGCCGCTGCAATTAAGTGATGTGCTGGAGGAGGTGCCTTGATGGAACTGATGGAACCGATATGATTAATGTGCTGGAGGAGATGGAATGATAAGTGACCTGATGTAACCATTATGCTGTGTGCTGGAGGAGAGTGTTCAGAAGTTTCCCTGCTTCATCCCTGCTATATGTTCAATAAACTGTTTATTGCTGTTTTATGAGATGGCCTGGCGCCCAATTCTTTCTGCGCTGCACTGACACCTGTAGTCCACTCCCACAATGCAACCGTAATTAAACTCCTGATTATTCAGGGGACCCCCTGGTACCTGTGCTTTACCCATGACCAGCTGGAGGAAAGTAAGTGTGATGAACCATAGCCAGTGACTGCAGGTATGCCATACCTTGTGCCAGTGGGGTTTTACATACACATGGCCTGATCCTGAGAAGGAAGAAAAGGAAGAAAGAACAAGTAACTGTGCAACTTGGCTCAACCATGCTGGGCCGCTGGTGGGGCTGGTATAATATGTGCAGTTTCTTAGATCTGAGAGGAATGTGCCCAAGCTCAAGTCTAAATTTGAGTGTAAAAATAAAGCTGCTTATTCTTTGTGGGCTAAGATTTGAAGCAGCCAGTATTTACTCTGTATTTGTACCCCTTGTATTGCAATATGGTTTGTCCAGGTGCACAGTTACTTCCTCTTTTTGCCTTACTTCCACCTCGGAATTAAGCCTAAATGCTGCTGACTACTTTCAGTAAAGGGATAAAAAGAAAATTCATGCTATATGGCCCATAACTTTATTTTTCCAAAAGTCTAGCTCTTGCACTCAGATTCATAAAACAATATTTTCCCTCAGGAAGCCAGGAGCAGAATCTGGCTCAACTGTTGGTCAAAAGCCTAAAGAACTAAGTTCACCATTTTTAAAAAAAATTCCTTTAGATGCCCATGGATATGTATCTGCTTATTTTGATTTCTATTAAGATTTCCACGGAAACCCAAGACTGAGCTAGGGGAAGTGACAGATGCCATAGGAATTTAGAAGGGCACCAGTAATAAGAAAGCAGTGTAGTTACTCTGGTCTGTGTAACATAAAAATATGCAAAAGAGGCGACACAATACATTGAAACAAAAGTATACCCTTGGAAGCTGTGGAACTAACGTACAGTTGTATGCTAGCCCATTTTGTGCACATATTTTGCACTGCGCATAGGGGGTTATTTTGGTTCACTCTTTCTGACAAGTTCCTTCTTAGATGGACAAAACCATGTGCACTGCAGGGGGGCAGATGTAACTTGTGCAGAGAGAATTAGATTTGGGTGTGGTTTTACTTCAAAGTGAGATCTATATTGCAGTGTAAAAATAAAGCAGTCAGTATTTTCCCTGCACAGAAACAAAATAACACCCAAATCTAACTCTCTCTGCACATGTTACATCTGCCCCCCCCCCCCCCCTCCCCCTGCAGTGCACATGGTTTTGTCCATCTAAGAAGGAACTTGTCAGGAAGAGTGAACCAAAATAACCCCCATAGTCCGTAGCTGAGCTCAAGAAGTTCTTTGCATAAAGTGCTATCTAAATATCAGTAAACACTGGTTAATATATTGTTAACCAATATATCACAAGTGGATTGGTGGGTTTGTACACTCAATAAGTATGTGAAAGCATATTGCATCGGCCCTTTATCACAGACTAGGGGTTGTACTTGTAAATATGAAAAGAGGTGACAGCATGTGTGACCAACCGGAAAAGGCACACGATCATGCCATGCAAAAGTACCCACAAATCTCATTACACCACACAGTATTAGTAGTACCCCTTACCTGTTATGCCACACTTTAGCAGTAGTGCCCCTTACACATTATGCCTCATATTAGTAGTGCCCCTTACACATTATGCCACACAGTAGTAGTGCCCCTTACACATAATGCCACAAAATAGAAGTGTCCCACTCTCCTTATCTTCCTCAATATATGTAGCACTCAGTGGGGTAAATTTACTAAAGCTTCTGTAAATGAACAGAGCTGATGTTACACATAGCAACCAATTTTCTAGAATGCAATAGAGAAATAAATGCCAGAATCTGATTTGTTTCTATGGGCAACAATACCTCTTTTTATTTTTAGAAGCTTTAGGAAATTTACCCCTAAATATCACGATCAATCCCCAGAGGGCACTGGGTTGGGCTCCATGGTAAGCTGTCCCCTATGCTGCTCTTGGCAAGTTGGCTGCGACAGACGTACACTATAGTGACTGAACAGAACATGTGTACTGTGTACCATGATAGACATTTATAGTTAAGCTTTGTTAATTAGTCCTAGTTTGAACTAACATGTATACATGTACTTCAAAGAGCAATAAATATTTTTTTTAACCAGTTGATCTTTTGTGGAGATTTCACAATGCCTAGGAGAAAATCTTCACAGCTTCCTCAATAGGTGACTCCGGCTAGGGAATACGGTATTGGCTATTAACTCCAATTTCCAAGCCAATGCTATAACCACGCATATAGCCACTCGTGCTGTAATTGAGCCCACATTTGGCAATTTATAAAATAGTTTTGGGATTTAGCCCTATCTGGGCGGGGGGGGGGGCACTACAGTACTCTGCTGAAAAATTTGTAGAATTTTTACTGTTGTATGATTCACAATATTTGTCTGGAGCGCAATGTTTCAACTGAGCCTGATCATGGAATTATTAAAAGAAGATCATGGAACACTTGGAGGTAGCCAGATTTGCTCAAAACTAATCTTTGATTATTTTTCAAGCAAGTAGGGGGAACTTTCAAGAACAATTTTTTAATATAAAAACTTTTAAAAACTCTAATATATCTGTAAGTCGTCAATAAACACAACTTTGGAGACCATCATTGGACACAGGACTCATGCTGCATGCAGTGTTCCCATTAATGTAAATCTACAGCAGAACCATACCAGCCTGTTCCCTCACCCAATCCTGCATCCCCACCCACCTCCGCATACCAGCCTGTTCCCCCACCCAACTACTCAAAACCCAGTATTTTTTCAGCTTTACTTGAAGCAGAGGAGGACAGTGGTCTCTTTGTGAGTGGTGTCCCACAGTAATGAGCAAGTTTTATTATCCCCAATAACTATGGTGCTGTATGGACCATTATGTTTTTGTTGCAGATTCTGGCTGGTCAGCAAACACATGCTGTAAGAACAGCTCAATGGGGGCAGGACTATTGAGTTTGCTCTTGAAGAATGTGTTTGTTCTGCTTCAGAAATCTGTGGCAGAAACCAAATATCATACCGCTCCATATTTATCAGGGATAATAAAGCTTGTTGATACTGTTTGTATTTTATACATTTCTTGAATACTAAAAATCCGCTAAAAATGCCAGCATCACTCACATTTGTTATATAAATTGAAAACAAAAATGTTTCATACTTCAGATTTGCTGTTTTAATCAAATACAAGTGCTGTGTTTTTTTTTTTTATTCCCTTGCACCTTCTCTATAGCCTTGTAGCTCTCAGGAATGATATGTCCCAAAGTTTGAGCTGAGATACCGGTCCCAAACATCAGCATCAGGTCTTCCATGGACCTTCCTATTGCCAGGTACCGCAGCATAGCCACCAACCTCTCCTTAGCCATAATGGCCCTCCGGAATATAGTAGCCTGCTTCTGGATATAAGAAGTCACCAGAAGAAGCAACTTTTGGAAGCTGGCAGCATCCATTCGCAGGAAGTTGTGGTAATCTTCTGGACTATTGTACTGTATCTCTGTCAGCAGGGGCATGTAGGATCAACTCCCTCTCCAGCAGCCAATCTTTGGTCCAGCAGAACTTCATCCTTCTTCTGTATTGGGCCCTCTCCCCATTCAACTTTTCCACAGCATAGAACAACAGAACTCTATAGCGACAGGAATCCATCACCACAGAAAACAGGATATGCAACTCACAATAGTAAGCACTATGTAATGCCAGGCAATGAAAAGCAATGTACAGTAGCTAGCAATGTGGAACGTTCAGCAGGCTTGAAACCAAGCCTCACTAGTCACAGAGCAAACATAAGTGCACTGAGCTAAAATGGGGCCTGCTTTATATTCCCCCTAGTAACGCTAGACCACTATTTAAATTTAGCTACAGTCTTTAAGATGATCGCAAGCTGTTTTGTGAGGCATAGCATCAATCATGAGATGATCCATCATATGTTAAAATGCACCAAATCATACAATATTATATCAACACACAACTGAAGATACAATTCCGGATATCAAAGGATTGGGCCTTCTGGAAGATATATACTAGACAGGATAAACTTGTGTTATCCAAAGGCACACGACTTTTGTTAAATAAAATAGCGGCTGCAGGGAAAAATAAACAATTCTCTCACAATGGATAGATAAGACACCAATCCCAACCTCATTGTTATATCCCAGAATCCAGTATCTATTTATGATGGACTGGATGGAAACAACAATAAATAAGCAAAAAATGTGTAAGCAAAAAATGCACCAAATCATGAGTCCAGGGCTGCCAGGGAGCTGCTGGGGAGTTCAAGGCATTTTTGGGGTTAGGGGTGTGCTGTCAGCTCCGGCCCGAACAGCCTGTTTCTATCACAGCTGCTGAGTAAGTCCAGGGCTATGTATAGACTGCACACACTGGTAAATCATTAGATGGTGAACGGCCTGTGAATGAATTTGTAGCTAATGAGCAACCCAGCTAATTTTCACAAGCCCTGCTAAATAATTAGCAAGCTTGCACAGGACATGATTTTACTCTGGTGGGGCAGCATTTACCTGATGGCAGAGCTCCAAAAAGAAGCAGCCCAGTAATACAGGGCGAGATGTATCAAAATTTGCATAGTTATCGTGTTTTTGCCGCTGCGCAAAGTACCTTCGGTCGCCGAGCTGTTTCTCCTATGTATTATGATTTATCCGCCTGGCGGCCGTTGTCCTGTCCGCGATGAGCAGCTTACTGTTTTCTGCGCATGCGCGCCGAGGCTCCCGGCGTGATGGGAATTGAAGTTTGTAGTTTCTGGCCAGCGCATGCGCAGGATCTCCATACACGGCATCACTGCGCATGCGCCGGGCAGAAACTACAGACTTCAATTCCGGAGCCGTAAGCTGCTCATCGCGGACAGAACAACGGCCGCCAGGCGGATAAAACATAGGAAACTGCTCGGCTATCTCCTCCTCAGTTGCGGGCGCAATTTTAGGAGGTAAATATTCGTGGTGGGTACGCCTTCGCGCGTTAACTCCCCGTGTGCCGGGACTTGTGATGTGGGTTATCTGGCCGGCGCATGCGCAATGCTGGTTTCTCTCCTCAGTAGCGGCCGCCATTTTAGGTTGATGTGTTGGCGCGAAAGTCAGTGTGGTGCATGTTCCCACAGAATTCAAAGTGTGCAGGTAATTCTGGCGTGAATATGGGCACACTTTCAATAAGGGTATATTCAGTTTGGTTAGGTGGCTAATGTTCAACCAGTGTTCAGATGTGCCTGCGCGTGCGGGGGGACAGGCAGGCATGCATGGGTGGGTGGGTAGGTGGAGGGCAGGGTGGTGTGTACTATGTGATGGATTTGTTAAGAGATGTATTGTAATATGAAGTGCGGTATAAATTATTAGTTGAATAATATTGTATGTTTCAATGCTTTTTCTATGTATGTATGTATGTATGTATGTATGTATGTATGTGTAGTATGTATTTGCATACATTTATGTATATATTCTGTTTTTCTATCCTGTGTATCTGTGTATTTATTATGTGGGTATTGAATTGGTCAACACCATTGGGTCGACAGTTGGGAAGATCAACAGGTGTCTAGGTGGACATAGGTGGCAAGGACGACATGGGGAAGGTCAACCCTTTTTTTTTTTACATTTTACTGAACCCAATGTCAACACAGTTGGAAGTCAACTGTATCCCCTTGATTGCTTGATTTGCAATCAATGTTTTGTGCACGGTGCCTCACCGTGCTTGCCACACGATCTTAATCTCCCACCGCGCCAATTTGGTCGTATAGGGAATGATTTGTCGACTATCCGTACATGTCGGCACCAAAAACAGTTAAAAATACCATGTCAACCATTCAATTTGTCCACCTAGCCCATGTCGACCATGTCCATAGTCGACCTTGCCACCTGTTGCCCTTTACCTATGTCCACCTAGAAACCTATTGACCTTTCCTCCTGTTGATCCAATGTTGTTGAACTAATGACTGTCGACTTTAGTGTAGTTTGCGACCGTATCCCGCCTATGATCTGATATGTCCCTATGTGGGATGTACTCAAAGGAGTGACAGTCTGGTCTTCAGAAAAGGAATGCCAATTGACTGTAATTGGCGAAGACTTTATTTATATGTATATTTTGAAAATAATTAGACATATGTCCTTTTTTTTTAGTACATATCTTACTAATGTTACATGCCGAAAGATGGGTGTCTGCCATGTTTTTTCCATCCCTATGCAAATATAGTATTGAAACAGATCTGTTATGCAATTTTAGGCCCCGATGTTACTAAGATCCGTTCAGCGCACGCACTCATCCCTTTGCATAAATTGCCCACTACACCCCTATTTTTATCGGTGCGGTATATTTCACCGTCAGTCGGGATTTCAGTAGTCATTACTCAGACGTCGGAATCCCGTCAGCACGGCAGGGGGAATGCAATTAAGCCCCTTGCATTGAAACACATGATTTTTGGTGTGCTATCCAATCCGTGTGCAGTTATAGTACAAAATGATGTGCTATGTAATCACTGTGTATGGTGTGATTAAGATGACTGTTGGGGCATGCATTGCATCATATCACACGGTGCTGTTAAAGTAAGGACATGCACCTTAATTGATTTTATCACCATATTCTAGTGGTTATTAATATATTGATTTCTACAAGTTGATATATTCCAGATCACCTAATTTAAATAAGTCTTGGAAGCACATGTTAATCTTAATGTTTGGAATGTCGACGTTAGTTAGTCGTTTTAAAAATTTACATTCCTGTTTGTTTTGAACTACACATACTAGCCTTAATTTTTTTTATTTTAGGCAAAAGGTAAAGTTTTTCAGGTTAGCCTGGCTTATGTAGCGCAATGCCAGCTGTGGTGTCATTTAAAGCTAGTACTGTGCTAGGCCATGGCCAACGAATGTATGCCGAAACCTGGACCTTGATCTTTTAAATGGAATTTTGTTCATTTTCCTAATGTACCAAGGTCACGTAGCCCTGGCTTTGCAAAGCATGGGATTGCCAGCTTCGGGTTGGCGTTAACCTAGTGCAGCAAAACTTCAAATGTGTCTGAGTGTGTGGTGCTGTGGTTGGTGTGAGGTATTGTTGTGTTTGAATGTGTGGTAGGTTACACTCCACTCTTCGGGGTGTCCAATGTGTTTTTTTTTTTTGCTGCTGGCTTTGATGTGCTTCCGAGACTGACTGTGTCTGCAACAAATTGCTACGCCGGTGTGGAGGCGATTGTGGGGATGGGGGTGTGGGGCAGAGCTGTGGTGTGTGTGGTTTCACTTGATTGCGTCGTAGGTTGACCTCCGCACTTTACGGTGTCCAATGTGTTTTTTTTTTTTTTTGCTGCTGCTGGCTTTGATGTGCTTCCGAGACTGTGCGTGCATTGCATCGAGCTTAGTATAATGGATCTCATTCCTTTTTCAGGGTCCCCTACACGTGATTCTAAATTGCTCGTGGACTTCAGTGTGTCAACCCTTTGGAATTTAAGCCGCCTTGGATCCCTTATTTTGGTAAGGAAGCAGGGTGTGTGTGTCCCTGGCCTCAGAGTGAGTGGAGTTATTGTGGGTATGTCATAGTATGTCATAGTATATCATGATGTTTTGTTGGATCATGCGCATTGCTACCAATGGGTAATGGATATTTTATTATTAGTTTTGAAATTAAGCCTTGTCTTCTAGAGATGGGGGATGACCCTATCAACTAAGCCTACTGGCTAATGAAGCCAGTTGCTCACAAGCTTGAGCCCTAAAATGTTGATAAAAGTGCAAGTAACGTGTACATCAGTCCAGGGGGTAGTGAGGGGGGGGGGAATTGCTTTCTTTATTTTCTTTTTAATATTATTTAGTTTTTGGGTGATTATATGCAAGATGTGTGTATATATAATATTCATATGCATTGTTAATATGCATTGGTGCAAATTGGAGTACGATATGTAAATGTCTGAATATAACCTGTGTATATGTGCAATATATTTTGCCCTTTGGATTTTGATGTGTTATGTATGTGTTTATGGGTGTGTAAGCTGTGTGTATGTTTTGATGTATCTATATAGGTATTAATTTTTATAACAACATTTTGCCATGATTGTTTGTGAAAATTTCATCGTAACACAGGAATGTATTAGAGTTAAAGTTTTCCATGGCAGATTAGAACAATGTGGCCCATGTAGTTTAACTCTTTTTAACCCTTCAAATAATCTCAACCCTTTGTAAACCTTATTTATTTGTAAGGATATTCATATGCCTATCCCAAGCATGTTTACATTGTTCTACTGTCTTAGCCTCTACCACCTCTAATGGGTGGCTATTCCACTTATCCACTACCCTTTATGTGAGGTATTTCTTTCTAACATTTCGCATGAATCTACCTCCCTCATTTTTCAGTGCATGTCCTTGACTTTTCAAGAAGAGGGGTCGTTAAATGGCACCTTCCTGCATTACGACGATCGTCAACCCAGGGGGGTGTAGGCAAGTACAGTCACACATGAGTGGGTAAAAAACCCATACTTCCCTGTACTGGGGGTGCCTTGTCATTTTGCATTTAAGCTACTCCTGGCCGGCAATGTATCTGTGTCGGCATAAGCACATTAAGTGCCCTGCTGCTTGATTGGTGCCCTACTTTAAATCACCCTCTGCCCTTTTCTATGTCCGCTTTGGAACATTGACCCACCTACTTCAACCCCACAACATTGTGAACGAACTCTGCTTTAAATATATGACCGAGCACAACTGATAGCTGCTCCAGCTAATGGTATGCTTGTTAGGGACTTGATTGATTTTCTGGAGCACACATGAGGCCACTTGTAGATAAGTTTAAGGGCCACTTTTAATCTCCAATTGATCACAGTATGTAAGAGTGGAGGCATGTGAATGTTGGCGTGTCTGTTTAGAATATTTTAGTAATTTATTAAGTAGTTTTAGTAATTTATGTGTGATTGAGTATAGGTTTATGTTCTTTTTTTTTTATACTGCAGGTTCAAGTAAAAATGACTGAATCAGATACTAATTGGTCTGAAAACAATGTCCAAAATAGTTCAGATGAGAACTCATCAATTTCTGGCTCAAAAAAAACACTCCAAAAAACAAGCGTGGCCCCAAATTTTCAATAATAGAAAATGAGGCATTAATTGACGGTGTAATATCCAATTACAAAACGTTATTTGGCAAACCATCTGGTTTAAATGTTCCGTTTGAAAGCCGAGAGAGCACTTGGCCTAAAATTGCAAATTCTGTGTCTGCAGTAAGTAAAGTGACCCGAAACGCTTTTGTATGCAAAAAAAGGTATTCTGACTGCAAGGTCACAGTTAGGAGAAAAATGTCTCTGATTAACAACCATAAAAAAAAAACTGGAGGTGGTGGACCATTAGTTATTGATTTTGCCGACTGGAAGAAGAAATTACGAAAGAAAATAATACCATCTACCGTGGTTGGAATTCCAGAAGGTGTGGACACGGAGGCTGTCTCTCCTAATTTCAAATGTAAGGTTTTTTTTATTTTGTTTTCTCAACAATTAATCTAAAATATTTGCAGAATTTATTTTTTGTATGATTATGTTCTTTATGTCAAAATTGTAACTATGAGCTATACATTTTTAGTGAAAAAATCGAAAACTAAAAAAAAAGAAAGATCACAATGTAGACCAAAGTGGTGACTCACAGCAAGCGTCCTCAAGTAATGTCTCACAATCCAGAAGGAATCATGCAGTAGGTAAGTTTATTACATAATGTATATATTTTATTTGTACACATAGCTGATGTACCCTGTAATATGTCCCATCGAGTATAATGATGAATTCTGACAAAATTTTGGCCATGTTTTTTGAGTGTGTGACCCTTTTTTCTACAACTTTGCACCATCTCTGGCCAGCAGAGATCTATCATCTCCTTGTGAAATGGTGTTGGAGAGTACATAGTAGCATATTAGTGCACAATAGCCTATTCAAACCAGTGTAGTTATTGTCAATCTGCATTATGCCATGTTGGCTGGCCAGGTGGAGGACAATTTTTTTTATGTAGAATTGTCTATTAATGTCAATGTATGCCATTGTAAATTCACAAAGCCATATATATGGTTGACTTTAGTTTGACTAATAGATAAGGCAGTAGAAACCAATGCCATGCTAGATTATTAACAATAATATTCACCCACAATGCTTCAACTCTCTGTATATTGTTTTCCTAGCCCTAACGACCCATTGGAATGACTAAATGTACATCAAAAGTACAAGCAGCAAAGTTCCACTATAGTTCTCCCTCCTAAGTTTACAGTTGCACCTTGGTTTTTATTAAAATGTATTGGTTTGACATGTGGTTATAATGAGTATGGTGCTGAAAATGTCAAAATATTGTATGAGATGCTCCTGTGGACCACTACATGCCATTGCTTTTCTGAAGACTTACTCTATATATAGCCATAATCTGGGTTAGTGCGCCATAATTAATTAAACCCTGCTGTCCCTTTGATGTGCTTGTTGCAATTGCTTATATTAACTGCCTGGTGGCATAGACGATGGGGGGTAGGGGGCCATGGGCAGAGTGAGTAGATGTTGCAAACTTGTCATAGCTGATGCTGACTGTGATAGATGGCCTATCAGTGATGGTGTCCTTGCAGCCACTGTAAACTAGGAGTAATGGCTACGAATGTACCCCATACCCACAACACAAGCTGCACACACCCCCCTCCTCCCAATGCTGCATGGTCCGGCTACCCCCGAGTACATGTGCATGCATCCAGTTGCCAGTGCTGCATTCAGGCACTGGCACCAATTTCAACGATTCCTACACCGGTACAAAATATGTTTGATTCAGGTTTCAACAAGGGTAGAGAGGCCGTCTAAAAGTGCACTACTTAATATTTTTCACATCAACAAGGGTCTGCTCATCCGTTGACCCCGACTTAACACTGTACAAGGGATATTATTACTCTTTTTTTTTTTTTTGGTTATTCCAGGGCTTAATTTTTACCAACGGCTAAAATGGTAAACTAATCAAACTTAATTAAATCTTTGTAGTGTACATGCTCAATTTTTTTTTGCATTCTATTGTTTTCCAGAAACCACACAAAAACATATTTTTAGGCCTAACCGTATAATCGAGGATGATGATTCTGATAATTCGGAAGTGAGATCCAATTCCAAGAGGACAGATCCATGCAACTTTCAAGAAAACGTTTTTTTTTTAACTATAAATGATGACACCTCTAGTGTCGAATCTGTCATTTGTAATTCTGTAGAGAAATCAGCGGGAAATGTGAAATCTGCAGAAATGTTGAGCATGGATTCTTCAGCGGAAATATCCGATATCATTAATTTGGCAGTTGATGTACATTTGAAACACCAGAGCAATGATAACAATTGCCTAATTCAGGAGATAAAAGAGTTTCGTGCAGATTTCCATCATTTCACTTCTGATTTCTCTTCTACTTTCAAATCGCTTAGCGAAACGTTCGACCATATATGTGTGAATATTTGTGAGTTAAAAGATCTCCAAAAACAACTTGTACAATGTAAAAAAAAAAACTTGATTACATGATTAAAAATCATGTTGCTAACGTAAATGATGAATTCGATGTAGATCAGACTCCCGCTCCTCTAATTAATGGGGAAGAAGGAGATTCTGTTTCACAAAATGGAACTGTGTCTTTCCATCCAAAACGTCATTTTAAAAGGCCTAAGCGATTTGAACAATTGGAGATGTAGATCCTTGCTACATTTTCCATATGCTAACGAAGTCTCCACATTATGGGCTAAAGAGTTCCTCTAATTTTAGTTTGCTGGCAACAATGCACATAATTTACACAGTTGCGTGTTGTTTGTGGAAAGTTAACTTCATATTAGGTTTAGAATTACTACTTTCATTTCTGTTTTTTTCCTTGACTGGTGCCAACTACGCTAATCTGTGTAGGGAAATTGCATGGGCCATTGCAGTGGCTTGCAATGCAATGTGACGTTTTCATGTACATTTTTCACAGCTATGTGTAGCCCAAGGGACTCGCATAGCAACTTTGTCAAAAATTGCAAACGATCACATGCGTTTTTTGGAGGTGAGCGCTTGCCATTACATTTGGTAAACATTAATAAGAATGCATGATTTCAAAAGAGGTTTTACACACACCCCCTCCCACTATCTGCACCACCCCCAAAACATGCAAAGTGACATTGGAACGCGTCCTCCAACATATTCCTTCCTTCACTATCCAAATTGGCAAGGAGTTTATTTGAGATAATGTGGAAAACGCATCAAGCTACCGAGTCCGAAACATGATGAATGCTGCCAGCCACGCTACGGGGTGTGAAAAACATGTAAAGTAACCCACATCCCCTGGTCGAGCTTGCTGCATTCACCATGCTTTGTACTCAATTTCATAGCATGCCACACAAAATTTGCTCCACGCCAACATGGATGGTTGCAGTTTTGAAAAGTCGGAGTACGCATTCTGTCACCGCTCGCAAGGCACGATGCAATTGTCATGCATTGCCGTGGTTTGGATAGTGGGGGGGGGGGGGGGAAGAGGCCAATAGCATCTTTTCATGAACAACCGAAGATATCATTGTATTGGCAATGTAATGCCATCGTGCACCTTATAAAATTGCCTGTGATATTGCAGGCTGTGTAATATAATGTGATAGTGGGGCAGACCTAGCATGGAAAAATGACATTTAAACTACATTGCATAACGCTGTAATGGCCTATGGGATGCGATTTCCATATGTAAACCTAGGTTTGAAATTTTTTGCGCAGTTTTTAGTACTTTTTACAGCGCATATTGAAATTTTTGGGGTTTTAATATAGGTCTGATATGGTTTTTCTCGTGTATGCGTTACACCCAAAATGTTTCATTCAAATGGTTATTGTTAAAGGAATATTTATCTTGCTCATTTGGCCACTGTCGAATCAGCATGTTCTGATAGGCTCGTATAGCTTTGATACGATATGTTAAAGCATGTTGTGATGTAGAAAATATGTTGTTTGTGTCTACTCTGAATAAGAAACATCGAGTTCATGCTATAATTCTCCACACTTTTTCAAACAAATAGGTTTGTTCGACCAAGGTTCATTTTTTATGTGTACCCATGTAGTTGTCGAAAATGGCCAAATGCAACACTAGCAGTAATCGGTGCACTGTGTGCAATTAAAAACCCCAATGGTATGGTACTGCTCATTCTAACAACCGCTATCTCTAAAAACCCATGTAGTTCCTTTTCCCTGCCTGGGGGGATGCGGTCTGTGGCAGTGATTCCAGCATAGTGTTGTCTGCACATCTGCACTGAAATGCAAACCAGACTTGTGCTAGAAACACCACAGCAGACAGCAATACCACAGTGGGCGAACTGGAACTGATTGATTTATTAGATATAGCGTTTGCTAGAATGAATACTAGGTATAGCTTTCCACCTGATAGTACTAATGTGTAATATCCCTCTGAATACTTTGACATTATGTTAAAAACCCTAATACCTGTAAGTAGTTCAATGGTACATATGCCCGTGTTTGCTTTTTACTCCACTCACCCCCCTTGAAATGTTTATTCAGACCAATCTATTTATGTAATCCGATGTAATGGATTGAAATTGAGTTTGCCACCAACTACATAAAGTTAAGTAATTTTGGTACTTAATGCCTAGCTTGGCGCCCGTTCAGGGTTATCACATACCATAACTTAAGGAATGCGATGGAAGTGGCCGACACGATTTTTGGCCTACACTTATTATTTTTCTCGACAAATTAAAAAAACGCGCCAATCGCATGCCTTAAGTTATGGTCCCAATGTGATTAAACATTGTTTGCATTTTTTCTATGTTAAATTCCTATGTCAAATCGGGTCCTTTGAAATTGCCATTATAATGGATTACAATGCGGCCGATGCAATCCTTATCCTTTTCCTTATCTGCATTACGTTTTTATTTTCTGCAATCCGTGTGTGTGTGTATAACTTTTATTTGGAGATAACTGTGTTTACATTGTTTGTTATGCATCTGTGATAGTTTGGAAAAGTGCCTAATGAGCTAATGTTTGAATACATTTTGCAGGATGTTCATTACATAATAAAAATATAAAGTAATGTTAACAGTTTGAGTTTTATTTTTTCTTAACTTTGTATTTTTTGCAGAACTTACAAAATGGTAACATTTGCTTAATTAATTTTGGATTTAAGAATGCTGACATTGATTTTTTTATTACAGTATAAGATTTATGTAAATATGTCTGCTATTAATTTAGAACGAATGACTTTACCCTTTGCGGTAACAAGTTTGTTGACAGTTGGCCTAAATGAGCAATCATCTTCTGGAAGAATTTTGAATTCTTTGACATTTACATTAAATTTCAAGCACATGTTATGTAGAATGCAGCACACGGTGAATATTCGGCAAATTTTTTCAGCCGAATACATCAGAGAACCACCAGTTTTAGATAAGCACCGGAATCGGCTTTTTAAAATACCAAATGCCCGTTCAATTACTCCTCGTGTTAATACATGTGCTTTGTTGTATTTTTTCTCTGCAAACCCTTCAGGGTGAGAAACTGGGGTAAGTAACCAGGGACGGCAGCCATATCAGGAATCGCCTGAAAATCAGGAAAAATTTGATCACATGACTTAAATCAATAATTTAACAATAAAGTGAAATTTTTGCAAATACTACAACAGAAACATTCCCATTAATGAGACAATTGTGGTTTGTGCCCTGCCCCCGCCAGCCTGTATATGCCCAGATCAGCATTGCCTAAATATTTCGTCGTTGCCCTTTTCCTCCTGTTAACCACGATGCAAGCACATATGTATGCACCAACATATGTGTCTAGCATTGCGGAGATGCAAGCGGCCTGTAATACCAGTATTGTAATTTAGGGCATTATTCTGATCGGTGCGTACTTTCCCGATTTCCTACGGTGCGGTCCGCACGCCACGCGGTGGCGTGCGGACATCGTCCGTAGAAACGCCCACCGGTCCTCCGCATTCGGACGGACTCACTCTTTAAGAACAGGGCGTGTGTACGGACCACATACAAACCTTGCGTGTGCGGTGTACACGTACAGAATCTTGCACGGTCTTGCAGCGTAAGCACGGTCTTACCGCGTTAGAACGGACGGGAAGCTGGCCGTACGCACCGATGCGGAGTATTTTCGCTAAATACAACCCTATTTTACTGAGCACACACAGCGATCACATGACCCACTTAGGCAATTAGGCAACCTCATTAAAAAGGGATTGTTATCTATTTGAATCAATTAAATCCTAATATATACTGAACCACATTCCTACTACATTCATTACCCACATTAACCCTTACAGCATGTGAACCTAACATACATCTATATACAGTATTTACATTTTGCTTATTTAAAAGATTATAAACAAGTTACACATATACTTTCCCATTTTAAATAAACACACAGACAACTTCGAACTGTAATAAACAATTTATTTACAATACAAAAGTGTTTTTTAATGGAAAAAGAAATAGAAATTAAATATCCCCATCCACGAGATGGTCTAATTCCGCCAGGAACTGGCGCAAGTGGCCTCTTATACGTAAGAGGGCCCCACGGAGACCCTCTTGTGCTTGGGCTGGCTCATCTGTGGACAAAAATAAAATTAAAAATGATATTCATGCATACATTTAACATAGTCATACCTAAATTTTAAACATGCACCGTGACAGGTGTGTGTGTGTATATATATATATATATATATATATATATACAGCTTCCTGAGGAGGCACTCCGATAGGCTTGAGGGATCGAATATGAGTAAGCAGCTGGTGCCTTCCAATGAAGGAGCGGTGTCCCGGTCCCAAATATACAGGTTGGTGGGGGCGGCGGCACTCAGCAGGAATAAGACACGGAAAACCAGCAAATGACTTGCCAACGTTTCAAAGCCGTGTGGCTTCTTTATCAAGGCATACTGTGAAGAACAAACAATACATGTACAAACACTTACATAAATAGGCTCTCCAAGGTCCGTTCACGCGTTCTGGCGCGGCCCCAGGCGGTCCATCATCTGATGACGTCATTCCCGCCGGCGTCTGCCGGGGGGCGTGGAGGGAGCACTTGCACCTGACCCAATCGGGCCAATCAGCGCTATGGAAATTGCTATGGAGATAAGAGAACATATACAAACATTAAAACCAGGTGAAAAAAGCAAAACAGTACAATAGTGCACAAAGTTACAAGTACAGGCACCGTGAACCATCAGATAAATACATGTATAAATGGTTACTTCACTAGAAATATAGTAATGTTAAAAACGTAATTGCCAGTATGCAACCTGTTGCCAGCACTTCAGGTCTGGTACCTGCTCACGCATGCCCTAAGTGAAATCAGGGCTACATATAAGATGACAGGTGGATTCCTGTACTGATAACAAACATGATCTTTCTAGCAAAATAATGAATGCATCATAGAAAACATGAGAGACCTAAGCTCTCATTCAACCCCTTGGGCGCAAGTGTGTCCAGCATGTATATCCACCGGCTCTCTGCCTGTAACAACAGCCTGGATCTATCACCACCGCGCTTAAGGGGGGGGATGTGATCAATAATTCTGTAGCGCAATGAGGTGAGCGTGTGACGTGCTTCCACAAAGTGTCTGGCCACAGGTTGATCACTGTGGCCAGATTGGATGGCCAATTTAATAGCAGATCTATGTGCCGTGGCACGGACTTTGAACATGCCGTCGGTTTTACCGACATAATGTCGACCGCACGGACATTCAATCAAATAAATGACCGACTTGGTAGTGCAACTCACTCTGTGTCGAATTTTAAACCTCTTGCCAGAATATGGATGATGAAAATTATCCCCCTGGACCATAAAGCTGCAGGTGACACATCCACAGCAGCGGTAGCAGCCCAGTTTTGGTGTGCCCAAAAATGTAGGGTTGGGCATTGGATATTTCACATCATTTTTAACTAAATGATCTTTTAAATTTTTACCCCGCTTGTAGGCACTCATAATGGACTTGTGCCTTAATGATGGTAAAGCAGGGTCAGTGGTAATAATGGGCCAATTGGATTTAGCCAATTGGCTGATGTGTCGGCTCTTAGAATGAAAGGAGTTGACCCAAATAACTTTCTCCTCTGCTTTAGATTTTTTGGCAGAGAAGGTTTCAATTCTGGGTAACCTGGTAACTTTTGCTTTGGTTTTAAGTAGCTCAGGGCGGGAATACCCGCTGGCTGCAAATTTTTCCACCATATCATTCAGAGCGCATTCCAAACTATCAGCCTCACTGGAGATGCGCTTGGCCCGCAACATTTGAGAAAAGGGCAATCCCTTTTTAAGTGGTTCAGGGTGGTGACTCGATGCAAGAAGCATGTTGTTCCTGTCGGTGCTTTTAGTATATAGCGATGTATTGATGCTGCCATCAATGATTTTAATGCATACATCAAGATAATGCACCTCTCTGGAATTGATCTCATAAGTGAATTTTACAGGAGACTGTGTGTTATTATGTGTTTCCAGGTGATCCACCAGTGTTGTCCTGTCACCTACCCAGAACAGCAGCAGATCGTCTATATATCTCATATAGAAAAAAATAGACGACACTATTGAGGGATTTTTGGTAAACAGGCTCTTATCTCCATAGCAATTTCCATAGCGCTGATTGAAACGACTCTTTAGGAAACCGAAGCGTTTCCAAGAATTGACCAAGTAAATCTTTTTAAATCAAAAATTGAATGTTTTTATACATTTTTTTATTATGGTACACTATTGTATCTAGTTTTATTTTTATTTTTTTCCCAAGCATTTGCAACGTCTGATCAAATGAGGCATATGTAGAGAAATTAACTTTTATAGTACAATTTGCAAGGTAAGGGCCAGTGGTGGCATTGGCCGTGACACTTTTGCATCTACGTCCACCACCCTCCACACATCACTGGCTAAAGCAAAACATAATGATCAAAAATTCTTTCAATTATGCATTTAAAATTGTAAAAGACAAAAATTGCTGCTGCAACCGGGCAGACTATCCACCTCCCTGTAACGGGAAGCGGATTTTCAGTGCAGGAAGGCAGATAGAAGGCAGATGTGCTGGCCAGTGTGCTCCCTTAGAGGCCCATAGGTTTCCATGTCATGTCATCTACTTTTGATGGTGATGCCTCCCACAGACAAAAACCCATCATGTATGTTTTTCAGCATTTCATAATACAGTAAAAGCATAGATAACGTTGTTTTTTACATTATATATAGATTAGTCAATTCCGCCCACACTATTGTAAACACGCGTTTGAAAAGTATTATTTTTTCAACCCTATTTATAGAGTTAAGTGTGTATATAATAAGACTTCTTAAAGCTTTTCAAAGTTTCAGTGACAAGATGAACCTATCAAAAATTGTTTAACAAAACTATTACAAGGAATAATACCACATTCAATAATGCAGCATAGCACCACCTGCCGGGTGTTTATGCCAGTTCAAGGTTGTAAAACCACTTAAAAACCTTTAGAATTCTCTACGTAAAGCAGGCCTCTATGTGGACCGCCAGACAAACTAACCGTCCATCCCTCCCTCACTTGTGTTCGGGTAGAATTCTGATGTGATGTCCAGAACACTGACCTCTTTCTACCTGCAAAGCTTCAATGAGAAAGGGAGGTGTATGCGAAGCCCACACAGCTAGATACGGGTTAAGGGGGGCTAGGGGTAGCCACTGTACATCCCCGCCCATCACCTTTGAATTTGAGATATTTGAAAATGCTTAAAATGTGCTGCTGGGGTTATTAGAGAAACTATCCCGTCTTTTATTTTGCGCATGCAACGTTTATCAGGTTTGCAGGCTAGTCCACCCGTTCACGATACATGATGATGATGATGCTAGATCTACTGCCCGCCTCAACCGTTTGGAGGATTAAAAGGGGTTAGTGCGTTGAAGCCAGTGTTTACCTTTTTAAAACCATTAAATATATTGGTTGAAAATACTGCAGTAGAAAAAATTATTTGTAAGCTTTTACACATGCTTTTACACCAAATTGATTTTATTAAATATTGTGTATTCTGTCCTGGAAATAGTTTAACATGCAAAATTGCAAATGCCCTTTTACAACTTTATTTATAATAAAAAAAATTATAAATGAAAGCTTAGAGGTGGAGTAGTTTAATCAGCTGCTGCTTCAAGAAGATTACACATTTTCAACATTAATTGCATTGCACAAGGATGCTATTATTCCGAGAGTATACCTAGTTATTTTTAAATGAGAAGAATGTATTATCATCTGCAATAAGGATAGCAGTTGTAAGTTGGCGCCCTTGTTTGAACCTTCAATAATTGGTTCTGACATTATAAATCTTTATTCAAAAAATTTTTTCTCTTTTTCCAACACACAATGCATCATTTTCTTTTGTATTATGTATAGCTTCTTATTTTTTACATATTTTAAGCCATTTTCAAAAGCATATAATTATATTAAGGAAACAAAAGAAAATAATTCCACACTAACAACAAAACAATACATTACAATAAATAATAAATACTAATAAATAGGAAATTGGGGTTGGGTGTTTAAATTTCATTATCTATTAGGTCATCTTTCAATGATTTTTATATTTAATCTTAATTTTGTTATCTACTCCACCTTACTTTGATTACCTATTATGTTAATGGCAAATTATGAAAAGCTAACCATGGGTTCCAGGTTGCCTTGAAGGGTAATGGGTTCTCCTCTACAATGCTAGATAGGTATTCCATATGATACAGATCCCAAATCACTTCTTTTATTGCGATTTTGGATGGGCTGGACTCCATTTTCCATTGGGCTGCAATTTTTATTTTAACCGCACTGGTCATGAACCAGATCAGCTTTTGTGCTACTTTTGTGATCCCCGGTATATTCCTTGGGAGTATCAGGTTGAAATGGTATTTTAGCACCTGTTACCTGTTGTATTAGGTTGTGAGTATCTCTCCAGATCTCTGAAATCCGTGGACACTCCCAAAAAATATGTATCAGCGTGCCCCTTCCTCCACATTTCCACCAGCAAAGATCTGTCGCATCAGGATATATGCGTGCTAATCTGCTGGGTGTCAGGTACCAACGTGAGTATATTTTATAAGCGTTCTCTCTGAAACGTATTGCTGGGGATATTGAGATCAAATTCTCCTTAATCCTGTCCCAAGTCTCTATCTCTAATTCCTTCCCAAGATCCGCTTCCCACGCTAATTCATGTGGCGAGCGGGTCTTTTTTCCATAATTTAGTAGTAACTGGTAGATTAGTGAGATATATCCCCTAGCGTTGGCTCTCTTCTGGCACAGACTTTCCACTTTCAATTTAGTCCTTTCTTTGTTTACTGTTCGAGTTGATAAATATAAGCTTCGAATCTGTAAGTACTGGTAGAAACAATTGTTTGGTATATCATATTTTGCTTGGAGATCTGTAAATAGTAAGAAGTTTCCACCAACCTCTAGATCACTAGTAAATAATATATTTGTTTCTACCCAGTACTTCTCAAATTGTCTGTCTCTACTGGACCTAAATTGTGGGTTATCCCAAATGGGGGTCAGGGTTGGGGGGGAGGAAATCAATTTATATCCTATACATACTTTATCCCACAGCGCCACCGTAAATGCAATTGTTGGGAACGCTCCTAAATTTTTAGGTCTTTGTTTTTTTGGTATCCATAACAAGGTTGATACGGTATGAAGATTTAAGCCTTCTGATTCCAGCTGAACCCATCTATGGTTTACTGTGTTTGCATGCCAGAGTACTGCTTGCGCTATATGTGCCGCATAGTAGTAAAACTTCAAGTTCGGTACACCCAGTCCTCCTTCTTTTGTCCCATTTTGTAATGTTTTTAACCTAACTCTTGATCTCTTTCCTGACCATAAAAACCTTAAAAAGAGATTGTGTAAATTTTTGAAAATAATAGCCGGAATAGAAATTGCCAATGACTGAAATAAGTACAGAAATCTGGGCAGCACATTCATTTTCAGGACATTTGCTCTGCCTGTCCATGATATATGCTGCCCAGACCAACTCGTTAAGTCATCTGTTATTTCATTTATCAATTTGGGATAGTTTGCCTCATATAGATGATGATATTTTTTTGTTATGTTAATTCCTAGGTAAGTCAATTGCCTTTCTTTCCATTTAAATGTAAAATCAGATGAAATAGTCTCCCTCATTTCAGCGGACATATGAAAGTCCAAAACTTCAGTTTTTTCCGTATTAATCTTAAAGTTTGAGATCGTACTGAAATCATAGATTATCTCAAACAATTTTGTTACGGATGACAACGGCTCAGATATTGTGAGGAGTATGTCATCCGCATACAATGCGGTTTTGTAAACCATATTCCCTATTTTTATCCCCCCAATTTCATGCTCGTTTCTAATTTTCGCTGCTAAAGGTTCTATCATGAGCGCGAAAATTAGGGGAGACAGGGGACACCCCTGTCTAGTCCCGTTTTTTATTGAAAAAGAAGGGGATTTGTATCCATTCACTATAACCGAGGCCATCGGTGTTTTATATAGAGCTTGGACTCCCGTCAAAAAGCGCCCTCCGAATCCATATCTACCAAGCACTTGAATCATATACGCCCAAGACACTCTATCAAATGCCTTTTCGGCATCAAGGCTCATGATTAAGGCAGGTGACCCTAAGTCATTCACGACCTGGATTGTATCCACTACCCTCCTGATGTTTTCAAATGCTTGCCTTGAAGGAATAAAACCCACCTGATCGGGGTGGATCAGAGTGGGAATAACCTTTACCAACCGATTTGCTAAAATTTTTGCAAATAACTTTAAATCAGAATTTAATAATGAAATCGGTCGGTAATTGCTGCAGAGGGTAGGGTCGCGACCAGGCTTTGGGATCACAATTATTTCTGCCATAGTTGTTGCAGGATCAAATGCCTGGCCCATTTGAATGAAATCGAAGAGCGCTTTTAAGTGAGGGGTAAGGATATTACCGAATTTTTTGTAATAAATAGCTGAAAAGCCATCTGGTCCAGGAGCAGAGGCATTTTTCAAGGTCTTAATTGTTTTCTCAATCTCCTCTATGGATATTGGTTCCTCTAATGATTGTATCTGTACTTCCGAGAGAGATGGTAAGTTATTTGATAGCATAAATTTCTCAAAATGAGTTTTTAATGTTTTTTCTTCTATATCGATCGGTATGTTATATAAAGACTTGTAATACTCTCTAAAGCTTTGTGACATTTCTCGTGGATCATAAGTTAGCTGATTCTGTGCATTTTTTATTGCAAAGATCCGGTCTCTTTGCTTGCGTTTCCGGAGTTTATAAGCCAAAAGCGCATCAGCTTTATCTCCCTTGGCATAATATTTATGTTGGAGCCATTTCATGGTTTTACCTGCCTTTTCAGAACAGATCTGAAACAATCGACTTTTTAATGTTAAAAGCTTCGAATAGATGTTCCGTTTAGGGTTTTTTTGATGACTAATTGTTAAAGTGTTAATCTGTTGTTCAAGGTCGATACAGATTTTGTTATCCCTTAATTTTTGCTCTCTAGCTAATTTTATTAGTTGTCCTCTGATTACGGCTTTATGTGCTTCCCAAATTATTGTGGGCGATGTCTCATCGATTTTGTTTATTTCAAAATATTCTATCAGTGTTTTTTCAATCTGCAAACTATGTTCAATAATTGGTTCTATAATAGCCTTTAGTTATATTCAGAGTGAATCAAAGTAAAGTCCAATAATTAATAAACATTTATTAAAAAGTCTCTTTTCCAGACCATAAAAACTTGAATGTTGTATTTCAGATATTTTTCAGAATAGCAAACAAACGTTCCCAACGCGTTTCGTCCCTGCAAGGAACTTCATCAGGGGTTCGCAGAAGTTATTGACACAATTTTCGCGATTCTTTCGCATAGGGTGTATCCAAACAAGACGTTGAAACAATAAATCCTCTATGGACTCTGAGGCGCACTTTAATTATGAAACTCCACTGTTAGGGGTTGTATTAGTATTAGAGTCTTTTCCTTCTTGTCACAGATTTTTATCCATGTATATTCGAACGGACAGCGTCTTTGGCTGTTCACAATTGGATCCTCTCTGCCCGGTGTATTCCTTTTAGGGCCGACCAATCTGCATCTAAGAACAGACACTGCTAGTGTAGAGTTGAGGTCTCAATCCAAAAATAATTTTCACTGTCCCTTTGAAGATGTGAGCTGGTGTGAGGTTCAGTGGACTTTCACTGTACCGCCACCCCTCGCTGGCTCGCCAAGCTTAGGGTTGGCGTTGATAGTGGGGGGGCATTTAACAGTCATTACCCATCAGGGTGGGTGTACAATCTAAAATCAGGTCTGGGGGGGCATTTAACATAGGAATTAGGCATCTGGGTGCCTGTACAATTAAAAATAGGGTACAATCGCATCGCATGCGATCATATTGCATGCGATGCGATTTTGTGGTTGTACAATGCCCTGCGATGGAAATCGGGGGCGCCGTGATAATACACAAGTACCTAAGTTTCCAATATTTTGTTCAAAATTTAAGCAGACTTGGACGCGAAGAAATGTAAGGTGAAGACAGAGATCTCAATTAATGGTTGTCTTTTTCGAGCAAGATTCTGTAGTGTACTAAGGTGGGACCACTTGCAGAAAATATACACGGTGATGGTGTGTACCTAAATGCAACAATGCACAATGGTGGTATATAAGTTTATGTAAATGCAACAATGCACAATGGTGGTATATAGGTAAATGTAACAATGCACAATGGTAAAATATATATATATATATATATATAAAACCAACTCTATGCCGAAGTGGATAGTGGGGATATGAACAGGTAATCAAATTGCATGCGATATCCCATGCAATGGACACTTTGGGCCCGAAGCGTGGCGAGCGGACGCGGAATACGAGCCCGAAGCGTGGCGAGCGCAGCAAGACCTGCAAGGGGACGCGGAATACATGTAAAGTTATCTGTGTCCGCTCGCCACGCTTCAGGCTCTGTAACTCGCTACACTATCTAAAATCAATGAAAGGGATCTGGCGTGCGCCGTGATTAAATGAGTGGCGCTACATCTGTACATTCCAGAAAAATATTTCAGCAAAAGACAACAACGTATTTAACCAAGAAATCAATAAAATCCTTAAAACAGCAGTTGATTAAAGTTCTACAAACATACATGAGGTGGAGCTTCTCCGCCAAGAATTAGATAATGTTACACAAGCATTTATAAAATATAGTAACCAAAATTTTGAAATGTTTCAAAAAATGATGCATTTTTTGGAGGAGATATCCCAAAATGTGAAATCTCTTTCTGAGACACATTCTGCAATTCTATCTTTAAAGAAGGCAAAATATCAGATTGAAGAAATTGCAATCATCCCCCCTTATGTTGAAAAAAAAAAAGAATACATCTGGTGAAGTGTTCCACCAGTTACCAAAAATTGGACGCAGAACTGGAATTGGATGAAACCAATGAATCACGCCCAAAACGACATTTTAGGAAACCGAAGCGTTTCCAAGAATTGACCAAGTAAATCTTTTTAAATCAAAAATTTAATGTTTTTATACATTTTTTTTTTATTATGGTACACTATTGTATCTAGTTTTATTTTTATTTTTTTCCCAAGCATTTGCAACGTCTGATCAAATGAGGCATTTGTAGAGAAATTAACTTTTATAGTACAATTTGCAAGGTAAGGGCCAGTGGTGGCATTGGCCGTGACACTTTTGCATCTACGTCCACCACCCTCCACACATCACTGGCTAAAGCAAAACATAATGATCAAAAATTCTTTCAATTATGCATTTAAAATTGTAAAAGACATATTTTGAAATTTCAGCTCTCCTTTTGCGTAGTGCCAACAATGTGCAGCTTGTCCTGTTGGCTCACTCCTCCATCCATTATTTGTACTTTTTGCTGCTGCTGCTGCAACCGGGCAGACTATCCACCTCCCTGTAACCGGAAGCGGATTTTCAGTGCAGGAAGGCAGATAGAAGGCAGATGTGCTGGCCAGTGTGCTCCCTTAGAGGCCCATAGGTTTCCATGTCATGTCATCTACTTTTGATGGTGATGCCTCCCACAGACAAAAACCCATCATGTATGTTTTTCAGCATTTCATAATGCAGTAAAAGCATAGATAACGTTGTTTTTTACATTATATATAGATTAGTCAATTCCGCCCACACTGTTGTAAACACGCGTTTGAAAAGTATTATTTTTTCAACCCTATTTATAGAGTTAAGTGTGTATATAATAAGACTTCTTAAAGCTTTTCAAACTTTCAGTGACAAGATGAACCTATCAAAAAATGTTTAACAAAACCATTACAAGAAATAATACCACATTCAATAATGCAGCATAGCACCACCTGCCGGGTGTTTATGCCAGTTCAAGGTTGTAAAACCACTTAAAAACCTTTAGAATTCTCTACGTAAAGCAGGCCTCTATGTGGACCGCCAGACAAACTAACCGTCCATCCCTCCCTCACTTGTGTTCGGGTAGACTTCTGATGTGATGTCCAGAACACTGACCTCCTTCTACCTGCAAAGCTTCAATGAGAAAGGGAGGTGTATGCGAAGCCCATACAGCTAGATACGGGTTAAGGGAGGCTAGGGGTAGCCGCTGTACATCCCCGCCCATCACCTTTGAATTTGAGATCTTTGAAAATGCTTAAAATGTGCTGCTGGGGTTATTAGAGAAACTATCCCGTCTTTTATTTTGCGAATGCAACGTTTATCAGGTTTGCAGGCTAGTCCACCCGTTCACGATACATGATGATGATGATGCTAGATCTACTGCCCGCCTCAACCGTTTGGAGGATTAAAAGGGGTTAGTGCGTGGAAGCCAGTGTTCACTTTTTTAAAACCATTAAATATATTGGTTGAAAATACTGCAGTAGAAAAAATTATTTGTAAGCTTTTACACGTGCTTTTACACGAAATAGTGGCTTGATTTTATTAAATATTGTGTATTCTGTCCTGGAAATAGTTTAACATGCAAAATTGCAAATGCCCTTTTACAACTTTATTTATAATAAAAAAAATTATAAATGAGAGCTTAGAGGTGGAGTAGTTTAATCAGCTGCTGCTTCAAGAAGATTACACATTTTCAACATTAATTGCATTGCACAAGGCTGCTATTATTCCGAGAGTATACCTAGTTATTTTTAAATGAGAAGAATGTATTATCATCTGCAATAAGGATAGCAGTTGTAAGTTGGCGCCCTTGTTTGAACCTTCAATAATTGGTTCTATAATAGCCTTTAGTTATATTCAGAGTGAATCAAAGTAAAGTCCAATAATTAATAAACATTTATTAAAAAGTCTCTTTTTTCATTCAATAGAGGTGCTTTTTCCAGACCATAAAAACTTCAATGTTGTATTTCAGATATTTTTCAGAATAGCAAACAAACGTTCCCAATGCGTTTCGTCCCTGCAAGGGACTTCATCAGGGGTTCGCAGATGTTATTGACACAATTTTCGCAAATTCTTTCGCATAGGGTGTATCCCAACAAGACGTTGAAACAATAAATCCTCTATGGACTCTGAGGCGCACTTTAATTATGAAACTCCACTGTTAGGGGTTGTATTAGTATTAGAGTCTTTTCCTTCTTGTCAGATTTTTATCCGTGTATATTCGAACGGACAGCGTCTTTGGCTGTTCACAATTGTGTCCTCTCTGCCCGGTGTATTCCTTTTAGGGCCGACCAATCTGCATCTAAGAACAGACACTGCTAGTGTAGAGTTGAGGTCTCAATCCAAAAATAATTTTCACTCTCCCTTTGAAGATGTGAGCTGATGTGAGGTTCAGTGGACTTTCACTGTACCGCCACCCCTCGCTGGCTCGCCACGCTTGGGGTTGGCGTTGATAGTGGGGGGGCATTTAACATAGTCATTACCCATCAGGGTGGGTGTACAATCTAAAATCAGGTCTGGGGGGGGGGGGGTATTTAACATAGGAATTAGGCATCTGGGTGCCTGTGCAATTAAAAATTGGGTACAATCGCGTCGCATGCGATCATATTGCATGCAATGCGATTTTGTGGTTGTACAATGCCCTGCGATGGAAATCGGGGGCGCCGTGATAATACACAAGTACCTAAGTTTCCAATATTTTGTTCAAAATTTAAGCAGACCTGGACGCATAGAAATGTAAGGTGAAGACAGAGATCTCAATTAATGGTCGAGCATATTCATTCATAATTGTCGCAGGAATGGACATTACCGGCAATTATACTACAACAGCATAATGGTCTCATATGCAATGTCAAGTTTATTGGCAAAAGATTAAGTTAGCATTTGAATATGATATGTTTAATTCATCTTCATTAAAAATGTGTTAAAAAAAAATAATTTCTCCAATAAAGAGTTGAAACATTCAATTTGTTTAGATTTTGTTTTAAAAAATGTCAATTAAAGTATTATTAACTTAATAACTATTATACCCAGTTAACGCTATAAAATTAGCAGTTATTAATTAGATAATGTTGCAATCATATATTATAGGTAAATTGACATCATAACAGTATTTTGATATATTACGAAAGTGCAAATTAAGGTAAAAACAATTGTGAATCATTGAATTAGTAGCTTTTATTAAGTCTAGTCCATTGGTGAAGGTCCAACCCAACAGCCATGGTCCGGGTTTACCTTAATGCAATTTTATTTTTAATAATGTTATTATTATATATAGTCTATTATTATAATATATAGTCTATATTGTACATACATATTAATTGTATTAACAATTTCAAATAAATGAAATCTTAGGTGACTCTGGGTATGGTTGCCGGACTTGGTTGATGACACCTTTGACAAAGCCAGCATCCTCCTGTGAAAAAAAGATATAATGTTTCACACATTCGTACCAGATGTGTAATTGAGCGTAGCTTCGGGTTACTAAATAGTAGATTTCGTTGTCTTTCGAAATCGGGTGGAGGTTTGCAATACACACCAGAGAAAGTTTGCAAGATTTTAGTTTTATGTGCCATTCTGCACAACATTTTTATAGATTATAACATTGAATTTTTGAATCCATGCAATACTGACCCAAACTTATCTCATGTTTCATTATCAAATGTGACCGAAACTATAAAAGGCAAGCAATTAAGGGCCCAATTAATTGTGAAAATGAGGTTTAGCGAGCAAAGAAATTGGGCTGCGTTCACCACGGAATACATGTATTGTAATCCGCGTCCCATCGCGGGTCTCGCTACGGTCACCATGCTTCGGGCTCGGTGGCTCTCTGCGCTCGCCACAATATATAAAATCAAATCCATGCGTAGTGGATAGTGGGGTTATGAACAGGTCCAAAATCCCATCAAATTGGATGAGATTTTGCTTCGAATGTGATATCGCTTCCAATATCTGCTGCCGTGATACTAAACAAGTACCATAATTCTTACTTCTTGGAATGGTGTCGGAATGTGAATCATTAGGTCGTTAGTATATAAATTGGCCACTATTGTTCTACTGTCTAAATGACGTTTTCTCCATTGCCAGCGTTCAGTCCCCCTCCTCAAGCATTTGTCGCACACTGTACATAATTCCGCCCAGTGCAGCTGGCTGTGCATCACATGATTCCCCTGCTCCCTCAGTGATACTACGCAATTTGCATTCAGCGTCCACCTCTTATGCTTGAGGAGGGGGCCTGTAGGCTTCTGCTGGGAGTCACCGTGGGAGTCTGCATGGATGCGGTGCAATGGATCACAGAGGGATTTTTTGAGGATGGACGCGGTGCCTGGGCCTGAGAAGTGTAAGTATATGCAATTTCACCCCCAATATGCACGTCATACCCCCACTATGCACGTCGGTGTGGAGTTGATATTATAAATTTTGCAGAGGTCAAATATCCACCGAGTCCGAAGCATAGCGAGAGCAGCAACCCCAGTAAGGGGATGCTTAACCTTGTCCCTTCGATGGGCTTGCGGTGCACACCAAGCTTTGGCATCGGGGGCTACAGTATCTGTGTGTGACAAACTTTTTAAAATCAAATCAAAGCTGATGTGGATACTGGGCTTATACCATGGATAGTGGGGAAATTAACCATTGATCTTTTTCAGGGCTAAAGAGGCACTTATATAGTTTCCGTAGGAAGCATAGTTCTGTATTTGTGTACTCAATACAGCACTTTGTGAACTACGTAACTGCCGCCATGAAACTACTCATGTTCAAAATATTTTTTTAAAAAACCCTATTACCCTCAACACCTCTCACCACTATTTTTTAGCGATAAAGCAATTTCGCGACATCATGCATATAAAAATATAAGTAGAAAAATGTGAAATATACCTAAAAGCCAACCACTAGGAAAATCTCCATTCTCAAATTGTTCATATATTTTTTTAGAATAGAATTCCTTTATTCGTCTCACAATCGTTACAGCAAGGTTCAAGTACAGATAAGAGTAATAGCATAATAATAAGAACACACATAATAAGATAAGATCCAAACAATATAACTCCAGAATGCAGGTCTTCTTCAGAACATGACAGTTGTACATTCTAATTGCAGCCGGAAGGAAAGATCTGCAATATCTCTCCATTGAGCATCGAGGATGAAGCAACCTATCACTGAAAGTGCTACACAGATCCGTCAAAACATTTTTGAGCGGGTGTGAAGCATTATCCAATAATGTTGTCATCTTGCTGAACATTCTCCTCTCACCCACAATCTCTACAGAATCCAAAGGCATTCCTAGGACAGAACTAACCTTCCTTACCAGTCTGTTTAGTCTCTTATTGCCGGCTGTTGAAACACTGCTGCCCCAGCAGACTACTCCGTAGAATATGGCTCCATGGAATTTAAGTGCCTTAAAATGTAGGCATCATGAGTTGACCCTGGAAAGGCTGCAAATATGTTCATAAACCTCAACCTGTAATCACAAATGGCCTGAATATTCATTGAATCTGAGTTTTTTCCTATTCCTGGACACCTCGTCCATTTCCAATGAAGGTGTATAACAAACATGAGTGTAGTCTAACGCTCCCAAAACATTCGGAAATGTGGATATTTGATAAAAGCCTTTTTTTCATTTTAATCCATTCTTCGGTACTTGATGGGGAAAAAATTTAATCATTGGTATGCTTCAAAATAGAATCAAGGACTTTGGTGAAAAATCTACTGAATGCAGATTGGCTTATTCCTGATACCTCTGCAGATGTACTCTGGAATGATCCAGATGCCAGGATATGCAGAGTTGCTAAAAGTTTTGTGAGTCCTGAAATAGCATGACTAAGTCTTGTTCTTGGACATATATCGTTCTTTATTTTATTGAATAGATCAAGAATTGCCTTGCTCGATAATCTGAACAATTTGATTACTTTGCTTTCCCTCATCCTGACAGTATTCTTCTTTTCCGATATTTCCTTTCCTTACTGTAAGTGGAGCATTTCTGCCACAATGTGTTCGACCAGTTATTTTTAGCTCTAACATAACTTCCTTTAGACCTTGAGACGATCACACCCAAAATAATTCTTAGCAATTGGAGTTTGATAATCATCTAACTTTAAAAAAAAAAATGTTTTAATTATAACTTTACAAAAATATACATGAAAAAACGTAATCAATAAATCCTATCCAAAAGCTTCATCCATCCATCCTTCTAACCCACCTTCTCTATCCACTTTTCAGGCTTTGACCACCAATTGTGGTGCCTCCTGCCTCCCATTTCCAAAACATCCTTCCTTCTAATGCAGTGCCCCCTGCCTCCCATTCCTAAGCCACCGTCCACCCTCCTGCCTCCCAATTCCAAACCTCCTTCTTCCTATGCGGTGCCTCCTGCCTCCCAATAGCAAACCTCCTTCTTCCTATGCGCTTCCTCCTGCCTCCCATTCCCAAACCACGTTTCTTCTAATGCAGTGCCTCCTGCCTCCCATTCCCAAACCACCATCCATCCATTCCAACCTCCTGCCTCCCAAATCCAAACCACCTTCCTTCAAATGCAGTGCCCCTTACCTCCCTTCCTAAACCACCATCCACCCATTCCACCCTCCGGCATCCTTATTCAAAACCTCCTTCTTCCAAAGTGTTGCCTCCTGCCTCCCATTCATAAAGCAACGTCTACCCATTCCACCCTCCTGCCTCCCATATTCCAAACCTTCATCCTAAGCGGTGCCTCATACCTACCATTTCAAACATTCATCTAGCCATTTCCAAAACACCTTCCTTCTAATGCAGTACCTCCTGCCTCCCATTACTAACTCATCCACTCATTACACCATTCTGCCTCCCAATTCCACACACCTTCCTTCAGAAACAGTGCCCCCATGCCTCCCATTCCTAACTCTCTGTCCACCCATTCCACCCTCCTGCCTCCCAATTCCAAACCTCCTTCCTCCTATGCAGTGCCTCCTGCCTCCCATTTCCAAAACATCCTTCCTCCTAATGCAGTGCCACCTATCTCCCATTTCTAAGCCTCCATCCACCAATTCCTCCCTCCTGCCTCCCAAATCCAAACCTCCTATCTTCTAATGCAGTGCCTCCTGCCTCCCAATCTTAAACAACCTCCCTCTAAATACAGCCATAAAACCTCCCATCCCACCACTATCCTACAATGTAGTACCTCAAAGCTCGAAACAACATAACCCTACCTGTATCAAAACCACAAGCAAATATGGGCACACATTTCACACACTAAAACATACAAATTCTTAAAAAAAAAAATTACCGAAACAGTAATTCCACATTTTGTTTAAAAAAAATACCAATCATAACACCAATAATTATGACTCACAGCTTAAAAAAACCTTTACCACACACCTCAGCTATGAAACCACAGCCGTTCGGTGGCAATAATAAACTGCAACTCTAACTACGCCACAGGTGTTTGAACATACGGACTAGGCGGGAACATTACTCAGACCAATGGGGAGCAACAAGGGTGATGATAAGGTCACAAGGGCAATATGCACCAAACTAAAAATGATGAAAAAAAAAAAAAACATTTTCATGGTTTAATAACACATGAAGGGGGGGGGGGGGTTACACCAGTTTCTAGATTGCAAAACTCCATTGAAGACTATGGCCTTCCTTTCGCGTCCCACGCCACACCGCGTGCCCCCCGCCTAACCAGTGTCAGCTCTGCGGAGGGAATCGCCAGCAAAAGCTGGCGATTCAATGCAGAAGCCTATGGGCTTCTAACCGCGGCGCTGTGGACGGGATCCATCACGGATCCCTCCCAGCATGCCCTGCGGCCGCCGCCGTACTCTGCACATGCGCAGATGGACTCCCGGGTCTCAGATCCGGAAGTCCAGTGCCAGTGCCGCATTACAAGGGAGAGCTATTAGCGCAAGAGCTGTCCCTTGCCTTAATGACCGCATATGTTAGAGCATATGTGGTCATTAAGAATGCGGTGGCCGGCGATAGAGGGCTGCGGATGTTAGAACATCCCACTCTAGAACCGCACAATCCAAATTATGGAAGGAATGTTTCTACAGATAAAAGTACCATTTTGCAATATTAAAAAATGCATGTTTGACCAGTAATAACATGAATAATATACCAACATGTGTGAGGCTGCAGGACTTTAAAGTGCTTTACACCTCAAGAGGCACATCTTAAGAAAAAAAAATTCCATCGAAAATAGTAAATAGGGTGAAAAAAAAACTAATCAAAATCCAACATTTAATTAAATACATATGAAAGGCAACACAAACTTAATGAGACACATACAATATAATTTACAGTGATCAAAACTACCTTTTCGTTAGCCTGACCAGACGAGTTAGAACACTGCTCTGATTACCGCGGCGGGGCTTAGAGCATACGGTGCGTGCGCCTCCCCAATACAAGTCAATGGGTAGAGAAGCGCGCTCTGAAGAAACCAGGAATGCGGAAGTGCAGAAACGTGCACTACACCGCCGGGGGACTGAACAAATGGAGAAGAGACAATGGTGCCGTAAAAGACGGCTGACCGCTGTGTTACAGGTTGGAGAATCCTGCCCATATAGGCTGTAGCTATGTTTTTCACTCCACACTTGTTCAACACTAATGACAACCACACAGGTTGGAATATAATGGCTCTAGTACCCTCTCTTATCACTCAATACACTCAGAGTTATTTATTTGTAGATATTGCTCAATGTCATTCATTGTTCATGTATTCTGTATATTAACAATGTGTGTAGTTTAGATTGTACTGATCCAGTGCACTTGCCACTCACAGATTTAGGGTGCATGTGGCATATGACCACAGTGTTTAAACATATATACACACACATATAATGTTTACCCAGAATGTGCCATGCATTCTACAACTTATATATACTCAGATTAGAGATGGGCATGAAGTTGAGCCGGGTTCCGACAGATCTCAGCGAAAAGATACGAATCTTTTAGACGGATCCTCGACTCGCTATAAAAAAAAATGGGAATGTACATGACCGAGTAAAAACACTGATCGATGGCTGGGTGCAGAATCGCCATCGATGGGGTCTGCACCGATGACCATCCTGACAGCAGCAGCTAATCTTTCTATCACTTGTAGTCACAGCACTGTAATCAGTCTCCAGAGGTAGTACATCTCAGCTGCCACAGGTGGCAGCAGTGAGATCAGGAAAATGAATTGTAATGGAAAACGACACTGAAATGGATCACCTTTTTGGGATCGGCGGCTCACTCGTTCTTGAATGGGATCTGTTCAAAATATCTGGTTCGTTCGCGAACGACCCATCTCTAACTCAGAATGCAGCTGAGATACTGCCACTCAGAGATGTGTGGTCAGTGAGCTGATGCTGAGTTACTTGAAGATGACTGACAAGTAAGGGTCCATCAGGGCTGGCTAACACTAACTGTGTGTGTATGCCGTGCTGTGGCATGGGGCACAAGAACATCACCAGCTGCCCTCTAAACTCTGTTGTCCAAGTCAGAACCTTCAATAGTTCATACATGCGTATAAGAATCTTGTGCAGCTCTGTCATTCTGTGCATGTTTGTGCCATCAACAGCTGGAACCATCAACAGCTGAAACCATCAATGGTCATTCACTAAATGGTTTACAGTCATCAATGACCCATGCCAATGACTCCAACGATGGTAATCATGACGGAGGCTGCTTTGATAGCACATCCTTTTGGTTCTGCATATTATATTATATTTTTTGTGAGCGTGTATTAGAATTTTCTCTTGAAGACAAAGGGCCTGATTCAGAGGTTGTCGCAGTGATGAATTGTGCACAGTTAAAAATGTTTTTTGCACTGTACATACATCTTAGTCACCCACAGCATGTGTCCTAATCGTCTAGAATGTAACAGTGGGTGGTAAAGTAGACATGGGCAATTCACTGAAAGTGGTTGCGTTCAAACAGCAGCCCATGCTCCAATAGAGAAACTGTACCTGCCATAGAACTTCTGCAAATTTATATGGAGCAACCAATGGAAGACCAAAGATGCAAGGGACAGAAATGCACAGTAGCACTGTGTTTAGATGCAGCAAGTAGCCATTTCAGAAACATCATTATCAAAAAGACACAGATGTGACTATGGCAAAAGATGCAATCAATGCTCCTCCCACATCTAAAGCAGGCTCAAATGGAGAGTTGCACTTATTATTAAAATGAAGATCTAATACTGTTTGTGTGATATATGAATGTCTTGTGGTGTTTGTATATTACCTTAACTTAAAAAAAAAACACATTTTGGCATACAGAAATATTGAGAGAAATGTTCAGTGACCGATATTATCCAAATTTAATCATTTGATTGCCAACAATGCTGTGAGAGATTCTCAAAATATCTGTTAAAAATGCCAGCATTTCTGAGCGCGACTGTTCTATTTTGGGGTGCATTATTTTACTAAACTTCAGTTAATTGTCTTGGCGGTAGGTGTATTTATTTATACTAATAGAATACCGGCTGTGAGGGAGGATGGCATTTTGAACAGATATTTTAAGGATTGCTCACAGCAACGTTGGCAATCAAAGGGTTAACCAGGAAGTTTTCTACATGTGACCGTAGTTTAAGGGGTTACGCATGCACAGACTGATTTTTGGCAATTTGTGTTCCAAGCTAAATTACCAAATTATGCATATAATACATTTAATAAAGGCTCATTTTATTGACAAATTTTGCATATTTGTAAATAAAAATATATTTTATCGGGTTTAAATAATAGTTATTTACATAAATTGATAATAAAAAAAAAAATCTTAGCCAGTTCATTGGTTAAACACTCAACATTGGGGTAACGTGTTCTGTTTACTGAACACGTAAATTAAAGGCAGTAGTACTTCCAGCTCTCTTCCCAGTGTAGACAACAGATGTTTTGTCTGAACTGCATAGGTATGTTGGAAATGTTGGAAGAGCAGGCCTTCTTTCCTGGCATCAAGCTTCTGCTGGCCTTGCAGTCAGAGCAATGTGCACAATTTATGTATTATCCTACAACACTTCTCCTGTGAAAGGGAATGTTTAACAAATGCAAGCTTCTGCTTGTGATGATACAGTTTTATGACACGATGCTATGTTCCAGGAAAAACAAATGTAACAGATAAAGGCGTATAACTGTATAATGGCCTAATGTACTATACACATAAAATGTATCATTTTAAATTGTCTTGTTAAATTGAAAACTAGTGTCTGCATTATAACAAATCTCTATATTATGTAGCCAAAGATTACCTTAACTATGGGTGCAATTTTTAGTCATGATCGTAAATCGCACAAAATGTCATGTTTTGACATTGCTAATTTTTTTTACCAACATAGGATGTTGGGATGAAAAATGAGATGACATGTGTGATTTTGTCATTAAAAAGTGCGATTTTATGCCATAAAAAAGCAGTTTTTAGTAAAAAAGTGTGATTTTTAATCATTAAAAAATGTGATTTTATGTCATAAAAAAGTGGAATTTCTTAACCGATTGGATTGTGAATTACTACACTAATAAAACACACTATACTAGACCCCCACCTAAACTCCCTAAATAATGCATCACACACTCTGCATATAAAGGGCACCCGCTCCATTTTCACCTTTAGGTTTGAGAGGCGTTTAAGTGCAACATAAGAAATGTGAAAATGCGCTTCAACGACATGCTCAAACAGAAAATGGCATAAGAGAGGACTGATCCAATGCGTACAGGGGGAGGTACCGCACCGCCAATCCAGTACACCTCATTTGAGCAGCAACTCCGCAGAATAATACTACCGGAAATTCTGCCTGGCCTCTACATCGCGGACACTGATCGTCCAGCAACACTCCAACAACCTGGTACGCTAACAGATTTTTCAAATACAATATTAATGATAATATTCTGCCTATTCTTAGTACTTTCCCAATGTATTACACATGTCTATGATGCTGTGGCAGTACAAACACCAGCAGGATGCATTTAATGTAAGGCTACGCATCCAATTATGTCTGTCATGTTTATGCTGGTTTAACTTCCACAGCTACAGTACATTATTTTTTTAAAGGCATCAAAATCACATTTCAGTGGTGTGTTATATAAATTTCTAAGGATTATTGCTTTAACCATTATATCATATACATAGGGTGACATTTAATGGGATAACATATTTTGACTTTTGCGATTTTTAGTCCCAAAACTGCCGAATTTGCAAGTTTTTCTGAAATCTCCAATTTAATAGGGTCCGATTTGCAGTTAAAAAAAAAATCACACTTTTTGCTGCGAAAATCACACATTGTGAACTGTCTTACGCTTCATTTCGCATCCAGATGTTTTCCCATTAAAAAGTATGCATAGTATACAAATTTAATAGAAATGCAATTTTTGGAAACATTACCAAAGTTCACAAAAGAAAGTTCAACATGTCCAATTTGACAGAAACATGCACAGACCAGTGCGATCTGTGCATGGTACTGTCCAAAAATATGTGTAAAAGTAAAAATAATAAACGGCGTGGGGTCCCCCCTGCTGAGCAGAACCAGCCCTGGGCTCAAAAACCATAGGGGATCCCCAAGGTTCCTAAAAACAACACCAGGCTCCAGGACCAGTCCCGGTTCCCAAAATATGGGGGACAAAATGACTAGCTGTCCTCCATATTTTGACAACAGCCAACAGGGTAATGCCACAGCCAGGGGAAACGTGTTATGCAAGTTCCCCAGGCCAAATAATTAATTCCCGTGGCTGGTCAGCCAGGCAAGGACCCAGGAGGAGTGGGGACCCACCCAATAAAGGGGTCCCCCCCACCAGAGTTACACGCTTATGCGCGCCCTGTGGCTACGGAGCTTTCTCAACTGCCTCCCCCTTTTTTGGGAACAAGTTGCAAAAGTCTAAAATTTGCACTCTATTACATATCACCCTATTTGTCTATCAAGGTATTAAAAGCTGTAGTGCTTTAAACTGCTCTCGAGAAAATAGTAGGGGGCATTCAAGTGCAGGACCATCAGCGCAAAGTGCATTAAAGTGTCCTGAAGCATAGTACATAGGCTAACTTCAGACTGTCATTGATTGACAGTCTGATGGTGTTATGGGGGTGGGGGGTGGCAATGGGCTCTGTTAGGAAAAATGGAGGCTACTCGCTGCCGATAATGTGTTGGGAAGAGGCAAGATATCTCATTCGTTGGATGGAGATTACCTGGCCTCCCAGACAAGGATGCTGCAAGCCGCCCTAAGGTGAAAGCTTTGATTTGATGCTGTGTCCTAGGACAGCTGGGCTTACATGTGCAGCAGGAGGTGTCTGCGACTGCCTTATCCCCATACGTCCGCATGTAGAAGTAGCCACTGTAGATGTATGATACAGTGGTTAGAGGAAATTACATTATTACAACCAGTGGCATAACTATAGAGGGTGCAGGGGATGCAGCTGCTATGAAGCCCGGCGGCTTGGGAGGCCCAAGGACAGACTATCCCCTGCACCCTCTGTAAGTTTTCCCATTATTGTTTTTCTAAACAGTGATGCCACGTGAGTGGTTTCTGCGTGGCCCTCCGGTGCCCCCCCCCCCCAGTGTCAGCTGATCTAGTCTCTTCCCCTATGATTTGCACCTGACATGCTGCTGGTGTGTTTGCATAGAAGACCCGGTGCTTATAAGGGAATGATGCTAGGAATAGCGCCACCGCAGAAGAGACCTTGCTGGGGAAAAGTGCCGTGGGAGACCCTGCCGGGGAACAGCGCCGCAGACAAGGAGACCCTGCTTTATTAAGGGGAGACTTAAATAGGTACACATTGGGGTGGGGGGTTGCTGAGGTACACAGTGGGGGAGGGGGGTTACTGAGGTAGTTACATGTTGAGGAACGGAGGCTTACTGAGGGTCATAGTTGGGGAGGGGGGCCAACTGAAGTACCATGTGGGGGAGAGGGGGACTAAGTGAAGTACACAGTGGTAGAGGGGGACTTCCTTAGGTACACAGTGGGCGAGGGGGCTCCCTGAGGTACACAGTGGGCGAGGGGGCTTACTGAGCTACACAGTGTGTGTGTGTGTGTGTGTGGGGGGGGGATTAGGAGGTACAAAGCCTGTGATGCCTGTAATTCTCTTTTTCTCTCTCTCCTCCCCCACCTCTCACCCCTTTCCTGTCCCCCATCTTTATCTCTTTTTCCTTCTCTCCCCATCACCTTTGCAGACTTTTTTTCTCTCTCCATACCCCCTCTCTCTTCCTTGCTCTCTCTTGTCTTGTCTCCCGCTGCTCTCGCTCCCCCCACCAGCTCTGTCCTTTTTCTTGCCTCTACTTTCTGTCCCCTTGTCTCCTCTCTTTATCTGTCTCACCTTTATGAATCTTTCACTGCCCCTAGTGCCTCTCTCTCTGCTCCCCACTTCTTTCCCCATGCTTCCCCCTCTCTCATTTTTGGGGGCTTTCAAATTCTTGCTATGGAGCACACAAAGTTCTAGTTATGCCAGTTTCCAACCACTACAGGTTCAGGAAGTGTGTCATGGCCATCTTATTGTTCAGTGATGCTGAGCAAAAGTTCTGCAGCGTTGCAGCCTTCTGTCTAGTGTCTTTCACACACAGTGCTCTACATTGGTCTCTGACACATCGCCCTGTTGATATTTGATGATAATACTGTTTGGATTAAGTTACAAAAAAAATGGCAGGTGTACTGTAATTCTGTGCTGTCTGACAAATCAAAGAACGTACATGGATACAGATTGTTCCACCTATCTGGCACTGATGTAGCCTGCAAGGCTGACACGTGTTTATGGAGAGGGTGAGGATAATGAGGTCACTGAAACAATAAGATGAAATTGGATTACCAGAAAATAAACTCATTATGGACAGGCATATTTTTTAGCTCAACCATGCAAAGCCCCAATGAAAGCATTCAGTCCTAAGGCTTAACTGCTGAAGATTTCATTATAAAAGTTTTGATCTGAGGATAGAGAAGGATGATATATTAACTACCCTCAAAAAGACATTATTAATAATAACAAGATACAAATTGTCACTGGTGCCAATTGTTATGTTATGTCAAGCATCCTCCTCCACCCTTATACAAGCACTGATTATTCTCATACAGTGCACTTAATTGCCTACAGTGGTCAGGTGACCAGGACTACAATTGCACCACTGCAGTTTCTCATAACAGACAGTCATGTGAAATAGCTAAAAAGATTACCAAACTGTGCAAGCTCCCTGGCAGGCATCTGCTAAATTCCCTTCATGCACCTTCTACCCACCTCTGTATACCGCCGCTCCGAGCCCCGTTCCCCGTGCACTTGTTACCCACCTCTGCATACCGCCATTGCGTGCCCTGACCGTGCGAGGTCCAGAGTGAAGCTCAGAAGGAGGAAGAAGGGAGAGAAGGCGGCTGCTGCCGGGGTATCCGGCACTAAGGTCTGACGGGCGAAGCGCCGGAAGCGGAGAGGTTCGCCCGTTTTGCATGCAGGAAATGCCGTGCAGGCATGTGAAAGATGCAGTGAGACCAAGTGCCAGCAGCTGACAGAGAGGCATGACGGTGGTGCCGCAGTTGGGGGAGAAGCAGCCTGCTGTCAGGATATACAGAGGAGGAGTACCGGCCGGCGTGCAGGAGACCAAGCAAGCCAATGTATGAGCAGATTCAATGGCCATAGGAGATCCAGGAAGGGCGCTGGCAGCATCAAACAGAGAAACTGGTGCTGTATGATTTTTTATACTACCTGGCTGAGGCATTAGCAGTTAGAGAGACACTGTTATAGTGCAACTTGTTGCATTTCCCTATTAATGCTCCAGATAAATAACAGAGAGAGCTACTGGGACAGTGGAGCAGTATAATATTGTGTACTACCTGGCTTCAGATAGTTGTCGAAGGCCGGTGAACCCCTGGTTGTGCCAGTCAAAGGGAGCTGTGTGCAGCAGGACAGGGTTAAGGCCCCCATACATTGAGGCGATTTGGTCCGATTTCGGCCAATCGGCCTGTTAAATTGGACTGAATTGCCTCTCCCTGACATGCTGTCGGGTCCGATGCGCGGTCCTGTGCGCATCAGACCCGACCAGGTGGTCGGACTGGCAGGCCGTCTGACCACCCGTTCCTCCAGGCGGCGAGGCGGCCGGGAAGCAGTGATGCATGCGATCCATCACAACGGATCGCATGCATCCCTGCCGCTGGGAAGTTCCCGGTTCGGTGACCGTGTGATTAGAGATTTTTCTGTTTGAATCAACCCATACTACTACTGCCGCGAGTTGGCCTAAAGCAAACCACACAAAAAGGGACCAGCATCTAGGTTATTTTGGCAAAAATGGGGAAGACCGGAAACACATCTGCCACTGCTAGGATGGAGCGCTATGCGCACACGCAAGGAGGGAATTCCACCCAGACACCAAACACCACCCCACACACCACCCAGGACCATCAAGGAAACTGAAAAACGCATATCGGCAATCGAGGATACAAACCAGCAATTATCCAGTAAATCTAATAGCCCAGCAGATGAACGATATGAAGTGTAAAGTAGCAGAAATGGAATTCAGGCTGCAGAGGAATAATCTTAGTTTCTTTGCTTTACCCGAACATGAGAAATTCGAAAAGAATGCCTTTTCTGATCAATTCATTGTGGAAAGGGCCCACAGGGTGCCATTTCAGCCATTGCCATCAGGGACTCCCCCACAAACTTTGATTGTTAAAATCTTAAATTTTCAAGAGAGAGATACCATCTTGCGTCTAACATGTATAAATGGCCCTCTTGAATATAAAGGCTCAAAAATCTCAGTGTTCTTGGACTTTGTCCTAGAGGTCCAAATGGACAGAGCGAAATTCCACAAAGTCAAAAAAAGGCTTTGCGAGAAAAATATAAAGTATTCTATGTTTTTTCTGGCAAAACTCAGGGTCATAGCCAACAGGGAAATAAGTTTCTTTCTTTCTCCTAATGATGCCGGCAAAATTGTTGGACAAATAGGTTCCGGGCGGTCAGCAGATGGCGGACAATTAGTTCTAATGGGGGGAAGGTGGGAGGGGAAAACTAGAGAAAAATAAGAATGGAAGTATCTGCTAGGGAGCTCCCCACACATTGGTGGTCGAAGTAATTTTTCAGCTCCCATCTAAGGATAAAAAGATTACCAAACTGGACAAAAGATGTGTGTTGTCTAATAGGTCATTCCAGAGATCCAAGGCTTTGCAGACCTCTGAATGCAATCCCGGTCATAAACTACATGCGTCTGAATAAGCCTGTTGTGCCCATCATAAGAAATCCCAGACACATTCCACTGGCAATGAAAATGAAGATGATTGTAGAACTCTACTGCATACTGTTGTTAAGTGTAATTACTCCTATAAAAGAAGCCACACATTGGGTTTAAGCAATGGTGGCTGCAGTAAAAAAAAAAAATATCCATAGAATCCATATCTTAACAAAGCCCTAATGAGATTACAGCATTTACTCAATATTGTTGAGCACGGAAATACATATATGCCAAACACCAAAGGCTTCACCATCCTGGATACCAAGTGTGGATTCTGGCAGATTTCCCTGGACAAGAAGTCATACATTCTAACTACTTTTATGATGGCAGATGGTCAGTATGCCTTCCCAGGAATGTCATATGGTATCTGCAGTGGCAGAGAAGTGTTTTAGCTGTGCATGAAACACTAGTCTTATACTGCTTTCACACTGCAGAAACAGGTAAAGACCCGGTATTTCTAAACGGCACTTTAAACGGGTCTGAGCCATAAAGACCCTTCACACTGCATGTTTTAACCGGTACATTACCGTTTAAATACCATTTAACACCCATTCACATTGAACCCATTTAAAACCCAAAGAAACACGTTTAAAGCACTAGTAAACATTGTCTGTCATATTAAAATGGACTTTTATGGGCCTACACTGATGACATTTGCAGAGCACAAAAGGAGGGGGTGGGGACTGGTCTGATCAGTGTTGCAATAATGGCAGACAGAGCACATGTCTCTAGTGAGTTCATGGCTGTTTCTGCTGTACTGCTGCTGGATTCTGCATGTGAGCTGATTTTCAAACTTATGATGATCTGCTGCTTGATTCACAGAAGATGGAGCAGATTAAGGAGGAGAACAGTGCATTATTTCTCTGTGAGTCTCTGGAGGATGCAGAACTATTTGCTTGACACTCACCTTTCCCGGCTACAATACCAGCACAGGAGGAGGTCTTACATAACTGCAATGATGAACACCATTATCGGGCTAAATGTGTCGACAGAACGAAGGTTGTGGACCCGTGCACGTCCAAGTGGTGAAGTATTCATGCGTAGTGTAATGAACTTTGACGATGTCCCATGGAAGGCTCATTTCAGAATGTCACGGGCAACATTCCATTACCTTTTGGAACTTTTGTCACCAGCGCTCAGTCGAGCAACCACAAATTTACGTCACTCGATAGAGCCAAGCAGGAGGCTTGCAATCGCTTTGTGGTGGTTTTTAAAAAAAAAATTTATCAGTGATAATTCAATTGTGCCTTGGTGTCCTTCTGTTCAGTACGGTTCACCAGTAAATTACTTGATCTCAGCAGCGCAAGTGCAACAAAACCATATTATTAAAGATGATTGTCAACCTGGGCCTGAAGCTGAAATTTATGAAGGGCCTATTGTGTCCTGACCATTGCTGTGGAGTGTGGAGGTGTGATTAGCTATGTGGAGGCAAGGCGGTCAACTCCTTACTCTTGAGCACCAAATGGAATAATTTCGCATCAAAAAACAAACCACGCAATATCAGTGCAACTTCCAGTTCCACTCTCGAGCAGTGGCCATTCAACCACCAACAATAACTGCAATTGCAGCAGCATAGATGGACCAAAGAAGGGACAGACTTCTCAAGCTAGCTGGAAAGTCAAATTTCCATGGATAGCTTTTAAAACTACTGTAGAAAAAGCAAGTTTTTTTGCGAACTTTGTACTACAGCTAAAAAAATGCGTGCTCCGCTTCCAACCACAACACATGATCAAGAATCATTGAAAGTGTTTGTATGAGACAGCTTTTCTAGCTGGGCTAAAGCACTAGAGTGATTCAGATCCCACGAAAAGTCAAATCTGCATAATGCGGTTGTTTCCATTGTTTCTGCTGCTAATGCGGGTGTTAATATTGCCGCTTCTATTTCTGCTGGTAAACAAAAGCAGATGGCTGATGCAAGAAAAGCTTTGTTGGGCTTTCTATTGTCTATCCAATATCTTTCATGTCATGGATTGGCTATTCACGGAAAAACAGATGAGGAGTCAAATTTGAACCAGTTGCTACACTTGCATGCTCAAGATATCCCACAGATACAGTCATGGCTGGCTTGCAAGGAGAGCAAGTGGCTATCCCATGAGATCCTAAATGAGATGACTGAAATTATGGCTCATGATGTGCTGAGAATGCTAATTGAAGAAATAAAGGGGGACATTAACTAAGGTGTGTATGGGGTGAGAGGTGAGCTGGCTGCCTTTTGTAATGTTTTGCTGAATATGGGGTGGGGGTGGCGGCTGTGCTGAACATGGGGTGGCAGGCTGCTGAACATGGGTTGGGGGTGGTGGCTGTGCCCAAATGTGGTGCTGACTATGGGGACAGTGCTGACTATGGGGCAGGGGGGCTGGCAGTGCAATGTGGTCCTGTATATGGGGAGGGTGCTTTAAAAGGGCTGTGCTGTCTATCTCTAATTACCCCTTTCTGACCTGTGACCCTGCGGGTTGACTTTCACACCAAAGAAATACCAGTGTTATTCAGCTAATTACTGTGTTGAAATATTTTCACCCACTAATTTGCTTCTTGGTGTAGCTTTATAATATTTCTACTCTATAGAAATATTGAAGCATGTGGCATAATGTGAATTTTGGCTCATACTGTATGGCTAAATGTGAATTACAGCTTATTTGTGTGGCATTATGTAAATTTTGGCTAATTCCTTGTGGCATCATTGCAATTTTGGCTCCTACTGTGTGTCATAATGTGTGCAATAGGTAGAAGTCAGACAAGTGGTATTCTACTCAGCCATTACTACTAAATTACCAAGCAAGGATTTCTACTTAAAAAAAAAAAAAAAAATTATATTCCAATTCACTGTACAGGCACACCTCTCCTGCATCACAGCCGTCTGTTACCTGCCGCAGCCAGCCGGACCCCCGACTAGAGCCCTGTTGAAGATACCTGAAGACAGGCACACCTCTCCTGCATCACAGCTGACTGTTACCTGCCGCAGCCAGCCGGACCCCCGACTAGAGCCCTGTTGAAGATACCTGAAGACAGGCACAGCTCTCCTGCATCACAGCTGACTGTTACCTGCCGCAGCAAGCCGGACCCCGACTAGAGCCCTGTTGAAGATACCTGACACACATCCACAGGTGAGTACAAGCTGCGCTCTGCCTCAGACACCCAGCACTGCACCTCTTTCCTGGCTCCAACTGCCATGCAGTGTCCACTCCCCCGCTTACCGCTTGTTTTCTCCTTGCTTGACACAGAGGAAGTGACCACTGCAGCGGACACCCCAGACATTCCAAGCAACATCAACGAATATATTTCACCAACAAACTCATTACAGGTGAGCCAAATTCATAGTGACTATTTCAAAGACACATTATATGTAACTGTCACTACTGGGGACATATGTAACTGTCACTGCTGGGGACATGATATATAACTGTCACTGCTGGGGACATGATATATAACTGTCACTGCTGGGGACATGATATATAACTGTCACTGCTGGGGACATGATTTGTTACTGGCACTGCTGGGGACATGATTTGTTACTGGCACTACTGGGGACATGATTTGTTACTGGCACTACTGGGGACATGATTTGTTACTGGCACTACTGGGGACATGATTTGTTACTGGCACTACTGGGGACATAAGTGACTGGCATAACATAATATAATCTAATAATAATATATGATATTAAATATATCATTTCTAGTGTACTACAGAAAATAGCATTTGGTTCATCTAGCTTTGCCATGGCGTCTACAAGTAAAAAGCATAAAAAATCATCAAGTGAAGCTTCCCGGGTTTTTAATCAACGGTGGACCAATTTGTACTTCTTTGTGGAAATTGACGAAAAGCCAGTGTGTCTAATTTGTTGTGAGTCAGTGGCAGTATTAAAAGAATACAATATAAAACGACACTGAGACAAAACATGCATCCAAGTTCAGTCAGCTTCAAGGCCAGGTTCGTGTGGACAAAGTGAACAGTCTGAAAAACGATCTGAAACGCCAGCATGGTACTTTTAAAAGGCATATGGAAGAGAGCGAAGCATGCGTCAAAGCAAGTTATTTAATAGCTGAAAAAATTGCTAAAAAAGCTAAATCCTTCGTGGATGGTGAGTTCGTAAAATAATGTCTCATCACTGCAGGGGAAGTTCTGAACCCAAAGAATAATGAACTTTAAAAAAAATTAAGTTTGTCTGGCGTAACTGTTGCACGACGTGTTGAAGACCTTGCCAACGACATTGAAGGAACTTTGAAAAAACGGTTGTACACATTTCAGTCTTATTCACTTGCTTTAGATGAGAGCACTGATGTCATGGATACAGCACAACTGGCTATCTTTGTCCGTGGCATTGATCAACACTTCAGTGTGACAGAAGAGCTGCTCGCTCTTGTACCCATGAAGGGAACGACAAAAGGCACCGATATCCTGAAAGCGACCAAGGCAACACTGCAGTGTTTTGACCTCAGCTTAAAAAACCTTGTGGGACTAATAACTGATGGTGCCCCTGCTATGGTGGGAAAGCATGAAGGGTTTGTTGCACTTCTAAGAAAAGAACCAGAACTACAGGGAAAAGATCTCATCCAGTACCACTGTTTAATCCACCAGAATTTGTGTGCAAACAATATTGGATTTGAGAGTGTCATGAAGGTTGTTGTGTCTGTGGTGAACTTTATTAGGGCACGAGGATTGAATCATCGACAGTTCAAAGAATTTTTAAACCAAGATTGCCAAGCAGATCACGGTGACGTGATTTATTACAGTGAGGTGCGTTGGCTGAGCATAGGGAAGGTCCTTAAAAGAGTGTTTGATTTAATAAATGAAATACAGGAGTTCATGCAAGTCAAGGGGAAGCCGGTTTCAGAATTTAATGATCCAAAGTGGATAACAGATTTTGCCTTTGTGACAGATATCTCCTTGCATATGAATGACCTAAATATGCGGCTACAATCCAAAAATCAGCTGGTGCACACTCTGTTTGATCACATCAAAACTTTTGTAGAAAAGCTCAAACTTTGGGAGGCACAACTCATGAAAAAAGACTTCACACATGTTACACATCTTGCAGAGACCAACTGTTTGTCTCCTGGAGATTACTGTACAAAATTATTCATGTTGCGAAGTGAATTTGAAGAATGATTTACAGATTTCCGTATTCAACAGTCGTCTTTTGATTTGTTTTTGTTGCCGTTTACTGTCCATGCTGCCGAAATGCCAGGCTCAGTACAAATGGAGCTGCTTGATCTCCAAAATAACTCTTCTTTACGTGAAAAATTCTTCAATGTGCCCTTATTTTCATTTTACAAAAATTATATTTCTCTGGATAAATTCCCATATCTCAGGCAGCATACTTTGAAGATGTGTGCTTTGTTAGGGAGCACATGCTTATGTGAGCAATTCTTCTCAAGAATGAAGCATGCAAAGTCCAAGACAAGAACTCAGCTTATAGACCAACATCTTAAGAACACTCTGCGCATAGCGACTTCCAACATTGAAGCCAATATCGACAAGCTGTGCAAGCAAAAGCAATGCCAAGTTTCGCACTGACTTGAAGAAAACAAAAGTAAGCAGACAATTATTTTATGACTGAAACCTTATTGTTTGAAGTCTTTATTATGGGTTTATTAGTATGGAAAAGGTCTTGTAATCTTACATTCACATTTTTAACCCCTTCCTGACAGAGCTAGTTTTTGCGTTCCTGACAGAGCCATTTTTTTCAAATCTGACATGTCTCACTTAAGTGGGGATAACTTTTTTTTGCTTTTACTTATCCCAGTGATTTTGAGATTGTTTTCTCGTGACACATTGTACTTCAAGTTAGTGGTAAATTTTCGTCGATACAGTCTGTGTTTTTTTGTGAAAAATACCAAAATGTCGGAAAAAAATGGAAAATTTTGCGATTTGCAAAATGTAAAATTTTCTGCTTGTGAGACAAATAATCTTACCACTCAAAATAGTGAATAACTAACATAGACCATATGTCTACTTTATGTTGACATCATTATTTCAACTTCCTTTTAATTTTTTGGGACACTAGGAGGCTTACAATATGAATAGCAAATTCTCAAATTTTCAAGAAAATTTCAAACACTGATTTTTTTAGGGACCAGTTCAGTTCTGATGTGACTTTGAGGGACTTGTATGTGAGACACCCCCATAAATGATGCCATTTCAAAAACTGCACCCCTCACAGTATTCAAAACAGCATTTTGGAAGTTTGTTAACCCTTTAGGTGTTTCACAGGAATTAAAACAAAGTGTAGGTGAAATTTCAAAATTTCTTTTTTTTTGCAGAGTTTCAATTTTAATACATTTTTCTAACGAATACAGTAGATTTTACTAGAGAAATGTGACTAAAAATTGATTCCCCCAATTCTTTTGTTTTCATAAATATCCTATATGTGGCCCTAGTGTGCACGGTGACCAAACCACAGGCTTCATAATAGAAGGAGCACCTACTTGATTTTGGAGCCTCCTTTTTATGAGATTATTTTTTAGGCACCATGTAGGTTTCTAGGCACCATAAGATGCTAAAAGTTAGGAACCCCCCCACAAGTGACCCCATTTTGCAAACTACACCCCTCAGGGAATTCATCTAGGGGTATAGTGTACATTTCAAACCCCCAGGGGTTTCACCAATTTTGATACAACTGGGCTGTGAAAATGAAAAAAATTAATTTTTCATTTTCACAGCTCAGTTGTATCAAAATTGGTTAAACCCCTGGGGGTTTGAAATGTACACTATACCCCCTGATGAATTCCCTGAAGGGTGTAGTTTGCAAAATGGGGTCACTTGTGGGGGGGTTCCACTGTATAGGTGCTTCAGGGGTCATTCAACCAGAATCTGTGCTGCAAAATCCAAAAATCACTCCTTCCCTTCTGAGTCCTGCCATGCACCCAACTGGTATTTTTTGGTCACATGTGAGGCATTGCCGTACTCGGGAGAAATTGGGGCACAGATTTTGGGGTGCTTTTTCTCCTTCATTCCTTGTGAAAATGAAAAATTTTGAGCCAGATCTGCATTTTTGTGTAAAAAATGTAATTTTTCATTTGCACAGCCCAGTTGTATCAAAATTGGTGAAACCCCTGGGGGTTTGAAATGTACACTATACCCCTAGATAAATTCCCTGAGGGGTGTAGTTTGCAAAATGGGGTGACTTGTGGGGGGGTTCCACTGTATTGGTGCTTCGGGGGTCTTGCTAATGCGACATAGCACCCACCATTCATTCCACCAGAATCTGTGCTGCAAAATCCAAATATCGCTCCTTCCCTGCTGAGTCCTGCCATGCACCCAAATGGTATTTTTTGGTCACATGTGAGGCATTGCCGTACTCGGGAGAAATTGGGGCACAGATTTTGGGGTGCTTTGTCTCCTTCATTCCTTGTGAAAATGAAAAATTTTGAGCCAGAACTGCATTTTTGTGTAAAAAAATGTAATTTTTCATTTTCACAGCCCAGTTGTACCACAATTGGTGAAACCCCTGGGGGTTTTAAATGTACGCTATACCCCTAGATGAATTCCCTGAGGGGTGTAGTTTGCAAAATGGGGTCACTTGTGGGGGGGTTCCACTGTATTGGTGCTTCGGGGGTCTTGCTAAAGCGACATAGCACCCACCAAAATTCCACCAGAATCTGAGCTGCAAAATCCAAATATCACTCCTTCCCTTCTGAGTCCTGCCATTTTTTGGTCACACATGAAGCATTGCCGTACTCGGGAGAAATTGGGGCACAGATTTTGGGGTGCTTTTTCTCCTTCGTACCTTATGAAAATGAAAAATTTGGAGCCAGAACTGCATTTTTGTGTAAAAAAATGTAATTTTTCATTTTCACTGCCCAGTTGTATCAAAGTTGGTGAAACCCCTGGGGGTTTGAAATGTACACTATACCCCCTGATGAATTCCCTGAAGGGTGTAGTTTGCAAAATGGGGTCCCTTGTGGGGGGGTTCCACTGTATAGGTGCTTCAGGGGTCATTCAACCAGAATCTGTGCTGCAAAATCCAAAAATCACTCCTTCCCTTCTGAGTCCTGCCATGCACCCAACTGGTATTTTTTGGTCACATGTGAGGCATTGCCGTACTCGGGAGAAATTGGGGCACAGATTTTGGGGTGCTTTGTCTCCTTCATTCCTTGTGAAAATGAAAAATTTTGAGCCAGATCTGCATTTTTGTGTAAAAAAATTTAATTTTTTACACAAAAATGCAGTTCTGGCTCAAAATTTTTAATTTTCACAAGGAATGAAGGAGACAAAGCACCCCAAAATCTGTGCCCCAATTTCTCCCGGGTACGGCAATGCCTCACATGTGACCAAAAAATACCAGTTGGGTGCATGGCAGGACTCAGAAGGGAAGGAGTGATTTTTGGTGGTGGAATGAATGGCGGGTGCTATGTCGCATTAGCAAGACCCCCGAAGCACCAATACAGTGGAACCCCCCCACAAGTGACCCCATTTTGGTCACCAGCTTTGGGAGGGGGGCTGGCGCTGCGGCTGGCGGGGGGGTGGGAGGGGTGCTGGCGCTGCGGCAGCCGGGTGGGTGGGAGGGAGGGGGGCTGCCGGGTGGGAGGGGGGGGGGGCTGGCGATCGTTGGTGATCGGTGCGGTATACGCACACACACACACACACACACACATATATATATATATATATATGTGTGTATATATATATATATATATACATATATATACATATATATACACACACATATATATATATATATGTGTGTGTATATATATATATATATATATATATATATATATATATATACACATTTGCACATTATTTTTTATTTTATTTTATTTTTAACTTTTCCAGCAGCAGCATGATGCTGCTGCTGCTGCGGGGGGGAGGGGGGAGGAGGGGAGCGCAGCGTGCGCTCCGGACGTAGCGGTGGAGCCGGGGGAGCTGCTGCTGCTGCCGGGTGAGTGCCCGGCGGGTGGGAGGGGGGTGCTGCCGCTCGGTGGTGATCGGTGCTGCACCGATCACCACCGTTTTCTGTGTTACCGAGCGGCTTAGCCGCCGGTAACACAGGAAACGCTGTGATTGACTGTTCAGATTTGAACAGCCAATCACAGCGATCGCCGACCGGGGGGGGCACCCCTGCCCCCCCTGGGCGGCGAGGGGGGATGTCTGCTGTCAGGGACAGCAGACATCTCTTAACTGTCACCGCGTCTATAGACGCAGTGACAGTTAGAAACCATGACGTACATTTATGCCATGTGTCGGGAAGTACTTCCCGACCATGACGTAAATGTACGTCAAATGTCGGGAAGGGGTTAAATAGTTTTAATCGTTAAAACACCTCAGTATAACTTAGTGGCCCTCGGGCTTAATTGAATTTTTTTATGTGGCCCACTCGGTCTCAAAGGTTGAAGAACCCTGTTTTAGAGGGTGCTAATTAAATAAGAAGTAGATTCTGATTGGTTGCCCATAACAACATCACATGTGAAGTAGAATACACATCTTAGTAAATTTCCCCCAAAGTCTGCTGAGTTTTTCTCTGTGATTATGGACGTGACAGCCGACATTTCCATCAAAGAGAAGGTGTCTATCTGCTTTCGTTTTGTGACTGAAAATCTGGAGCCAGAGATACTATTTATTGAATTTTATGGGACCTCAAAAACAACAGCTTATGCACGTTTTCACCTGTTAAAAGATGTTCTGATGAGATTCTCACTGTCAATCAGCAAACGTAGAGGACAGTGTTACGATGGCGCTATGTTTCTGGTATTCAAACAGGTCTACAGGCTTGCATCCAGGAAAAGTAGCTCCGAGCACTGTACATCCATTGCACCGCACATGTTGTCAATTTGGTGGTGCAGGATGTCGCAGAAAACACTTGTGACATGATAACACTGATCAGATATTCGCACAGTTGACTCACCTGGTTCCAAGAGTTTAAAGACAAAGAAGCACCATCATTGAGACCTCTGTGCCCAACACACTGGACCATGAAATCAGCCTCATTGCTATCCATTTCTTCCAAATACAGTGCAATAATGGATTTTCTTGAGGACTTGAGTTTAAATAACAAAGGTGATGCAGGAGATAAAGCCTATGGTCTGGTTTTGCAGCTTCAGAAATGTAGCACTTTTTTTCTCATTGAAACTCACGCTGAAAATCTTCTCACATGGAAACAGTCAATACTGCACTCCAGAAGAGCCCGTTGCACCCACAGAAAGCTAGACAAATGGTTGACATGCTCAGGAAACACATATTACATCTTCATGAAGAATTTGGGGAAAGAATTTCCCAGAACTTACTACCACAGCAGCACATGACCTGAACTTGGAGAGCCCAACAGTTCCAAGACCAAGAAAGTTCTCCGTCGACTTGAAGATGGAGGTGTGCCTCTACACAGCTTTCAAACACCAGAAGCTATGTACCGACAGCAATACTTCGGGCTCTTGGATACAGCATCAATGTCCCTGGATTGCAGATTTAGTCTGTCAGCTTTCAAATACATGCTATAGGTTGAGGATTTTGTAACTGGAAAGGGTGACTGCAAAAGCATTGTGCAGTTCAATGGGGATGATTTGGATGAGGTCAGGCTGACACTGCATCGTGATATGTGCATCGACATAGCAAAACAACGAGGAGTTTGCATAACTACTTTTCAAGATGTCATGGATTTCCTGAAAGGCGACCAAGGATAGCACTCGAGAACCATGTTACCAGAGATAACCATATTATTGATACTCGAATTAACTGCCCCTGTAACATCCTGCAGTTCAGAAAGGTCATTTTCAAGCCTGGGTCTTCTTAAAACGTATCTGTGGTCTACAATGGGGCAAGGAAGACTGAACCATGTTGCTTTATTGAACTGTCACAAGAATGTGTCACGAAATAGGGATCAGATTAATTCATCAATCGCACAGCTACGAGAAGAAACACTTTCCTCTTAAAGAAGTAGCACCAATGGTGAGTGAAAAACATCCAATTTTTTATATGTAGTAGCTGTGTAGGTCTATGTATTGATTTATTGCCTGTATTTTACTGCATATACACTTGCATGCTTTCTTGGCGCATCTAACTTGTTTGGTTTGACAAGAGGCCCCATGTAGCCTATACTGTTATGTTTAATTCACTATTTCAGCAGTGTCAGAGCCGTGCTGGTGTAGGATTGTGCATTTAGTCTGTGATGTACAGTATAGTCATGTGAGCATTAATACTAAATAATTTTTGTGGCATCAATTACTTTCAATGCATTTCATAATATCATCATTGTATCGTTACATTGTGTAAAAAGGGGGACTCTGCTGCTGTAATGTGTAAAAAGGGGAACTCTGCTGCCGTAATTTGAATATTGGTGACAAGTGTGCTGCGTAATATAAATTGGTATTATTTTGTGGCCACGCCCCTTCCCCATGAAGCCACTCCCCTATATTTTTGGCTTGAGCAGTCACCAGCAAAAACATAAATTGACTCCTATGCCCAGTGCTACCTGCTGTAATGTATATTAGCAGCGATGCGGCTGACAGAGGAGCTGGGCAGATTGACTCTATTATATATTACAATGATCAGTGCTTCAGATGGTGGTTGGACACACATAGAATATAATACAATTTGGGGTAGACACGGACAGTGCACCTACAGGTTAAATCCATCCTGTGCTAAGCATCATCCGCACTACTCTAGTTATGGCCTTGTACATGTATTTATTTATTAACAGTTTCTTATATAGCACAGAATATTCTGGTGCACTTTAACAGGAGGGACCTGCTCCAATCTATGATCAAAACATCCCCCCATCCCCCTACCCTGATCTCCCTCAATGATAATTAGAGCTCATGGTGAAATATTGTTTTCTTGCACAATGCGGAAGGCATGAACAGGACAAGGATCCAGGTTCACATCATTTTATTGGTCTTCTTTCTTGATTGACATCATTGTAGAGCATAATATTAATTTATCAATTCCTGGTGTGTTTTATATTGTTTTTCATGTTGTAAGGACTTATTTACTTCAATAAAGGAAAATTTGCTTTAAATTTTTTTTTTCATAAAAAAAGAACTAAAGGACAGGAAGATAAAATGAATGCTAGCTTATCTTAAAAAAAAAAAAACAGAATATTCAGTTTTGCTTGGCACACTTGTTGGACGTTTGGTGAACTGAGAAAAAGAGATCCAGAGAAGAAGTAAATATCCTGCAGATATATACATGAGGAGGGACCTAGTCACATGTGGTTTGCGGTTTCTTTGGAACCACATGTATGAAATCAGTACGATTTCTAGGTGTTCCTAATATTATGCTGTTGCTCTGTAACTTTCCCCTGAAACCAGCAGCTGGGTCTCATTAAAGCAACTAATTGGAAAAACGAAAAGTGTGAAGAACCTTGAATTAGGAAAAGATAAGAAGTATATGAAGCTGATTCCAATTACAATTATGTGATGCATGCTGTAACTAACAATACATGAAAAGCCAGCACAACTTTCCTTAGATGGATGATCTAATGGCATTTTCCACAAAAAAAAAAATAATAATAATAATAATATATAATTTATCTTGAATTGACAAAATATAGTTTTGTATTTAGCAAGGTGACAGCAGAGCAGAGTTATAATTACAGTACAAAGTTTGCAGACTTTATCTGCCATATTTAAAAGGGCAATAACAATAATTGCATAGTCAGGCCTGCTGTGCATTAATTATTATTTTCCTCTTAAATATGGCAGGAAAAATATGTGGGTTTTGTAAATTCACTGCTTAGTAAATATAAAAGTTGTTCAAAAAGTAACACAGCCATATGGGGAAATGCATGTAATTGTTTTCTTCTTTTACAGGTGGGGAAGAACATTGAAAACCGATATTGAGGATCCATGATCAACACGTTGCAGCGGCATATATTTATTGTCATACAGAACATCTACTCTGGCAGTTATTCCCAGATGCAGGAGACCTTCACAGGAAGGTATGGAACAGTGGTTCAAAACAAATCCTCCATCAAGCAGCTCTACCACATTTCAGGAGACTGAATGTCCATGCAATGCCTTTCAAGTCAGTCAGGGCCTTCTGTCCACAGTGCACACATGGTGCTGCGCAAATACATGAAAAAGTCTGTACAATTTAGCATCTACTTCCTGGAGACCTGGAAACTCATCACTGGTTCATGGAATACAGTATGTAACACTGGATGGGGAGGAACTATATGATTGATACTGGTTTGATAAGGAGGGTTCCTTCTCAATTGATACAATACTGTGCAAAAGTTGTAGGCAGGTGTGGGAAAAAAATGCTGCAAATTAAGAATGCTTTAAAAAATAGAAGTGTTAATGGTTTATTTTTCTCAAGTAACAAAATGTGAAGGACGAGAAGAGAAATCTAAATGAAATCAATATTTAGTGGGACCACCCTTTGCCTTCAAAACAACATTAATTCTTCTGCACACCATTTCTGAAATAACGTGGCTGGGAGATTGTTCCAACCATCTTAGAGAACTATCCACAGCTTGCTCAAATCATATGTTTCCATCCCTAGCTGAGTCACTTGGCCTTGTTTCCAATTCAAAGGTATGGCTTTTTGGATGCAACTCTTCCGTGATGACTTCTACCTAGATTTCTCCAAACAGTAGATGGATGTACCTGGGTCCCAATGGTTATTGCCAGTTCTAGGCTGATGACACTGCTTGACATCTTATTTTAAAAGGAATTAAACATGATGTGTCTTTCAAGCACTGTTTACCACTACATCTATGGTCCCGCGGCACGAAGGGAGCAAAGATTAGCGTGGATCCATCTGTAGATTGGGAATTTCAGATTCCATATTAATTAAGGCAAAGGACCATTTTCAACATGTTCTGCCCATTTCAAAATAATTTATTATTATATTGAAAAATATATATACTTCAAGAGTAATAGTATTGATCCGGTAGTGAGAAATTGCCAACCCCAGATTGTTAGCTTTGGTTGGACAGTTTAGACTAGGTAGAATATCTACTATACTCTTAGGTAGATTAGATTGAGTTAGGCATCACAGTTAAGGTGCCCATACACTTACCTATTCTGCAGATGCGATGTGTGCTATGAGATGCGTGCTCCCGCGGCATCTCATCGCACAGTACAAAAAGTATGTGCTGCACAAACTTTTTGTACTGTCTTTTTATCGCATCGCTTTGCATGCACATCACATGCAATGCTAAGTTAGCACAAAACGTACAGCAGAAACGGTGCGTGTATGGGCACCTTCAGTGCTTCGTGATTATCCTCCTCATCAATAACCTACGCCTTCTATAAGATCAGATTAGCCAAGCAAATCATCCAAGTCCACCATATATCTATATATATATATATATCTATATATATATATAGATATATATATATATACAGTCCAAAGTCCCACCAGGTAGGACAATAACGGCACTCAAAAGGATTTTTCAACGTGAAAAAAACTGTATTAAGATACAGACATGTACAAAACTGTTTTGCACATGTCTGTATCTTAATACAGTTTTTTTCACGTTGAAAAATCCTTTTGAGTGCCGTTATTGTCCTACCTGGTGGGACTTTGGACTGTGTAATTACGATTACTGGCACCTGGGTTGATGCTGTAAGTACATTGGAGTGCCGGCATTTTCTGATGGATATATATATATATATATATAAAGAGAGAGAGTGAGAGAGAGAGAGAGAGAGAGAGAGATGTGTAGTGGCACTCCGAGGGACTTGTAGAAATAATGCACAAACGCAGACTGTTTCCGACGTTTCGGATTTTACTCTGTCTTCAAGGAAAGAACAATTGAAAATGCAGAAAACACTCACCTAAATAAGCTCTCACCAGACCCACTTGTCAGTCTCACTGCAGTGTCTGCCGCACGCCCCGGGCACTTCCTGTCCCAGTCAGTCCCAGACGTCACACGCTCTCACATCCGGAATCCTGAGCAGGAGTCCCGGTTGCTGGGCAACCATGACGCGCAGGAGTCTGAAAAGAGGAAAAAGTACATGAACACCAACATCGAGTAATACATATGAATACAAATAAAGTGACACAAGAGAAAAGTACATACAGAAGTGTATACAGGGCAGCAAACAATAAAATAAAGGCATCTTAGAACATTAGAGAAAAATATTGATAGAAATTTGCTTATTGAGCCCTTTCGGGGACACAGTCTGAAGTTTAAAGATCCAGCGGGTCAATATATATATTCTATGACACATTACACTCTATTACACTTCACAGCTATATTTTATTTATGTGATGCCCTGGGGTGCCCTGGCATGAACCCCAAATTGTTTGGGACTTGCTCGAAAGAGGTGACCTTAAAGCAGTGGACAGGTAAATATATTAGGCAATTTAATGCTAACAACCTCATATATGAAATATAACAAGGAATAGATGTTAGCAGTAATGAGTTTAGAGTGCACCTACAAACCCCCTCTGGTTTGCATGTACCTAAAAATCTCAGGAAGGTAGCACCTTTCATAACAGGGTGTGCAATCTAGCACCCCCCCCCCCCCCTCCTGTTATCCTATATAGTCTTGTCAGTACCCAGTTATATTAGTAGCTACTTTAATCAATTCTGGCAGGACATATGATTACCACAATGCACGTGCTGGCAAATTTTTCTCATCACAATCATATTCAAGTGCTGGCATCTACAATATCAAAGCAGTCCCTGTTACTAACACTGTCCCCATAGGTTTTCATGGAAAATGTGATACTTCCGAATTTATCAAGCTTTAAAAAGTAGACATCTTTTTATAACATCAACAATTGTAGTCTTTAGGCAACAATTTCGTAAATTGTTTTCTGAGAGACATCTCTCAGATTCCTTTTGTAATGGGCACTACCTCATGCATGGTCTGATGGCTACTTATTTTGCAGTAACCCGTTTTGGGTCCGAACACGGAAGTAAAAGCTTTTTAAACTTGATAGGGAGCTCATTCCCCTGAATAGATTTCTTTATACATTGCCCCAATATTTTACTGCCACAAGGTGGTAAAAATATTATGCTTATTTGGGCTTATATGCAGGTATTCATAAATATACTCCTTAATAAGAGTTTTAAGTTAAATTCTTCACCTGAGAGTACTGACCACCTACGTCTAGATACTGTAACATGTCTAAAAGTTTTGAAGAGTGCACAGTTTGTTTTTTTCACTTGCTTTTCTTGCTGGCACAGTTAGTTTATTTTCTTTTTCCTCATGACAGTCCTAACTTGTGCTCATTGATCCAGATCCTGACATTTTGGCCAATGCAGACTTTTCCACAGACATTTAACAAGTACACTGCTTTCTCAGAGCTCCTTGAAAGAAGTCCTTTATTTGCGCTGTGTCACTTTTTATAATGCCATTATAATGTTGACAGATTAAGTATTATAACATTGTATTTATTGGAGCTTTGAGAAAAATATTTTCTGCTCTGTTTGGGAGCGTTGGTTTTGGTTTGTATTATTACATTTGCAATGTATTTACATTTTATTGGTCTATTTATCAAGCAGCGTTTTTCTAATTTTCCCTAGGAGAAAGCTGCTATTATCACTTTGTACTATTTTTTAGTCACTGACATGTACTGTGGCCCATTTCAGAGATTTGTGTCCCCAACAGCCTGTTATGCAATGTATGGGCACAGACTCTTCTCACTTTCTCTCAGTAGGGTACTGTTCTTGATCTTACCCATCACTCATGAGGTGTAACAGTGTATTTGATTAGTTTTATACATATAATCTGAATGAAAGATGATTGAATTAGGCATGTTTCCAGGTGATATATAGTAGTGTCAGATGCAGCAGTGGTAGAGCCGGCAGCAGCATGGAGAGTGCTGCAGCATGAAAAAAGAGCTAACAAAACTACTGACTGCACCTTCTCCCAGCAATACTGATAGGTGTACACAAAATGGATTATAGATTCACTCCTTTGCGCTAGTCTTCGCTGAGACTAAACCTTAAAAAAATTTAGGGCAACCCAACTTAAAGATATAGGTAGTCCCTCAAAAACTAGTGAACTAGGAACAATAACAATCTTTAATCTTAGCGATCACCTCCTGTTACAAGAAGAACGAGCACTACTAGAAAAGGGACTGAAATTTTGCCCATCAACTACGATGAACCAGTTTGATTTTTTCATCGATCTACAGAAATTTCTGAGAAAACTCACTCTTCGAAAATTCTTTCATGATAAGAAACAGGAAGACTATGATCCCAATAGTACCAGTTTTAAACAAAACTCCAAGTTTTACCCATCCCAAATGCTTTCTTGATTCATTTAATACATTAGTAATGGATGATGTAAGACAATTAGATAATCAAATTAAAAACAAAAATCTAACTTTTAAGGAAAGAAAAGGATTAAAATCCCTACAAGAAGATAACAACCTAGTCATAAAACCTAGTGACAAAGGGGGGGGGGGGGGGGGGGGGGCATAGTCCTTCTTAATAAAGAAGACTATGAAAATGAAATCTTAAAACAACTGGAAGATGGAGATACTTATAAAAAATAAAGAACAGACCCAACACAAAAAAATAGTGTACTTCTTAAAACTCTAACCGAGAAATATAACAAAAAAAACTATCATCACAGAAGAACAAAAATTTCTAAACATCGAATGTCCGATTGTACCAACAATCTATGTCCTCCACAAAGTCCATAAGAATCCAGTATTTCGGGGGTGGACTCAGTGACAGCAAATATATCGCTCTGCATAGACGTGCAACTCCAACCACTAGTTATGAAGAATCGATCCCACTTGAAGGACACAACAGACGTGATTACGTTTTTAAAAACGATTAAATGGCAGGAGGACTTTTTCCTAATTACAGCAGACGTCACGTCCCTCTATACCATAATCGATCATAAACAAGGTATAGAGGGAAGTAGGAGAGCATTGTCCAGGTCTGAAATGAATAAAGAACTTCAGGCCTTCATTATTGAGGCCATAGAGCTGATTTTATATAACAATTATTTTATATCCAAAGAGGACTACTACATGCAGAGGAGGGGCACCGCCATGGGCACCAGGTTTGCCCCCAGTTATGCCAACATTTTTATGGGTGAGTGGAAGACCGATCAAGTTTGGTCCCATCACCCATATGGGGCAAACCTGGTGTCCTGGCAACACTACATAGACAAAATCCTCTTTATTTGGAGAGGTGATCGGGAAGAACTGGATTCTTTTTGCCAATATTTGAATCAAAATGACAAAGGCCTCAAATTTACTTATAATATTAGTAAAAAAGATGTAAGTTTTTTTTATATTGTCATTTATGTCGAAGAGAATATACTCAAAACCAAGAACTATGTCAAACCGACCGACTCACAAGCTTACATCAATAGAAACAGTTGCCATCTAGATAGATGGCTTTAGTCTATTCCGGCAGGCAAATTCAAACGCAGAAATTGCACAGAATATGATGTATTTCAAAATCAAGCAAGTGATATGAATGATCGGTTTATCAAGAGTAATTATGAAGCAACAAAAGTGAAACAATCGCTGGTAGAAGTACATGATCTCAATAGAGAAGTGCTTCTTGCACCAAAAAAGAACCACCAAAAGAGAAATTACAATTTCAAATGGTCTTTTACCACAAATTTTTCATCACAGCATAAATAAGTGAAGAGAATTATTGGGAAGCATTGGGATATACTTAAGAAAGACCCAATTATAGGCAAATAAATCCCAGTTAATCCCATGTGTGTATTCAGAAGAGCGCCAAACTTAAAATCACAACTAGTAAAAAGTCTCTGCCCAATTTCTCCCAAGAAATCTTCTATCAATTCAGTAGGGTTTTATAGGTGCGGGGCATGTATAGGATGTAAAAATGTAAAAAATAACTTTGGTTCTAAAATTACAGAAATAGATATTAATGGTAAAAAACATACCATTAAAGAATTCCTTAGATGCCATTCATATAACATTATCTACGCCATTGAATGTACTTGCACCAAATTTTACATAGGGAGAACTAGCAGAGCATTTAAAGCAAGAATTGGCTAACATGTTCGAAATATCAAAAAGGTTTAGACACACATGCACTTTCTTCTCATTTTAAAACAGAACACAATTCTGACGTGAATTGTATAAACATGTTTTATATATTGAAAAAGGTGGAATTAAATAGGAGGGGAGGAGACATGAGTTCCGCACTGGGTAAAAATGAAATGTCTATGATTTTTAATTTCCATACTCTACTTCCAGAGGGCCTTAAGATTTTGAGCTCAAGTGGTTCATGTAAATTCACTCCCCATTCAATATAATCTTTTTAATATGTGTATAGTATGATTAGGTATCAAATGGATTGTACTTACCAGTTTTAAAATAGTCTTTTATTGCATTATGTGTATAAAGTTTTATATATGTACGTAGTTTTTTATATTGTAAACTAATACCTCCCCTTTCCTATTGTTTTTCGCATTTGCACTTTAAATTGCACATTCAAATGAGGAAATAAGAACCACTGTCAAATTTCAAAATGTCGGACCGGGACTTGAAACGCAATAAAGGCGGAAATTAGAACACATGGAACACATAAGACCACTTCCGATACATGAGACCGGCATTTGGAACTCACACAGAAACCGGAAGTACGTAAGGTGGAACGCATGCTTAACTTCCGGTTCCGTCTATTTGGCGCACGGAAACAGCGGTATTTACGGCGCCTCCTTGGAGAAACAGCTAAACGGAGGACATGAAATGGACTAATGTAACTTCTCTGTGCTTATGTGTATGTTAGCTTATAGGTGAAACTCCATGTCTGGCATTAAATAGGGGTATAAATACAGGTATTAGATTAATGACTCCACATGCCTTGACAAAGAAACATCCTGTTTCGAAACGCGTTGGTAGTTGGAGGAAGCAACTTGGTGGTGCTGGAGCCTGGGAAACGATCAGGGACGCCTGGGACCCCCATATTGTAACATCTGCGTTGAAGTCTGCATATTTTTGTGTGGACCACACGATTTGGTGAGAGTCCACCTTGCTGCATCTTTTTTTATGTCTATGTTTTAAAGAGTAAATAAAAAGCTGTATTGCTTGGTAGGCCTGACAAGGCATATAAACAATGTATTGTTCTAACTACTGGTTTAGAAAAGGACTGTTTTAAATTTGTTCAGCAATTAGCACATCTCAGCTACAGTATGTAAGTTGACAGTGTCATGTTAAAGTGGGAACTTACTATATCTTGGTGAGTATTATACTAAAATGGACACATGGTATGCCGATACAGTAATCTGTATTAGTATACTGTACATTACAGTTATACTCTACGTTGGTCTTGAATACATTAGCTATAGATAAGTACATAATAATAGTGGAACACCTGAACTGCAAATAATATTGAGGCTGAGATTTTTATAGTGCTTAATCTATATTCTCTTCGAGTATTGCAGAAGACATTGTGCTATTAGAGATGGTAAATTCTTTATTATGTATACCTGTAGGAAGGATATAAGTGCAAAGACTTGCTATATAAGACCAAAAGTCAGTGGCGTAACTATATATATTGCGCCCCCCCGCCAAATTTTTTCGGAGCGCCCCCCCCCCCCCCCCTTCGGCGCGCGCCCCCCCCGATATCCATTCCCATACCCATACCTGTCGCGCTGCTGCCCGGCCGCATCTGCGTCACTGTCCTGTCACTCGCTCCCGGCGCCGGCTCCTGCTGATAATGATAAGTGACTCTTAGAAAATGGCTGCCAAAACTGTCTGCAATACGGGGGCAGCCATTTTCTAAGTGTCACTTTTCATTATCAGCAGGAGCCGGCGCCGGGAGCGAGTGACGGGCAGTGACCACAGATGCGGCCGGGCAGCAGCGCAGCGGGTAACTATAGCACCGCAGCCCCCCAGGCGCCCATAGTTACTCTGCGCCTCCCCGCCATGGCGGGGGCTGCGGTAGCTTAGTTACGCCAGTGCCAAAAGTAAGTTCAGAGTAATCTTGATTTATAATTCCAAGACAAAAATCAGATATCATTATAGGGCACAGGAGTGGTTATGAAGGACTGAGTGCACAAAACTGGCTATAGACTGTGGACGAATACATCCTCAAAAACTATTGCATACCTTGGGAGATTCTTTAATTAATTATGGGTAATAAATTAAAACTGGCAATATGAATGGATATATTTGGTGGTCATATATTTTCTATTATTATAATATATTAGATTTCTAATACCCCTTTTCCACTAGGAAATTCTACCTGGGTACGTGCACCGACATGGGTTGTTTGTTAGTGTGAACGGGTCCAACTACACGGGTAGAGAGACCAGGGAATTCTACCCTGGTGTCTACCAGGGTAGAACACAGCAATGACACGTGTCTGTGCGCAGTGTAAACACACATTACCCAGGTTTTTACTGTATATCAGGGTAACGCTCTGAGGCCGTTTATTGGTTCTTCAGGGGCACCTGAAAATTATGTAATCTGCTGGAGAAACACTGGGAGATGCTGACCATGAGCAGGCTTCCCAGCAGCAGCTCTGCAACGCTGGGCACAAGCAGCTTCTCTACGCTGGGCACAAGCAGCTTCTCTACGCTGGGCACAAGCAGCCATCAAAGCAGCTTCCCCCCTGCGCTGGGCACAAGCAGCCATCACAGCAGCTTCCCTCCTATGCTGGGCACAAGCAGCCATCAAAGCAGCTTCCCTCCTACACTGGGCACAAGCAGCCATCACAGCAGCTTCCCTCCTACGCTGGGCACAAGCAGGTATTTCAACAGCAAAACATGTCTAGCCATAGTTGGACAGACAATGAGATAAAAGAGCTGCTTAATATTCGGGGAGAGGATGAAATTAGGCAGGTGACAAGAACAGTAAATACTCTTGTGTACAAGAACATATCCCTAATTCCCCTTTCCTACTGTAGGTCTTAAAACGGTATATTGCCGTTTTTCCCCCACTATTTACCATTTAAGGCTGCAGTGGGAAAGCGCCAGAGTTGATTTACCGGTTAAAGTTAACCGGTATTTCAACACGTTTAAAAAGCAGAGTCCTATACGGTTAAAAGACTTTTTTTGGCAATGGGAATGCCACTTAAATGGTATTTAGTGATAACAACAGGCTACAGACCTCTTATAGGCTGTTGCCTGTGTTCTGACACTCCAGGAAGTTTGTCAACCAGGAAGTTTGTGGGGAGAAAATTGTAGAAGAGAGAAGATGTTTTTGGTGTGTTGCTTGAGCTATTTGTGTGCTAATTAAACCGTTTCTGGATACCATGTCCAATTGGAGTGAGGAAGAGGTCAGGGAGCTGTTGAGGATTCGAGGTGAGGAGGCGATTGCGCGTCAGATGACGGGTACTGTCAAGGACGCAGTCCTGTATAAAAATATCGCTCAAATGTTGGCAGCAGCTGGATTTGTCCGCACAACGGCGCAAATCATAAACAAGCTTAAGGCCCTTAAGCGCAAATTCCATAAGGTTGTGGACCACAACCGCAACCATAGTGGGGCAGGACGTATGGATTGGCGGTTTTTCGACCAATGCATGTCGCTGTTTGGGCACTCTGTGCTTACCACCCCGCTGTCACTGTCATCAAGGTTATCAGCGACAGAAAAACGTCCCGCAGCAGCGGAAGAGTGCACACCCGCAGAGTGCACTGAGGTGTGTGTACCCGAAACCTCCACACATGCTCCTGTGGAAGCAGACGTTCCGGCTGCCTCAACATCGCTGTATGATGATGATCTGCATCATCCTGATGTTCAGGAGACACCTGAAATAGATCGGCCACAGACCGTGAATGTTGACGTGGCAGATACCCAAGAAGGGCACACACTCATGTCCCCAACTACTGAGCCAACTCCATTACGTGGGAATAGTAAGCACAACTGCTTGTTACTGCTAATTTAAAAATAACATGGTCATTAGTCATTACTTCAATATACAGAAAAGTCAACAGGTGTCTAGGTTGACACATGTACCATGTCACAAATGTCGGCACATGTCGTTCCAAAAAAAACCCCAACAATTTCACGGTGGGTTTGCTGTGCAGGTCTCTATTTTTAAGTGTTTATTTGCAAAGTTGGGATTTTGGATGATGGGTGTGGTTGGATTACCAGGAAAGGCCATAGTTCATGCATGTCAAAACTACGGCCCTCCTGCTGTGAAACTACAAGTGCCAGTATGCCTTGCCACAGAATTACTAGTGAATATATAAACTTTACCAAATCATCCTGGGATGTGTAGTTTCACAACAGATGGAGGCCCATAGTTTGGACTTGGCTGCCATATATTCTTTTTGCCCTATTGTGTACATTTAATTCGGACATAAAAATGTTTTAGGCATAATAAAGGTGTCAGTTTTAAATTATTGTGCTTCTATTGTGCCCACAGTATACAATGTGCCCGCAAGAAGAAGGCGCCCTAATCACACAGAGCAGGCAGCAAAGGTGATGACGTCAGTCCTGGCTGAAAGGCTGGAAGCTATGGATGCTGCCATGGCAGCATGGGAGGAGGCGCGCCTAGAAAAGTATTTGCAGGCTCAGCAGGACTTAAATCAGTCCTTTCTGGCCCAATTGAATGAGGACACTATCACTGCACAATGCAGAAACGAGGAATTTCAAACTCGTATGTTCAGAGAAATGCAGTCCTTTCAAGTTGCTATGTTTGAGCGATTTCTGCCTGCACCTTATCGCTCACATTCAATGGCCCTATACCATACAACCAGTATGGCCATCCGTCCTTCCGTGACCAGAGCCAGCCTCCACCATTCCACCCTTATGCGCAATATAGACATGCGCCTCCATCCTACCCTCAACATCACCTACCCCAACCTGAATGTGTTCCTCCAACACATTACCACCCTACCCAAACCCCCCCATTCCCCATGTTTTCCAAGACATGTTTGGTGCTTTATTATATACATTCCTAATTATAAAACAGTGAATGAACAAAAACGTAACTGCTTTTTATTGAAATATAAAATGTACATAACAAACATGGGAAAAAATTATTCAATGGAGCAAAGCGGGAAGGTTAGCCACTATAGCTGACCTCATCTGGTCTGCATTCGAAGACCATTCACCCCTGTAACTTTCTGAATCTGGCGCAGGGTAAAGTGACACATCCAGATTTGCCCACTTGGGCAGGAATTCATCCCTCCTGATCTCACATAGATTATATAAAATGCAGCAGGCTGCTACAATTTTAGGCATGTTCTCAAGGTCTACATCATTGCGCTTCAGCAAACAGCGCCACCATCCTTTTAGCCGTCCAAAGGCATTTTCAACTACCATCCGAGCTGAACTCAGGGTGTGAGTAAACCATGTTGAGTATAGCCCTTCATGAGCCATCTTTTTAAGGGGTAGGCTGTGTCTCCAATTAGGTGTACCGGTATTTCAACCCCATCCAGATATTTGGACTTCTAAAGGCAAAGAGAAAAGGTTTAAAGGTGTACCTTATTTTGCACATATATATTATTTTGCACTTAAATAACGTTTACAAAGCCATTTTCTACCTGTATGACAAGTTTTATAAACATACAAGAATTTTTTTTTACATTTTTTTATAAGAGAACTGCAATTATACAAAAAATATAAAAATAAACACAAACTGTTTAACCAGCAATATTTGTCTGTGTCCCCTACTGCAACATTGATCGAAGGTTTTCAGTTATTGTGATTATTATCCGCTCCGCGGCAACGCTATGCACCCCCTCAAAGCCTGCTGCATCATGTACATTTCCCCACACCTCCTGATCCTGCACTTTCCACTCAGGAAGAAAGTTTTCCTTTTGCAGCTCACATATATTGTGGAGAATGCAGCAAGCTGCTACAATATCTGGCATGATTTTTAAGTCCATATCATTCCTCTTCATGAGGCAACGCCAGCGTCCTTTTAAGCGGCCAAAAGCATTTTCAACTGCCATACGGGCAGAACTGAGGGCATGGGTATATGCGATCTGTTGTGGTGACAGTTGAACATGCTGGGTGTAGCCCATCATCAGCCAGTGCTGCAAGCGGTAGGCCGCATCACCGATGAGGTGGACCGGAATGTCCACACCATCAACAGTCACAGATTTCTGTTAAAAAAAAAATATTTATTTCTGGTGCAAAACATAAATATTGGTTTATGGGTGAACATAAGTGTAAGGTTACATATTTCTTACCTCTCTAGGGAACAGACATCCACCTAGCTGGTCCTCTGCAATATTGTACAGATCTGAATTGGCTAGAACTCTCGCATCATGTGACCTACCGGGCCAACCTATGAACACATGTGTGAAACTAAAAAGACTGGTATATTACATGTTGTGCCTCAAAAATATCTGGCACCCTTAAAAAACAAACATTACTAAACTATTGCTTACCAGTATTTATGATCCACTACAGCTTGCAGGACAATAGAACGCCACCCATTGCGGAATGTGGGTACCATCGACTGCACCAACACACTGAGGATATCCACGCCTCTTGAATCCCTTAACAGTGTCCTCTAGCCGCTGTCCTTGTGGCAAGGATATAAAGTGCTGGTATAGGGTTTGCAGCCTGTGTGACTTGGTGCACAATCTTGCACACTGTGCCAATTCCTACACCAAATAGACAAGAGAGTGTACGATACTCTCCAGGGGTAGCGTACCACCAAATAGTAATTGCTAACCTCCTGCTAGGCTCAATAGGCTTCCCGAACTTGGTGGTCTGCTTTGTGATGGCAGGGGACAGTAGTTCCAAAATATAGAAAAAAAATAGCACGGGACATTCTGAAATATGCCAACCGCTGCCTATCCTGGAAACTTAGAACTATCTGCATGAAAGCCTCCCCATGTCTGCGATCTCTCATCCACATTCTTCTGGTTGGTGCAGTGCTCATTTTCAGGATAGTGGAAACACTGGGTGATCACAGCGCTCTCCTCCTCCAGTGCAGCAGTAGGTAGCAGAGTGTTATAAGCTGCATCATGCTGTCCATGGCAGAATAGTACAGCAAAAAACTGCAAAATGTCTGCAACTCCCGCATAGACACAGCTACTCCATCAGACTCCATTGCTGCAATGCTGTAAGAAGTCCCCACCCACCACCACCCTTTGTGACTTCAATCTGGTTTGGACTGGAAAAAAGCTATGTCTTGTGGGCATTCTTGGTTTTTTTTCAAAGCTTACCCGAGTTTAATGTAAATGGCTCCGACACGGGTATAACACGGGTCTCTGTGCAGTGGAAATGGTGTTTTTGACCGTGTCTTACAGGGGTATGATCCGTGTTCAAAAACCTGTGTTTAACATGGGTTTCAGATGGAAAAGGGGTATAACTTAATAATTGTAGTGGGATCTTTACATTATTGCTGGCAGATTTTTGAAGGGTGCATCCCATGACATTTATAGTCAAACCCAATGCAAGCTCCACTTTTTGTATAAGTGATTTCAAATGGTCCGATTATTTTAATTTAAATAACTTTTTTGTGATGGGAAAGAAAGAGAAAGATTACATCTGAAAAGATCAAGCTAACCAAGCAGAGCTGCCACATAACAGTGAATTAAGCAATTGCTTGTTTTCTCAATGCCGTTATTAGTCCTGTATTGATTTTTTTTTCTACACAAATACTAAATAGTTGTAATAGAAATTGTACTACTTTGATTTTAGCATGATACATTTAACTTGTTTATTTTACAAGTATACATTAAAATTTAGATTTTGGAGCGTCTGTTTGCAGAGTTTGGATTGTGGCGTGTGTGATAATAATTTGTTTGACTGTTATGATGACCAGATGTTAAAAAACTGACTGTAAAGATCAACAAAGGATTTTATACATTTTCTCATTGATGCATATTTAGTTTACTTTAGTTAGATTTTGTGTCACGTTTATTCAATCATTCTTGAACTGTATAAGTATTTGCACACGAGCTGCCATTACATTTTGCATTTGTTTATTTTCATGCACAGTGAAAAAGTCAATACATAATATAGTAAATACTTTTCTCATTATAATAGACATGTTTCACACTTGTTATGAAATCAGTCATATATAATAAATCATACACTATAAATGATATTAAATCTTAAAGGGCCCCTTACACTTGTGAGATTTTGTGAGATTTCATCCAATTTGAGTCAATTTATCTGATGAGATCTGATGTGCCGTCTGACAAAATCTTATGTGCCTGATGTGTAGGACACAATCCACAATCCTGTGCCATTGAGTATAACCAAGAGATTGGAAGAGATTGAACCTCCTGCACATAAGATAAATCTCGAGTCAATCAGGTTCAATTTGTTGAGACAATAAGTTGACAAGTGTAAGGGGGCCTTAAGATAGTTGAAAATGATTAAATCTATTGTATATTGAATTATTAAATTTCCACTGTGCATTTCAATAATGACAACATGAAAAGTTTTTTGAAGATTTTTGCAAATTTATTAAAGCAATACAAAATTGAGTTCAGGTGCATCCTGTTTCCACTTCATCGGCCATCTAAACTGATCATTCGGGCCAGAAGGGCCCTAGTCAGGGAGGTGACCCAGAACCTGATGTTCACTCTACCAGAGCTACAGCATTCCTCTGTGGAGAGAGGAGAACCTTCCAAAAGGACACCATCTCTGCAGCAATCCACCAATCAGGCCTGTATGGTAGAGTGGCCAGACAGAAGCCAAACCTTAGTAAAAAAACACATGGCAGCCTGCCTGGAGCTTGGCAAAATGCACCTGAATGACTCTCAGACCATGAGAAATAAAATTTTGCATGAATGCCAGGCATCATGTTTAGAGGAAACCAGGCACCCCTCATCACCAGGCCAATACCACCCCTGCAGTGAAGCATGGTGGTGGGAGCATCATGCTGTGGGGATTTTTTTCAGGAGCAGGAACTAGGAGACTAGTCAGGATAGAGGGAAAGATGAATGCAGCAATGTACAGAGACATCCTGGATGAAAAACTGACCCAGAGCGCTCTGGACCTCAGACTGGGGCGACGGTTCATCTTTCAGCAGGACAACAACACTAAGCACACAGCCAATATATCAAATTCGTGGCTTCAGGGCAACTCTGTGAATGTCCTTCAGAGGCCTAGCCAGAGGCCCAGACTTGATACAGATTGAACATCTTTGGAGAGATCAGAAAATGGCTGTGCACCAACACTTTTCATCCAACCACGATGGAGCATGAGAGGTGCTCCAAAGAGGAAGGGGGAAATCTGGCTATTGATAGGCGTGCCAAGCTTATGGCATCATATTTGAAAAGACTTGAGGCTGTGTATTGAGCAAAAGCTGTGAATACTTATGTACATGTGATTTCTTAGATTTTTAATAAATTTGCAAAAAATCTCCCAAAAAGTTTTTTTTCATGATGTCATTATATGGTACTGCATGTATAATTTGAGGGAAGAAATTAATTTATTCCATTTAGGAATAAGGCTGTAACATAATAAAATGTGGAAAAAGTGAAGCGCTGTGAATACTTTCCGTATGCACTGTAACAGTCACATAATAAATAAGATGGGTAATGAGCGCTAAAAGGATAGGCAGGAGAATAGTGCAGATAAAAGATAGGAAAAAACACCTGAAAAAATAAAATGGGTTAAATGAAATGTAAACAGCTCTTTTGAGAAGTTGCTGAAAGGTCCGTGGGGGCTGCTATGCTAACCCTACCTCTAAACCCGGGGAGCGGGTGGGAGATTGGAGTCTCTGCGGCTGGATGTTTGGAAGCCGTCTTCTCCATCTTCCGGGTGACGTCACCTAACGCCGTAGTGAGCGGCGAGTGCCGTGACAGCTTGAATTTGCTTGTAGAGGAGGAGGCATGCAGCGGTGAACCACGGTGTAGTGTTCAACGCGTTTCGTGCTCTTGCAGCACTTTTTCAAGAATAATTTGTTAACGTTTGTTCTGGCTTTTTTATTTGTGAAAAACTTTATTGTTTTTCAAAAAACTTTATTGAAAAAAACGGAAATGGTCATAAAAAGAGTGGGAACCGCATGGTAGCTGGTTTAAATGTATATATGGGGTTGCCATATTTTCTAAAAAAGGTGTTTTGATTAAAAAGAAGAGTAGAAAGAGGAGGAAAAAGAAAAAGAAGAAAAGTGACATTTGGTGAAGAATGGTTAAAATATATAAAAATATGTGTATATATATATATATATATATATAAATACATATATAAAATAGTGTATAAAAGCTGCTTGTCACTGTTTTATAAAAAGGCATTAAATTCAAAGTCAATATTGAGCCCTTTGGGCATCAAAGTTTTCATTGTGTAAATCCACTTAGTTTCCGTCTGTTTAAGGAGTTTGATGAAGTCGCCACCTCTCCAGTGTTGGTTGACTTTTTTAATTCCAATACAACATAAACCTGATGGGTTTTTGTTGTGTGCCTGTAGGAAATGGTTAGATACGCTGTGAGTGGTAAGACCTTTTTGAATATTGTAAATATGTTCAGATAGTCTGATCTTTAACTGTCTTTTTGTTTGTCCAATGTACTGCTGGCCACATGGGCAGCCTAAAAGATATATGACCCCTTCCGAGTCACAAGAGATATGTTCTTTGATGTGATATACTTTTTTGGTGACATTTGACTGGAAAGTAGTGATGGGTTTGGTTGACATAGTGTTCTGATTTTTACAAGCTTTACAGCTGAGACAGTAGTGGAATCCTTGTGTTAGTTTTATGTTATTTTGTTGTGTGGTTGGTCTGATGAAGCTGGAGACGAGTTCTTGACGTAGATTTTTTGCTTTTTTGTAGATAATTTTAGTTTTTTCAGATAATAGTGGTTTTAATTCCTCGTCTAATTGAAGAATGGGCCAGTTTCTTTTAAGAATACTTTCAAATAGGTGGTGATGGCTGTTAAATTGGGTGATGAAGGTGATGTGTTCATTTGTGCTTGGTTTTTTTGTTTGGTATTGAATGGTATCTTTGCGGTTCAAATTTGTGACAGTGGTCAGTTGATTGTATAAGGTCTCTTTGTTATAGCCTTTCTGTAAGAAGTTTTGTGTAATTTTCTCACTTTGTTCAAAGAAGGTATTATTTGTGGTGCAATTTCTTCGTAATCTTTTGTATTGACCAAGTGGAATGTTCTTTACCCAGTTGCGATGGTGGTTGCTCTGAATGGGAAGAATGTTGTTGCCGTCTACAGGTTTGGTGTATGTTTTGGTGACGATGTTTCCTTCTTCTATGGTGATTTTAAGGTCTAGGAAAACTATTTTTTCTTTACTGGTTACTGTAGTGAATTGTAGATTAAGTTTGTTGGTGTTGAGATAATGGCAGAAGTTTTCTAGTTCAGTTTCGGTGCCTCCCCAGACGAAAATTATGTCGTCAATATATCGTTTCCATATTTTGATGTTTTCACGGTAGATGTTTTCACTCCATATCCAGTCCTCCCATTTTGAAACAAATAAGTTTGCATAAGAAGGGGCGAAAGGAGTGCCCATAGCGGTGCCGCAGGTCTGGAGGTAAAAGGTGTCCTTGTTCCAGAAATAATTATGTTGTAAGATGAATTCAATGCCTTCTATAATGAAATTAATTTTATTGTTGGGAAGTGTGGTTTTTGTAAGTCACATAATAAAGGTACAGGTTGAGTATCCCTTATCCGAGTATCAGTTATCCGAATTATTCCGAAAACTTACATTCCAGAAAGTGAAAAAAAAAAATATTTTTTGCTAAAACTTACTGGGGACATCTGTAACAGCACTTCTGAGGACTCTTGAAGCATGTGAAAGATTTATAGTATTTGTTAGTATGTGGAACCCAAATTCCAAGAAACGTGAACAGAAAAATGACCTGCTGGACCTGTGAAAAAATGGACAGGCTGCATATAGTGGATGGTACTGCATGTATAATTTGAGGGAAGAAATTAATTTATTCCATTTAGGAATAAGGCTGTAACATAATAAAATGTGGAAAAAGTGAAGCGCTGTGAATACTTTCCGTATGCACTGTAACAGTCACATAATAAGGGTACAGGTTGAGTATCCCTTATCCGAGTATCAGTTATCCGAATTATTCCGAAAACATACATTCCAGAAAGTGAAAAAAATATATATACAGGTTGAGTATCCCGTATCCGAATTATTCCGAAAACCATACTTTCCAGAAAGTGGAAAAAAAAATTTGTTTCGCTAAAAACTCACTGGGGACATATGTAACAGCACTACTGAGGACATGATATGTAACTGGCACTATATATGTACAAGAAAATGATTGCTTGGCATTCAAATTCAATATCTGAGATAGTACACAAATTTTGTTTCATGTTTTGAAACCTTGTTTTTTGAACAAATAAAATATATTTGTGTGTATTTTATGTGGTAATAAAATGTATTTGTGTTTATTTTATGTGTTTATACAGCATAAATGCAAGATACTTCAAAATACATCATTGAAATATTAAAATATTCCAAAATACGGAATAATCCGTTATCCAAAATTCTCCTGGTCCCGAGCATTTTGGATACGGGATACTCAACCTGTATTTGCTAAAAACTTACTGGGGACATCTGTAACAGCACTTCTGAGGACATGATATGTAACTGGCACTAAATATGTACAAGACAATGATTGCGTGACATTCAAATTCAGTATCGGAGTTAGTACACAAACTTTGATTCTTGTTTTGAAACCTTGTTTTTTGAACAAATAAAATGTATCCAAAATTCTCCTGGTGGATAAGGGATACTCAACCTGTATAGGAATGGAGAGCGAAAATAAAAAAGGTAGCAGCTGTATATGTTCATGTCAGCACCAGGGCCGGCAACAGAAATCTTGGGGCCGGGTACACTGATATCTTTGGTGGGCCCCCCTAACCCCGCCCCCTTGAGCAAAATATTTTTAGTATACGGAATTTTGAATGTGTTTATATTATTATAAAAGAAACATAATTAATATTCACTAATACCGGAGGAGGGTCAGAGTAAGTACCCTTACAGGAACCAGGTGGGTGCCTTCATAAACCATTGCTAGGCACTGCTATGCTTACAGTCCCTGAGTGCCTTAGAACCTTGGGGCCCTTCACAAGCTTGAGGCCCGGTACAGGTGTCCCCTTTGACTCCCCTGTCGCCTGCCCTGGTCAGCACTGCATGAGCAGCCATTACATTAAGTACGCAAAATGGCTGCTATGCTGGTAGGGAAGCTTCTTGTATGCTAGAATTAGTGAAAACGAACGAACTCAGGGCAGTCCACCTACATTTTGTGAGGCCACCTATATCAGCCATGTTGCATACATGATGCAATGGTCAGTCACGCAATGCTGACATCATGAACTGCTACAATCATAAAAACTTTAATTCCAACTGTTATTTTTTTCTTGTTATCTCTATTTCCTGTAAGTGTAAATGACCTGAAGCAACGCATCACAACAATTATTTTCAACTGTTGACTAAAACATGACTAGGTTCGTTTGGAACAAATTGGATAATCATATTGATATCTGCCATGTGATAAAACATTCACATACTGTATAGAACATCTGCAACTTAGTCATAGAAGCTTACAAATATATACTGCATATCCAAGTAAGCATTATGACTATATCAATAATGCTTGGGTTTATAAAAAACATTGAAAGTATTTATTTTTTTAGTAACCATGTATATTTAATGCTATTTTTCAAGTGGATCATACCAATTAAGAGAATGAGCGGGATATAATAGCGTCTGAGTTCAGCAGCTTTATGAGATGCCATGCCTTGCAAATGACTGCCCCTTTAGAAAAACATCTGTGGTAAGCCAGCATCCTGCACAACCGCTGAACTCAGATGCTATTACATCCTGCGCTGTGCCACTAAAATAGAGTACATTGCGTCTTTATTTATCTTTGTGTTTACATTATAGCTCTTGGGTGCTCCTTTCTATCTACTCTTAAGTTTCAGATTGGTTTGAGGGCCTAATTCAGCTAGATCTGAAAGAAAAAATGCCCATGCAAAATTGCAAATGGATTACTAACCACCACCATCGCAATTACCAAAACATCGAAGAAACGTTGTCATCTGTGCAAATGTGAGTACTGTAGGTCATGAGGCTTCCACTAATCTGCGACTGAGACAGTCTGGAAGTGGAGAGCTCTGAAGTGAGGACCCTCCTCCAAAACACCTGGGTGCGCCTGCATTTTTCCAAAGACACAGAAAATGTCAGGTTTTTGCCTCCAAATGTCAGCTTCCTGTCAAACAAACTGTGGCTCCATTGTGTTTAGGATCCGTAAGTATTTTAGTCACTATTTCCACTTGTGAGTGCACAATGCATAATATACCCATGTGCAGTCGTTCAATAATTACTCGATATATGAATTCTGATTAGGAATAAATAAATTAGGTCCTAAATTCAGTTGCATCATACTAATATACCAAACAGCATTTGCTGCTTTCATTTGATTAAACTATGCATTGACCCTGTTTTCCCCTTTCTCCCATTCCCTTCATGCATACGTTGTTTGATAAATGAAAATGAGAAATAAATGTGATGATACCTTGCTTCTCTCCAAGCTTAGGCCCTTATTCTGATCGGTGCGGCCGGAGCCGCATATGCGGCTCTGACCGCACCAGGCGAATCCCCGCCTTCCATACGGATCGCCACGGCCGTCCGTACGCGGCCATGTGGCGATCCGCATGAATGTGTACGGGGATACGCCTCCTCCATGGTGGGAGCAGCCCCTGCATTCGATGGTCGCCGAACATCGAATGCAGGGCCGCACGCTCCACCAGGTCCCGCAACACAAGACCACACGGACACTTGTCCGTGTGAAATCTTGTATTGGGGCGGGCAGCTGACATCCGGCGATGTCAGATGCCCGCCCTGTACCCACGCGTCATAGCCTCATTAGCATGCGTACGCCCCGCGTTTGCATGGGAACGCCCATGAAACGCGGGGCGTATGCATATGCAAATGAGGCTTCGTAGCCCCTCACGCCCCTATCCACCCCCTTTGCGGCGGACAAAATACGTGTACGGCGATTTCGGCTGCACATGCGCAGAGTGGCCTCTGCACATGCGCAGACCGAAAACATCGGCGGAACGGCCGCATGCGGCCGTTACCGCTTCAATCAGAATAAGGGCCTTTGATACATTAAATATCCCCTGTAGTATTTTTCTCAAATTAATCTGAAGAAGAAAAATGAAATGCAACCTGTGGAAGTTTTGATCTCCAGGAAGTGTCACGGCATCACGTTGCATTTAATAGCAATGTTCTGTATTTGTATCCATGAGGTTTTGGGTGAAATAGCAGACACATTGGTAAAAGTAATCAGTAACCAGACCTACAGCTGAGAAATTCATTCACCACTGGTATTTTATGTCGAACAACACAATTTAGCTTCATATTTAACATTTGGAAACAATTTAAAGTATCAGCACTGTCTAATTTCATATAAAATTGCTAGTTTACCCAACTACCCTTGGAATTTTTGTTATGATAATATGAGTTTTCGCTTTTAAGACAACTTCAGAAAATTGGTGTTTTTATATTTAACTTCATTCTGCTAATGAGGTTGTAATGTATCCTGTTAATAGCTGCCTAAGGCTCTCCTATCTCTGTCATTTGTCAAACAAGGCATATTTAATTTATGAAGGACTAGTTGGGTGGTCAAAGTGAAGTATTTAAATATTTACCAGCCCCAAAACTCATTGCTTACATCCCACTAGATCCTTTACTATTACCAAAATAGCCATACAGTATGTGTTATAATTACCAGATATGGTGGATGTAGAGTTTTCAAAGTGTAGACTGTAATCTGGACTTTTAAAACTGGGGCCCTATTCAGACCTGATCGCTGCTGTGAGAATTGGCAGCAGCTAGAGAACAGGTAGATGCCGCACGCTATAGTGAAATCTCGCCATGTGGATTAATATGCTTGTTGTGGGAATAGTGGTATACCTCTAGTGAAGACTTTGCAGCCAAGTGAATGTCAAAATCCATTCAGAAGATCAAATGATTTTTCTACTGGCCACCAGTCATCACAAGCGCGACCTTGCAAGGGACTTACCGTGTTTGGTGGCTGCAATGGAAACAGGCTGATCGTGGCTGCAGTTGATGTCAGACGCTTTTCTCTAAACCACTTGGGCTCGCCTGCATTTTTCTTAGCACTCCCACTAAATGGACCCGCAGATGTCGGCTAGTAAAGGAAACAAGTAGTAGGATTTCTTTGCTAGCAGGGACCACACATGCGCATCGTGGCCCATATTGATTTAGTTTATCGTAATTGGCTGCTGTGCGAATTCGCACGGCAGTGACCAGGTCTGAATCGGGGCTCTAATTGGATAAGACCATGCAAGTATATAGTGCCAACATTTCTGGTAATTCTCCAGCACATATATGTAGAATCCAATGTATTTTGGCAAAAGAGAAGTGGCACCTGTTATTTTTCTAGTCTGAGAAAATATTAATTTATGTAAACCTCATTTCAGGATACATATGAGATATTTGGGCCCATATACTGTATAATAGCTGTGGAATGTAAAATTTAAGGTGATTCTGGTAATGTAGCCGGTAAATTAAAAGTGCCAATAAATTAAAAATTCTAATCCAGTTTGTTTTTTCTTATTTAAATGAATGGGACTTTAAAGCTAAAGGAAGGTATATTTGTAATTTGGTTTTCACAGCATGATAGACCAGATAACAGAGATTGAAGTTATCTCACCTGTACTTTTTTTAACAATTTTTTTCATATTTTTGACTGTGACTTTTAAACGTCTTATATCCAGTGACAGGTATTTATAACAATAGCAACTGTAATTTGTAGCAAATCCAGTCCACAAAAATTTGGAATGATTTTGCCTTTAAAACATTCGCACCCCATTATATTTACTCATAGTGACAGAAACTATTTTGAAAAACAAGTGATTATAGTTCAGCTAGATTCTTTCCCCATGCTCTATTTGTCAATGTCTGAATTATAGATTTGATTGAAAATAATTGTTTTCAAATTTCTGTTCATTATCAGTACCCAAAAATGATTTAGAGTGTGTGCGTTGGAGATTCACAGAACACACCTATGTTCTGTTGTATGTCCTATACTGGCATTAACCTATTTAAATGTGATAGTTAACCTTGAATAATCCTTATTTGTTAGGGATAGACAAAGTTCATATTTTATACCCTGGAAACAATCTGCAACCAATAAGAAATACCACAAGCTATTTTTTCATTTGTGCCACATATTTTTAAAATTCTGAAAGATTTAATATGGAAATCATTATATAAATTATTGTAACAAAATCAATTGCATATGAGCATGCATGTTTCCCATATGTAAACCGATCCATCCTATTGAACTTAATATTTAGTAGCAAAGGCTGATACAGTTTAAACACGTAAACCAGACTAAAGTGGTCCCCTCCCAGCTTCATGAAGCCATCTTCTCCTGGGCTCTACCAACACAGATCCAGGCAAACCAATTTAATATGCAGAAGGACCAATCACAAGCCACAATCTCTTTATCTCTTGAAGCATGTGAAAGATTTATAGTATTTGTTAGTATGTTGAACCCAAATTCCAAGAAAGTGAACAGAAAAATTACCTGCTGGATCTGTGAAAAAATGGACAGGCTGCATATAGTGGACCCTAAATAAATTAATAACAAGCTTATCTATTTGCTTAATTAATGTCAAAGATGTTAGTTAATCATAATACTTTAGATGCAAATTTTAATGTTATACATTTTTTATAAATTAGATAATTAATGGGATACAGTCAACATGAATGTGTGTGGTCACTCAAAACTATGTAATAATTACAATAGACAAATATGATTTTTTTTGTTTTCCCGCAAAGATCCAAAAGACTGTAAAATACTGTGGCTGTGCACCAATTATCTTACTGTATCAAACTGGAATGTCCTGCACTAACATCTTACTTAGCAGTGTACTGGAAGTCTGCAATTTGTATATTTATAGTACTTAATGATTTCAGTCAATTACCCCAGCCGGAGCTCATATCAGGACTTATCTAGTCCTCTAATGCTCTGCAGGCATCACCTGATCCTTTTCCTTCCTTGAGCAGTGTTTGGGGAACACTCTTCCCGCCCCATCTCTCTCCTGTTCGGCTGGCCTTTCTCCTATGTACAAAACACTAATACCCAAATACTAATACTTAGGGTTAAATTTACTAATGTGCACGTTCTATTGAAAATATAATTTACCCCTCAATATTGAAAATAGAATTTACCCCTCAATATTGAAAATAGAATTTACCCCTCAATATTTAAGCCAAGGTTGTCTTGATACAGATGTCATGCTCCCCCTTTTGTCAGTACATTCTACAACTCACACAGAAAAAAGTAATTAATTTAGGGTGATTACAGTAACTTTTCCTTATACTTGAATTAATGAGTAGCTAGTTTACTATGGGGGAGATTTATCAAATCTTGAGACGATAAAGTGTAGAGAGATAAACTACCAATCATCTTCTGACTTTCATTTTACAGACTGTGCTAGATAAATGACAGAAACTTATTGATTGATACTTTAACTTTCTACACTTTTTCTGTCTAAATGATTTGATACTAAGGCTTAGATTCCCAGGACAGGCCCCTGGGTGGATGTGGAGTCCTGTATAGAATATGACCTTTTGGGACCAACTGGCTAATATACAGTTGCATTCATCCCTAATAATATACAACTACAGACAGAATATAAGTACTATTTCTAGAAAGATATGATAAATCTGATGTAACAATTAAAAATAATATACACATCTTAATGTATGTGATTAATTGTCAGTGAATGTTTATAGGAAAGTAAGCTTGCATATTGCAATTTCTTTATACTGTTTAAACAACTATTTGGGCCAGTAAGTTTTGTTCTCATTCATATACATATATATTTTATCTGGCACAAAGCCCTCTTCTCTGTTCCAAAAAAAAAAAAAGAATAATTGGTTGCAGCATAACAACAAAGCCCCTTCCAAATTCAAACATGAAGTCATCATTTCATTTGCTTAATCAGTTTCAACATTGTGCTATTTAATTAAATGTTACATTAGCATCTCATTGAAGTACTTGCCAACTATGAATGTTCACAAGTCATAACAAGCACTCAGAGCGTAAGTGCCACTTGAAAGCTCCCTCCCCTAGGGTTCTCCCAGTTTGCAGAATCCATCTTGGGAACTTTAAAAAAAGATACATTAAATCTCTCATGGGTTGGAGGGACAGCGATCTATCCGGCATGCGCAATTTATTGTGACATCCCGGATTTGCAGATCGCTCTCCCCCCACTCCATGAGAGATACAGATCTCTTTATATATTTACATTTACAATTTTATTTATATTAGTTTGATTTTTTATATCCCCTTATATTTATATATATATGTGGGATCTGTCTATATATACACATGTTCTCTTCTCCTTTTCCTTATTACTCAGTATATATATGTATATATAATAATTGATTTATTGAATATAATAATAATTTTTTGAAATCCCAAAAATAAGAATGGTAGGAATCTATGAGAATCTGATTGAAACTATTCCTACTCAGTTTCCTAAAACTCATGAAAATAATTAAATTAAACAATAATAAATATAAAAAAATCTCTGTGAATCGTGTATATATATAACAAATAAAAAATAAAAAATAAAAAATAAAAAAATAAAAAAACTATGCAGTAATTAGCTATACAAATAGATTGAATAAATACACTATCCATATTTGTACAAAATATTTGAATATGAATATTCTTTAGTGACTCTCTTTTGGATACTATCAACTATATATATAAAAATTGTCTGTATATGTAAACCTTGTTTTTTATGTATAATTATGATACCAATATAACAAGAACAAGCAGTAATGTACCTACCCGCTAGGGGATTTGATTGCACTTGAAGTACTACTTTAGGATACAGATTAATATTTCGATCTCTCTCTGTTCTGTATATAATGATCATTCAAATATTTACTAGTATTATATATATATTTTTTTCTGATTATATATATGTGTGAGCGCTTTGTATACACATATATATGTGTGTGGAGGTGGTAATATTTAGATGCGCATATGCATACGATCTAGATATATTTGTGTGTATGTGCCCCTCTATTTTTACTTAAAATCATTATGTTATACATATATATATATTTTTTATTGATATGCCTATGGTAGAGTATTCCAGTATAAGTTTATACATCTCCTATATGCTTATTGAAGCGTGTTTTAATGCAGTTTATTATGTCTGCTCAACGTGATTATTTCCAGTGTAATATTGATGTCACACTGAGCGCACACTGACCTGGTTTGTCTATCTATTCATCTTTTTAAAAAAAAATCAAAAAGAACACCAAACTCTCCTCATTGTTTTTTGATTCTACTTTTAGATGCTTAAATGTATAGGATTATTTATGCATATATATATGCATTAATTTTGATTGTAGCTCTTATTGGATGCACTGTGCTTTGTTAAATTTAATTTATATAGAGAAAATACTACTCGTTTTATACTGTGAGACATAGAGTCTAATTTAATACAGGTTATTTGAATTAATGAACCAATCAATTGATTAATCAATTTACTACAGCCTTATAAATAAAGTTTGCTCAGTTGACACAGTTACTCGTCTTGATAAAGTTCCAGCCAGACTACGGAACGAAACGCGTTGACGCAATTTATTCACCTGAGACGGGATCCCATCATCTAACACCAACCTTCCTTCCTGCCTCCCCATACAAGCGTGAGCCGTCTACAGCAGCCGGCAATTAGCCGCCTCACGCTGCCCGGCTACTTACAAGCACTGCCGCGCACTAGGACAGGTGCATACTACGATCTCGCTGAAGCGCGGCTTTCACCTCTCCCGAAGCCGCCGGACATCAGCGACTACACCCTGTCCCTCTCCCCACTTCACATCAAGGGGATTGAGCTTTTCGCGGTACACCGCAACCAGGTACCTGACAGGCACCCACCTTTCTTCCTGCTGAAGCGCGGCATTTCCATCCTCTGAGCCGCCGGACATCAGCAGCGGCACCCTGTCCCTCTCCCCAGATTACACCAAGGGGACGAAGACCTCTGCAGTGAGACCATATTCCACTGGGCTCAATCCACTCCAGCTCATTGCAAGGTGCTTCTATACATTCTAGCTGAAGTGCAGCTCTTCGTCCACCTGAGCTGCCGGACATCAGCTAGTGCACACCACCTTCCTCTCCCCGCAAATACATCCAGGGGATTGAGGTCTACTACATGGGTGAGCATACCATCTAAATTGTGACTATACCTATTTATAAAGTTACCAACAAGCTTTTTAAGCAACACCACTTTGCCTAAACTGGAACTTTGTTTCATTACCTGATTGCGTTTATATTAATCTTCACCATTTGGCAGGAGAACTCTAATTTTCTCAGTAAAGAAATTATTATTGATACTACATCAAAGTTATTATCAATTAATTGATTGGGATCCCATTCTCTTTATTTTAAAATTGTCTTGTTTTTTATATGCTGTGTATTTATGTTATATATATATATTTTTTTATTTGTGATAAATATTTTCTAAAAGCAACAGTGTGTCCATAATTCATTCCTCTTCGGACAGCCCATGTGTTACAGTTACTAAAACTATTTAAACAGCAGCGCACTTTACTCCAACCCTTTTGTGTTTAGTCTTCTCTTTTTGTGGGTCTGACGGGCCCATAGGAGTTACTGCAGCAGCTGTAGCAAATTTTGTTAATAATTTATATTTATATTTATTTAACTTCAAACTAAATTAGAACTGTAGAGCGCCAGGAATTGTGTACCAGAGAGCACTGGTCTCAGTGCTACTCTGTCACACAAAAAATCCATTGCATTCTTTTTTCGTCTTTCCTGTGCAGCTAGCAGTAAATTTTTGATACTGGTTATATTTTGGATCACAGAAAATCTGTAACACACGTGGCTGACTGAAGATGAATGACTTTAAGAGCTACAATGAACGTAAGAACAGAAGGGACTGTTATTTATCCTCTTTTAATATGACTCAGAAAAGCGAGGAAGCAACATCCAACTCTCATCCCAGTATGAATAAAATGTTTTTTGATCTGGAAGATCTATTGAAGGATGAAATGCGCAACTGGTGGGACAGTGTGTCCCTCCAGAAATACATTGACGCTAAAATAATCCCGAGGGGACTTAGAATCTTTAAACATTTATCTATAATTAATCAACCTGAACTCCAAAAGAAGTGGAATGAGACATTGGATGGTTGCTCCTTCGCACTAATGAGATTACTCATTCAATATCGTGAAGAAATGGTGAACAAAACTGTACTGAAGATAGATAAACTTAAGGATGAGCTACTTACATGTAAAGAGAATTCTTCTTTCAGAGAGAAAGATGAACAGATAAATAGCAGAGTAGAGAGATTTGAGAGAGAACTAATATCAAACAAAAAAAGAAAGTGGGAAAGAGACCAGAATGATTATAAAAAAGATATAGTGAGGTCCTACCACAAAAATCAAAAAGAACCCCAGAGAGAGAGAGAACTAACACCTAGAGCACGCCCTCAATTCAGACAGAGAAACTCTTCCTACCGGTATAATAGAGATAGATCATACCAAAATAGAAGAGACAGAAATAACACTTATAATTCTGAATATAGATCCAACTATAATAAACCGAATAATAGAGAGAGAAGCCCCGCCCACCCGCCCCAACAGACAAATATAGATGTAACTTCCAATACAAGGACAAAAAGTGACCAGGTTTTTCAATCCCGAACCTGGCAGGACTACAACCCATACACAAACCTCACAAATCATACCCCAAAAAGGTTCAGAGACCGAGAGGGAGAAGAGGAAGGGGAAAGGGAACAAAGAAAACCCAGACTGAACTAAACACCACTGGTATTTTTAATTTAACATCTCATCAATTAACAGATTCCCAGAAAACTTTACTTTGCAAAGGACTTAATTTTGCACCACAAAGTGACCCAAATATTTTTGATTTATTTACAGATTTAAATAAATTTACAAGGGATTTATGTAGAAAACGTTTTTTCGCCAATAAGGACTTAAAGAGAGCAGACCACACTAATGACAGTACTCCTATTGTTCTGGACAGCTCAGATACAATAGGTATTACAACACTTCAATCCTTACTGGACGAAAATAGTCCAGAAGAAATAGAATTGTTCAATTTAAATCTAAACAATACCCCCACAATACAACCACGATTTAAGAAAAAATCTAACTTTTTTCCCCTTGAGCAAAAAAGCCCAGCCATAACCATCTTTTACAATAAAACTTTAGACGATTTTAGAGAGTTATGTTCTAAAAAGAAAAAATATCAAGTGGACAATTTAACTAAATTAGAACGTGTTGAATTAAAAAATTTGAAAAAAGATCTAGCCATAGTAGTCAAGCAGGCGGACAAGGGGGGGGGGGTAGTTTTGATGGAAAGAGAAGCATACCTACTGGAAGCCTATAAACAACTTAATGATGCGGATTATTACATTAAACTACCATCGAACCCTACCCCCCTATTCCATACTCAATTTAGAGACCTGCTTGATTGCGCGGAGGTGGAGGGGGCGATATCCAGAGAGGAATCACAATTTTTGTTTCCCTATCACCCCATTACCCCCACATTTTACTTTTTACCCAAAATTCACAAGGACCTTACTTCACCACCAGGGAGACCTATTATTTCAGGTGTTGGTTCACTCACTTCTAATTTATCACACTTTGTCGATTCGCACCTCCAAAAATGTGTTATTTCACTTTCTTCGCACATTAAAGACACAACACACATATTAAATAAGACTTTAGATTTATCCTGGAACAAGGGTTGGGGCTTCTTAACCCTTGATGTCCAGGCACTGTACACGAATATTCCGCACGATAAGGGTGTGGGGGCAGTTAGTCACTATTTAGAGTTAGATACACAAATCTCACCATCTCGGAAGAAATTTATTTTGGATTCTATATCATTTATTCTCACTCACAACTATTTTATTTTTTAAGATCACCACTATCTACAGCGCCTTGGGACGGCCATGGGGACCAGATTTGCGCCTAGTTTCGCGAACCTCTATATGGGCCGCCTAGAGGAACAACTTATATGGGGCGGCCCCTATAGAGAGAATCTGGTCCTCTATGGCCGTTTCATCGACGATTTGTTTATTATTTGGGAAGGGGGACACGAGTTGGCACTTGCTTTTGTTAATTTTCTTAACCTTAACATGTTTAATTTAAAATTCACTCACACCTTTAGTTATACATCGGTTAACTTTCTGGATATCGCATTCTCCACCTCCAATGGCTCTCTAGTTTCTACTAACTATATCAAACCAGTGGGAACGAATAACTACCTACATTTTACCAGTGGACACTATAAACCCTGGATAAAAAATATTCCTAAAAATCAACTATTACGAATTCGCCGAAATTGTTCACTTGACTCAGAATATAGAAAACAGTCAGAAATAATGATAAAAAACTTTGAGAGAAGAGGGTATCCTATGGAGATCCTGCAGGATGCCTTAACACAGGTAGACAAAGTCAAAAGAACTAGCCTTCTGGAGCCTAAAAAACATACTCCAGAAGATTATCAATCAGGTAATCAAATTGCATTTATTTCCAAATTTAACAATAAATCTCAACAAATAAAGAAAATCATCTTAGAAAATTTTAAATTACTTTCTCACGATAAGATTCTAAAAAGTATACTAACTAAGCCTAAGATTACTTTTAGAAGGAACAGAAATCTTAAAGACCATATAGCCCCCAGTTTACTTCCTTCAATCAGTAATACAATAGCTACCTGGATCCCCCCTAAACCAATTGGTAATTTCAAATGTAATAAAAAAATCTGTCTAACATGTCAATACATGTCCAATAAAACAAAAACTGTAACTTCTACCCATAATAAACAAATTTTCCCAATAAAACAGTTTATGAATTGTGAAACAACATATTGTGTCTACGTGCTGGAGTGTCCGTGTAAACTCCAGTACGTGGGACGAACAATCAGAAGCTTAAAAAGTAGATTTAGAGAACACAGGAACAACATTCTCAAAAAACTACATAATCACAGCGTTCCTCGTCATTTCCTGATGAAACATGAAGGTGACCCTAGTGGTCTAACAGTAACTGGAATTGAACAAATCCAGAATACAAAAAGAGGGGGTGACCGATTCAGGAAGCTATGCTTGGCAGAATCATCCTGGATATTTAAATTAGATACGTTGAATCCCCAAGGATTAAATGAAGCTCTTGACTTTTCATGTCTGGATTAAATCTTATTAGACTAAGATACATTAAATCTCTCATGGGTTGGAGTGACAGCGATCTATCCGGCATCCGCAATTTATTGTGACATCCCGGATTTGCAGATCGCTCTCTCCCCACTCCATGAGAGATACAGATCTCTTTATATACTTATATTTACATTTTTATTTATATTAGTTTGATTTTTTATATCCCCTTATATTTATATATATATGTGGGATCTGTCTATATATACATATGCTCTCTTCTCCTTAGATACTTTGAATCCCCAAGGATTAAATGAAGCTCTTGACTTTTCATGTCTGGATTAAATCATATTAGACTAAGATACATTAAATCTCTCATGGGTTGGAGGGACAGCGATCTATCCGGCATGCGCAATTTATTGTGACATCCCGGATTTGCAGATCGCTCTCCCCCCACTCCATGAGAGATACAGATCTCTTTATATATTTACATTTACAATTTTATTTATATTAGTTTGATTTTTTATATCCCCTTATATTTATATATATATGTGGGATCTGTCTATATATACACATGTTCTCTTCTCCTTTTCCTTATTACTCAGTATATATATGTATATATAATAATTGATTTATTGAATATAATAATAATTTTTTGAAATCCCCAAAATAAGAATGGTAGGAATCTATGAGAATCTGATTGAAACTATTCCTACTCAGTTTCCTAAAACTCATGAAAATAATTAAATTAAACAATAATAAATATAAAAAAATCTCTGTGAATCGTGTATATATATAACAAATAAAAAATAAAAAATAAAAAAATAAAAAAACTATGCAGTAATTAGCTATACAAATAGATTGAATAAATACACTATCCATATTTGTACAAAATATTTGAATATGAATATTCTTTAGTGACTCTCTTTTGGATACTATCAACTATATATATAAAAATTGTCTGTATATGTAAACCTTGTTTTTTATGTATAATTATGATACCAATATAACAAGAACAAGCAGTAATGTACCTACCCGCTAGGGGATTTGATTGCACTTGAAGTACTACTTTAGGATACAGATTAATATTTCGATCTCTCTCTGTTCTGTATATAATGATCATTCAAATATTTACTAGTATTATATATATATTTTTTTCTGATTATATATATGTGTGAGCGCTTTGTATACACATATATATGTGTGTGGAGGTGGTAATATTTAGATGCGCATATGCATACGATCTAGATATATTTGTGTGTATGTGCCCCTCTATTTTTACTTAAAATCATTATGTTATACATATATATATATTTTTTATTGATATGCCTATGGTAGAGTATTCCAGTATAAGTTTATACATCTCCTATATGCTTATTGAAGCGTGTTTTAATGCAGTTTATTATGTCTGCTCAACGTGATTATTTCCAGTGTAATATTGATGTCACACTGAGCGCACACTGACCTGGTTTGTCTATCTATTCATCTTTTTTAAAAAAAATCAAAAAGAACACCAAACTCTCCTCATTGTTTTTTGATTCTACTTTTAGATGCTTAAATGTATAGGATTATTTATGCATATATATATGCATTAATTTTGATTGTAGCTCTTATTGGATGCACTGTGCTTTGTTAAATTTAATTTATATAGAGAAAATACTACTCGTTTTATACTGTGAGACATAGAGTCTAATTTAATACAGGTTATTTGAATTAATGAACCAATCAATTGATTAATCAATTTACTACAGCCTTATAAATAAAGTTTGCTCAGTTGACACAGTTACTCGTCTTGATAAAGTTCCAGCCAGACTACGGAACGAAACGCGTTGACGCAATTTATTCACCTGAGACGGGATCCCATCATCTAACACCAACCTTCCTTCCTGCCTCCCCATACAAGCGTGAGCCGTCTACAGCAGCCGGCAATTAGCCGCCTCACGCTGCCCGGCTACTTACAAGCACTGCCGCGCACTAGGACAGGTGCATACTACGATCTCGCTGAAGCGCGGCTTTCACCTCTCCCGAAGCCGCCGGACATCAGCGACTACACCCTGTCCCTCTCCCCACTTCACATCAAGGGGATTGAGCTTTTCGCGGTACACCGCAACCAGGTACCTGACAGGCACCCACCTTTCTTCCTGCTGAAGCGCGGCATTTCCATCCTCTGAGCCGCCGGACATCAGCAGCGGCACCCTGTCCCTCTCCCCAGATTACACCAAGGGGACGAAGACCTCTGCAGTGAGACCATATTCCACTGGGCTCAATCCACTCCAGCTCATTGCAAGGTGCTTCTATACATTCTAGCTGAAGTGCAGCTCTTCGTCCACCTGAGCTGCCGGACATCAGCTAGTGCACACCACCTTCCTCTCCCCGCAAATACATCCAGGGGATTGAGGTCTACTACATGGGTGAGCATACCATCTAAATTGTGACTATACCTATTTATAAAGTTACCAACAAGCTTTTTAAGCAACACCACTTTGCCTAAACTGGAACTTTGTTTCATTACCTGATTGCGTTTATATTAATCTTCACCATTTGGCAGGAGAACTCTAATTTTCTCAGTAAAGAAATTATTATTGATACTACATCAAAGTTATTATCAATTAATTGATTGGGATCCCATTCTCTTTATTTTAAAATTGTCTTGTTTTTTATATGCTGTGTATTTATGTTATATATATATATTTTTTTATTTGTGATAAATATTTTCTAAAAGCAACAGTGTGTCCATAATTCATTCCTCTTCGGACAGCCCATGTGTTACAGTTACTAAAACTATTTAAACAGCAGCGCACTTTACTCCAACCCTTTTGTGTTTTGAACTTTAAAAAACAACAAAAAAAGGCACAGAAAAGAAGAAGCTAGTACACACTACACATACAAAGCCCATTCAGTAGCCTGCATTTCATTTGCCGGCTATCATATTCTTAGTAATATAACTGGCCCAGCATATGCCAGGTCACCACCCTCATTCAGCCCCGCAATCCTCTTTGGCCAAACCTTCTCCCTATCTGTTGTACCCAAACACACCACCTGGTTTGTTGTGGCTCCATCTTCTCCCCACCCCCTCCCAAACACTGCTCCATGCCCTGCAGGAGCTTTAACCCATTCCTAACCTGCAGCCATTTTTAAATATGTCCCGTATTCCTCCTTCATCACATTCACTGAACACACATTGAGAAGTCGGGACAGACCTGAATTACTATTCAACAAATCAATGACTAAACATAATGAAATGCCTGGTACACTGTATGAAATCTTAGTACATGTGTCAAAGAACCATTACCTTTCAGGAAACTGCTAAATCAAACCAAACAAATTGCATACACCATTGTAATCAATGAACATAATGCTTGCAATTAATTCTTGAAGAGAAATATTGAAAGTCACTGGGCCAGATGTACACACCCATGAAATGCAGAGGGTCCACCCCATAACACCTTCTGCCTGCCCAGTGTAGGGAAGCCTTTGCATGGTCCATACGCTAGGGGACCACACGGACAGCATACCATGCTCATGCACAGCCCTCTGAACAGATTTGAATAGGGCCCTAAATATGGGGGGAGGAAGAGGTCAACATCTAAGATGACAGACAGGAAATAACATTGAGGGACAGAGGGAGAGTATATGTAAATATTATTGAAAACAATATTTTTGGTAATGTTTGTAATAGATCATGTTTTCCAAATGTATTGTTTTATTAAATGCTGATACTACAAATTAAATGCATTGGGGAACCGCCTGTCAACTTCAATGATTTCAAAACACAAATAAATTGTAATGCAAGTGAACATTGTAATTTACATTTTTAGTTGTGCTTAAGCACAAGAGGATACAAAGTCTAGAAGAATGAAAGGTCAACAACACTTTATATTTTTAAAAGCATACAAAGAAAGCACAAACAATAAATAAGCGTAATTTAAATTATATTCTGATGTATTTCATTCATTTCTGTTTAAGTTTTTATCTATGTTTTTCTAGTTTTGTATTTGCTAGCTATACTGGCGTCTCTGATCTATCTCATAAAATAACAGCGTAATGGAGTTAGAGCTGGGGAGCTATGAAAGACATTTTTACTACACTATAAAATGTATAAAATAATATTCTCTTTCTGCCATGTCTAACGTACATTTTACTCCAGAATATAACACTCATAACTTGCCCAGGAAATTCTGACACCATATGCAATGTTTTTTTTCCCCCAGATCTGAAGACAACCAAAGTGTCAGAGCTCTGGATATTATTTTCACATGTCAATTAATTTGCATGGCACATAAATAGCTGAATATTGCAGCGATGAAAAAATACAGGCAAAGAAAAGCATACAATCATTTTTGTACTGTTGTATTTCCCTTTACACAAAACATAAACTTTCTTAACATTTTAATTTATAATACAACTACACATAACTAATGCCGTAATAGTTAAATTTTTGGAAGAGCTGTACTTAGAACCAGGGCTATTACAGCTATTAGGATAGGTTACAACCTCACCTCAGGAAGATGCATTGCCGGGGAGGGGAGGGGGGGTGGGGGAAATGGGTCTGCCAATAACAAAAATAAGGATATCTATGAGCAAGGCATCCTTGTTGCAGGTGACACCATTTCAACATTTTTTAGGAGCTAGAAAGTGGGTGTTTGTGGCAGTGTAGAGTTAGGGGTGGGGCAGTAGGTTGAAGTTTTGCCTGGGGCACCAAGAACCCTTACACCTGCCCAAGGTTGGAGGGGGGGGGGGGTAAGGAGTCAGGTAAAGTATACTTACTGCACCTGTCAGATTCTCTGCATTAAGATGCCATAGTCATTATTCTGACCTCTGGCATCCCAATTTCTAGCCTTCCATAAGTATTTTAGTCTTTCCATGCAGGTCAACAGAGTAAGAAATGAGTAATCAGTGTATTAAGAGGCTATCTTATCACTAAACACAGCGTTGGCTAAGCTTAGGTTTAGGGGGATATTCAATCTCCCACAGCCATCTCCCGACGGGGGAGATGGCTGCAGGGCCCTATTCAATGCTGTCTTCCTTGACAGCATTGAACAGGGGATCTTGGCAGAACGAGCCCAACCTCACAAGCAGTCAGGCTTGTTCTGCCGAGAACTGGCAGGAATTGACAAGCTCCCGGCTGCAGCTCGCCCATTCACAGCTGTTTCTCTCGGCTATGCCCCCTTCTTGTCCCGCGGCAGGCGGGACATTGAATCCCGCCTGCAAATTCTCGGTTGAGCAGAACGAGAGCGGGACAGGGTCCCAACATTGAATACCCCCCTCAAAGTTAAAGCTTATTTTTTCTCAGTTTGCAGCTCTGTGCTACTCCTCCTTCTCTGGCACTTGGCTCTTGTTTGGTGGCCTCTGATAACATTCTCATGTTTTCTAGTAATTTTTTTGTACTGCAATTTTTATTGGAAAAAGCAGCATTGGATGGCCCTACAGTATTTACTGATGTCTTAATCAGCCTTGCAAGTCATTTTAAGCCACACCCTTACCTATGGTCCATTAATTAAAAATCTAATTGTGGATCCTTTGTTCCTTTGGCTATGATTCACAGATGCTGTGAGTTCCTCATATGATGAGTATAGAATTATGTATGAGCATTAATAATGAAAAAACTACACCTAAAACTGATATAAACATATTATATATAAGCCATGAAATAAAGGCTAACTCAGTCCAAATTAGTTTACAGTTTGTAAAATAGTAGTTGCTGGTGGGGAAAGAATGAGTAGCTAAGAATGAGTAAAGCAGGGTTGATTGAAAATCTGTATAATTGGTAAGAGGAATTGGTTCTTCACAGAGATAATGTTTTAAAAGTTGAGAATACCCTAATAGAGCTTAACTGAGAGCTCCATAATTGGAACTGTGAAGTTTATTAGGGGAAGACATTAGGGGCGGAATGTACTAAACATCACTTTTTTTTTTCTATTTGCTTACCTAACATTTGTTTTTCGGCGCGATTTGTTTCTTTTTTTTTTCATCCGCCTACTGCGGACGTCCCAGCTGTATTTGCGGTCAGTGCGTTCGCTGCAAGGTTTTTTTTGTGCACTGCGCATGGTTTTCCTTGCCATCATGCGCAGTACACACTTCCTGACGACACTGTAGTCTACTGCATTCGCGCCATTAGCTGCCATTAGCTGCAGGGCGGAAAGGACGCAGGGTGTCAGCAGGGCGGGAAGGACGCGTTATCGGGTGAGTCTGACTAGAAATCTCGCCCGCCCCGAGACCCTGCTATGCCTATATTGATAAATTCCACTGGCCAACAATGATGTGTTTACCGATTTGCCAGTAATATATACATTGCTGGTACAGGCCAGCAATGTATATATTAATAGCAGTACTGCCCACCAATGATTATTTACTTGCCAGTAATATATACATTGTTGGCACAGACCAGCAATGTATATATTACTGGCAACAATGCCCACCAATGATTATTTATAAGTTTTGTATAAAGTGTAAGTTTGCAAGCAGGGCCCTCCTACCTCTTGACTGTCTGTATAAACCCTGTTATTTCAATTTCTCCTTTTGTAAACTGTAACAGAATATGTTGTGCTATATATGAAATTGTTAATAATTAAATATGCCTGTAATATATACATAACTGGCACAGGTCATGAATGTATATCTTAAATTCACCATTGCCCACCAATGCATAGTTATATGCTAGTACTATATACATTATTCTTCTTGCTAGGCTTATTTCACATGGCGCTGTGCCCTGCCCCTTTAAAAGATGTTGAATTCTGCTATGGCAGTTTTTTCTGCCCATCACAGTAAATAGTAGGCTTTGACAAATTAAGGTCTGTGGGGGACATGGAAGGCAGGTTGTTTCCCTGTCAACTTAGCCCGTTGTCCCTTCACCTCTACCCATCCCTTCTCGCTATATGTAAACTTAAACCCTCTCGTCCACCATCACCTCACCTCCTCCTCCTCCCAGGGCTGCAGACAGGGGGGTGCCTGTGGTACAGCTGTCCTGGGCCCCTCTGGTGGGGCCCGGGCAGCTGACCACAGTGGCCAGGCATGCACAATACACAGTGCAGCATGCAGAGCACCGAGCCTTGAATACAGAGGGTCTCAGCACTCTGCAGGCTGCACTGTGCAGTGAGAGCTCCGAGTTCCAACATGAAGGAGGGTGAAGATGCTGCGCTGGCGCATTCAGCTGTTTGAGCCTGGGAGATGTTGTGGCGCCGCCACCGCTTGTAAGTAATAGTAATTGGGGGGGGGGGGGTGCGGTTGGTGGAGGCAGGTTGCCAGCGCGTGAGGGTGTGCGGGAAACGGGGCGCGCAAGGGGGGTACTGCTGGGGGCCTGGGCTGAAGGTCAGTTCCCGGCCCCAACATTACTAGTGGCCGCCCTGCCCCCTCATGTTACCTTATCCCCCGTCAACCCCCATCACCTCCTCCCCCAATAACACCTTATCCCCTCTCGTTCCTATCACCTTACCTCCTCCCCCTCATGTCACATCACCCCCTCGTCCCAGTACTTCAGCTTGTCACACCACCCATCACCTCCTCCCCTCAACTAAACATCTCTTGCCTCTTTACCTCATCTCCTTTTACACCTTCATCTCACTGTCATTTTACCCCCTGTACCCTGTCACCAGTTGTCTTTTTAGAAGTCTAGGGAATTGTCACATACTCTCTACTATATATAAATAATTTTAAAACAGTAAGAGAGGGATGTACTAAGGGGAATATGCGGTAAAACCCCCGTTGTACCGTATTTTCCTATGTACTATTACCCGGCCGCACCCATATCGCTGGGCAGAGTATCGCCACCTTTGGGAGGCGATACCCTATAGAAGCCTATGGGCTTCTTTTCGACGCCCGCCGCAACAACTCTTCCCCTCCCTTGGGCTTACCTTCTAACAGGTCCTCCTGGACCCCACCATTTACAAGACCATTTGCAAATTTAAAGACCGTATGACAGCTCATCGGTCTGCTATCAGAAGTGCCATTGAGAAAGCATCAAGTGAGCAGCCAGTGGCTCGCCACTTTGTAGAAGCAGGCCACAATCTACACACTATTAGATACCGCATGATTGATTGGATAGCACCTTCTCTCCGTGGTGGAGACAAGGGAGCCGCACTACTCTGGCTTGAAACCTCCTGGATACACCGTCTAAATTATTTTGCTCATTCGACATAGAATTTATGGTTGTTAAATGTCGTCCCTTTTATTTACCAAGGGAATTTTCCGTAGTAATTGTTGTTGCTGTGTACATCCCCCCACAAGCCCATGTGGAATCTGCATTAGACAGACTCCATTCAGTTATAACGAATTTGGAATTGATATTTACAAACGGTATATTTTTGATTGCAGGAGATTTTAATCAAGCACGGTTGAAGTCTGTTTTGCCCCGGTTCTATCAATATATTAAAAGCCCTACACGTGGAGCAAATGTCCTCGACCACGTTTATTGTAACATCAAGGATGCTTATCGCTCCTTTAGAGAAGCAAACATTGGTCATTCTGATCATGTGTCATTATTTCTAATTCCGACTTTGGTTGGTGCGGCCGGGCCGTACGCGTACGTCCCGGGCTTTTGTATGATCTGCGCATGCGTACATTCGCTAATGCGCAGGCGCGAACACCCCAAAACGCTTACGGACGGGCCTCAACGTGCGAAAAAACCTATACGCGAGTGTACGGGCATTGGGGGCGGCATAGGGGCGTGAAGAGGGGAGCGGCCGAAATAATGAGGGAAAATGGGCGTAAATATGGGCGTACACGGGGGTGTGCACCAAAAATGAGCGGTGCTACTACCGCACGATCGACTAAGGCACCGTTCATTTCGGACACAAAACAGGCGGCCGCCAACCGCCATCTCAAACCACCCCTACAGATACCGCATGCCAGCGTGCGCCTGGATATGCTAATTTACGCTGATTACTACCAAACACATACACCTGAATGTAATAACCAATGCTGCAGTCTATTAAGTCCAAACCATGATTTCACTACCTGCAAGCCACACACAGCACTCAAACACATTGGAAGATTATCTTTCTATACTTCTCTACATTTAAAGGTTTGTTTAATTTAAGGTAAGATTCTTTTTAAGACCTGCTTATATATGCTAAGGTAGGTATTTGCTAAACAGTTATACACATTCACTACGTGCTTTCATAGACTTTACACAGTAGCACACTCAATCTACACAAGTCGACATGTGTCAACGTGTTCACTCTAATACAAACATAGGTTTTGTATTTAGGATACAATAACATAAACCACATCTAACACCTACAAAGGATGTTTCAGCAATGTTTTAAGCCCATGCCCACTATTTTGCACATTAATTAATTCAATCAATTAATTAATTTTCATAATTATAGTTGAAAGGCAAGATTTGCAGGTCCATATATGTGAAGGGTATGTCAGCGTACACGGACGTACGCTCACTCTCACGAGCGGTGACATAAGCTGACTTTTCTATTGAAAACAATAGGGACCCGTCCGTGCAAGCTGGCGTACGCTCAGATAGCCGCAAGAAGTCGGTGGTAAGACGGCCGAGAGACGTCCGTAAACGGTGGTGTACGCTCAATTGTACGCCAGTTGTCGGAGTGTAAGGGCTGGCCCGTCCGTGTACGTTGGGCGTACGCACATTTGTACGCCACTCCCCTTCGACGTTGTTTCTGCCCGTACGTATGCGGCTGTGTTGTGGGTGGACTTAACCCCAACGGCCGCGTACGGATAGCGTACGTTGTTTTGGAACGTACGCACGTTTGGCCGCTCCAACCAGAATAAGGCCCTTAGAGAGCTACTGTGAGAATGGGGCCTTTCTAGAACTAGATGAAGAGTCTGTTAGGATATGTTTCCTTAGGACTAAGGTTGAAAAGGCTGCAGGCCCTGACGGGATCCAGGGGAAGGTTTTGAAAAAATGTGCCGCGCAGCTTGCGGGAATTTTTTACTTTTATTTTTAACTTGTCCCTTATTGCTTGTTATGTGCCTAAGTGTTTGAAATCCACATCCATTGTACCGGTCCCTAAAAAAGGGAAGGCTGACAGTCTGAATGATTATCGACCGATTGCCTTAACGTCTCTAATTATGAAGGTGTTTGAGAGACTGGTTCTTGCTCACCTTAGGGAAAGCATTCCCCCTGGCTTTGACTCCTTTCAGTTTGCCTATAAGGTTAATAGATCCACGGATGATGCAGTGTTTTTGTTAGTTCGCAAGATTTCTGCCCACCTGGATTCCAAGGGATCATCTGCTCGGATTTTGTTTGCTGATTACAGTTCGGCTTTTAATACCGTGATTCCGATAACATTAGTGAATAAACTCTTCAGTATTGGTTTAAGTGGGCCCATGTGCAGATGGATTCTGGATTTCTTGTCCAATAGGCTTCAGGTCGTTAAGATGGGAAATCGGGTGTCCGGTGAACTGACAGTTAACACTGGGGTCCCTCAGGGGTGTGTTTTGAGCCCCCTGCTATACTCATTATTTACTTATGATTGCTTTTCAGGTTCTGATTCTGTCCAGCTTATTACATTTGCGGATGATATCGCCATACTGGGTCTCATCACTGATGATGATGAGTCAAAGTATAGGTTGGAAGTATCTAAATTGGAGTCATGGAGCGGGGAGAATTGTCTGATTCTGAATGTGAGCAAGACTAAAGAGATGATTGTGGATTTCAGGAAGTCTCATAAGACCACGTATCTTCCACTGGTTTTAAATGGTCAACAGGTGGAGACCGTTGACACTTTTAAGTTCCTGGGTGTTAATATATCCAAAGATCTGTCATGGAGCACCCATATTAATATCGTCATCAAAAAGGCCCATCAGCGTATGTATTTTCTGAGGAAACTGCGCTTGGCTGGTATGACTTTGGTGAACTTTTACTCATGCGTGATTGAGAGTGTTCTTACTTACGGCATTGTTGCATGGTTTGGCCCATGCTCAGTAGCCGACAGGAAGTCCCTTCAGAGGTTTGTGTCAAATGCAGGTAAAGCAGTAGGAGTTGTTTTGCCGAGTTTACATGACATCTTTAAGAAGCGGCTTCTTTCTAAGACTAATAGTATTTTGAGAGATCTGACCCACCCAAATAATGATTTCTTTTCCTTGCTTCCCTCAAATAGGCGTTATCGTTCAGTTCTATGCAAAATTAAACGATATAGGGAGAGCTTTTTTCCAGTGGCTGTTCGCACTTTAAATATTTTAAATACTCAGGGTTAAAAATACTGTGATCCATGTATGAATCTTGTAGTCATATGTTACTGTTTCTTTTAATGCCTTTGCTTGTATATCTGTATCGTTCACAAATTATTTTCGTTTAGTGTTCATTGTATGTGGACATTTTATGATAAATAAATAAAGATTCTAAAGGTGATTGCTCCGGGCGGTCTAAATGAGAATATGACATTGTCATGTTTTAAATGATCTACCCCATTACCCATTGGTTTCAGCATCCCAGCTTTTCTTGCTATTATATATGATTATTAGAACTGTTATTTATGTATTGCAAGTGCTGTTCAATCATATATATATATTTTTTTTTCTCATATATCTATATCCATTATATCCTGTGATGGTTCCCCGCTGGATTCTTCTTTCTCTAAATGTATTAATCAATGATGTACTATTTTCGAGATCGTTGCACGATCATGTATTTATTCGTTATTTTTTTATATTTTGTAATTCACGAATTACTGTATTTTTCGTGATTTTGGAATCCTGTTACTATATTTGTTGTTTTTTTTCTGCTTGTTTCTTTTTTGTCATTTATTGATTATTTACTCCAATTCCCCCGCCTATATGTGGATGACTGGGCGTTATTTGGTTTTAGCTCCCGTGCGACTGCTGGTGTGGCGTGGTGGGGTTGCCTTGGCAACGCTGATGACGCTACCAGTTAGCGCCGTGGATGCACCTGATGACGTCACCTGTCTACGGCTGAGGCACGGGAACGTGGAGTGGGCTGCACACTTGGGATTGGTGTATGGGGGTATATAAGGTGAGATGTTTATTGTTTGTATCATCCTGATGAAATTTCTATAAAAGAAATGAAACGTTGCAGTTATATTCTAGTGTCTGCCATCCTTATTTCTGATGAAGTGTCAAGAGTGCCGCACATTGCTGCTATATATATATATAGAAGCGTGTTTTATGTTTTATTTGTAATCCTGACGAAATTCTAAAAAGAATGAAATGATGATTGGTAATATATACCGCTTCAAGAGTCTTTTTTCAAGCCGCCGCGAGTGCCACGTTTTTCGCACCATATATATATATATATATATATATATATATATATAGACGTGATTTCGCGGTGAGGCACTCAAGACAATTTTTGAAAGTGTCAAAAACACCTTTATAAGGACACAGCAACGTTTCAATAACGAAGTATTATCATCAGGCTGACAGGCTCAGCACAGCAGGAGCCTGAAATCCGTGTTGCCCCGCCCCCGCTGAGACCCGTGAAGCTCCGCGTCTTCAAGCCCCACCCCTTTTGTTTCCCAAATGTATGGGAGGGAGTGGCTGAGTGGCAGGGCCAGGCAGGCTTCTAATCCAACTCCGAGGCTGACACTGGACATCTGAGCGCGGGGACGAGGAAGGAAGGGGGGACCATCACCTGAGTTACTGGGCGAGATGGACATCTCAGTGGGGGTCTGGCGAGCCATGGGACCCCTCAGGACGTCAGGTTCCGGGACGGCTGTGTCCCCCTTGACTCCCCCTGTCCCTGGGCCTGGGAAGGGCTGGCCAGATCTGTTTATCTGTTTAACTATGGGAGGGGGGTGGAGAAAAGTGTTATCTGTATCTCCTCCCAGCGTTATACACACAGTGATTGACAGATCTGGCTAAATATGTAGGATATATATATATATATATATATATATATATATATATATATATATAATTTTCGCATCAATTTGTCCTTTAAATTTAAAATGTGCCTTCTTGAGTGAAGAATGTGCCCTCTCGATAGAAAAATGTGCACTCACCATGGTCAGGACCCTTCCCTTAAAAATTTCTATACTGAACACTATTTGTGTTTTTTTTTTCTTCCAAATTCAGAGTTACCAACACTGGCCAGAGACTTCAGGAGGATGTTCACCTTCCTGGTGCTGTTGAAATCTCTTTTCTATAGGTACAAAGGTGAGAAGGGAACCCCAAGCTGCGAGGTTCAGCGTGGCGTTGTTGGTGTTGGCTATGTGTTGTCAGTGATTTATAGGACTGAATTTAAATGCCAAACAATCATTGTTATCTTCATATATATTATCAGTTTCATAGATCACCAGCAAATTATATTTATATTGTAGTATTTCAAATTTTGAAATCCGCAGGTTTGCAAATCCCTCACTGGAACCGTGCTGGAGATCAAACTGTTGAGATGCTCTTATGGCTGCCTAGCTGTTTACTGACATCAGGTGTGTTTTAGGCTCTGCTGCCTGCGCTGCAACAGTAGTGCAGCATCAGGAGGGGAGAGGGGTAGATATTTTTTTAGCTGCTTGTTCTGATGCTAAGGAGGGTATTTTTTTGTATATATTGAACTAAAGGTTTACAGACATGTTTACACTACAGATGTGAGGGCTTGGTTTTACTAGATTCAAGCCGGGAAAAACATCATCATTTTGAGGCTGGATCAGTGTTGCGCTCATAGCTTACTGCTTGACTCTGATCTGGCCAAGCAGGCAAAACTTTATCAGCCGTCTTTGGATTATCTCGAGATCATAGAACCCCTAAATTCTGTCTCTCCGCACCACCATCTTCACTCTACTCTATGAGTAGGGTGGGATAGGGCGTGTTGCCGTGTTCTGTCTCTGCTGAGTGTGCTGTGCTGTGTAATGTGTCTCTCCTCTCTGCTCAGTGGTATCATCACCATTGCATCGACAACTGCTGTGTACTGTATCTCCTCCTTTGTGCTTTGGCCTTCCTCTGTTGTATATTTATAGTCCACAGGTTCTGCTAGTGGCTGCCCTGCAATGCCAAGTGTCTGCCATTACCTTCCTTTACCTATATTTCTGCCACCCAAAATAACAGTCTTCTATAGGCCCTTGTAGTCAGTACATATTGCAGCACATAATTACTTTCTGTTCTCTGATGTTGCCACTGGCTACCAGTACCTATTGCAGTATATAATTCAAGTTGTCTCTTGCTAGTGGCTCCCATAATTCAAGTCTGCTTTTGCTTCTTGTGACTGGAACCTACCGCAGTATATAAATCCAGTGGGCAGTTGCTACTGGTGACAGTACCTAACACACTAGTTTTTAATTACTTTTGGATGTTGCTGATCAGCAAACAGTACCAAACGCACTATTTTATGCTCATATACCAAATGATTATGGTTTTTCTTAACTTATTTAAAAAAAAATTTTTGGAAATGTATATAATTTTTTTTTTAGGTGGTCTTCCCTTTTTTGATGGTTTAAACAGGCAAATGTTTACCAAAGTTCTATTGTCAAATTGAAGGGTTTCCGTGGTCAGAACTGTAAAAGGCAATAGTATGGCCTGCAAGGCTAATGACACATGTCAAGGCTTCAATTCCCTAATCTGTCCTGGGACTAATCACTTTGCCAACATATTAAACTTTTTTTTAATGTATTATAAATGCATAATGTCAAGATGTTAGATCAAGAGAACATCATTTATTGTAAACAGTATACAGGTCGAGTATCCCGTATCCGAATATCCGTTATCCGAATTATTCCGAAATACGGACATTCCAGAAAGTGAAAAAAAAAATTTTTTTTTGCTAAAAACTCACTGGGGACATATGTAACAGCATCACTGGGGACATGATATGTAACTGGCACTATATATGTGCAAGACAATGATTGCTTGGCATTCAAATTCAGTGCTGAGATAGTACACACATTTTGTTTCACGTTTTGAAACCTTGTTTTTTGAACAATTAAAATATGTTTGTGTGTATTTTATGTGGTAATAAAATATATTTGTGTGTATATTATGTGTTTATACAGCATAAATGCAAGATACTTCAAAATACATCATTGAAATATTAAAATATTCCGAAATACGGAATAATCCGTTATCCAAAATTCTCCTGGTCCCGAGCATTTTGGATACGGGATACTCAACCTGTATAATCTGTTAAGCAATGATTGAATGTCTGTAAACTTCCAGTTGACTGTAAATGTAAAATTGTGTTGTATTAATTTCAAATTTGTCGAAAATGTCAGCTGTTAAATTGAAATTTAGAGTACTGCTTTTTTTCATAATGTGTAACGGAAAAGTTTATTTAATAAAGGTTATTATTTTTTTATATTTTTACAAATCTGGGGGTAATTTATTTAAGTATTTTGCCTGCTGCCTCTTTAAATATGTATTTACAATTGCCACACAATGTTTTCAGCGTAGGCCAAGGTATGTTGTCAGCATAGCCCAACGGTTGCCTTGCACATTCAGCGTAGTGTTCACGTGGTAGCCCTGCCTGGTCAGCGTATTGTCACCATCAGGAAGCGTTACCACAGTACAAATCACAGCTGCTGCTGGTCTTCCCCCAGCATACCAGGCAAGCCAAATGAGTAAGAAAAATAGTCACATTACTTCTTGTGAACGGGTATTGATACCCTACCCATGTCTATTGCAGGGACACGGTCCTAGTTAATGGGTTTAATAGCGTGCGTGTCTCCAGCACAAAGGTGAGGTGAAGTGTACTATTGAATCTTATGCAAAATAAATTAAGCTTTTGCAAATGCTCAATATATCATTTTCAATATATTCTCCATTTCCTAAACCCACAATACACATCAGCTTGAAGATTCTGAAGCTTAGGCTGTTCAAGGCCTTATGACCTGTTCATATCCCCACTCTCTACATTGGCGCAGTGTACGTAGATTACTTGGCTTGTATTCATCGTCCAAAAGTGGGGCAAGTTTCGCACATGTTTTGTGCACATTGTTTGGCTGCACTCACCACACTTCTTAGGATTTACTCCATGCCAACGTGGAAATAGAGGGTATGAACATGTCTAGAGGACGTGAACGGTGAACAACTGAGATGATTTGACCACACGTTTATATTGGCCTTTTTTCTAGAGCTGAATCCAAACTGTCATGCAAGCCATGTTAAAAGGGTCAATGGTCAAGAAATTCTGCTTCTTATTGGTTGTTCAAACTGAGAAAGGGACAGGGTCATTGCCTGTCAGGCTAGATCGACAGCCGTGAGCACAGTTGGCATATTGCTTATGAACTGCTGCTGGTTATAAGCACTATGGGACATTGCACGGTACCTGAATATACCTGAGTGCTTAACACACAGAGCATATAATGAAATGATGTAGTGTTTGCAGATATTGTCATTATATGTTAAATTCCCTATAAATACGTCTTAATTGTTACATTTTTGGCTTTTTGTGATTTGAATAATTAAAACATTTTAATTAAGCAATATTTAATCTCTGACTAGAATCTGAAAGAGACCGTCTTTGGAAACGAATCTTAAAAGATGACTCTGAGGATTCAATAGATGAGAACGAGGTTAATTCAACATATCAAAATTTGCAGATACTTACAGAAAATTCATAACATATCCAAATTCCAGGATCCCCACAAATTAAAGAAATTAAAGATACAGGATCATCCGAATTTAATTTAAAATGCCAATTGAAAATTGCACCCTGGATATAAGTGACATGATAAATTTGGCTATTGACCTAAACAATATACAAATTAATCAAGTGAACGACAAAGTCATCAAGGAAATAAAAAAATTAAAATAGATTTTCCTTGATTTCAACAAGAGTTTCGCTGGATGTCAAAAAAGGCTAATAGAAATATTTAACCATATCCCAATCAACATTTGTGCTTTGAACGGTATCCAACAGAAAAATTTAGAAGTGAAAATAGAGAAAATAAAAATTATTTCTAGCAATTACCAAATAATATCCGAACAAGAAGATGTTGTTTCAGAAAGAAATGATGATTTACCAAAGGAAAGTCAATTAGACAGGCCCAAACGTGAAATCAAAGGCCCAAAGAGATTGGAGGAAGCAGAGATGTAGTAAGTAATATATTTATATTATTTTACAATCACATAACTTTAAAGATTGATATTTCATTATATTAATAATTCAGCAAATACTGTGCCAGATGCACTTCACTCCCTATCTTGATTGAAGTCAGGCAGCAGTCCTTGCAATGCATCCCTCCCTCCCCTCCACCACCCTCTCCCCTCTTCATCCCACTCCCCTCTCCCTCTACAACCCCTATATGAACAACAATGTGCAGCAATGTTCTATCTATTCACCTCCTGTATAACCGTATTGAATGCACCATGATAGTATTTCCCCTCCTGCATGTAGTGAGCGGTACCAGACGACACTCTACCGACAGCCCTGTCTGATATCAGACTATACTAAACCTTCCACAATTTTACCAGTTCATTTTTTTGTCTAAATGTACTTTTTATTTCTAAAGGTGGGCATACATCTGAAAGACCGGTATTAGAAAAAAATTTCGGTACTTGTTTCCTAGCACGGCCACACCGATATGTATCTTGTCAGTCTTGACCATCGCGTCGCATCGGTGTCTTTTTTGTAAGGTTACGATGATCCCGACCCTTAAGATCCCCCCGATGTAGTTTTGTACTCCCGATGTATTTTTTTGGCGTCGGTATTCACATCGGCATCTTGTTAATTGCGTCGGGTCCCTTTTAAGTATGTACCCCCGACCGACGCGATACTACCGATGTACTTCTTTCCTCCCGATCTTTGCCTTAAATCGCATCGGTCGCGTCGCATGTTTAAGCAAAACCCCCCGATGCTCATGATGCACAAGATGTTAATCTGGCCCATTGGTCCTACGATTTTCCCGCTGTTTAGGCCCTTTTTTAATAGGCCCAATTAATCTTTCTAGTCCAACCCCCTATAAAATCTCCCTAGTACCATATGTTTTAATGTGTTATAATGTGTGTTTCTATGTCAATATTAAATCTGCCCTCTGTAATCTGCTCAGTTACAGCATCAATGTCAATATTTATTGTGATAGTCCGGCCCCTTACTTTGACAGCCCCTTCTGTTTTATTTTCCCCTACTGCCTTTGTGGGTTTGTCTCGGTAGGAGTGAGACGTGTATTCAGTTGCTGGTGATTTTTTGGCTGAATGATCCATTGCTGGTGATATCTCCCTGATTGATCCTGTGCTTTGAATACTATTTGCTGCTGATCCTGAGCCTTGTGCTGCGGATTGTTGCTGATCCTGTGGATTATTGCTGATCCTGATTATTCTGCGATTGATTTCTGCTGATCCTGACCCTGAGCCGTGCTGATCCTTAGTCCTGAGCTGTGGATTGGTGTGCTGTGGAGTGCTCTGTGGGTGATTTCGTGACCTCTGAGATGGCTGAAGTGAATATGTTCTCACTGCCTACAAGTGAGGAGGAGGCAGTGGCGTTTCTGCAGCGCCATCATCTGCTGCCATCAGAGGCTACGTGCGCCAATGGTCATCCGATGCGGCTGAATCTGAAGGAGACCATGTGGCGCTGTAATGTGAGGGACTGCCGTTTGAAGAGGAGTCTGAGAGCAGGACTGTTCTTCCCTGGCTGCCGTTTGCCATTCCTAACACTGGTCCGCTTTATATTTTCCTGGGTACAGGAATTTACCAGTGTGGAGTACTGCGAGAAGAATCTGTCCCTCTCCAAGAAGACGGCTGTCCTGTACAATAAGTACATGAGGGAGGCCTGCCTGCTGGACCTCATGGCGCAGCCGCAGCGCCGGATTGGAGGTCCCGGCAAGATCGTTGAGGTGGATGAGACCCTCTTCGTGAAGAGGCAGGCAAATGTTGGCCGAGTTTTACCTCAGCAATGGGTTTTTGGTGGCATATGCAGAGAAACAGGACAGTGTTTTGCCACCAAAGTTGCCACTCGGGACGCCAAAACCCTCATGGAAGCTATCCTGCAATTTGTGGAGCCTGGGTCTACTGTCTACACCGATTGTTGGAGAGCGTACAGTACGGCCCAGCTCAATGCTGCAGGATATGAGCATGCCCAGGTGAACCACCGATATAACTTTGTGGACCCTACAACAGGGGTTCACACCCAAAATGTGGAACGTATGTGGGGGGCATGCAAGTGGCGTAATAAACGTCACAGGGGCACCGCTAGGCATATGCTTCAAAGCTACCTAGAAGAGTTTATGTGGCGGAAGAGCCTTGGACATGATAACCCTTTTGCCCACATATTATATGCCTTGACTTTATTGCCCAAGGACTCTTGAAATTTACCCCCATTCCTTTCCCCCCCACTACTGTTGCTGTTATATGTTTTGTTTTCAATGAATTCTCTACAGTTTTGCAATTTTCATTTCAAAAGTAAAATTTGAAAAATGGTTTTAAAAAACTTGTGTTTCTTGTCTCAGCTGAATGATTTGTGATGGATGAATGCTATGGAGTCACACCACCACTATCCAAATAATTTTTGGAGCGCGGTGAGTGCAGTGGACCACTGAGTCCAAATCGTGGTGAGCGCAGCAAGCCCCAAGAAGCGTGCGTGGGTTACTAACATAATAATTTGCATAGGCTTCTGGGGCTTGTGGCCCTCACCATGGTTTGGACACAGAGACCCGCTGTTATCAGCATACTAAACATGATCAACTTGAAGTTGACATGTTTAGTCGACATGTCGACATGATACACATGTCGACATGTTTAAAAGCATATCGCGTCGGACGCAATGTACTGTGAGCTTAACAGCTCAATGCTGCCGGCCGACGTGACATGTAATTGTATAAGCACTATACAGTGTTAATACAGTTCTTAACATGTCCGTCGCGTCGGGAGCATTGTACAACGGCTGCGACCGACGCGATCGATCAGTATAAGCACTATACAGTGTTAATACTGTTCTTAACATGTCCGTCGCGTCGGGAGCATTTTACAACGGCTGCGACCGACGCGATCGATCAATTTCCAAGTACCTCGCCGCATTACGAGGTACGCCGTACATCTACAAAGAAATATCGCGTCTGTCGGTCGGTCTTATGCATTGGCGTGAGCGTAACATCACCGCCCGACCGACGCGATTTTTCTGCCGGGAGCAACGCGCCAAAAGCACTCTGGGGAAGGACAACAGCAGCCATTTTGATGGTAATTACATCTAACACGCAGCAGCTGTGTCTGGCTCCCTGCCCCTGCAGAAAAAAGTAAGTTGATTTTGAGGATTACTGAGCATAGGTGGGCCTTGGGGTTTGTGAGGAACATATGCAGGCTTGGGGGGAATGTGGGGGTTTGGGGGGGAGGGGGTGGGCGCTTACTGTGATTAATGATATATATACATGTGTGCTTCATATATCATTTTTTTGAGGATTAGGGGGTTACCATTGGGTGTATAGAGTGGATAATGTTTATGTTCAAGGGGTACTGTTTATCTAAATAGCTAGAAAGTGTTTATGTGCAGGAGTTTATGAAGTGTATGGCTTTAGGGTCATGCTAATAATGAAAATCTGGATAAAACAGGTTTATGTGCAGTAGGTATCATGTGCCTGGAAATGATGTACTGTGTGTTGTAATACATGCAGAATACTCTGCTGTTTGTGATAGTAATGCAGGGTGACATAGCCTGTAATGATTTCTTGGTACACATATGTAAAATATAGCTGTTTGAGGTGTCATGTGCTTGTTATTGAAATGGTGCAGCAGGCAGTATGCTGTGTCCACTTTATAGTAATGTGCATGTAAAATGTTTGGTACTCTTTACCTAGAACGGCGCCCATCGCGACCATCGAATGCACTAAAAATCGGGTGCGATGCGATGCCCGCGATTTCCCATAGGGACCAATGTTAAAAATGAGATTGGACCCGATTTTAGTGTTCAATGCCTCAATGCCCGCGATTTTTACATAGGAAACAATGTTAAATGGGCCACAGAGCCCAAATAGTCACGTGAAGTCTGAAATGGCCCCCACAATTGTTAACGCCACCCCACGATCAACGTCAACCCGAAGCGTGGCGAGCGCAGCGAGCCCGCGAGGGGCGGCGGTACGCGTCCTCCGACCTTTTCATGCCCCACTATCCACGTCGGCGTGGAGTTGAGAATAGAATAGTGTGGCGAGCGCAGCGAGCCACCGAGGCCCGAAGCGTGGCGAGCGCAGCGAGCCCCGCGAGGGGACACGGATACCTTCACAGTTATACGCGTCCCCTCGCGGGCTTCACAGGTGTCCGTGGCGACGCGGACACCTGTGAAGCCCGCGAAGGGACGCGTTTACCTGTGAAGGTATCCGCGTGCGCTCGCCATGCTTCGGGCCTCGGTGGCTCACTGCGCTCGCCACACTTTTCTATTCTCAACTCCACGCCGACGTGGATAGTGGGGCATGAAAAGGTCGGAGGACGCGTACCGCCGCCGCTCGCCACGCTTCGGGATGGTGTGGATAGTGGAGGGACACAAATATATCAGTACTTTTGTTGTCAAATGTGGTGTAAATTGCATTTATTATATCATATGCTATGAGTATCTCAGATTAAAGCTTTGTTTTTTTTCTCGGATTCTATTTCAGTTTGATTGAGATATATTACGCCTGAAAGGCAATTATTTATTTATACCCTTTATTTTTTGGTCCTGCTACCGACTGAGGTAAATATTAGTCGCTTTTTTGTAGTGTGTTAATGAATAACAGTGGAGTGCGTAGTGTTTTCCATGCAAAATTGCATTTTTCTAAATTTTGTTGTTCTAAATGTGTATTATGATGTATCATTTTAGTATTAATGTGCGAGGAGGGTTTTTTTCACATTTTTTTGGGAATGACCTGTTGGAGTAGACTTTGGGTAACTTGTGTCCCATTACAGCGGCCATGTCACACCATCCCGAAGTGTGGCGAGGGGTGGCGGTACGCGTCCTCCGACCTTTTCATACCCCCACTATCCACGTCGGCGTGGAGTTGAGAATAAATTAGTGTGGCGAGCGCAGCGAGCCACCGAGCCCGAAGCGTGGCGAGCGCAGCGAGCCCCGCGAGGTGACGCTGATACCTGTGAAGTCCACGAGCGGGCGTGGACACCTGTGAGGCCCGCGAGGGTACGCAGGGATCTGTGAAGGTATCAGTGTCCGCTCGCCACGCTTCGGGTTCGGTGGCTCGCTGCGCTCGCCACACTATTCTATTCTCAACTCCACGCCGACGTGGATAGTGGGGCATGAAAAGGTCGGAGGACGCGTACCTCCGCCGCTCGCCACGCTTCGGGATGGTGTGGATAGTGGAGGGACACAAATATATCAGTACTTCTGTTGTCAAATGTGGTGTAAATTGCATTTATTATATCATATGCTATGAGTATCTCAGATTAAAGCTTTGTTTTTTTTCTCGGATTCTATTTCAGTTTGATTGAGATATATTACGCCTGAAAGGCAATTATTTATTTATACCCTTTATTTTTTGGTCCTGCTACCGACTGAGGTAAATATTAGTCGCTTTTTTGTAGTGTGTTAATGAATAACAGTGGAGTGAGTAGTGTTTTCCATGCAAAATTGCATTTTTCTAAATTTTGTTGTTCTAAATGTGTATTATGATGTATCATTTTAGTATTAATGTGCGAGGAGGGTTTTTTTCAAATTTTTTTTGGAATGACCTGTTGGAGTAGACTTTGGGTAACTTGTGTCCCATTACAGTGGCCATGTCACACCATCCCGAAGTGTGGCGAGGGGTGGCGGTACGCGCCCTCCGACCTTTTCATACCCCCACTATCCACGTCGGCGTGGAGTTGAGAATAAATTAGTGTGGCGAGCGCAGCGAGCCCGAAGCGTGGCGAGCGCAGCGAGCCCCGCGAGGGGACGCTGATACCTGTGAAGTCCACGAGCGGGCGTGGACACCTGTGAGGCCCGCGAGGGTACGCAGGGATCTGTGAAGGTATCAGCGTCCGCTCGCCACGCTTCGGGCTCGGTGGCTCGCTGCGCTCGCCACACTAATTTATTCTCAACTCCACGCCGACGTGGATAGTGGGGGTATGAAAAGGTCGGGGGACGCGTACCGCCGCCGCTCGCCACGCTTCGGGATGGTGTGAATAGTGGAGGGACACAAATATATCAGTACTTCTGTTGTCAAATGTGGTGTAAATTGCATTTATTATATCATATGCTATGAGTATCTCAGATTAAAGCTTTGTTTTTTTTCTCGGATTCTATTTCAGTTTGATTGAGATATATTGTGCCTGAAAGGACATTATTTATTTGCTTCATTTCTTTTATCACCTGCTACCGACTGGGGTAAATATTAGTTGCTTTTTTGTAGCGTATTAATGAATAACAGTGGAGTGCGTTAATTTTTATGGGGTAAACTTCATTTTGGAATATTTCTTTACAGAATGGATCGTAACGTCGACCGACAGCTCATGAAGAAGTTGATCGATCTCTACAAAGAGAATAGATGTCTATGGCAACAAGATCACATAGATTTTCACAACCAGGCAAAGAGGAATGAGGCCTTTGGGAAGATCTCGGCCTACGCTAGGAGACGTGTCCCTAATGCAGACGTCACGTGGGTCCGGAAGAAATTTACTAATATGCGGACAGTGCTGGTGAAGGAGCATAATCGGGTCCAGCAGTCGCGAGCTTCAGGAACTGACCCTGCAGATGTGTACCAGCCAAAGTTGTGGTACTATGACTGTATGCTGTTTATTGTGGAGGATCAAGGAAGGAGAGAAACAGAGGGAGCTATTACGGATGAAAGCTCTTCATCCAGTGCACAGGAGAGTGCGGACGTAGTAAGTATCTAGTTCAAACATGTTCAGCATGTAAATGGAAGTGAAATGCAATGTTTTAACTTTTTTTTCATTTTAGGTAGTTCCCTCTGAGTCAACGCAGCAGGCTGAGTCGGTGTCGGAGGTGGCGGCTCCTGTGGTGGCGAGCACGTCATCAGCTCCCCCCAGGAGGCGTAGAAGGAGACAGCCGACAAGACCTGCTGCTACCGGCCAAGAACACTGCTGCCCCTACAAGGAGGAAGCACTAAGTAATCCCCCAGATGATTGCAAAATGTTTACCAATCATTTGTGCGCAGAAATGCGAAAGTGGCAGCGTCCAACACAGCACCACTTTAAGCGTGTGCTGTATAACCTTATGTTGCGGGCAGCCGAGGATGAACTGTGTGCTGACTGCAACGTAACGTCATGCCGCACTGCGCACAGAGAGCCACCATGCCCACACCCACATCACCCCCCCATGTTCAGTGCGCCGGTTGCTCCTCCGCCTGCCCCTTACTACGCGCCGGGACCCCCTATGCCACCTCCCAGTGATCCCTCGTCTTTGTCTAGGACTGTTTTCTCTGCTTTGAGAAGTGTGCAGACCCCCACCCCAGACGAAGAGCGTTTTTTCAATTATTAATTCGGCTAATTTGACTTTTAATTTATAATTTGGCAGCAATGTTCTTGTTTCTCTTCCTTTCTGAGTTCTCTATAATAAACAGTTTTTAGTCATGTACTGCAATTTTGGTTGGTGAACGTTGCAGTGCGGTCTTCCTGAAGTTTGCGATGGCTGTACTTGTTTTGCTCCTTCACTAACCACTGTTCTGCATATTTGTATTTTCTTTCGGATTCATGTGATTGTTTGCATTAGTGGGCACAGTTTTCTAGTGTGCCGTTATCTTCCCATGCCTCATTTCAATTTGCCTGGTTGTGATAGCCAGGCATCTATTCTCTTTGTACTGATCGATCAACTTCTTCTGCATTTTATGTTGTAGCTGTAAATGTTATATAAAAAAATTTTTTTTTTTAAAAAGTTAAAAAAATAAAAAAGATGCAAATTATTGCTAAAAAAATTGAAAAAAAGTAGTTACCCCCAAAAAAAAAAAATAAATAAAAAAAAAAAACATGTATGTTGCATTTAAAAAATAAAAAATACGGCAAATTCTTGCTGTAAAAAAAAATAAGTTTGAAAAAGTTTAAAAAAAGATATTTGTATTTATTGAGAAAAAAAAATAAAAAGGCAAATTATTTAAGTGTTTGAAAAAGTAAAAAAAAAATGATATTTGTATTTATTGAGAAAAAAAATGGCAAAATTATTGCAGAAAAAAAATAAACGTTAAAACAAAAAAAAAGTTTGAAATAAAACCCGTTAAATCTATTGTCATGTGTCGTGTGATTTATTATTTCATGTGTGGTTAAAAATAGGGTACAAAGTGTAAATCTGTAAATGTGGGGTACAATTGGAAGCAGCCATGTCAAAACATGAAATGGGTGCTTGCAATAAAGAAATCGCGTCGCTCGCGTCGGGGGCATTGAATACTGACATTCAGTGCTCCCGATGGGACCGATAGTTTGTAATGCCGCCGATATCGGTCAATTCTTCAATTATCGCGTCGATCGCGTCGGGGGCATTGAATACTGCCATTCAGTGCTCCCGATGGGACCGATAGCTGGTAATCCTGCCGATTTCGGTCAATTCTTCAATTATCGCGTCGATCGTGTCGCGGTAATTGAAGCATGGTACACAATACCCGCGATTTCGGAAATCAAGAGCATCTCCTCCGTCGGGGTTGATCGCGGCCCTTACAGTGCACTAAATAAGAGCCGCGACCGATACCGAATGTGGCCGTGCTAGGAAACAAGTACCAAATTTTCAAAAAAGTTCCGGTACTTGTGGAGTATCACGGCTCCCAAGATATTGATCTTAAGGAATCGCATCGCATGCCATGCATGTTGTGCCATGTGATGGCATACCATGCGATGTGATTCTTTAACACTTTTCATCGTACATCTTAACCCAACGCATCGCATCGTATGCCCTCAATGTTCCGGCATGCGTTGGCATACGATGAGACGCAATGGGTTATTACTTTATGTCGTACAGCATGTCGTCGCATCGCATGGCATTTTTAAGCATGCGATGTGATGCGATATTTTGCGATATTTGCCCACTAACATTAATTTATTTGCCCAGTGATACTAATATTTATCATCATTTGTCCATAATTTGACCAATCACATGGATTTTAGCCCACTGGCTGGTTTTCCCACACATTCTCCCTGAATCTGTGACAGAGAAACAGTGTCCCTCAGAGTACCAGCGACTGTATTCATTTAATGATGGCAGAATCTGTGGTCCGTGATGTGTTTTGCCTACCAAAGACTGAAGAAGAAGCAGTCACATTACTGCAGGACCAGCATATTTTGCTGCAGACGCGGACATGTAAAAACGGGCATCCTATGCGCCTAAACATGAAAGAGGCGATGTGGAGGTGCTACATCAAAACCTGCCGCAGCAAGATCAGTGTCAGAGATGGCACCTTTTTATCAGGCTCTAAACTGCCCTTTCTCACAGTTGTGAGATTCATCTATTTTTGGGCACAGGAGCTCACATCACTAGAATACTGTGAGCAGCAGCTGCACATCTCATCAAAAACTGCAGTACATTTCAACAAATTAATGAGAGAGGCATGCACTGCAGAACTCTTGGCACAGCCACAGAGACGCATTGGAGGGCCAGGTGTCATTGTTGAAATAGATGAAACCCTGTACGTCAAGCGCAAGTACAATGTTGGCAGGATATTGCCCCAGCAATGGGTTTTCGGCGGTATTTTCCGCGAAAGTGGACTTTGTTTCCTGACGCAAGTTCCGACCCGTGATGCAGCAACATTAATGGCAGTGATTCGGGACAACATTGAGCCAGGATCGACAATAATCTCAGACTGCTGGCGTGGATATAATTCTGCTCAAATTGAGCAAGCGGGTTACACGCATGCACGTGTTAATCATCATTTTAACTTTGTGGATCCTGAAACTGGTGCCCATACAAACATTGAAAGACTATAGGGCGCTTGCAAGTGGCGAAATAAACGCCAGCGGGGCACTGCGAGACATCACCTGCAATCATATTTGGAGGAGTTTATGTGGAGGAAGTGTATAGGCAGAGACAAAGTTTTTGAAAGAATCATATATGCACTAACTCTAATTTAATGTTGTTTTCTCTGATTACTTTGGACTGAGTACTAGTTATTTATGTGTATATATAGTTCTTCATTTGATTGTTTTTGTTCTTGATTAATCCTAATGCTCATTTATTAATTTTTCACTAAATTGGAACGTTGAAAGTTAAACCTTGTTGTCATTACTGTGTCAGATGAATGATATTTAAGGTCTGAATGTGTCAACGCCACCTCTAATACCAATGGCAACCTGAATTGTGGCGAGCGCAACGATCCCCACGAATGGATCCGTGTCTATTTGCGGGGATTGCTATGCTCGCCACACTTCACGTGGAATACATGTAAAGTAATCTGGTTACTTGTTTTGGTGCTTGTGTTGAGGCATCAAAATCCAGATGCAGATGTGTCTGTATTTAGTTGTGTGTAGGGGTACATTTAAATTTAGATGCAAAAGCATCTAAATTTAGGTGGGTCTAGGGGTACACTATTAAAACCTGCCCTCAGTGCCACTAGTCGACGCAACAGCTGTCGACCTTGCAAATCCCACTATCCACGCCCACCCGAAGCGTGGTGAGCGCAGCGGTACGCGTCCTCCTACCTTTTCATACCCACACTATCCACGTCGGCGTGGAGTTGAGAATAGAAAGTGTGGCGAGCGCAGCGAGCCACCGAGCCCGAGGCGTGGCGAGCGCAGCGAGCCCCGCGAGTGGACGCGGATACCTTCACAGGTATCCGCGTCCCCTCGCGGGCTTCACTGGTGTCCGATATTTGCATGCAATTTCCATCCGGTAACATCAGCTACTTACCACATGCAAAAAGGCCCAAAAATCAGTGTCAATTCTGCCAACCATCGGACACCAAATCGCATCCAACATTTGCATGCGATTTCCATCCGATAACATCAGCTACATACCGCATGCATCTGTGTCCCCTCGCAGGCTTCACAGGTATACGCGTCCCCTCGCGGGCTTTACAGGTGTCCGCGTCCCCTCGCCACGCTTCGGGCTCGGTGCGCTTTCATTCTCAACTCCACGCCGACGTGGATAGTGGGGGTATGAAAAGGTCGTAGGACGCGTACCGCCGCCGCTCGCCACACACGTGGCTGCCAAGACCTCCCTGACCCTGAACTTCAAAAAGTAAGTTTCACAGCTGTCCTGCGCATGGGTGGATGCATACAGAGTGTGGGTAAACTTAAAGTGGTTATGTGTAGAGGGGGTAGGGTGGTAAGGGTGGGGGTGTGGAATGGTTTAGGGGAGGGGGGTTGGTGGAGTCACCATTTTGGTGAGTGTTGTATTTATATATGTTTTTCTCCCCTGCTGGAGCAGACTTTTGGAGCAGACTGCAGTGTCATGTCATTGTTAACATTGTAATGTGAGTGTAGGCTGATGTTATCGCATGGTAATCGCATGCAAATATTGGATGCGATTTGGTGTCCGATGTTTGTCCGATGGTTGGCAGATTTCCAACTGATTTTTGGTCCTTTTTGCATGCGGTATGTAGCTAATGTTATCGGATGGAAATCGCATGCAAATATTGGATGCGATTTGGTGTCCGATGTTTGTCCGATGGTTGGCAGATTTCCATTTGATTTTTGGCCCTTTTTGCATGCGGTATGTAGCTGATGTTATCGGATGGAAATCGCATGCAAATATTGGATGCAATTTTGTGTCCGATGTTTGTCCGATGGTTGGCAGATTTCAAACTGATTTTTGGCCCTTTTTGCATGCGGTATGTAGCTAATGTTATTGGATGGAAATCACATGCAAATATTGGATGCGATTTGGTGTCCGATGGTTGGCAGATTTCAAACTGATTTTTGGGCATTTTTGCATGCGGTATGTAGCTGATGTTATCAGATGGAAATCGCATGCAAATATTGGATGCGATTTGGTGTCCGATGTTTGGCAGATTTCCATTTGATTTTTGGCCCTTTTTGCAAGCGGTATGTAGCAGATGTTATCGGATGGAAATCGCATGCAAATATTGGATGCAATTTGGTGTCCGATGTTTGTCTGATGGTTGGCAGATTTTTTAACTGATTTGAGTAACATTTTTTTTTTAATTCAAAATTGTATGACATTGCATATGGCATACAATGCCATACAATGTGATGTGATGCGATTAAACATTGTATAAGCACCATAATGGGTGCTTACAATGTTAAGCACACACTTCGGGTGGGCGTTTATAGTGTGGGGAGTGGCGCGTGGGTGCATTTAACATTGTAAGCAACCATTTGGGTGCTTATACAATGTTTAATTGCATAGGGGCCAAAAATTGCGTCGCATCACATCACATGCCATCGGATGTATGTCATGCGAAGTGATAAAAAAATTGCACAATGGACATGGGGGCACCGCCCAAATAAACATGTACCCTATATTTCAATGTACAAGCACCCCTGCACATTTCACATGGAGAGCGTATCACATTCCAACAGTATTAAACATGTTACGGGATGCAATAGGCACCGTTCTAGGAAACAGGTACCCGTTTTGTATTAGTTTGTAATTAATATTGTATTTTTTTTATAAAGTTATACAACCATGTAATATTTTATTTTCTGTTTTTTCCCTTTCTGTTGTAGTTGCTGTAATCTTTGGGGTTAATAATTTATTGTAAAATTTTACCAGGACCAATACTGCTGTTGAAGGTAAATGTTTATGACGTTATATTGCAGATTAATCATTACCTGTCCCGTGCATTGTAATTTCAATTAAGAATAGCCTTTAATTATTTATACATTTTTTTGTTTGCATTTTTTTTTTAGAAATGCCGTCTACACACAGCAGACGTTTTCTGTTCATCGAGATCTATAAGGAAAATACCTGCCTCTGGAATAAAAAACACAAGGACTATCGCAACCAGGAAAAAAGGGATGAGGCATACGGCAAATTGATTGAGTGCAGTAAACCAAGTAACAGTGCTGCAAACATGAAATGGGTTCGGACGAAGATTGCAAAGATGCGAACAGTTGTCGTGAAGGAGCATAATCGGGTTCTGGCATCGCAATGTTCAGGTGCCGAATCTGATGCCATTTACACAACGGTATTGTGGTACTACGAGCGCATGAAGTTTATTGTTGAACAAACTTCAGAGAGAGGAACAGAAGGAAGTACTACGGAGGATGACTCTTCAGCAAGTAATTTGGAGATTGCGGACATAGTAAGTTTGTGATAAGGCATGTCTTGTATAAAACTGAGTTTAACATTGGTACTTGTGTATTATCACGGCTCCCATCGCATGTCATTGTATGCCGTTAAATCTATGGCATGCGATGCAGTGGTTTTTGATTAATATCGTTGGAGCCCTGATTATACACAAGTATCATTAAATGTACTGATATTATAATTTATTTTTTTTCCTAGGTACTTCCTTCTGAGCCGGAAAGAGAGACTGGAGCGGTGTCGGAGTTGGTGACTCCTGCAGTGTCGGCGGTCCATGCTCCAGCGGTGGCAAGCACAACCACAGCTGCCCCCAGGAGGCGCAGGAGAAGACAGGCCGCTCAGCCGCCCAGCCCTGTTCCAAGTGGCCAAGGGTATTGTTGCCGTCATGCGGAGGAAGCTTTACAAAACACCCCTGATCAATTCCAAATTATAGGTAACAACATCGCCTGTGAAATGCGGAGCATGGATGCAGACCAGTTCCGCCAGTTTAAGCGACTGTTATATACCTGTATGTCGCGCGCATCAGCAAAAAGTTTGTCTGATGAGTACGACATACTGCCATATGACAGGAGCCACAGGTCGCTGCCCCAACCGCCCACATCACCACCCTATGTACACTGCAACGGTTAATCCTCCACCTCCCCCTTCTAGTTCTGCGACGGTGGCCAGTACATCACCTGACACTGACCCTTCTTCTTTACCTGGGACTTTGAGGTCTGCGTTATGTCCACAGACATAGCCCAGAGGATGATTTTTTTACTAGTTAATTTTTTTTCAAATTCGGCCTAATTTATTTTTGAAAATTTGAATAATGACAACAATGTCCTTGTTCTTTTCTCTGATTTGTTTGTTCACCAATAAATTTTAGCGCTCGGTTGTACCACAATTTCGTTGTGTGATTGGCACAGCACGGCACTTCTGAACGTTGCGATGTCCGTGCTTGTTGTGCTCCTTCACATACAACTGTTCAACATATTTGCATCTTCTTCCAGACCCATTGGAAGTTTGCAGCACTGATTACAATGTTTTACTGTACCAATTTAATGTTGAATTCTCTGGTTGTGATAGTCCCTTACATTGAGGCAGGTTTTTCCCTTATAGATCTCGATGAATCTTGTCCCCCCCCCAAAAAGGTTATGAATAAAAAAAACAAAATGTTGAATAGTTTCGACTCCTTTTTTTAATAATGTAGAGTGTTGTGATGTTTGTGGGTGTCATGTGTCTTTTTGTGTGTGTCATGGGTCTATTTTTTGGGTGTCATGGGTGTTTTCATGCGATGTTTGTGGGTGTCATGGGTATTTTAAAGGGTGTCATGGGTCTTTTTGCATTGTGGGTGTCACAGGTGTTTTTTTGTGTTTTGGGGGGTCTTTTCATGCAATGTTTGTGGGTTTTTGTGGGTGTCATGGGTCCTTTTTGTGGGTGTGATCGGTCTTTTTGCATTGTGGGTGTTATGGGTCTTTTTTTGGGTGTCATGGGTTTTTCTTCAGATGTTTGTGGGTGTCATGGGTATTTTTGGTGGGTGTGATAGATCTTTGTGCATTTTTTGTGGGTGTGATCGGTCTTTTTGCATTGTGGGTGTCATGGGTCTTTTTTTGGGTGTCATGGGTTTTTCTATGAATGGTACACGATGGCATGCGATGCGTTAGTATGCAAGGGCGTACGTTATACGTTTAAAACATCGTATCGCATCGCATGCCATGTTTGGTAACGTATACGATGCCATGCGTTGTCCCGATCGTATAACGTACACAAATCGCATCGCATGCCATCGTATGCCATTACATATGGCATGCAATGGGAGCCGTAATACTCCACAAGTACCAAAATTCCCTTGCAGTCCGAGCTGGTTTTTTAACAGACACTGCATACGGTCCATTTTATAATCTATAGAGTATGTAATATTTGGCCCAGTATCATTCTTATGTTTGCCGAAATGAAGGTATCATCAATGCGTTGTAAAGCAAAGACTGAGTTAATCTTGACCTGTTAATTTTGTAGCCTGTCCCTCCCTTCATATATGTAGTTGTCTCTCGGTACCCGGAACTGAGATCTCAAAGTTGGAAAAGATTACTATTGCAAATTTTAGAATATATAATTAAAAAACACTGTCAGCCGTCTGGAATAATAAAAACGGAAATGAAAGTAGGGCAATGTTCAAATGAACCAGCTGAATGAGGACACTGATAATTGCGTAACATAACATATCTATGCTGCCTTTAACTACCCTTAGAGGTAAATTCATTATTACATCTTAATTTCTCTTGTCCACTCATCACGACAGCCAGCTTTCAGTCACATATCTACTGATTATTTATTTAATTTTGATGTATTCTGTAGTCTTTGAAGTGTATTGTGTGGGTGCACTTGTGTCATCCACATCACGCATGCTTAATTATGAAATGGCACACTAAGACCAATGATGATGATACCGAAGATAAACTTTGGAACATTGTGGAGACAACTTAAATTTAAATTTGTTAAATGTATAATCAAAAAATAAACTCCTAACCAAAAATGTCGTTGTCCAGGAGATTTATATTACGGTTTATTAAAACTGTACATTTTGTACATGTTATTTTAATAAAAGTTATTTGTCTTCTTGAAATCTTTTGAAATATATTTTTAACTATATATTTCAGTATGATTTTTTTTATTTTTGAAAATTTTTGCCTTTTTTTAAATGTTATAAAAAAATATTAAATTCTTTAAATTCTTTTTTCTATTTCTTCCCTCTCTTTAGGTTACTGTCGTTAGGATTCCACAACGTCATGATAATATTCCTTTACTTAATCCAAAATGAGTATAAGAGGTTTCTTTAAAAGTGGAAATCTAGTTCTGTTAACAAAGTTTAACAAAACTGTTTTGAATGCTAAAAATATTTACTTACATGGTCTTTTGCCTCGAAAGTTCTTTAGCTTTGAATTTGTAATAATTTGAAAAAAAAAAATACAAATTATTGGTTATACTTTTGTAATGAAGAGTTGGGCAACAGAAACAGCTTTAATATTGAAGCAAGATTTTGTTTCTGGATATTTTTATTAACTTCTAAATTTATTTAATTTCTTTGTGAAAGATGATTTTTGGAGGAGTATGTACATCAAATATGACATTATAAAAGCAGTAAATAAAGTGATTTCCATAGGTTATATTTGAAATACATGTATAACATGTGTGGTTAACACGTTGCATTAGTTTAAAAAGAATACAGAAAAACTCACAAAGTGGGTGGGTTTCGAAAAAAAGACAAAATAAAGGCTTGGTTTGGAAGTATTCTTTTAAAAAAAAAATGATAGTTGTACAAATGTGTTTGCACCTTTTAATCTGTTCCCCCGGGAAAACGGTGTCCACTAAAACGTTCTTCAAAGAAGTAGACTGCAACAGCTACATCCCATATGACAGCTGCCATCTACCACAGTGGAAAGATAGCATACCGTTTGCACAGTTTTGCCGAATCAGGAGGAATTGCAGTTACAAAGCAGATTATGACGAACAATCCCTAATGTTGGCAAACAGGTTTATTGAAAGAGGATACGATCCGTTTAAAATCAATCAAGCCATCCCTAAAACCATATGAGGATTTTTTATCACCAGTAGAAGCCAATACAACCAAGAAATTTGAAAAACACTCTTTCACTACGCAGTACAATAAAGAGAATTTCCAAATTAGAAAAATTCTAAATAGGCATTGGAATATACTATTAAAGGACAATATCTTGGGTCCACATTTACCCCCAAAACCCGATCTGATCTTCCGACGTGCTAAAAACCTGAAAAGTATAATTGCACCAAGCCAATTGAAAACCATCTCCAAGAATCCACCAGAGAGCAATTTCCTGACAAAAACTGTCTGCTGCACACCTTGCAACAAATGTTTATGCTGCAAATTTATGGAAAAATCGACCTTCAAACATGAAATACTGTAGGAAGTAAAAAATACTCCCTCAATCTCCCAACTACAGTACCTGCAATTCAAACTATGTGATTTATCAAATCACTTGTGGTTGTGGTACGATGTACTGTACATTGGTAAAACCAAGTGGCAGGCTAAAATCCGGAAACAAGAGCACATCCATAATATTAAGCATAAATTATCCATTCACAGCTTATCACGCCACTATATCGAAAAGCATAACTCCAAAGAATTTTTCCTTTACCATCTTGGAACAAGTTACAGCCGATCCTAGAGGTGGAGATCGGGATCTAAAGCTCTAAAAACAAGAGACATTCTGGATTTATACACTCAATACCTTACATCCTAAAGGGCTGAACGAAAACGTAGATATAGTTTCCTTTCTGGGACCATAAATATTCTATTGCCTATTCTTCCATTATCAGGGGAATTATGGACACTCCATCTCTTTTTACAAGGTCATCACAAATTGATTCCCTTCACGTGCATGTGAATATTCTATTGCCTATTCTTCCACTATCAGGGGAATTATGGACGCTCCCTCTCCTTTTACAAGGTCATCACAAATTTATTCCCTTCATGTGCATCTGAATTTTCACCGCCTATCCCAGGCCCACATTTCTATTATGTTCACACCCAATTTTCCCTACTAGGCCTAAAGTTTCACGGAATGTATATTCTATCACAATCACTCTATCTTACTTATTATTGGTTCTTTACTAAGTCACTGTCTGATATAAACAGTCTCTATGCAAACTCCTTGTCTAAACAAGGATATATAAGCGTATTAGTCTATTAAGCCACACTATAGTGTCACTAAGCCATTGTCATTAACATTGACTGTATATCATAACTATGTGTATATTTCATATATTGTCTCATATATGAAAATAACACTGCTGTAATGTTGCTAATAACGAACATTTGTACTGTATCCATTGTAACCTAGGCTACCAATGCCACCTGCACTAGGTATATTGTTGTGTATTATTAGTTTCCTTGTGCTACATACATTATTTCCAGTTTTCACTGCCTAGAGTTCACAAGTGCTTCTGGACCATCTGCTCTCTGGGAAGTTAGTGCCTAATACGTCAGGTAGCTCTCCCATTATCTTGTTTATGATATCATTCTTTCAGTCTCCTATTTGGCCACCTTCTAACTCATGACTCATACAGTGTGCATGCCAGTTGTATGTTGTTCTGCAGCTCCACCGTCAGTATCCATTTAGTCCATTGGTACAATCAAGTCTATTCTTGCTTTTTGCTTGTCTCAGCTAGTGCTAATCAGAATGCCACCACCACAGAGACCCAGCCAGAAGTTTATTCATCTTGTTGGAAATCTATTTATTCGTTATATTCCGCCCCTCTGGGTTAGTATTGGCAAACCTGGGTAGAACAACATGGTATCTGTTAACTCCTAGTGCTGTGTAATAATCACATACCCATTTCTATTTCAGAAACTTTTTGCCTAAGACTATCAAATATACAAATCAAATCAGTTATAGTTACATTTATTTTGATACATATATTCTTGCAGACCTTGGTTATTGCATGTTCATTATTATAACTTCTAGCAATGTGTTGGGGACCTGGTTTCAGTGGTTGAAACACAATGAAAAAAAAAACTGTAGGTGGTATATATTTTATGGGGCAGGAAACTTTTTGTTCCATTTTTTCTGCTTTTATTGAGAAATATCACTGTTGAAAGGTAGCTGTTTCATATAGGCTAGTTACAGAGACCTGATGTATGCCAGATGAAGTAAAATGCCTGATTAAAATGTGCAACTCCTAGGCAGAACATAAAGAGGGCAAAGGCATTTTAAAGTTGTTAAGGAAACAGGATACCACTCAATGAACACAGTGAATATTTGGCTATACTTGTGCGAATCCCTTTGATTTTCTGCAAAATAAGCACAAATAAACTGCCTTGTCTGGTGGAGACAGGGTGATAAGCAAAGACTACAGTAAAGTAAGCAGTTTAACTAGACAATATTTATAGGGATTTCAAATTAAGTCCATGACAGTAACAGTTTCAATAATATAAAGGCTACTTTTATGCTGAACTGTAAAACGTGCCTTTGTTCACATATGTAGAGTAAATCGAATTCTCTTACTTATTCTTGTGAGGCTGTGCAGCATATGTTATATACATATTTTTTTAATATCTGCAAAAGAAGATTACTAAAGAACTGCAAATTAAGGCATGGATATACATGGAAACTTGATAGAATGTTTGAACAATTTGGTCATAAGTACCATTAAGTTATGATCAACAGATCTTCTAAGCATGAGACTATATATATGTGGACAGCCATGGTATTGGTAGCACCATCTATATAAGTAAAAGGAGGTCCACCAAAGATAGACCTTCACCCCATGTTTGAGTTCTCAAGACAGATGACAAAGCAGTGTGGAATAAAGTTTTGTGATTATGTGGGCAATAAATAAAATTTCAAACATTTAAGAGACATACAGAAAAAAAGTAGTAGTAGGGATAAACTTGTTACATAAAAAATATGACACACATGACACAATAATTTAAAAATAAAGAAAAAAAAGCAGCTGGTGTGGAGATCAACCTATGTTCATGTCTGGATATATTGCATGCTTTTGCACTGTGTATGCTCCGAAATGTGGTGCATGGAAAAAAACAAGCAATGCAGAAACAAAAGCATTTATATTGCATATGCACTTACATTTGTGATGCAAGGGTTGTGATGAGGAGTCCTTAGGTAGGCAAAAGAGTCCCCTTTCATAAATTTGGGCTATGCAGAGTTGAAATTAGAAGAAAATATGTTTTTTTTGGATGCATATATTATGCACCTAATATAGGGCAGGTGCACACTAATAATGACGATTAGTAACTGAATAACTGAACCAGTAAAGCATTTTCTGAGCAGCAGTGAGGGAAAACCAGATGCTGTGCACAGGCTCTGTATATTTTACCATGCAAAAAGTTTGAAATGTATTTAAAATGATAGAAATACATGAGGTTAAGTTCATATCTACTATTTAAACTCAAGACTCAACAATCTCTCCAACAGTCTTTGGGGTGTATTCAATCTGTGCATATATTTTCAGACAGGGGACATATCAGATTGTCGAATTCATGCCCGTTCTTCAACAACCCGCAGCCATTTTCGCTGATCCACGGACTATAAGACACTCGACAGCCAGAACAGCCAGAATGTCGGGACATTCAGACAGTCAAAATCCTGGACTGAATACCCCCCTTTTTCCCTATTCCTCAAAAACATTAAGCTGGAAGACACATTAGTATTTAATTTCTGGTGCTCTTTAAAAGCATACTTGGGCTATCTTAAGGCTGTGCTGCACAAATTTGAGTTGGAGGTTGGATATTAGATTCCATTCTAGCTTCATACTCCTCACCTTCTGTGAGAGTATTTATAAATGGTGTCCGATCTTTTAGCTTTAAAATTACAAATGGCACTCGCCAGGGATGCATTCTCTCCCCTCTGATCTTCATACTAGCAACAAAACCACTGGTGGAGAAAATTAGAAGTTCTGACTCTATTCAGGGTCCTCATATTTGAGGTATTGCATATAAGATATGTCTGTTTACAGATGATGTATTACTGTGCTTAATGCAGCCATGAACATTGCCTCCTAGGGCAGTATTCAATGCTCCTGATTCACCGATTTTTTCACTATCTACGGTGAATCTTTTTCACAAAAAAAAAGTGATTCACCCTATTCAATGTTCACTGTTTGCCGAAAGCGAACAGTGAATGCCAGCCAGTTCTCCGTTTCCTGCTCGCTGCAATTCGCTGGTGGATTTCAATGGGGTTTTCACAGTGATTCGCCAAGAGTGTATTCAATACTAGGATGGAGAACTGCTTTTAGCATGATTTTCGCCATGATCCAGCGTTTTGCATTCCACATCTTTTTTTTTAAAGGGAAAGTGGAACAGATTAGGGGAAGGGGGGGACACTCTGAGCAGTTACAATCGTTGGTTATATGAGTAGAGAGAGGCAATTTATATCCGTTCAGTTATGTGCTTGCAAAGGAAACAAATTACAGAGAGGTTCACCAAACAAGATGGATCTCGGACGTTGGAACATATTACAAAAAGCCTGAACCTGTTAACTTCCAAAACTGTTGGACAGGTCTAGAGGATGTGTCAGCAGAGGCTGGGGGCTAGACGAGGATGTAGGTATCCGGGATAGCCAGTGTTCCGTCCAACTAAACCATTTGATCAGGGGGTTCAAGGCTGATGCAGAGTAGGTAATCCCAGCTATCTCAAATTCGCAATGTAGCTGTACACTCGATTCAACCATATCTAGAGTTGGTACATATGGGGTACGCCAGTGTCATGCTATAAGGAGTTTTGTGGCCACCAAAATGTGGCCCATTACATAGCGGTCGTTGGCTGACATGTTACCACGGTAGACATGGAATATAGCTAATAATGGGTTTGCAGTGATTGGTATTACTGTTATTCTAGATATGGTGTTGAATACAGATGACCACAGTTTTGACAGAACGGTTACAGGACCAGAATATCTGAAGTTGTGCCAGCATAAATTAGAGGTAGAGGGCCAAATGGAGTGTAGCAATACCTGTGTCAAATACAGTCGGAGAAGGAGTTTATAGAAGTGTTCTGAATGGGATATACATCTGGACAAGCTGAAACATGTCCGGAAGACCATGTTCCATTTATCCTCAAAGAGTGAACATACTAGGTCAGATTCCCATTTAATTATGGAGGGCAATTTATTAGGCGTTCTAGGGCTGATCAATACAGTATACCACCACGTTATGTTCCCTTTACTATCAGGGGCGGTCAGTTTGTCTCGAAGGTATCTGGGCAAAGGTGACACCTTATGGGGAGATGGAGTGTTATTATAGAGCCAATGTCTCAGTTGAAGAAATTTATAAAAGTCTTTATGGGGGAGGGAGTAGAGGTCTTGGAGTTGGGAGTAGGACATCAAAAGGCCGCTAGATGTGATTCCCTCTGGGTAAACCACATCTCTAACTATCCATTTGGTAAGCTTTAGGTTGGGAATAAGGTGAGCTAGGCCTTGTAAGGTGGTTTGCTCAAGGGAGAGAAATGTCCTTTGAGTCAGAGGTAAGAGCTAACCAAGCTTTACGGGTGGCCAATACCGCTGATGAGTGGGATGCGTGGCATCCTCTGAGGCACTTATGTACTATATAGCTTCCCTTTTGGACTTGTAATTTGGTGGGACTGCTATGCTATTACTGATGCCTGTCCTTGTGTTTCCCTCCTATATCCCTATAGATTGTAAGCTTGCAGAAGGGCCCGCTAACCCCCAAGTCTGTCTGTTACCCAGTTTGTTTTATCACTGTCTACTATTGTAAAGTGCAACGGAATCTGCTGCGCTATATAAGAAACTGTAAATAAATAATAAATAAATAATAAATGCGTGGGGTGGGTTTATAGTCGACGGTAGCCATAAAATTTCTGTTAAAGGGAAGGGAGCGACTAAACCACGCTCCAGAAGGGCCCAAGGCCTGGCGTCCTTTTCTGCAAACCACGCCCCTACCTGGGCTAGCAAGGTGGCATATTGATAACGTTGCAGGTCTGGTAGAGCAAGGCCCCCATCCTGTTTAGAAGACAGACAGAATTTTATTGGCCAACCTGGGTTTCTTGCCTCTCCAGATATCCTTGAGAAAGAGGGAGCGGAATTTACAAAGGAGGGTGTTGGGGACTAGTACGGGGATGGTTCTAAATAAATATAGTATCTTAGGAAGGACCAGCATTTTTAGGGCGGCTATACGCCCCATCCAGGAAACCAACTGGAGCATCCAGTCCGATGTTAACATACAGATGGGGCCGGTTTTATCTTTGCTTGCGAACCGCCAGCAGCATGCTGCTGGCGATCCGCCAGCAACACGGCGCTCCATCTGACTGAGACGCGCGTGCGTCCCCCACGCACGCGCGTCTCAGTATCCGGGCGGCGAGGCGGACGCAATACTGTCTGCCTCCCGCTCGATAGTGCTGGGGGGGACCCGAGGAGGCTGTGGGGGGGTGCGGTCGCCCGGTGTGGGCACCGGGCGACCGAGGGCAGCGCCGTCCCCTTCCAGCATACAGATGGCGGGGATGCAGGTGATGGCGATGGCAACACCATCGCCATCACCTGCAAAGATGAATCCCGATACATCTGTAGTACGTTTTGTCAAAAGGGGCTGGGGTGTAATTACAAGAGATTAATTCCGAAACTCGTGAGGGGATTTGGATCCCCAGATATTTGAGGCTTCTATCCTGCTACAAGTAAGGATACTCCCCCTTGTGTAATTGGAGAACTTTTGGAGTGTAATTAATAGGTAGGGCTTTGGTTTTAGTATTGTTTATATTATAGTATGAGACATTTGAATATTCATCCAGTAATTCGTGAAGGTGTGGAAGCGAGGAAGATGGGTTAGTGACAGTTAAAAGGACATCATCCGCAAATAGGCAGATTTTGTTGGAGGTTCCCGAAAAGATGGGACCAGTGCTATCTGGGTGGGATCTGATAGATTCGGCTAAGGGTTCAATCACCAGTGCAAATATTAGAGGGGATAGAGGGCATCCTTGGCGTGTTCAGTTGGTTATGAGGATTAGCGGGAATAAAACTCCATTAGTGTACACTCTGGCCGAGGGATTTGAATAGAGACCCATAATGGAGGAGAGTGTCCTTGAAGATAGGTTTTGTGTGGTTATGCTCAAGTGCGCCCTTCCCAGCAGCCCAAATCCAGACTCCACGCTAGTTCAATCAGCCAGCAATTGATTATGAAAAATGCAAGTATTGGGAGTTTTAAGACAGAAGGCGCTTAGGTGGAAGAATAATTGTTTTTACCCTTTTAGTGGTAAAAAATACAGATTTTATTCACACATCTAGAAACAATGTAGATATGTACAAAAACATTTTTCAGACATCGATTTTTTTTTAATTATTTAAAAGCAGGAAAAACTGGGGAAAAAAAGGGTCTATATTGCACTGTCCAGTATCCGTTTTCCAAGACACTGAGAAGAAAACAATGTTTGCATAGAAGAAAGCAATCTTTGTGTAGGAGCAAACGGGGTAGGAATATATGATGTTAAAATAGTACCTCTACTCCCGTCTCCAAAAGTTCAATGTATGCGCTTCCAAATGTCCGTGTCTGTCTCCGGCGGAGACCTGAGCTTTCACACACACTGTGTGTCTGCAGCCATGGACTCGGCTTCCAGCCCGCAAAGTATGCTTGTATTTCCTCAGGGTTATACGCTGCCGACGGAGATTGGATCTGCGTATAATGGGTCCTTAGAGGTGAAAAGGTTTACAAGTGATTCCATGTAAAAACAAAGTTAAAAATCTGGGTGACCACGTCCACCTATAAACCAGCCAACGCTTTTCAATCTCCCATGAGATCTTTATCAAGGCTCAGAAGGAGGTGCTCACGTGGTCACCTTTATACTACTGCCTGGTAATTGTTCTATATTCATGTTCCCGTTAGCCAGGGTTCTCTAAAAGAGACATTGTTCTATAAAATAATGATGTCTCCCGATCCGAGATGATCACTGGTACATACATCAAATTTAAATGTAACGCATGGTGCCATTCCCTCTGTTAAAATATTAAAGGCAGAGATGGCTGGACACATTTATTTCACATAAACCACTTTAACTCAAAGTCCCCATTCATCCCATGGGGACTTAGAGTTTTTAGCTCATGTATCCAGCGCATCTCCGCCTGCGCAATAGCAGTCTCAACATTATTTTTACGCCAATTACCCCTTACTTGTTCTATGATTTTGAAGCTGACTATTTAATTTACAGAACATTGATGGTTTTGTTTGAAGTGGGCTGACATGCAGTGGTTCTCAAATCTGTTTTTTATATTTCGGAGATGTTCCCCCAGGCGTACCTTAAGTGCTCTGCTTGTTTTACCGACGTATTGTTGTTCGCATTTACATTGGATCAAGCTATAAACTGCGATTCAAATGGTATTTTGGGGGTGTCTCTATAGTACTCACAAGTGTTGGGGGGAGTAGGAATGAGGGGAGTGGCAAAATAACAAAAACAATAACATAAACATACAAAGTAACACCATGACGGTGTCACAGGAGGCCACCAATTAGGGAGGCACATTGGGGTATGCATGGCAGCCATACACCTCCACTGCTCCACATGGGAGTGTCAAGGCAGAACACTAGAGGGGAGTAGGGGGACATTTTTAATACTAAGGTGAGTGTCCCGGCATATGGCATATAACTCAAACATAGTAGTGTAGCACTGGTGGCCGGGTGAAGCAGGGATGAGTGTAGAGGGGGGGGGGGGTTACTGATCGGTCAACTCGACAACTGCAGAAACTGCAGAGGGAGCCCATCAACATTATGGGCTCTAGATTCCACGCTGCTAATATCTTGGCATCTTCATCAGGCGTAGAGATAACTGTAGTGGATCCATTGCGTTGGATGATTAGTTTCTTCGAAAAAGCCCCATCTATATTGGATCTCTGCTTCTCGGAGTATCTTCGTCACTGGATGGAAGGACCTTCGCAGGGCAAGAGTTGCAGCAGAGAGGACGCCAAACAGTTGCAAATCACACAGAATAGCGGTAGACATTTTTGAAGGTCTGGCGGCTTGCAGAATTTTTTCTTTAATGTGGTGATAATGTAGTCACGTCAGAGTGTCTCTGGGAGCATCATCCGACGCATGTTATAGTGACCTCTGGTAACAGTTTCATGAATAAGTCCGTAGCATATTGCTCGAGGTTCGCAATGCAAATCGATTCCAGGATGCCACTAATTTTTATATTATTATGGCGCGACCGGTCTTCCAGGTTTTGTGTCTCAGGGCCGTAACCTCCACCTGGAGGTCCTCGTGTAGCGAGATTAAATGATTGTGGGATTAGGGGCGGGATGTATCAAGTTTCGCCGTTTGAACGGCGTTTTACCGCTGCGTTGTCCTACCTGTGTTGCGGACCCTTTCCGCAAATGTATCAATGTTTAGTGGCAGGGCGGCCGGAGCTGACAGCGCGATGTTGTAGCGTTTTTCGTTCTGCGCATGCGCGAGATTGAAGTTCGAGAGATTCAATCTGCGCATGCGCGAGAATGAATATAGAGTCATGGGAAATGTAGTGTTATGATTGTCTTGCACATGCTCAGTGGTTTGGAGCTGCAGGCGCCATTTTATGCATGCAGAAATGGCGCAGTAAGCAGTGTGGAGTGTGTGGACAGTAGAAAGGTGTATAATGTAAGTGTTTTGCACATTTCTTTGTACAGCATTCAGGCTGCCCGGGACTGGCACTCTATGCTCATACTCATACAGATGAATACAGTCCCCGGGTCATCCTCTGTGACATCCTGCCTTCTGTGCCAGGATCACTCTTCTCCTGTCTGTGACTTTCACTCTCTATTCATCCTGCCAGTGCCATCTTATTTGGCCTTTCCTTGCTATGTCAGTCACTTTCTACTCACTCTGCCAGTCCCTGTGCCATCCTCTCTGCCAAGCTAATCCTTCCCCTGCCACTGGCTGTCACTCTCTGCTCATCCTGACAGTCTTTGTGCCAGGTTTATCCTCTCCCTGCCCATATCAGTCACTTCTTTTCCTGTCTGTGCCAGTCTTCCCCTATCTGTCTCAGGCTCTCTCCCCTTACCCTGCCTATGCCAGCACTTGTGACCTAGGTCTCTGACTGTGCCAGGCTGCCTCTATGCTAAGTATCTTTATGACCACTAGCTATTTTACTGCTGGGGCTATCAGTTCCCATTGCTGACCCCTCTCTCTCTGACCCCTACCCCACAACCAGCTTCCTTGGCTGTCTCTTTCCCTGGCGTCTCTCAATCCACTGGATTTCTCTTGTCTATTCTATTACATATGCCGTTTTTATTTATTTATTTATTAAAAGTTTTGTATATAGCGCAGCATATTCCTTTGCCCTTTACAAAGGACACATTGGTAAAAAAAAAAAAAAAGGGTTTTTTACAGAGAGTCAAAAGGTAGGAGGGCCCTGCTCGCAAGCTTACAATATATAGGATATTAACGCAAGGGACAGCTCTTGCGTTAAGAGCTGCCCCTTGTGATGCAGTGCCATGTGCAGACTCCCGATGCTGGTTGCAGGGAATGCTGAAAGTGATCCGTGATGGATCCCTCATACAGCGCATATGCTTCTATAGGGTTTCTCCAGCCTCTGCTGGTGATTCTTTCCAGAGCGCTGCCACTGCGGCCAGCTGTTATAACATGCAGTTATGTGGTTGAAACCCTGATAAATGGTTTTTTACCGCATTTCTGATATATCACATCCAGCCCATATAGGAGATATTGGAAGTTGGGCAGGTGACATGCTGTAGGGAGTACTATACAGGCTCAATGTAAGGGTGGGATGTATTTATGTACATTGATGCCCTTCAGCGGCCACCCTCCACGATGGCAGCACATATGTTCATTGCGGTGTGGTGACGGAGACCTGTACTCTGGTGTGCAGGGGGGTGTCCGTGACCTCTTTGCCACCGACATCTCCCCTCACACCAAGGACAGCTAAGCATGCTGTCCCTGGTGTTTCCTTTCTTCCTCGTAGCAGCTGGAAGGGTGGTCCGGTTGCTTTACAAGGGTGTGGAAAATGTGTTTTTGGGCCGGCGGATTTGAGTGGGGATGCGCGCTCCTGCATCATCGCCGGGAAAGCCGTTCATCTGCTGGTTATACCGTCGGTGCCGGGAAGGGGGCAAGCCGCTCAGTGTGTATGCACAGAGCGCTTTTCCCCACAGTGATCATTGACCTCATCGCTGTCCATACACGCTGGGCAAAGTGGCCCGGTGGGTATGGTCCCTGAGCTGTGCCTTAGGTTTTAGATGCATTTGTCATCTGGGTGGGTTTGACCAATTTTTCTTTTTTTTTTCCCCCCTAGACTTCGCTACACTTCTGTGAAAATTCATTGCGGATATAAGTGTATTTCAAATCCTCGGTTATCTTGCTACCTACATATATAGGTAAGTTAAAAAAGGGCGGTGGGCTACTTATTAGGCGGATGTGCATCCTTAGGTACTGTATATCTAGGAATTGGTAGAAGGTTGGATGGGTATGCCAGCATTTTCCCTCAATTTACCAATTGACACTTTTCTGGACATACACTATTTATGGTCCAGTGTAGATCTCAAATATTAATGTGGTCTTTGTCACTTGTCTGAAATTGTAATATGAGACCCATTTCTCTCACATGTACATATGCGCTGGCATTGTGGCGGTTGGCTGTAGAAGGGCGGCAATTTATATTAATACATTCCGCCCTACGTATAATGCTCGAGGAGCAGTAATTAAAAAAAAAAAAATTCTGTCTTTGAGTTTCTACTGCTGTGCATGTGAGCTTATTCTAATGTAAGTTACTTTTCATATCTGGAATAACTCGCTGCTATTTTTAATTTAATTCCATTTAATTTAAAGGTACTTATGTAGTATCTGGGCTGCCGATTTCAAAATCGGGTCGGATCGGGAGATCGCATCGCATCGCATGCGACCATGCGATTCGATGCGATGCGATGACCCGATTTTTCCATAGGAATCAATGTTAAAATGGACTGAGTCCATTTTAACATGGAATTCAATGGGAAAAATGGGTCCTTTTCATACCCCTACTATCCAAGTGGGCATGGAGTTGGATATAAACCTGTGGCGAGCGTAGCGAGCCACCGAGCCCGAAGCGTGGCGAGCGAAGCGAGCCCCGCGAGGGGACGAATACCGTCCCCTCGCGGGGCTCGCTTCGCTCGCCACGCTTCGGGCTCGGTGGCTCGCTACGCTCGCCACAGGTTTATATCCAACTCCATGCCCACTTGGATAGTAGGGGTATGAAAAGGACCCATTTTTCCATAGGAATCATTTTAACATTGATTCCTATGGAAAAATCGGGTCATCGCATCCGATATCGGATGCGATGCGATGCGATATCGCATCGCATCGCATCTGATTGTATGCCTTAACTTAAGGCATACAATCAAAAAATCGGCAGCCCAGATACTACATAAGTACCAATTTAAATTTACCTTAGATTGTGGTTTTAAAAATTTGCATTAATAATTTAAAAATAATCCTCCATCTTTCTACGTAATAGGTGGAGATTTGCCTTTATGTGTTTGTGTTAGTCCTAGGAGGTCTGGCAATGTTTCAGCTTTGAGGAAATCATGCAATAATTTGCAAATCTCCATTTTATAGTCGTATTTCAATTTGGATAATATCCTGTTCAATGTTTTGTTTAGGAGGTACACACAACTCCCTATTACCTATGTTATTGCTAAGGTACACAGATTTTTAACAAATTACTACCTTTAAGAAAGCATGTCCAGATTGCAAACTGTATATAGTTTTAAAGTAATAGTAAATTTTGAAAAAGGTGACTGCTCTAAATATTTGTTTTAATATTGACTTATCTTAATGTAATTATTTTTTGCAATATTTTAAAGTTTTGATTGTGATCATCTAATGTGTCATGTAGATTATAGTTTGATGTTAAATTTTTATTGTAATATTTGTACAGGTTTCATGAACAATGTCTGATTTGGATTCAAATTGGTCAGATACAAATCTTCAAAACTACTCGGATGATAATTCATCTGTTAGTGGATCCAAAAAAACACATAAGAAGACCAAGCGTGGACCTAAATTTTCAATATTAGAAAATGAGGCATTGATTGACGGTGTAATAAAGAATTACAAAGTTTTATTTGGTAAACCATCGGGCTTAAATGTGCCTTTTGAAAGCCGCGAGAGCACATGGCGTCAAATTGCCAAATCAGTTTCAGCAGTCAGTAAAGTAAACAGAAATGCATTTGTATGCAAAAAACGCTATTCCGACTGCAAGGTCACTGTTCGTAAGAAAATGTCGATGCTTAATAACCACCAAAAAAAAACTGGCGGTGGGGGACCATTGAATATAGAATTTGCCGATTGGGAGAAAAAATTAAAAAAGAAAATCATTCCATCAACTGTTGTAGGAATTCCACAAGGTGTGGACACTGAGGTTGGCTCTTCAAATCTGACAAGTAAGTTTTTTTTTTTTTTTTAAATATAGGTATATATATGTGGGGCTTTACTTATTTTGTATATGTAATGTTGATTTCTGTGATGGGTCCCATTGATAATAATTTGTTGTATTTTTTGTGATCAATTCACATATGCAAGGCAGCAGATCCATTTGAGCAAATATTTCCATATACATCAATATTTAAATGTTCTACGCTATTTAAAATGGATAATACATTATACAATAATTATATACTAATGTTATATATTAATTATATTATAGTATACATAATACATTAAACATCACCACTTTTTAGCCCAAATGCCGCAATGGCACTGTATAGTCAATAACATATATGGCTGTTATCGCAGTGCGCAGTTTGAGGGCCGCCGCAAAATCTATGCTGAGTTGTGCATGTGGTCTCCCTTATGCTTAACTCTATCTTCATGCCAGGTAAAGCTTAGAAGCCTGTTCTCGGTGACTCTACCTTTAGGGGGAAGGATGTCCTGCTTAATCAATAGGGGGAGGAAGGGCTTTCCTTCAGGTGTCCTGGAGTCCCATCTTGGAAATTAAGGGGTGGTTGGCGAGGTGCTGGCATTCCATTGTAGCCGCCTGCTGGCAAAAGAAGCCTATTGGCTTATATAATGTTTATCAATCTAAAGGAGGCAATACCTTAAGTTGTAGTATCAGCTTTGATACATTAGTAAATGTTTTATTTCTAGTGTTATGAAAACTTATCTAATAGATATATTTCACCATGATACCTAACTGGAAATTGGGTCCACCAAATCGGTCAAATTGTTCTAGCTATTATACAATGCAAGTTACATAAGTATCACGTGTATATCATTGATTCTGTGCATAAATTTTAGGAACCTGATCACAGAAATCGGCAGTCCATTCACTACATAAGTAACTATGGTTTAGTTCTTTTGTTGTTATCTCATAAATGTTAAAATTATTATTTATGGTAATTTACTTTTTTTTTTTTAATTATTACTTTGTAGAGAAAGAACGAAAAGTAAAAAGGTTGACCTATGACAGTGAGGACTCACAACAAGCACAGTCTAGTAATGTCATGGCTTCCAAAAATAGACTACCTCTTGGTAAGTATTTTTAAATAATTTTTTTTTTTAATTCTATTTAGCATATATGTTATTGGTTGTAGGCTTCCACATATTAAATGTAGTTTTCTGTTACATGATCCATAATTAAAAAATTTGGTACTTTTGAAGGATCAGCCCTCCCAATTTTTAGAGTGCCATTTTGGACACCCTGATCATTTCCCCACTATCCAACAACACATGGAGTTGGATATAAACCTGTTGCAAGGGTAGTGAGCCTATGTGCCCAAAGTGTGGCGTGCGGAAACGTTCTACATTTGGTGGAATTTATCCACGGTTTTTTCTAACATTTTTTTGTAAAAATACATATTTTTTAGTAAAGATTTTTTCGGAGTTGAGTCCAGCTACTTCATGTTTTTGAGCTTCAAAAAATAGGTTAAGTATTTTATGTTGGAAAAAAGTACACTGGATAGGGAAAGTCTATAAAAATTTACAGATTTAGTTTATTGCAGTTTGCAATCCTTTTTGAAATCTCAAAATGTATTTTTAAAAGTTATACATGTATAACTGTTTTCTTTTGACATTTTTTTATAATATCACTAATTTTTTTTTTTGTTTTTTTAAATAATTTCCATTTTTGTTATTTTTTCAGAGAACAAGAAAAAAAGAAAAATCAAGCCAAACCGGATAATATGCGATGAGGATTCAGAACAATCTGAAACATTATCCATTTCCATGAACAATGATCCATGCGACAATCAACAAAATGTGATATTGTCAATAAATGATGACAGCTCAAGTGTTGAATCTATAATGTGTACTTCTGGACGGAAAGGTGAGGGTACTAAGAAATCTGCAAAAAATTCCAGCATCGATTCATCCATTGAAATTTCAGAAATTATAAATTCAGCAGTGGATGTTCATTTAAAACATCAGAGTAATGACACCAGTCGCTTAATTCAGGAGATGAAAGAATTTCGTGCAGATTTCAATAACTTCACCACAGAAATCTCTGCCACATTCAAATCATTAGCTGAAACATTTGATCACATTTGTATCAATATATGTGCAATTAAAGACATGCAAAAGCAACTTGTGCAATACAAATTTAAAAAGCTGGATTATCTCCTTGAAACTCATGTTGATAACATAAATGAGCAAATTAATGTGAATCAGCCTTGTGCTTCTCCTAAAAATAATGAAGATGGGCAATCCAGTTCGCCAAAAGATAATACATCTAACCGTCCTAAAAGGCAATTTAAAAGGCCTAAGTGGTTAGAAGACGTTGAAATATAAGTAGACATTTCAAGTTCAAATACTAATTTGAATCCTATCCCCATGTTTGCTGAATAGTTCTTTCAAATTTAGTCTATATTGAATTTGTTGCTTTTGAGGTTGCATTGTGCAAGTTATTTTACCCATAAAGATGCATGTGACTTTGCGGCAGATGTATCAAGGTTTAACAAGAGATAAATACAAAGGTGATAAGGAGAAATAAACATCCAGCCAATCAACACCTTACTGACTTTTTTCAAACACAGCCTGTGGTATGACAGTTAGCAGGTGATTGGCTGGGCGTTTATCTCTCCTTATCTTCCCTTGCATTTATCTCTTGGTAAAGCTTGATACATCTGCCCCTTTGTAGTTACATATGATATTTTATTGCTTACTCAGATTTTGACATTTATAAGTGTTACGCATTGTAATGTTAAATACCATTGAAAATGTCATGTTTTGCGATGTTTTCAATACTAATTTTTCAAATATTATATATATAGCAAAGGGTCGTATATATGCTGCAATATTCGTTAAAATTGTTAAATCCAACTTCTTAATGTACCGCCTCCCCTATCAACGTTTCACCAAAACCGTGCACGCGTAGTAACTCTTGAAGGAGTGGTGGTTTACTTACATCCGAACTTTTTACAACCTCATCCAACACGCAAAATTAAGAGTTCAATTTATATGGTTAGGAAAGGTCAACATGACACCGAGGCTACAATTTAACTAGCGCATTGAGCCACCCAAGGGTACGCTCGTACTTTCAAATCTATCTGCGTTACCTCAAGGGTTTTAAAGGTCTCCTTGTTCCCTCTGGCAGCTAATAATGTTAGCCAAATTTAAAGTTCTGTGGCTTGCAGCGCTACACACAATTTATATAATCATTGTAATGGCAGCGTGGATAGTGGTGATGAGATTAGATTGGAGCACGGGTACCATTGCTCCTTGAGGACTTACTGTGCACGCACGCATATGATGGATGTGGATAGAGTTGGTTTCAAATATATATAGTGGTTGCCTTTACATATGATAGGGTCCTTTTACCATATCAATGACCCTTGGTTGGATATTAAATTGAAGAACGGTTTAAATCTAATCGCGTAGGCCGCCTTGCATGTTGATGAAATTTTGGTAATTGTGTAGATTCAGCTCGCCCAATATAAAAATTGCATTGCAAGCAACGTAATGACATGTGATGCGATGTGATACAAAGGACCAGATTTTCCAAAAGGATTCAATGTTAAAATGGGCATATGGCATTTTTACATATATTAATATGAAAAAAGGGTCCCTATCTTTTCCCCACTATCACATGGAGTTTGTTATAAACCTGTGGCGAGTATACTGAGCCACCGTGTGCAAAGCGTGACGAACAAAGCGATCACCACAAGAGGACGCAGGTTCATTCTAAAAGTAACTCTGCATCCCTTTGCAGCCCTCGCATTGCTTGTTACACATTGGGCTCGGTGACTCGCTACGCTTGGCACAGGTATATATCCAACTCCATGATTAGGTAGATAGTAGCAAAATGATAATGATGCTTGTTTCTTATTGAATCCTACGTAAAAATGGACTTTGTCCATGGTAACTATGATTCCTTTTGAAAAATGGGGTCCAGGACATTGCAGCCCTAAAGTATTGCCATGCAATGTCTACATTGGGCACGCAGAATCTGCACTAGTACAAAAATTTTATATAAAACTTCATTAGATCAAAAAATCTCTTGGCAATTAATAAATAAATGCAAAAAATATTCATTGTTATTTAGCTTTCAAATGCCTTATATTACTTGTATGTTTTTGCAACATTTTCATGGTATATTGCCACCGCGAAACTGTTCCCGTTACATTGTTTTACGAATAGTGCATTTATATACTTTTATTTTAAAGGAATGCTTTCAAGTGTAATCTTAATTTTTACATTGTGATTGCTATCACATGGTCTATTGCATATGTATTAAAGAAATATATATTAGAAACAAATTAAAATAAAAAAAAAAATTAAACATTATGTAAAAAAAAAATGGGTTCAATGTGTTAAACAAATTCAATACAATATTTTATCAGAACCCAGTGTTTTTAAATTTTAATTTAAAAAATTTATTATCTACTGGGTTGTGATGAAATATTGCATTGATGGATTTTACCACTTTGTACCCTTTTTTTTCTGTTATGCATGGAGTTGCATATAGTGTTCATTCTAGCACCCGCTATATTTGAAAACCAAAGCAGTTCCTCCTCCCTGCCTGGGGTGTCGCTATCTGCTGTAGTGCCTCTAGCAGTGGGGGCTGTTTATCAGCACGGATATGCAACCCAGACCTGTGCTAGAAACACCACAGCAGACAGTGACACCCCAGGCAGGGAGGAGGAACTGCAGGGGTCTTAAATTATGGCGGGTGCTAGAATGAACACTAGCATATAAAGCAGACAAAATGTAATTGTCATAATTCTTAAAGAAGTATTAGGTTGGTGCTGATGTGCATTACATTTTTTAATGGAATAAATGTTTTCTTTAATTATGTAATGTAATATTGTTGCCTACCAATACAAATAATATATGTTTTTATAAGAGATGTACTTCGTTTCCAAACAAATTGCCATACAGTGCATTTCAAAGTTTTTAAAAGACAATTGCTTTAAATACATATGCAATGGACTATTGAATGCATAGCTATATTTCTAGTTTAGCGTGTTCAGTAACTATATTGTAAGTACAGTTGTGTAAGCCTTACCTTCAAACTTGTACTGGTTATTCTCATTATTTCATTTTTTGTTTTTTTAAGTATCATTTTTTTTATGAATAGATTTGTACACATATATTGAGGTCAAATATATTGCATACAAAGCTGATGACAGATATATTTTTAAGAAGTTTCAAGAAGTGCTTCTTTATTGAAACTGCAGATGTTTCTATGTTTGTTAGGTATATTTTCACATTACATTGATGTTAAAATGTATTAATATTTTTGGTACCTCTTGTTTATCACAGCTCCCATTGCATGCCATCCCATTCCTTTTTTACTGGCATGAGATGACATGTGTTGGGGTGAGATTTGGCTATTTGTTAGTCATGTCTTTGAGAAAATCACATTCAATAACATGCATTTGGTTACATGCGATTGGATGTGATTTTGCACAGTAAAGCATCCAAATGCATGTAGTCATGTTTGAATGCCACCAAATGTCATATTTCATAGGAAGCCACCCACATTTTCAACGACAATCCGAAGCATTGCGACCACTGCGGTACGCGTCGTACGACCAATTCTTACCCCCACTATCAATGTTGGCGTGAAGTTGAGAATATAGTGTGGCCAACACAGTGAGGCACCGAGCTCCAAGCGTGGCGAGCACACGCAGTTTTCTAGGCCCAAAGTGTTGCGAGTGTAGCGAGAGTTGTTGAGGACACCTGTGAAGCCCGCAAGGCTACGCGGTTATCTGTACAGGTATCCTCACGCTTTTGGCGCGATATCTCACTGCGCTCGCCTCACATTATATTCTCAACTCCACGCTGACGTCGATAGTGGGGGCATGTAAAGGTCGTATGACATGTAACATGGCCCATCGTGGCCTGGCTGTGGTCGCCACGCTTTGCTTTGTCGTTAATAGTGGGGGTGACTCTCAATGAAAAATGGCATTAGATAGCATTTATTATTATTCACATGCATTTCAGTGAGAAATCACATCCAATGTGATTGCATGTGATGCGACCATATGCGTTTGGTATCCAATCAATATCGTGGAAGCTGTGATATTGTAAAAGTACCATATTTTTTAAAATGTATGTTCATTATTAACCCCTTCCCGACATTTGACGTACATTTACGTCATGGCCGGGAGGTACTTCCCGACACATGGCATAAATGTACGTCATGACTTTAAACTGTCACTGCGTCTCGAGACGCAGTGACAGAGGGACGATGTCTGCTGTCCCTGACAGCAGACATGTCCCTGCATGCCCAGGGGGGGCTGCGATGTCGCCCCCCCGTCGGCGATCGCTGTGATTGGCTGTTCAGTGTGAACAGCCATTCACAGCGTTTTCCTGTGTTACCAGCGAATCAGACGCTCGGTAACACAGGTGTCAATCACCGCCGGGCGTCAGGGGGCATGAGGGGGTCATCGGTGACGATGACACCTCACCCCACCTGCCCCCAAGGCTGTGATTGGTCCGTGGGACCCACGGACCAATCACAGCCAAGGCGCGACATTTAAACTAACGGTGACTGCGCTGCAGACGCCATTCCGGTCTGGAATAGCGTGCAGAACGGTCACCGTGCCTGTCTGCCCTGAATACCGACCTGATCCTTGCTAATACTTACCTGATCCTTGCAAATACCTTACCTGATCACCTGCTCACTGCTTGTAGCGTGCTGGATGCTTCCTGGATCTGACTTCTTGTGACTTCCTGCTGCTGCTGCAGTGTGATAGAGAGATAGAGAGATAGAGAGATAGAGAGAGATAGAGAGATAGTGACAAAGAGAGCTATATTTTGTGTCTGCTACCCCCCCTTTTTGGGGGTGCAGGGGTTTTCTATATATAAATAACTGTCAGTGCTGCTGCTGCAGTGTCATACAGTGATAGATAGTGATAGATAGTGATAGATAGTGAGAGGTAGAGAGATAGAGAGATTTGTGTCTGCTACCCCCCCTTTTTGGGGGTGCAGGGGTTTTATTTTATATATATAACTGTCAGTGCTGCTGCTGCAGTGTCATAGAGTGATAGATAGTGATAGATAGTGAGAGATAGAGAGATAGAGAGAGATAGTGACAGAGAGTGATAGAGAGTGTATATTTTGTGTCTGCTACCCCCCCTTTTTGGGGGTGCAGTTTTTTTTTATACATATAACTGTCAGTGCTGCTGCTGCAGTGTCCTAGAGTGATAGATAGTGAGAGATAGAGAGAGATAGTGACAGAGAGTGATAGAGAGTGCTAAATTTTGTGTCTGCTGCCCCCGCCTTTTGTGCTGATCACTATATCTGAGGTGATCAGCAACTTTTTTGGGGGTACAGAGGTTTTTTTTTTTTTATATATACCTGTCAGTTGCACTGTCAGTTGCACCAAAGGTTGTGCACCTGCTGCACCTCACTGGTAATCAGTGTCGCATCACTGATCACCTTTTTTTTTTTGTGAGTGCTGTGGGGTCTTTTTTTAATTTTTTTTTTACACACACTGTGATTTTGTGGGTGTCCTGTGGCCACTGTGCGCTGATCAGTGACGTACATCACTGATCAGCTTTTTCGGCACAGGGTTGATCTATTTTTTTTTTTTTTTTGATCAAATTCCTGTTGCCTTTGAGCGCTGTTCAGTGACAGACGTTACTGACCAACATCTGTGCTCAATTTTTGGCGCAGGACCTTTTTTTTTAGTTTTTTTTTAACCCCTTCAATTTTTTATTTTTAACCCCTTCATTTTTTTTTTTTTTTATTGGTATAAAGTATTTTTTTTTTTCTGCACTACATACACACTACACACTACATACCCCCCGGGTTGAAATAAAGTTTGTACCCCCCCCTACACTATACACGTGTTGAAACATTTCACTACCAGTAACACAAAAATAAAAATGGCATCCCAAATGTCCTCCCAAATGTCCTCCCAAATGTCCTCCCAGTCATCCAGGAGAATGTATTCAGTGGAGGAGGCATATGCCATGCTTGCCTCTGACTCTGACACAGCCAGTGATGCAAGCGGGGAATTTGAAGGATTCGTCTTAAGCTCCTCTTCCTCCTCTGGTGATGAGGGACCCCCTCAAAGACGCCCCCGTAGAGCAGCTGAGACCCCCCCCCCAACAATTGATCTCGTATGGACCCCACCACCAGACAATTTTGAGCCCCAGGTTCCTGAGTTTTTGGCCATGCCAGGAATCCAATTTGATTCCACAGGTCTCAGAGAAATTGACTTTTTCAAATTATTTTTCTCTGATGATTTTATAAATTTAATGGTGGACCAAACTAATTTATATGCCCAGCAGTTTATTGCTCAAAACCCCACGTCATCATTTGCTAGGTGGACCCCTGTAGATGCAGTAGAGATGATGACGTTTTGGGGTCTGGTGTTTCATATGGGCATAGTAAAAAAGCCAGAAATTAGGCAATATTGGAGTACAGATGTTCTGTACAGTACTCCATTTTACCGTATGGCCATGACCCGGACTCGATTTGAGACAATTCTTAAATTTATACATTACACCGATAATGCACAGTGCCCACCCAGAGATGATCCCACCTTTGACCGGCTATTCAAAGTCAGGCCGGTCATTGATCATTTCAGTGCCAAATTTGAAGAGGTGTACATCCCTGAAAAATTTATTTGTATCGACGAGTCCCTTATACATTTTAAAGGAAGGGTTAAATTCCGCCAGTACCTTCCCAGTAAGAGGGCAAGGTATGGCATAAAAATGTATAAACTGTGTGAAAGCACCTCAGGGTACACCCACAGGTTTAGGGTTTATGAAGGGAAGGATTCAAGAATTGAACCGCCAGAATGCCCCCCCTCCCTCGTAGGTGTTAGTGGGAAAATTGTCTGGGATTTAGTGCACCCCTTCCTGGATAAAGGTTATCACCTCTATGTGGATAACTTTTACACTAGCATCCCCCTGTTTAAGGCCCTTGGTTCAAGAGGTACAGCAGCTTGCGGTACTGTGCGCAAGAACCAAAGAGGCCTCCCAAAAACGCACATTGCCCAAGTAATGAGAAGGGGTGAAAGCAGGGGAATATGCAACGAAAATATGTTGTTGGTCAAATATAAGGACAAGAGGGATGTCCTTATACTGACAACAATTCACGGAGACAGTACCACCTCCGTCCCTGTACGAGGTACCAGTACCCACACCTCAAAACCTAATTGTATCCTGGATTACAATAGGTACATGGGCGGAGTGGATCTTTCAGATCAGGTACTGAAGCCGTACAGTGCCCTGCGGAAAACAAAAATCTGGTACAAGAAGGTGGCCGTGTATATCATCCAGATGGCACTGTATAACGCTTACGTGCTATTCCGTTCTACCGGCCAGAGGGGGACATTTATGCACTTTCAAGAGGAAGTCATAAAGGGCCTAATATTTGGGAACCAGCAGGCAGAGGGCCCCAGTACTTCTAGTACTGGCCCCCGTATTGTACCAGGGCAGCATTTTCCTGATGAAATCCCCTCCACTGGAAAAAAGGGCAGGACACAAAAAAGGTGCAAAGTTTGCTATAAAAAGGGAATAAGAAAGCAAACTATTTTCCAGTGTGACACTTGCCCCGACAAACCCGGCCTATGTATAAAGGAGTGTTTTAAAATATACCACACATCTATGGAATATTAGGTTCATAATTTCACCGTGCTTCGGGGGTCTTGCTAATGCCACATAGCACCCACCATTCATTCCACCAGAATCTGAGCCGCAAAATCCAAAAATCACTCCTTCCCTTCTGAGTCCTGCCATGCACCCAACTGGTATTTTTTGGTCACATGTGAGGCATTGCCGTACTTGGGAGATATTGGGGCACAGATTTTGGGGTGCTTTTTCTCCTTCATTCCTTGTGAAAATGAAAAATTTTGAGCCAGAACTGCATTTTTGTGTAAAAAAATTTAATTTTTCATGTTCACTGCCCAGTTTTATCAAAATTGGTGAAACCCCTGGGGGTTTGAAATGTACACTATACCCCTAGATGAATTCCCTGAGGGGTGTAGTTTGCAAAATGGGGTCACTTGTGGGGGGGTTCCACTGTATTGGTGCTTTGGGGGTCTTGCTAATGCGACATAGCACCCACCATCATTCCACCAGAATTTGTGCTGCAAACTCCAAATATCACTCCTTCCCTTCTGAGTCCTGCCACTTTTTGGTCACACATGAGGCATTGCCGTACTCGGGAGAAATTGGGGCACAGATTTTGGGGTGCTTTGTCTCCTTCATTCCTTCTGAAAATGAAAAATTTTGAGCCAGAACTGCATTTTTGTGTAAAAAAATGTAATTTTTCATTTTCACTGCCCACTTGTATCAAAATTGGTGAAACCCCTGGGGGTTTGAAATGTACACTATACCCCTAGATGAATTCCCTGAGGGGTGTACTTCGCAAAATGGGGTGACTTGTGGGGGGGTTCCACTGTATTGGTGCAACATAGCACCCACCATTCATTCCACCAAAATCTGTGCTGCAAAATCCAAAAATCACTCCTTCCCTTCTGAGTCCTGCCATGCACCCAACTGGTATTTTTTGTTCACATGTGAGGCATTGCCGTACTCTGGAGAAATTGGGGCACAGATTTTGGGGTGCTTTTTCTCCTTCATACCTTCTGAAAATGAAAAATTTTGAGCCAGAACTGCATTTTTGTGTAAAAAAATGTAATTTTTCATGTTCACTGCCCACTTGTATCAAAATTGGTGAAACCCCTGGGGGTTTGAAATGTACACTATACCCCTAGATGAATTCCCTGAGGGGTGTAGTTTGCAAAATGGGGTCACTTGTGGGGGGGTTCCACTGTATTGGTGCTTTGGGGGTCTTGCTAATGCGACATAGCACCCACCAAAATTCCACCAGAATCTGAGCTGCAAAATCCAAAAATCACTCCTTCCCTTCTGAGTCCTGCCATGCACCCAACTGGTATTTTTTGGTCACATGTGAGGCATTGCCGTACTCGGGAGAAATTGGGGCACAGATTTTGGGGTGCTTTTTCTCCTTCATACCTTCTGAAAATGAAAAATTTTGAGCCAGAACTGCATTTTTGTGTAAAAAAATGTAATTTTTCATGTTCACTGCCCACTTGTATCAAAATTGGTGAAACCCCTGGGGGTTTGAAATGTACACTATACCCCTAGATGAATTCCCTGAGGGGTGTAGTTTGCAAAATGGGGTCACTTGTGGGGGGGTTCCACTGTCTTGGTGCTTGGGGGGTCTTGCTAATGTGACATAGCACCCACCAAAATTCCACCAGAATCTGAGCTGCAAAATCCAAAAATCACTCCTTCCCTTCTGAGTCCTGCCATGCACCCAACTGGTATTTTTTGGTCACATGTGAGGCATTGCCGTACTCGGGAGAAATTGGGGCACAGATTTTGGGGTGCTTTTTCTCCTTCATACCTTCTGAAAATGAAAAATTTTGAGCCAGAACTGCATTTTTGTGTAAAAAAATGTAATTTTTCATGTTCACTGCCCACTTGTATCAAAATTGGTGAAACCCCTGGGGGTTTGAAATGTACACTATACCCCTAGATGAATTCCCTGAGGGGTGTACTTTGCAAAATGGGGTGACTTGTGGGGGGGTTCCACTGTATTGGTGCAACATAGCACCCACCATTCATTCCACCAAAATCTGTGCTGCAAAATCCAAAAATCACTCCTTCCCTTCTGAGTCCTGCCATGCACCCAACTGGTATTTTTTGTTCACATGTGAGGCATTGCCGTACTCGGGAGAAATTGGGGCACAGATTTTGGGGTGCTTTTTCTCCTTCATACCTTCTGAAAATGAAAAATTTTGAGCCAGAACTGCATTTTTGTGTAAAAAAATGTAATTTTTCATTTTCACTGCCCACTTGTATCAAAATTGGTGAAACCCCTGGGGGTTTGAAATGTACACTATACCCCTAGATGAATTCCCTGAGGGGTGTAGTTTGCAAAATGGGGTCACTTGTGGGGGGGTTCCACTGTATTGGTGCTTGGGGGGTCTTGCTAATGCGACATAGCACCCACCAAAATTCAGCCAGAATCTGAGCTGCAAAATCCAAAAATCACTCCTTCCCTTCTGAGTCCTGCCATGCACCCAACTGGTATTTTTTGGTCACATGTGAGGCATTGCGGTACTCGGGAGAAATTGGGGCACAGATTTTGGGGTGCTTTGTCTCCTTCATTCCTTGTGAAAATGAAAAATTTTGAGCCAGAACTGCATTTTTGTGTAAAAAATGTAATTTTTCATTTTCACTGCCCAGTTGTATCAAAATTGGTGAAACCCCTGGGGGTTTGAAATGTACACTATACCCCTAGATGAATTCCCTGAGGGGTGTAGTTTGCAAAATGGGGTCACTTGTGGGGGGGTTCCTAAATTTTAGCATCTTATGGTGCCTAGAAACCTACATGGTGCCTAAAAAATAATCTCATAAAAAGGAGGCTCCAAAATCAAGTAGGTGCTCCTTCTATTATGAAGCCTGTGGTTTGGTCAACGTGCACACTAGGGCCACATATAGGATATTTTTGAAAACAAAAGAATTGGGGGAATCAATTTTTAGTCACATTTCTCTAGTAAAATGTACTGTGTTCCTTAGAAAAATGTATTAAAATTGCAAATCTGCAAAAAAAATGAAATTTTGAAATTTCACCTACACTTTGTTTTAATTCCTGTGAAACACCTAAAGGGTTAACAAACTTCCAAAATGCTGTTTTGAATACTGTGAGGGGTGCAGTTTTTGAAATGGCATCATTTATGGGGGTGTCTCACATACAAGTCCCTCAAAGTCATATCAGAACTGAACTGGTCCCTAAAAAAATCAGTGTTTGAAATTTTCTTGAAAATTTGAGAATTTGCTATTCATATTGTAAGCCTCCTAGTGTCCAAAAAAATTAAAAGGAAGTTGAAATAATGATGGAAACATAAAGTAGACATATGGTCTATGTTAGTTATTAACTATTTTGAGTGGTATGATTATTTGTCTCACAAGCAGAAAATTTAACATTTTGCAAATCGCTAAATTTTCCATTTTTTCACGACATTTTGGTATTTTTCACAAAAAAACACAGACTGTATCGACCCAAATTTACCACTAATTTGAAGTACAATGTGTCACGAAAAAACAATCTCAAAATCACTGGGATAAGTAAAAGCAAAAAAAAGTTATCCCCACTTAAGTGAGACATGTCAGATTTGAAAAAAATGGCTCTGTCAGGAACGCAAAAACTAGCTCTGTCAGGAAGGGGTTAATACAGTGAGAAAACTTCAAATAAAACTAAATATTAGTAAATGTTAAATATTCATTAAAAATTGAATAAATGTTGGAATTTTGGTTATATTTGTATTGAATTATTTATTTATAGTTTCACAACAGATTAAACAATGGTAAGTGGAGGTTGAAATTTGCAACATATAACATATAGTTCTTGAAAATTTTGTAACATTTAGTTAAATATGTCAGAAATCAGCTTTGAACGAATAACTTTGCCCTTTGCAGTTACAAGTTTATTTACAGTAGGCCTAAAGGAGCAATCATCCTCTGGTTGTAATTTCCACTCTTTGACATTTACATTAAATTTCAAGCAGATATTGTGTAAAATGCAGCACACAGTAAACATTCGGCAAATTTTGTCAGCTGAATACATTAGAGAACCGCCAGTTTTCGATAAACAACGGAATCTACTTTTTAAAATTCCAAAAGCCCGTTCAATAACTCCTCGTGTTAATGCATGTGATTTGTTGTATTTTTTTCCCGCTATCCCTTTAGGGTGTGAAACAGGGGTAAGTAACCAAGGACGGCAACCGTATCCGGAATCACCTGTCAAATGTAAATGTTAGAAAATTTCCACTCATAATTTGCAATACAAAACAACTTGAGATACTATAATTACTCTGTTACAGTAGTACATTAATTCATGAGATTAATAAGTCTATTGGTACATTTTTCCTAAAACGGCGGCTACAAATAAAATCTTGTGCCGTCGTGTGTTAAAAATGAAGTTGGTCGCGTCTGGCCCATAACTAATGGGCCGAGACGCGTTCGAAATTGCCGCGGCAACCCAGCGATTCCCCCATTGGAATCAATGTTAAATGAGTTCCCATTCATTTCTAAGGAGATATTGGTCTGGTCGCAAGCAGCGATATCTCCATAGGAATTAATGGGAACGCATGTAACATTGGTCGCGACCCATAGGAAACAATGGGTTTGTAACTTTTTTTTATCAAAGTATGTATGTAATATGTCAAATTAATCGCATGTACCCCACAAAAAAGGATAAATGTCTCCCCTGTCCCCCCCATGTCTCCCTTCATTGTCAACGCCACCCCCAGTATCCACGTGTTACCGGAGCGTACGAGCGCAGAGAGCCTGCGAGAGGCGGCGGTACGTGTTCTACAAATAATTTCATGAGGCCACTATCCACGTTGGCGTGAAGTTGAGAATATAAAGTGTGGCGAGCGCAGCGACCCACTGAGCCTGAAGCGTGGCGAGCGCACGCGGACACCTTCACAGGTATGCGCGTCCCCTTGCAGGCTTCACATGTGTCTGTCTCCCCTTGCGGGGCTCGCTATGCTCACCTACCTTTGGTGCCTCGCTGCGCTCGCCACACTTTATATTCTCAACTCCATGCCAACGTGGATAGTGGCCTCATGAAATTATTCGTAAGAAGCGTACTGGCGCCCCTCGTGGGCTTGCTATGCTCCTACGCTTCGGGTCCACGTAGATAATGGGGGTGGCGTTGACACTGAAGGGAGACATGGGGGGGACAGGTGGGACATTTATCCTTATGTGGGGGGTACAGGCGAATAATTTGACATATTACAGGCATAGTTTGATTAAATAAAGTTAAAAACCCATTGTTTCCTATTTGAAAAACGCAGGAATCGGCGAACTCGCACGATCGCAGGCCGTTATTAACGGTCGCGACTCCCGCAATTCCGGCGATTTTTTTTTTTTGATAAACACCCACAAAAAACCTTGTAAAATACAGAAAATCGGTCAGTCACATACTATAAAATAATTTATGCAACCTACCCGCGATTGCCGCCGTTCTAGGACACCAGTACCAGATTATTTAAAGTAATAACCAAAATCATCAAAAATGAAATAGTAACGTAGGGTATGCCCATATGTAGATGATGACATCATATAGAGGCCTCTTATCTTTCATAACGCAAAATATATTATAATATTGTTCATGGATCTAACAATATATACCATGATTAGATGTGTTGGCCAGGGGGTGGTAATAATCATATTGCATCAAATTTTAATTGTTTTGTATATATTTGTAAATAAGCCCAATAAGATTACTACTATTTCATAAATATTTCATTTAAAAATTATTTTATGAAAAAAAAATCTATGTAAAATTTTCAACTTATTTAAAAGTAATGTAGATATATTTTTATAAAGTTTTCATTTATGGTAGTCAATCTTAAATTTTAAGTTTTTTAAGTCACAGGTCAACTTGTTGGACAATTTTATCTTATTTAAAAATTTACAAACTCAAAATCGGACATCAATTAAATATATACTTTCTGAGTACTGTAAACTCACCAAGTAGCCACCCATCAGGAAAATCCTCATTTTCAAATTTTAAAAACAAATTTGAATTTTTTAAAATATGAGAGTCGTGTGCTGATCCTGGGAATGCAGCGTATACATTTAAAAATTTGGTGCTAGAATCGCATACTGCTTGAAAATTCATCGAATGAAAATTTTTTCTATTCCTAGACGCCTCTTCTAAATCATGAGATGGACAAAACTGAATGTGTGTGCAATCTAATGCACCTACAACGTTAGGAAACTTGGCTATTTTGTAGGGATCCGATATGAATTCCCGGCGGTCGGGATCCCGGCGGTCGGAATCCCGACAGTGGAATCCCGACCGCCGAAATCCCGACAAGGGGGGGACATGGATCGCCCCCCCTTGCGGGCTCGCTGCGCTCGCCACGCAGCGGGCCCGGTGCCTCGCTACGCTCGGCACGCTATTTTATTCTCCCTCTATGGGTGTCGTGGACACCCACGGAGGGAGAAAGTTTCGGGATTTCGGCGGTCGGGATTCCAGTGTCGGGATTCCGACCGCCGGGATCCCGACCGCCGGGAAATTAACCGCATCCCTTTTGTAGAATCCTTGCTTAAGATTAATCCAACCTTCAGCAGTGTTAGGGAAAGAGATATAATCAGATGTGTGCTTTAGGATAGCAGATAGAACTTTGTCAAAAAAGCGACTAAATGTTGACTGGCTAATACCTCCAACTTCTGAAACTGTACTTTGTATCGATCCAGTGGCTAAAAAATGTAGAGTTGCGAGTAATTTGGATAAACCGGTAATTGCAAAGCTTCTTTTGGTTTTTGGGTCTATGTCTTTCCGTATTTTATTGTACAATTCTAGAATGGCTACACTTGGCAATCGATATAATTTCATTATTGACGATTCACGTCTTCCAAGTAGAGTTCTTCTTTGTTTGAATATTCTTTGACGTCGCTTTAGATACCTTGGGTTATTTCTTTTTTTAAAATACTGTTTAATTGTTTTTGTCTGATTCCTAGCCATAAATATTCTTAAAACAAGATGGAGGATTTTCAATGTAAAATCCATCTATATGATAGAAATGACATGCATGTAAAAACACCATAATAAATTACCTTAATCAAATATGATCTTAGATAACTAAAAATTTAAAGAAAACTTAGATATAAAGTAATTGAGTAGATTTAATTGAAATTCCCATATACATCAACACCACATCCCCAGCAAAGTTGCTTTTTCTGTAATGACAACCGAAAAAAAAGAAATTGTAGGAGTATTATAAGCTTGATTTTTCTCACCCATTATATGTTATCAATACATTTTACCATACAGTAGCCCATTGTTGTAACAAAACTTCTTTTCAAAAAGGCTCATATACATTAGGTGGGAGTTGACTTTTCCAAAAAGTTGGATAATGTATGAGAGCTACCCCAGCTGCTCCCATGGAGATGTGGCAATTAATAAACAAGTTTTTTCATGGGATAAATCTCAACCTATTCAGCCCATGTTAAATCCTGGGGTGCTGCAGCTGGTGCGTGGTCTTGCCTATGGTCTCTGGGGTGCATGGTACGGGGTTCTCCAGAAACACTGCGATGGACAGCGGCAGCAATGTTCAGCACAAATAAATAGAAATGTCATTCGCTAATTGGCTAGGAAAGTGAGCATTCTCAACCAAACAGCAACCTTGCTGCTGATTATCTGGGAGCACCCTCTCCCTCAACCAACCAGCGGCCAGGCTATGATTTCAATTGTTTTAAACACTTAAGCCGCTGACCAGAATAGTTTTTAAGGTGCCACATGGACTCTGCAATGCCTTTCAAAGTTATGTTGTTGGATGTGCAACAGGTCTGACTACCCTACAAAGATATGATGAGCATGGGACCGAGGATCCAATGTGAGGGCGCCCATACACAAGTCGATTTTTATCCTATTTTGAGTTGATTCTTCCAAATTTTCTCAAATAGGGCCAAAATCAGCTACTGCATATGAGACATAAATCATCACGCCTTTATCAAAACCCATCAATGGCCCATCGATCTGTCTTCTTTATCATCCTGAATGGAATGCATTGACCTTGAAAGGTAATACACCTTCCCCGAAGGTGCACTTCACAAAATGGACTTTTGGTCCAATTTTGGACAAATCCTCAGTTTCTGTGCAAAATTTCTCCAAAAAACGCATAGTAAATGGGTGTCCGCAGTTCCGATGTGATGACCCACAATTGACTTCTGAGTCTGCTTTTTTGACCTGCTACATGGACAACCACCCAAGTTTAGACTGGAGTGCAGGGTCACTGCAACTCGATAAGTATTGCAAAAGTCTACAACACAATTGTACAACACAATCCAAATCCAGGTCCGGCCACTGATTGGCTGCAGGAGAGAGCGCACCCAGCCAATGAATGGCAAGGTCGTTGTAAGTTTGAGAGCGCTCCCTTTCTCAGCCAAACATTACCTAAAATAAAATTTGAATTGTGTTCAATAATGCCACAAGTGTTTATTGAGCCCTTGTAAATTTATTTGTTGTTTAAAGAGATATATACTATAAATTCACATTTAGCTGCAAATATTGGTTGAAAAATAGGTCCATTTTAAATTTAACAATACATAATTGCTATTTTTCTAATATCTAAATGCCAAGAGCAAGATGTAATAAACTGAAAATGGTAAAACCCCAGTTTAAGTACATTTTCAAATGTAACAAAATATACACTGCAACATAGTTGGAGATATCCTATACAGGTTACGGATCCATATAGAATCCAATGGCCTTATTTCCATCATCTCTGACGCAAACCCGCTGCCTTAGACAAACACCCCCCCCCCTTACCTTCCTCCATGGTCCACCTCGACCCTGGAAGGTAGACTCCCTCCTAATTCCAGTGAAGCAGCCAGACCATCCTTTCAGCTGCAGGGGAAAGGAGGAAGCATCGGACACAGCCTGCTTATTTGTCCCTGGTGTGAGGGGATGAGGGGAGACACCAGCGGCAAGTAGGTTGCATGAACCCCCCTGCACACCACAGTACTGGTACCGTGGTAGGTCTCCATAAACACACCGCCATGACAGAGGTTTGGTGCCACAAATGCGCTGCCATCACAGCCGTCACCCTGAGAAGGGCAGCAAATGGTGGCGTTGTATTAATATACATTGTAGACCTTCGCAGTTGTAATGCCACAATGCCAGCGCATATGTACTAACATATGCGGCTGGCATCTCGCTGCAATGACGGAGCCCCCCTCACAATACCTGTGCTCTGGTGTTTGGGGGGAGCCCCCAAATCTCCCAAACACTCCCTAACGCTGTTGTCTCCCCTCACGCTGTGGCACCTCCTCCCTCCCCCTGCAGCCGGAAGGATGTCTAGCTGCTTCACTAGGGGGCTTACCTACTTGGGTCACAGAGGACCTGCAAGAAGGTAAGCCCAAGGAAGGGGGAGAAGGGGGGACAGCGAGCGGCGATGGAAGCCTATAGGATTCTATAGGGTATTGCCACCCAGAGGTGTTGATACCCTCCATTGCGGTATCAATTTAGACATAAAGGAAAGTGCAGAAAAAACAGGGTTTAACCACATTTTCCTTTGTATACATCCCCCCCAAAAGGTGAAATGCTTCCACTGCTTAATAGACCTACTATCCAACAACACATGGTGTTGACTAAATATTATTTGTGGTATTGACTATATTATATATAAATATATGGCAGTAAGAAATAATAAACATAGCTGCCATTCACCTCCACGTCTTGACAAAGCTTCCACTAATAAACTAAAATATGCAACTGACGATGTGGTGCGCTGAAGGAGACCCCTGTTATTTGGTTTGCAGTGTTGTCCTTCCTTTTCTGCAAGCTGTCGGCGTCTCCCTGCGTCTCCTCCACCACCCTGCAACTGGATGTCCTCAAAGCTGTGACACCTGTTGACAGAAGGAGACCCATTGATGGAGGACTAAAGGGAGGGGGGCGCACGGGCAGCTGAAGCAAGCAAAAATAGAAGCCCAAAGGAATCTATCACCACCCACCGCAATCACGTCGCCTTGCCTAACCCCCCCTTCTCCCCCTCCCTCGGACTTACCTTCTTGCAGGTCCCCCAGGACCCTTGGAAGGTAAGCCCTTCCTTCCCCTAGTGAAGCAGCTAGACATCCTTCAAGGCTGCAGAGGGAGGGAGGAGGCGCAGGGCACAGCCTGGTTTGCTGACTCCGCCGAAAGGGGAGACACCAGCGGCAAGAAGATGACGACCCACCCCCCCAAAACCAGAATAGGGTTTATTCCAAGCAGACAGACTCCTGCCGGATGGTGAAATCTTGGACGGGCAGGAGGACGTGCCAGACTGAGCAGTTTACAATGGAGGGGTTAGCCACTGCCCGGCAGCTGTCCCCTCAATTGGTGGGATCTTGCTGCAACCGGACAGCTGGGCCGTGGCCATCCCATGTGAATGGACACATTAGTGTTCATTGACAAATAATTAGTACGGCATGGCTTTTGCCCATCCGGGATTTCACCATCTAGCAGGAGCCTGACTGTGAGAAATAGCCCTAAAAGTATAGGGGCCCATTTTTCAAACATTATTTGCGGCAAAATCCCCAAAATCATGCGTTTTCGGGGTTTAGTCGCAAATAATAAGTATCCCTGTAATGTATCAAAGGGGGACAGCAGCAGAGATCTCCGATCCCTGCAGCTATCCCCCTGCAGCGCCGCCAGAACGCATCCCCCATAGGTTTCTATGGGGGATGCAAAGCTGCCCGATGTATCAACATTGGGCAGTCCGGCTTCACACCCCTAGGCTATCACCATTCTGATATGCCGATAGCCCATTGTGGCCTATGGCTACATATTGCACTGCCCTGTTGGGCAGTGCGAAAGGAGGGGGTCAGCGCATAAGCGCGCATGTTCAGACCCCTTCGCCTTCCGGGTAGGGTATCGCAGGGACGGGCTCCTTTCGGAGCCCTTTCCCTGCAGTCCCCGGGATGATACATCACAGGGATATCATCGCATTTTACAATGCGATGCTGGCCGAAAATATTCTGCCCAGATCACATTGTAAATACAATCCATGATAATTGCGACCCACAGTGTACATGTGCTCTGGCATTGCGGAGTTTGCGGTGTAAAGGGCAGCAATTTATATTAATACATCCCACCCATTGGTAGATGATGGAGGCCCCCCCCCCCTAAACACACCAGAGTACTGGTATCACAGGGGGGCTATGTCACGGCACCGCAATGCCAGCCACATATGTTAGTTCATATGCACTGGTATCGCGGTGCTTCAGCTGCGAAGAGTGGCGATGTATATAAATACATCCCGCCCTCAGATTTTATAAAAGATATTTATAGATGTAAATATGTATATATCTCCATATGTTATCCGCCACTCGCAGTGTAAATGCTGTTAACCTGCTCCAGGTGCCCTCCAAGGGCCTGTCTGTGGCCAATATGCTGGGGAAATTAGCGGCACTCAGGAGTCCTCTGTAAAGTGTTAATAAAGGAATTGTAAGGGCGCCCATACACGAGACGATTTTGGTCCGATTTTGGCCAGATCCGATGGAGCCAAATCTCCCTGGGAGCTGCCGGAGGGGAGCTCCCATACATTAGGTCCGACTTGTCTGTTCAGACAAGTCGGCTAATGTATGGGCACCTTAATGCTTTACAGAAGACTGCTGAGTGCTGCTAATTTGCTCAGTGTGTATTTATATATATATATATATATATATGTATGAGAGTCCGCACTCAAGGTAACTTGTTATCATAGGGGGTGCTCCAACAGATGAATGAACATCATAAGGATATAGAGATATAGAGAAATGGGCACTCACCAAGGTCTTAAATTCAGCAAAAAGATTTATTCATGAAATGAGAGTACATCCATCATACCCAACCAATAGGCAACCTGGTATCCATCCATGGATGGATACCAGGTTGCCTATTGGTTGGGTATGATGGATGTACTCTCATTTCATGAATAAATCTTTTTGCTGAATTTAAGACCTTGGTGAGTGCCCATTTCTCTATATCTCTATATATATATATATATATATATATATGTTTTGGGTGTGGGGGGCGGCGGCACTCGGCGGTAAAGAATAGTGACTCAACAACAGGGTAGGTGAGCCAACGTTCCAAAGCCACATTGGACTTTTTTATCAAGGCAAAAGTGAGTAGGTACCTTGATAATAAAAGCCATATGATCCATATATGAGTCACTATTCTTTACCGCCGAGTGCCGCCGCCCCCCACACCCGCTACATATGCAGACCTTTCACCAGGTCCACACAGGAAGGCAGCAGCCTAACCGATCTCTGCACCCCAGCCATCTGGATTGAGCCGCTAACCCACTTCATATATATATATATATATATATATATATATACATACATATACATACATATATATATATATATATATATACACATACATCCTCAAAACTATTGTAATTAAAAAATATATATATATATATATCTCTATCTATATGTGGTTGCCCGCACTTGTGCAATGTATATTCCCAGCATGTGTGCCGCACTCCAAAGTTACTTCACTTTCAAGTGTGGCACACACGCTGGGAATATCTATATGTGTATATATATATCTATATATATCTATATATATCTATATATATATATATATAGATAGATACAAATATATATATATATATATAAATAAATATATATATATATATATATAGACACACATATACATATATAAATATATGTCTCTATATATATCTATATATATATATATATATTTATGTCTACATATCTCTCCCTATATATATATATATTAATATATATATATATGTATATATATGTATATATATCTATATATATATATATATAAAAACACTCTTACACAACACCAACTAGGGAATATACTTTAAGTTTCACTACTACACACTCTATCGCCAGTCTGGGGTGGCGTATATCACTATTAACGTGCCCCCTCACGGATGCTCTTGTTACATAAGAGCCCGCGATCTGTACACTCTTTTCTATGGGAGTGAGGTGACGAACATCAATTCTCGCGCTATTTCCCGCGACGAGAAAGATGCGAGTTTTTTTCAACAAAACTTTATTGTTACATACGCGAACAAGAAGCCGCGGCGGAAAATGGCAAACTCCGCCGCGGCAAAGGTTAGTACATCCCGCCCTTAATGACTTCTCCCAGTTTATTTTCTAGATGATCCGTTCTCTCACCCAGTGCGTCTACAGATTGCTGGCAGGTTTGTAGAGCAGTTTTAAATTCTGCAGTAATATCTTGTTTAAACGAGGCAAGCAGTTGTTTCATTGTACCGACAGTGAGTGGTGCCTCATCATCTACTGTAGTTGCCAAAGTCCATCTTTGTGACGTGGAATCAGACATGGCAATAGGAGGTGATAGTGCGAGGAAAGGGGGTGAAATGGGGTAGTGGGAAACTTTTTTGCTGCGTAGGGAGCAGGAGCTTTGGATGGATGCTGCTGTCCATCTCCCTGGCCAAGCCACACCCCCATTCCACATCTTTTTTAGGTGAACTGGAATGTGTTCTTTTAAAATAAAGGGTTTTTTTGTGTCAAAAAATCTGTCATTTTAATATGTGAAGGGGCATGCTATTTGCATTCATGTGCTTGCAGCACATAAATATATATTTATTTATTTTTACAAATTACATATGCACAATCGGGACCAGTGCAAGCAGCTCCCACTACAGCGCCCCTGCCAGCTCTCCTGGGAGGGGGGGGGGGGGCAGCTTCTGCTGCCTGTGTCCCCGGGACCCTCCTTCTCCAGCGAGCCCGAGGCATTGATTACAAATAATGCTTTCAAAAGGAGAGTTATCAAAATCAGAACATAAATTTATCAATATCAATATCAATATTCAACATCCATACACGTCTACAAAAATGTATTAACAATATATATATCCTGATTGACTCTGGAATAACAGGGCAAACATTTACATTATGTATTTTTTCATTTCATAATTGTTATATATAATTCAACTTACTTGTTCTGTTGCCATCACAAAAATGATAACTTACAGAATAAAAAATGTATTAACAAAGATACATAAGGATTTGTTTAATTCCCCGGGACTAACAGCACCAATTCCAACCTCTCAGAACTTGTTGATTTTACTTAAAACACTAAGTAAAAAATGCTAAAGCTCACCTAATGGACATTATAAACATCTTATTGAAACTTGAAATTTACAATGGGAAGATGTTATCACCTTATACACCTTTATTCAAATAGAGAAAGGTCTAGAGGCAGTAAGTTATTTTTTTGATACAACAGATTACAGCACTGTCAGAAAAGTTTATTTTTATTTCAATGGTTCTCTTTATTTGCAACAAGTGGGAACTGTGATGGGCACCAGGTTTGCCCCAGCTACAGCACTCTCTTTATGATGTATTGGGAAGATTGAGTTATATGGCAAGATGTAATCTGGGGGCAGACATGTTGACCTAGTTATGTTTTATGGACAATGTTTAATTTATTTGGAAAGGTACCAAACATACATTAGAGGGATTTTGAAATGTTTTCAATAACAATGATTTCAACACCAAATCATATTTTACAATAAGTAAGACATAAATAGCTTTCCTTCAGGCAATATACTAGTCAAAAGAAATTGTTCTGAGGAAACAGTTTGTGATATGCAGATCCAGAGAATGTCCACTCACTTTATAAAGAAGGGTTACTCCAATCCCTTTGAAAAAAAATGGGCCTTTTTTAAACCAATACAATTTCTAGTTTAAAGAGATAGAACAGTTTTTTAAATGCCATTGTTCACTTTTAAAGATGACACAATAGGAAAATTAAACAAAAGAAACCATTTTTATTTACAATAAAAAAAGGCTCCCTCTCTGAAAATCGTGTTAAAAGCAGTCTGGAAGATACGAAAAGACACAGTACCCACAGCCAAGGATTCCACAGATGTAGCATGTGTTTAATGTGCCGCACTGCAATGGGGGATAGGAAACAGCAAGACTTAACAGTAAATGGGAAAATATATCGCATTAATGAATTCATCACTTGTGATTCAAAGAATGTAGTGTATGTCCTAGAATGTAAGAATTGATTATTATATGTAGGACAAACAAGTAGAATGACTAGAACTTTAAAAGGTAGATTATAATATAAGAAAGGCATTGACACACACTGTGCCTTCCCAATTTAAAGAGTTCTAGAACTGTAAACAAAAGTTTATTAAAAATGAGTGCCTAATTGGCATGATTATACCATGTACATAAGTTTATTAGGGAGGAAGGTTGAGACTTTTAATTCATCTCATTTGATGCACATTAAAATTCACTGTACATATTCACAAATTATCCATATTGTTTGCAGATAGAAACCTATATGAGTGAGACAGAAGCCAGTTGCTGAATGTCTCTAAATCTCTGCCTAGGATTAATTCACTGGTTAAACATGAGAGATCATAACTGCGTGTTACTAAGTGCCACATGATTTGTGTCTTATGACAGAGATCATGCTTTCTCTCTTTATCTAACAATTCCACTATGGTCTCCAATGATCCCATATCAGAGCCCGATGCAGATGATTTGCAGGAGTCCTCTCAATTGGCCCCATTACACAAGTGGACAGGGTTTCCAAGGCTAATACCAAATTCCAACAATTTGTCACCTGACGCTAACCCCATCTTTGTGTTTTGGTTCTTTCTGGCACACTTTTATGTACCCAGCAATGTTATGCACACAATGAAAATGGATACAAATTGTGATTTAGCATTCCTAAATTCTGTTATAGTTCTGTAAAAAATGCAGTTGAGTCTCAATAAAGTTGACCTAAGTAAAAATAAAAAAAGCATTTTAATTCAACAACCTGTATTAATTTCTTGGGATGTTCGCCTAGATCACTGAAAGCGTGAAGCCTAGAAAACACAAATTGGGAGTTACTGTGTTATATTTGAAATTAAAAAAAGGTAAAATTAAATATTACACATTGTAAATCGGAAAAACCAGTGCTAATGATATTATACATATAAGAGAAATAAAGTTCCAACCAATCAAGTGTAATTTTTCAAAAACATCCTGTAAAATGACGGGCTATAGGTTGTACACTATATATCTACTTTATCGCTAAATATATATGAAGAAATACCATGAATACAAAAAATGAATATCACTACCCAGACTAGGAAGGACAGATAACTGGGGAAGGACAGATGGGAATTACTTCTGAACTCATTGATCCTGTACCCAAAATATGGGAAAGCACACAGATTTAGTTTCAAAAAGAGGATAGTTATTTATTTAAATGAACAATGGTTGTTTTTAGTTTGCTCTGACATACACCATTGTAGCACTTGAGCACAAATCATGTCTTATGAGGAATTTGTGAATGGAAAAGTTGAAAAGAATGGTTGAAAAAAAAATTTGGTAAGCTAAATTGTGTCTTTATAATTAGTAGTTAGCTTTCATTAAATCAGTACAAAGTAATTTAAATCGTACTGCATTAGATGTTTATTCTTTGAACAATTAAGATTTATTTAATTACTTTGGTTTTTAATACAATATGGTCATAATAGAACAGTGTGTACTGCCTTGACGCTTAAAAAATAGGGACATATTTTGAGTGGAATTACGTTTTAGTAAATGTTCTTCAATAATATTGTGCGTTTCAAGAAAACAAGTGGGTTTTTTTCTGTATAGTATTGAATTTATGTGTAACATTATTGTCAAAATCTGGTATTTGGTCTGCAATTAAACAGCAGGCTTTTTTCAGATTTGGTAGATGATTTTAGCTTAATAAATATGGACAGCGCCAAAAATTTTTTAAAGGAAGTGCCCAGAAAGCTAAAAAAAAGAAACACAAATAAAAGTAAACTAGAGGTTAACTATTTAAAAATAGAGTTCCAACTGGTTTTGGGCAGATAACCACTGTAATATCTTTTTTTCTGAGTGAAAATTTGTTACATATGTTTGTTGCTAGCATTTTCCATATAAGTAGTAGGACACGTAGTTATAGTGCATAATGCACTTCTATTGACTGCACTCAATAGGAAACCATTTGATCATACAAAATTGAACTGGCCCCATTCTCTCCCCAATGCCAAGACCAGGGGTAGGCAAGTCCGCATATATACACCGTGAGTGCATTGGATATATGAAATTATATATATACATATATATATATACATATATATATATATATAAAATTATTTTGCTCGAGGTCCAGAAATGTTTTGTATACATATATATATATATATAATTTCATATATCCAATGCACTCACGGTTATAGTAATCCTCAGTTGTGGTGCTCCCATCAGGCACATATCAAAAAATATGGTCCCATCTCCAATTTCCAAAGAACCAGGGCACTCACCAGACAAATGGCTTAAAGTCCTTTTATTATTCTATCCAGGAAAAATATCATGTAGCCGACGTTTTGGACCTCACAGGGTCCTTAATCATGGCAATCCTCAACCAAAATGCAACTGACCCCACATCATACAGACTGTGCATTTATAGGGCACTAATGATACTAATGCCAATCATCTGCATAAGCAGGAAGTCAAACAACTTGTTATTGATGTATTATCCACAAATGTTATATGTCACAAAGTTGAATAATTAAAATATATGAGCACTGCAAAATCTCTTCCCCTCTTTTATGTCACAAAGAAGTTCACTTATGTATATAGATCTTATTACCCGGAGTCAGTATGTAACCATTTTGTTAGGCTTACCAAATATCTTTTATCTCATGGGTAACAGCGTGTAGCGTCCCCCACTTCCGCGTTCCATCTCAGTGGAACGCACCTAACTTCCGGTATCGGTCTGACTAGTGTCACTTCCGGCTCCAAGATCTAACACACACCTCCCGTGTCCCAATGAGAATAACATAGCGCGCATTGGCGCACCCTATGATTATTAGTTGATATCCCCAATACATGAGATGGCTTCCACATTATCGTTAGTATATACTCCATTCCCAATAGGGGCATACCATGGAGAGTTATATGCATCGGAATAGGTACCCGTTATCACGTGTCCCTATGAAACAACAATCCGGTTACCATAGTAACCGAACACATTGACTACAACATGATCAGCGCCCAATGATTGGTGTGCACTATCATGTATGTACTGTCTCCATTCAGGTATAGATTATAAACATATTAACCCCCATATGGTACATCTTTTAAGTCTAGTAAGATCTGTTATTAACCATTTAATATAGGCATCAATCATAATGTAATCTATTTCAATGAAAAGAAGACACTACCTTAGGTAGGAACTTAGGTACTGTTTCGAAGCACAGCCCTATCATGAAAATCAAAAATAGCAACTTGCAGGACAAGGCTCCCAACTCTGTCACATGCCTAGCCGAAGCTATGGCCAATAAACCACCAGGGCGGAACTCGCAGCAAGATGGCAATGAAGCAAGTATTGCGGATTTTCACCTGGGCAGAAATTAATATTCCAGTGTTGTCGGCTGTGTTCATTCCGGGGATCCGGAATGTGGAAGCGGATTTCCACAGCAGGGCGGATCTGCTGGTGGGAGAATGGGCACTTCATCAGGAAATTTTCCAGGAGATTGTAAATCGCTGGTGTCTACCAGAGATAGACCTAATGGCATCCAGGAGCAACTGTCAGTTGCTGAGGTTTTGTTCCTGGTCAAGGGACCCGACAGCTTGGGCAGTGGATGCCTAGGTACCTAAGTTCCTACCTAAGGTAGTGTCTTCTTTTTATTTAAATCAGGACATGGTTCTTCCGGTGTTTTCTCCTCCTGAGGGAGTGAGGAATAGAGACAAATTAAAGAAAATGGACGTGGTTCACGCCTTGCAAATTTAAGTGGATAGGGTAAAGGACATTTGCAAATCTGATTTGCTTCTGGTATTTTATGATGTGCATAAGATTGGGTGGCCTGCTTCAAATGATCCACCCATAGATGAAGATTTAAAGATTTCAAATTTAGAATAGGTCTGAAAGACCAGTCTGGTTTGGGAACTAAGAAAAGGATTAAATAAAACCCCTTCTTTCTTTCCTCCTGAGGTACAGGACCACTACTCTTCTCGAGTTACAAAGCTGCCCCCAGAAGCACGGACCTCAGAGATGCGGTCCGTGGTAAGAGAGTAGGGAGAAATCTCTTTGAGGGATGCCCCTGAGATTTATCCAGTAACCTTCAGAAACATTAGAATAAACCCAAGGATCCCCGATGGAATCTTTCCACCTGTCCCGAAACTGCAGGAGGGGACCCCCACTCTGAGCCCAGAACGGGGAGCCTCCGCCCCGTCATGCAGAGGACTTATCCTCACCTTTTGCTGCATATTTCTTTGTAAAGGCCCCAAACCGGGATTTGGGGGCCTTTCCTCTACTGGTCTGGAATCTACCTCCCCCTGCCTGTCCTCTGTTAGACGCTCTGCCCCGAAAGGAGTGAAAGAACGGTATAAAAACTCCAAATTTATATGTAATTTTAGCTGCAGTTGGGAGAAATGTACACTTTCCTCCCGTAGCCTGTTTTATAATGGCTTCCAGTTCGGTCCAAAAGAGTAACTCACCCTTAAACGGTATTTTAGCGCCTTCCTCACCAGCCTCACAAATGTACTCTGCAGCACATCTCAAGTTTTCAGCCAATGTAAAAGCCTTCGAATCAGACTGGAGCTGACCGCTCAGAGCCTCTGCCCACTTGATCATTACTTTAGCAACCCAAGCGGAAGCAATAATGGGACGCAGCGTGAAACCCATGCATTCAAAAATTGCCTTAAGACAACCTTCCACTTTTTTATCCACTGGGTCCTTAAAGGCCGCACCCCCTTGTACTGGCAAGGCTGTGGACTTAGATAATCTGGCCACGGATGCATCTACCAATGGAACTTTTTCCCATAACTTTACATGTTCCTCCGGCATGGGGTACATATTAGCATATTTCTTGTAAGGGATTTTCCCTGCTTCACCAAGCAAGGAAATCATACCTTCATCAGAAGGAAAAGAAACAGGGTCTCTGCGACTCTTTTTTAATACACAGTGCACAGGAGCTTTTTCTTCCTCAAATAGATGTAATGCCTGATTCACAGCCCAAATTAAATCCTCAATACCAGGAACCGAAGCATCAGCTTCTTCACTCCGGTCCCAACCCAAATCCTCCTCACATACACAGTCATCATCAGAATCCAAATTCAAGAGTGGGGGTGTAGAAAAAGGGTGTCTATGAGCAATATCCTCAGAGGATTTGGTAAACTGCTCCATAAGAGAGGTCATTTTATGAAAACCATGTGCAGTGTCCTGCATAACTTGCAGTAAAATAGGGTCCCCCTGAGCTGGGGTAAAAGAAGCCACAGAAGTCTAAGTTGAAGGGATATGGCCAGGAGACCCTAACAAGGAATCCTTTTGCCCGTTTAAAGCCTCAGTTAAGGCATTCATGGACCTCCCTAAAGCAGCAGCCCATGCTAGTTCAGCTTGCTCACACCTCGGAACCTGGGAACAGAGTCACATGAAGGGCACAATTCCCCCTGTCCCCCTGTTCACATGTTATCTTAACTCCACACATTTGCAGTAAATAAACATGTCCCGCGCTCCCTCCTCCAAAGCAACAAAAGTACACCCGTCAGTCATGTTAAAAAACACAATGCAAAACGTCAGGCAAGCACAGAATATTGTATCAGTGTACTTATCTGTCTGCTATCTTCCATTGTCAGCGATTAGCGGGGGAAGCGCTTTTCAGGAGAGACTGTACTCTATGTGTTCAGAAAGTTCACTAACTGTGATTGGTGGATGTTAACTTAGGGGGAGGTGTCCCATGGTATATGAGTTGGAGAGGGGATAGTGTCTGTCACACTGCTTCAGGGATCCAGGCATCTGTTGTCTTGAAAAGGGTCATGCGATGACCCGAAACGTCGACCTTGCTTTGTGGAATTTTTAATGGATCAAATAAAAGTTTGAAGTTTTATTTAAATTTTGGTGAGTGCGCTCTTTATCTCCTTGGATATATATATATATATATATTTATATTATCTATAAAAGACAAAAGGTAGTTCTACAGTAAGTCGGCACTACGCATAAATCCAATCTTTCCTGGTGCACTCCTAAGCAACAGTAATTACTGAATCCACGTATAAGGAGGCAGTCAGAAAAAACACTCAGGCATTAAGATGAATAAAGCTGTATTGAGCGCCAAGAGCTTTCAAGGCCAAAGCCTCGTCCTCAGGGCACATACAAACGAACAAACATGTAAGTGTCACTCACCCAAATATGTACACAGCCCCCTGCCATGCCGCCCGCTCCCCGCCTTGTCACCTTGATCCGTAGTGCCAAACATAATCAAATATATATATATATATATATATATACACGCTGCCAAAAATCCACAAAGGGTTAAGTCCATCACCGGACATTCGCTCTCTGACTGATGAGACACATTGTACTCTCCATGAATGTTAATCTGGTGAAGACATCAGTCGGATAGTTTGTACATCTATCCTGAATTCTTGATATCCTGTCAACCTACACCCATTTCTAGGGTGTCTGATCCAATATTGGTCTACTTACCATTCGTGATAGAACACATGTTCGATTGATACCCCGTTACCCCTGAGGAAGTCCCTTTGAGACGAAACACGTAGTGTCTCTCGGAAGAAACTCGTAGAGTTTTTCAGATAAATCTGTTGGAAGTGGTATCTTATATCAAATTGTGATGCGAACATCTGCATGAAGTGTTTTTATTACTGTATGAAATAAAACTTTTAATATATTGCTTTATATGTGTGTTTGGGTGAAACTGCCACTTTCACCCATACAGTTTGGGTGAAACTGCCACCAGCGCACCTCTACACTTTCTTTTTTTCTGTATATATATATATATATATATATATATATATATATATATATATATATTGGAGCAGGTTGGCACACACTTATACACAGTCCAAATGCCTGGGGTCGCCTTTCAGTGGTCCCACGTAGAGGTCACATAAACAGACAAAAAAGTAGAAATGGCACTCACCAGGGCTTTCTTTATACAATCCAATCAGGATATTTATTCCATCACTTCAGCAAAAATACATAGATCAGGTCGACGTTTCGGCCACAGAACGTGGCCTTACTCATGACCACATCACATAAACAGACATGTCTGTTTATGTGATGTGGTCATGAGTAAGGCCACGTTCTGTGGCCGAAACGTCGACCTGATCTATGTATTTTTGCTGAAGTGATGGAATAAATATCCTGATTGGATTGTATAAAGAAAGCCCTGGTGAGTGCCATTTCTACTTTTTTGTCTATATATATATATATATATATATATATATATATATAAATATATATATATATATACATGCTGCCAAAAATCCACAAAGGGTTAAGTCCATCACCGGGCCGCCCAATTGTGGCCACCACTAACTCTCTACTTCAACCACCAGCGTCATATATCGATTCTTTATTATCCAGCAGGAAAGCACAATTCTTTTGGATGCTACGTTATTACTACAAAAGTTTGATTCTTTACAGAAATTACCTGATGGTTGCATTCTTGCAACCATCGATGTTGTAAATGTATACACCATCATTCCTCACTCTCTAGGCATTGCTGCTGTCAGGAAGTTCCATCAGCTCAGAATTGACTTTGACAAGGCCAAAATCATGTTCATATTGTTACTTTTGGAATTTGTTTTGAATAATAATTTTTTCATTTACAACAAAGAATAATATTTACGGCCCAAGGGCTGTGCCATGGGTTCTTTCATGGCACTGGCTTACGCCAACATATTTATGTTCTCTGTAGCATCTGAAATATTTTTTTCTTCTAATCATATCAGTGACAATATTATTTTATTCAGACGTTATATCGACAATTTGTTTATTATTTGGCATGATGACAGATCGTCTTTATCCAACATTATTGACCTGTATAATTTATCTGAGAGCCCCGTGAAATTTACTTCTGAGTTGAGTGATGAATATGTTCATTTTCTTTAATTAACATTCATTTATGCCATTTTACCTTTTGGCTAGCACCGTATTATGCAATGTTATTCACGGGGACGTAATTTACGCGATATGCTTGACAAAACTGAAGTTAACTTTCGTCCTATGTCTACTAGAACTACCTTTTTGGGTGGTCCTAGGCTTGGCTGTTTCAGATGAACTTGTACAGCCTGCCAATTTCTTTTACCGGGAGATATGTTCCATTACCCCCGTACTGGACAAAGTTATAAAATCCGATACCGCTTTGACTGTACTTCATCTTTTGTGATATACCAAATCATTTGTCCCTGTAGTTTAGTTGATATTGGTAAGACCCAATGTAAAATAAAATAAAGAATTGCACAGCATAGGAGCTCTATCCGAGTTGCCTTGGAAAAGGGACAGAGTGACCAGGCGGTCGCTCTGCATTTTCACCAATGTAAACACCCGTTGAACAGCCTACGGTTTCATATCATAGATTGTGTACCAGCTGCTCTGCGTGGAGGTAATCGCCCCTGAAAAATTACTACAATGCGAAGCCCGTTGGATTATTAGACTGGATGTTATTGTGCCCAGGGATCTTAACAAACAGATCAGTTATAGTATGTTTCGATAATATATGCATTGTATTAGTGTATACTTATGTATACCTACTTCTATTTCCTCTGATTATATATTAACATATAGTTATAACATTGTTTCTTCCAGTTGTGCTGTTTGTTTTTTGTTTCTATGGTGATGGTGAGCACGGGATGGGGTTGGTGTACTCCGTATCCTGTAATGATGTCATCACCTGCCGCCCAGTGGGCGTGATAGCGTCTGAAAGCTGTATTCATGTGGTGACTATTTCATATAAAGGTATGTACTTTTGTATTTGTATTTATCCTGATGAAAATTTCTAAATGAAATTGAAACGTTGATAGACATCTCCTACGTGTTGTTGTTTATTTAAGCTGTGAGTGCCAAACCTACGCTGTTTAAATTGTCCTTTGAAGACTGTTAGGGCACCGGCTGCAGCTCTTTGAATTATTGGGAGTGCCAGAATCTACACCCTATATATATATATATATATATATATATATATATATATATATATATATATGGGGAACAGACTCTTGTTTCGTGATAACTGTGTTTGGGCTGCCGGACTCACACGGACCCCTGTTGGATGGGGACAAGGAGAATGTGGATAGCAGTTGTGAGTTGGCGCCCCTTAGTGAGACCATCAGTAATTTGATTTGTATAGCCTTTAGACAGATTTCAAAACAAATGAAAGTAAAGTCCAAGATTCGTACAAATTTATTAAAATGTCTCTTGTTCCACACAACAGTGGTGGTTTTTTCAGACCATAAAAAGTTCAGTAGTATAATTCATAACAGCATAATAGACGATCCCAACGCGTTTCGTCCCTACAGGGGACTTCATCAGGGGTTCGCTATAAACATACATATATTCTTACTTTAACATCATACATAACGATTTATACATCTACTATTTTAATAGCAACTTATAAAAGGAGAGACTTTACTTTTTTTTAAAGAATTTTGAATTTTAACATTTAGTAGGCCAAAATTGTCAGAATATATCAATTGACAATTTGTTATGTTACGGGAAGATGGAGAAACAGGTGATAAGAAGAAGAAAAAACGAAGAAAAAGGAAAAATTCAGGTTTCCAAGAGGTTTAAAGAAAATTAGAAAAAATTTTTTTGTAACATTGACATACCAAAAAGCATAGAAACATTTTCCACAGTTTTCTTGATAAGGGTATCTCCGACTGGGTGTTGCACACTATGGGCCTTATTTTGGTTCACTCTTTCTGACAAAATCCTTCTTAGATGGACAAAACCATGTGCACTGCAGGGGGGCAGATGTAAAATGTGCAGAGAGAATTAGATTTGGGTGAGTTCATTTGTTTCTGTGAAGGGAAAATACTGGCTGCTTTATTTTTACACTGCAATATAGATCTCACTTTGAAGTAAAACCCCTCCCAAATCTAATGATATCTGCACAAGTTACATCTACCCCACCTGCAGTGCACATGGTTTTGTCCATCTAAGAAGGATTTTGTCAGAAAGAGTGAACTAAAATAAGGCCCTATGTCCTTTAAGATTCAGAGGTGCCTGATAAAAAAGACGTGTCATTTCTTAGAGATTACTCTGATAATTCAAAATATGATTAACTATAGGGTAGAGAGTTCATGAAAGAAAGAACTCCTTACAGATTGTCATTTTCATTGGGGTGATTACACCATTAACATTCGATTACTCCAGATGGACACTTACGTTTAAGCTTTAGGGCTTGATTTCTCTATATCTCAATCTGTACAGAGAATTTATTTAGTCCGTATATGTGTATTTGATTGAATAGCTGTGGGTATATACACAAATAAAAATAGTAAGCATACTGTTATAATTGGACCCCTTACTGGGGAAGAGGTTTATTTTTGAACTAGAGCTTTTACCTTAGGATTAAGGGTTCTAGGGCATTCACCCCGCTAATCCGTCCAAACTCTGTTCACCTTATGAGGATAGTTCTGTTTGGTGATAATTAAATTATATTTCTTAGTTCAAATAAACTTTCTTAGTAAAAAGTGTAGTATTATTCTATATAACAATTTACATAAATATATACCTACTGGTATGGGGTCTGTTGTATATATACTCAGTATATTGATTCGGACTGCTCCGATTGACTTATCTGGTGGACACTCTCATTCAGAGGCCACCCTGGATCTGTAGGGAATGAAGTACTTTGAATCAGCTAGCAATATTTGCCTCCGTTTCGGAACTTTTAAATCTGCTCAATAGTGAACTTTAAACTGGTTCTAGTTATTTGGTCTGTGACCTTATGCGTTGAGCCTCTCCAACAATTGGTTAAATTTAATGATCAGATTACTATTATTCTATTAAAGTTTGTTATTCCATATAAGATGGCCTCCTTAGGTAATGTTTCCCATATTATTATTACAAGGCAGCAAAGAGACGATGATAGGGTTGGCATACATACCAATAAATACTCGGGGAAAGGTGCAGCCAGTACACAGTCAAATATTGATCGGAAATGTGGTTATCAGTGTCTGGTGAGAAAATATATACACATATATTCTTAGACCCTTGCATATAGGTATTCCATTCAGGCTAATGTTATATAAAGGGTAGCAAGATGTTATATTTAATCGTTCTAGGAAGTCGGTGGTGAGATCCAGAATCTGGCGTATTGTGATCTTTGTATTATCACCTATCGGGTGTTACATGCTGTTTTAATTTTTTTGTAATGTGAGTGCAATGTGTGGATAAATTTTTCCCTTGAATTGAAGGTGTTGCACTATTGGATATCTTTTTATATTCCAGAAAGAGTTATGAGTGAAAGAGTTTCTCAGTAACCACAGAAGGGATACGGTCATCTGTCAGACCACACTTAGGTCGACAGTCATTAGGTCGACCACGTTGGGTCAACAGGGGGGAAGGTCGACAGGGTTGTAGGTCGACATGGGTCAAGGTCGCCATGAGTTTAGGTCGACATGGGCCAAGGTTGACATGGGTCTAGGTCGACAGTCGTTAAGTCGACATGGTTTTTTCACTGTTTTTGAGCAGACATGTGCAGACAGGCGGTATTTCATGCCCTACCATCCACTAGGACAGCGGTTCTCAAACTGTGGGTCCTGATCCCAAAGTGGGTCCCGACCTTCTCAGAATGGGGTCGCGACTACATGTTGCTGACCATCAGGCTGATGACTTTTCTAATCTCAGACAGTGATTCAAGGAGTCTGAAATATCTGTTAAATTGTCTGTTATTTTAGACTCCTCACATCATGTTGTGCCTCCACAATGCTGCCATGTATGTGCTGTCTGCTGACTACACATGTGATGACCTTCTACAGTAACTTGCTGGGGTCCTGTAATTGTTTTTATTGTCTGATGGGGTCCCAGAGCAAAATAGTTTGAGAACCCCTGCACTAGGGTGTGGTGGGAGAATAAATTAGTGTGCCGAGCGCAGCGAGGCACCTTGCCCGAAGCATTGCGAGCGATGCAAGGGGCTGCGGGTCACCTCCAACTGTGTCCATGTGGACTGTGTTGTCATTCGGGTCAAAAAACAGTGAAAAACCCATGTCGACCTAACAACTGTCGATCTAGACCCATGTCGACCTTGGCCCATGTCGACCTAAGTGTGGTCTGACAGATGATCCACACCCTCACAGAAAAATAACATTTATTCATATTGTACTCTAGGAGTACTTGGACATAAAGGACATTTTGCAATTTATGTGAAAGTGTCACTCTAAGCTCTTGGGTTGAGCGCCTGGAACACTATAAAATTCTGTATTGTCTGTATCTGTTTGGAAGAGTTTTTTCAGACCTCTTCTGGTATAGTGTTGGCTGCTGACTTCCATCCAGCACATGGTGTAAAAAATATTGTATCCCATAGCCCTGTTACTGCACACACGCAGCGTGGAAAGGGGAGAAGGAACATGAAAGTATTAAGACCGACGTGTTGTGTTCCCGCTGCGAGAAAATGAGGGGGAGCAGCAGCAGCAGGGACAGCAGCGTACTCTCTGCACTGTCCGCGTGTGTGTTTGTGCCATTGCCATTGCTGCCGAACAAACAAACTGATAGTAGATTCTCACTCTGAGTCTGGGCGCGAAACTTCCCCCTAACTGCTACCCCGCCCCCGTCCGTTTATCGACCTATCAGCTGGGGCGGCGGGATCTAAGTTCCGGGCAGCACTGAGGTCAGAGCGGCGGCAGCAATGTAATGTATAATATATATATACAACGAACACCTTCACTAGGGAGCCGGCGCCACGGGTGGGGGCAGGCACGCACGCCATCAGGGGGGACTGCGGTGCGCATCACGCTCTACCAGCTGCTAATAGCGCTATAAACATCTCTTCTACAGTATAATCCCCAATGCGCTCCCTGCAATGTCTTTCGAAGGTGGCGCAGTGAGCAGGAAGCCGGTCACAGCGCAGGGCATCCTCCAGGCTCCCCTCTCATGTCACATCACAGGCAGCTGCTCACACCTTGCACCGGGCAGTAGGAATGGCCATCGTTGCCATTGCCATCGATGGCAATTCTGCAACAGGCCATCGATAGTGCTAAACTATGCAATGGATGACCATCGATATTTTTACATATCGATGGCCATCCATTGGGTTTGATTGATTGGCCTGTGGGCCAATCAAAGCACGGGGGCGGGGCTTCGCGGTGTCAGGGGGCGGAGCTATGCTTCGTGTCCAGACACTTTGAAAAAAAAAAAAAAGTAAAACATCGTTTTGCTGTTCCATCAATGGAGGAAAACCATCTGGTTCTCCCCCATCGATGGGCAAAAGTATTTGACATTGGCCATGAACCATCGATGATTTCTAATCATCGATGGTCGATGGCCATCCCTACCGGGCAGCCGGAGCTGCATTCTGAAGGCACTGTGCAGACAGGAGGGAGCTCCTCCTTTATTATATTGGGCGGGATTCACTAATAACCCCCGATGCACATCGCCAGCATTCGCATTGTTAATAATCGCATAGGCATTAACATATGCGATTATTAACGCCAAGGCGAAGGCCGGCGATGTGCAGCGGGTCCCACCTCCCTGCCTACACCCTTACCCGCAGTGTGGGTGCTCCGTTTCCTCCTCCCTGCACTCAGAAGAGGTGCAGGGAGGAGGAGGTCACTGTTCCGGGCAGCACAGCAGGAGGCTGCCCGGACACAGGTGAGGGGGGTGCGGCGCAGGGGATGCGAAGGGAAGCCCATAGGCTTCCATGGGGTTACGCCATCTAGAACTGGCGTCACCCCCCGCAGTGAAGCCCCGGCGGTGGGGCTTTGCCGCATATGGAAATGCGGTGAAAACCCCGAAAACGGGGGTTTTTTACGGCATTTTCAGTTTGGTGAATCTCGCCCTCTATATCATGCTACTCTGCTCTCCTGGCCAGGCAGTGCAGGGACTATGAGGGGTATTCAATGCCGCAGCGAGGGAGTTAAACAGCGAGGATTGCTGAAAACCAGCGATCCTCGCTGTTTAACCCCCGCGCCGGCCGCTCGCTCTATTCAACCTTCTGGGGAAATCCTCGCCGTCACAGGACGGCATGAATTCCCCAAAACAGCGAGACCTGTGGCTGCTGCAGAAAACTCGCAGTTTTTAGCCGTGGGTCTCGCTGCTTCTGGAGCCGCATCCGACAATTCCCCCTCGCTCAAAAAACGGAGCGAGGGGGAATTGGCGGATGCGGAGGCATCGTTGAATGCTGTCAGGGTGAGTGGTGACAGCGAGCAGGAAGCCGTGCTCGCTGTCACCACTCGCAAACAGCATTGAATACCTGCCAATGTGTCCGAGAAAGTGCAGGAGCACTGACAAAGCTGACGGCGTGTAATGTAAGCAAGCACAATGTTATTCCATGTAGGGGTACTGTGTGTCCAGGATATGGCAGGAACAAAGATTGGTAGGCAGCCTGAGTGTGACGTGGGGACGGAGCTGAAATGGGAGCTGCACTGGGTATTATGACACAATGTCTTCCCTGACCTGTACCCTCCCCCCAATCCCTGCTTGTCCAGCCTTCCCTGCCCTGTGCACCCCCATTAAGGACCTGTTCAGACCTCCCTGCCCTGCAGCCACTTTTTTAAGAAATTGGTTATTGCTGGCTCACCACCCTAAACTGTAGCTCCACTAGGGTTATTACCACCTGTCCTGGATTACTCCGGACAGTCCGGTAATTAGACCGGGTGTCCGGAGTCTGGACGGGTGGCGTTCCCGGACTATACAATGTCCGGGAACTGGAGTCCCGAGGCGGAAGATACTGCGTGAGTGTTAGGAGGACGAGCAGGTCTGCCTATTGCAGTGTGTGTGTGTGTGTCCGCTTTGTGTTCGGGAACGGTCATTGGGAAGGAAGACTCAGCTCCGGCTATAGAATAGTATCCAACGTGATCAGGTGAGCCCGTCTCACCGTGTATACCCCAATTTACATGCTGCAAGCGCGCACCCACACATAGTACCACACCGCCTCTTGCACTACCCTGCCACTGCCTGTGCTATAGGAAACAGGGCTGCGACCGCGTCGTCAGACACAGTCAACCGTATTTACAGTGTGCTAACTTATAAATGGTCAGGACACCTTCTAAGCTGGGAATGGTTCTGGTTAAAGTTCTGATAGGGATTACCCTCAATATTCCCTCCTTTTGGGTTCGCTCAATTCTAGATCCTTGTGGGAGAAAGGGCCTCTGACGTCACAAGTACAGGACAATATGAGGAAGAAGCAAAGGTCTAAAGTGGAGCATACTTCCTAACATGACACAATGCTCTATTCCTGGACTTCCCTCTTAATGTATGATTGCCATCACCTGTGCTGAAACACCTTTCTTATCAATTAACCTGTTCAACACAGGTGACGCCAATCATAAATTAAAAGAGGAGTCCAGTAACAGAGCCTTGTGTCCCTCCTGCGGGTCATGTTGAGAGGTATGTGGGAGCTCAAATGTACCCTTGCTGGCTTATCACGCTGTGGCATGGTAGCTCACTCGGCTGGTTACTAAAGGCAGTAGATGGTGGTGTGGGTTACAGCATGCTGCCATTTACCCACCTTTATTTTATATACCAGAATTCTATATATTCTTATTCAAATGCTATTTATGCTTCATGATTTACTGGTTTATGCTTATCAGGATTTTTATTTAACTTTACTTATTTAATTTTGCAACACAAAGATTTATTGACCACAGGAAACCAAATTATTTTGCTTTCCTCTTTTAAAGAATTACATTCAAACTAAGGTTTTGTTCGTGTAAGGTTCTTATTTTAGGGCTAGTATAAATTCTTCCTTTATGAGAAAGCATGTTAAGTTCATGCCTAACAATAATTTTTCACCTATTTTATATTATGTAAATTATTTGTATTGAATTGCTGCCTTATACAACTTAGTGGTTCCATGCAAAATTGGTGCCTCTGGGTCCATGAGACTTATCGCCCAATGTAGTTAAAAGGCATCTTATGTTCATCGCAAGGCAAGGGGCCTTATTTTGGTTCATTCTTTCTGACAAAATCCTTCTTAGATGGGCAAAACCATGTGCACTGCAGGTGGGGCAGATGTAACATGTGCAGAGAGAATTAGATTTGGGTGGGGTTTTACTTCAAAGTGAGATCTATATTGCAGTGTAAAAATAAAGCAGTCAGTATTTTCCCTGCACAGAAACAAAATTACTCACCCAAATCTAATTCTCTCTGCACATGTTACATCTGCCCCCCCTGCAGTGCACATGGTTTTGTCCATCTAAGAAGGATTTTGTCAGAAAGAATGAACCAAAATAAGGCCCAAGGTTTGTCTGCTTTTCAAATAGATTTGGTAATTGTGACCTACCTTCAGAAAATGGAACCTCTAAAATGGAGTGTGTGTGGCATAACGTGTAATGGGCATGTAGTATACTTATGTAATGGTTGTGTGATGTATAATAGGCATTCTGGTGTAAGTTTTTGGAACACACTGTCCCTGTTGTCCTTAGTTAAAAAATTCAGCCCTGGCATAACTCGAAATAGGCATTATGTAAAGTTTTTGCGCGCACTGTCCATATTGTCCTTCCTTTTAACAGCAGTTGTTGAGCCCTGGCATAACGTGTAAAAGGCATTATGGCATGCGTTATAATGTGGATGTGTGACGTGTAAAAGGCATTATTGTATACATTTTTGGTGCTCGTCCATTTTGTCCCTGTTTTTTAAATAATTGTCCAGTCGTGGCATAATGTGTAATGGGCATCACGGTGCATTGCATAACGTGTAATGGGCATTACAGTGTATGACATGATGTAACGTGTATGTGGCATTACTGTGTGCAAAATCAAGAATAGATTTGAAGCAAATGTAAAAACAAAACCATAAGGCGGGGCTGGAGGCAGGGCAATGGGTGGGTTGTGGGTGTGTCAAGGGGCGGGTCACTGTCCGGAAATCTCTCAACACAAAGGTGGTAACACTAACCTTCACTTATATCCCCATCGCCGGGTGTAGCCGTGCCCGCGTCCTTATATTACGCTGCTCTAAGGGGAGGTGTATAAAACATTTAAAAGAGAGAGTACAAGCCAATCAGCTCCTGACTGTCATAATATAGACGCAGTCTCTAAAGTGACAGAAGCTGATTGGCTGGTACTTTATATCTTTCGAAAACTTAAAGTACATTTTCCACTTCATCTTCAAGCTTTGATAACCCCCCTACCATTACCTGATCAGCATTTGGCTAAAAAAATTGGGGTACAAAAAAACAATAATTTGAATTAATTTAAATTAGCTGTAATGACATACCTCCCAATTTTTTCAGGAGAGTCCCTTTTTTGGGACTGTCCTGCGTCCCACACGGAGTCGGCAGTGTCCTGTGGTGGTGGGGGGCATGGCTTGCGGCTGCGGCATCCCTGTGAGACCACACCCCCTTTTGCAGAGGCCACGCTACACCACATTTTCACAGACTCTAATGCTGCTTTCACATTGCAAACCTGCTTTCAACCTGTTTTTGTAAATGTTTTTTAAAACGGGTCTAAAACCAGTTAAACCCCTTTCACATTGCATGTTTTAAACAGTAGATTTCACATTTAACCCATTTCACCCATAGAAAACAAACAGTGGATGTCAGCAATATAGTAGCTGCACAGGCACACACAGATCTTGTCAAAACATACATTTGTTTAGCGTTAGAAGGCTATAACCAATCACAGATCTGCAGTAATTAACCCTGGCGGCTGTGAAAGTCACCCAATAGCAGCCTCCTGCGGCCCACCAATGGGAGACCAGGTTTTATCCCAAACCTCCATGCAGTAAATATAGCACTGCGGCCAGCTGTGGGCTGGTGTCACTGTGCTGCGAATAGATGCTCGCAGAACCCAGTGTATGGGGACATTCCTGGTAGCGGCTCTGCTATCAGCCAGCGCGACAATACGGTGTATGGGGAGCCGGGCACGAAGCGCCTTTATGCCGGAGACTGCTGCCTGCAGCTGTACAGACTCTTCTCCCGGCAGCAGCCAGATCTCACCGGCGCACGGGTTGGATATAAGGCAGGGTTCCGGAGCGGCACACCGGACACAGTCTGTAGCAGTGGCCACCTCTGCTCCTTAGGATAAATGTTCCAGACCCTGTCCCACCTGAAACCCACCGCTATCTGCCCATCCGGGGCAGGGAGCCCCTGGTTCCCATCCTCTGCAGTGACCATAGAGTGTAATCAGGCAGGGAGACAGCCCATCACCTGCCTGATTACAGTCACGTGGTCAGAATACCGTTTCAGAGCCGTTCACACTACACAGTGGATCGGCTCTGAAACAGGTAGGACACTGCTTTTAACCCGTTTTGAATTACCAGATTTCTTAAATAGGTAAATTCAGAACGGACCTTTAACAATACAGCTGGAACTGTTTTAAACCCCTTAAAAATCGTCAATATACTGGTTTTAACCCCTTCCCGACATTTGACGTACATTTACGTCATGGCCGGGATGTACTTCCCGACACATGGCATAAATGTACGTCATGACTTTAAACTGTCACTGCGTCTCGAGACGCAGTGACAGAGGGACGATGTCTGCTGTCCCTGACAGCAGACATGTCCCTGCATGCCCAGGGGGGGCTGCGATGTCGCCCCCCCGTCGGCGATCGCTGTGATTGGCTGTTCAGTGTGAACAGCCAATTACAGCGTTTTCCTGTGTTACCAGCGAATCAGACGCTCGGTAACACAGGTGTCAATCACCGCCGGGCGTCAGGGGGCATGAGGGGGTCATCGGTGACGATGACACCTCACCCCACCCTCACCCCACCTGCCCCCAAGGCTGTGATTGGTCCGTGGGACCCACGGACCAATCACAGCCAAGGCGCGACATTTAAACTAACGGTGACTGCGCTGCAGACGCCATTCCGGTCTGGAATAGCGTGCAGAACGGTCACCGTGCCTGTCTGCCGTGAATACCGACCTGATCCTTGCTAATACTTACCTGATCCTTGCAAATACCTTACCTGATCACTTGATCACTGCTTGTAGCGTGCTGGACGCTTCCTGGATCTGACTTCCTGAGACTTCCTGCTGCTGCTGCAGTGTGATAGAGAGATAGAGAGAGATAGAGAGAGAGAGATAGAGAGAGATAGAGAGATAGTGACAGAGAGAGCTATATTTTGTGTCTGCTACCCCCCCTTTTTGGGGGTGCAGGGGTTTTTTATATAAATAACTGTCGCTGCTGCTGCAGTGATAGATAGTGATAGATAGTGAGAGATAGTGATAGATAGTGAGAGATAGAGAGATTTGTGTCTGCTACCCCCCCTTTTTGGGGGTGCAGGTTTTTTTTATATATATATAACTGTCAGTGCTGCTGCTGCAGTGTCATAGTGATAGATAGTGATAGATAGTGAGAGATAGAGAGATAGAGAGAGATAGTGACAGAGAGTGATAGAGAGTGTATATTTTGTGTCTGCTACCCCCCCTTTTTGGGGGTGCAGGTTTTTTTTTATACATATAACTGTCAGTGCTGCTGCTGCAGTGTGATAGATAGTGATAGATAGTGACAGATAGTGACAGAGAGTGATAGAGAGTGTATATTTTGTGTCTGCTACCCCCGCCTTTTGTGCTGATCACCATATCTGAGGTGATCAGCAACTTTTTGGGGGCGCAGAGGTTTTTTTTTTTATATATACCTGTCAGTTGCTGCCAGTTGCACCAAAGGTTGTGCACCTGCTGCCCCTCACTGGTAATCAGTGTCGCATCACTGATCACCTTTTTTTTTTTTTTGTGGGTGCTGTGTGGTCTTTTTTTAATTTTTTTTTTACACACACTGTGATTTTGTGGGTGTCCTGTGGCCACTGTGCGCTGATCAGTGACGTACATCACTGATCAGCTTTTTCGGCACAGGGTTGATCTATTTTTTTTTTTTTTTTTATCAAATTCCTGTTGCCTTTGAGCGCTGTTCAGTGACAGACGTTACTGACCAACATCTGTGCTCAATTTTTGGCGCAGGACCTTTTTTTTTTTTTAACCCCTTCAATTTTTTTTTTAACCCCTTCAATTTTTTTTTTTTTAACCCCTTCAATTTTTTTTTTTGGTATAAAGTATTTTTTTTTTCTGCACTACATACACATTACACACTACATTCCCCCCAGGTTGAAATAAAGTTTGTACCCCCCCCTACACTATACACGTGTTGAAACATTTCACTACCAGTAACACAAAAATAAAAATGGCATCCCAAATGTCCTCCCAAATGTCCTCCCAAATGTCCTCCCAGTCATCCAGGAGAATGTATTCAGTGGAGGAGGCATATGCCATGCTTGCCTCTGACTCTGACACAGCCAGTGATGCAAGCGGGGAATTTGAAGGATTCGTCTTAAGCTCCTCTTCCTCCTCTGGTGATGAGGGACCCCCTCAAAGACGCCCCCGTAGAGCAGCTGAGACCCCCCCCCAACAATTGATCTCGTATGGACCCCACCACCAGACAATTTTGAGCCCCAGGTTCCTGAGTTTTTGGCCATGCCAGGAATCCAATTTGATTCCACAGGTCTCAGAGAAATTGACTTTTTCAAATTATTTTTCTCTGATGATTTTATAAATTTAATGGTGGACCAAACTAATTTATATGCCCAGCAGTTTATTGCTCAAAACCCCACGTCATCATTTGCTAGGTGGACCCCTGTAGATGCAGTAGAGATGATGACGTTTTGGGGTCTGGTGTTTCATATGGGCATAGTAAAAAAGCCAGAAATTAGGCAATATTGGAGTACAGATGTTCTGTACAGTACTCCATTTTACCGTATGGCCATGACCCGGACTCGATTTGAGACAATTCTTAAATTTATACATTACACCGATAATGCACAGTGCCCACCCAGAGATGATCCCACCTTTGACCGGCTATTCAAAGTCAGGCCGGTCATTGATCATTTCAGTGCCAAATTTGAAGAGGTGTACATCCCTGAAAAATTTATTTGTATCGACGAGTCCCTTATACATTTTAAAGGAAGGGTTAAATTCCGCCAGTACCTTCCCAGTAAGAGGGCAAGGTATGGCATAAAAATGTATAAACTGTGTGAAAGCACCTCAGGGTACACCCACAGGTTTAGGGTTTATGAAGGGAAGGATTCAAGAATTGAACCGCCAGAATGCCCCCCCTCCCTCGTAGGTGTTAGTGGGAAAATTGTCTGGGATTTAGTGCACCCCTTCCTGGATAAAGGTTATCACCTCTATGTGGATAACTTTTACACTAGCATCCCCCTGTTTAAGGCCCTTGGTTCAAGAGGTACAGCAGCTTGCGGTACTGTGCGCAAGAACCAAAGAGGCCTCCCAAAAACGCACATTGCCCAAGTAATGAGAAGGGGTGAAAGCAGGGGAATATGCAACGAAAATATGTTGTTGTTCAAATATAAGGACAAGAGGGATGTCCTTATACTGACAACAATTCACGGAGACAGTACCACCTCCGTCCCTGTACGAGGTACCAGTACCCACACCTCAAAACCTAATTGTATCCTGGATTACAATAGGTACATGGGCGGAGTGGATCTTTCAGATCAGGTACTGAAGCCGTACAGTGCCCTGCGGAAAACAAAAATCTTGTACAAGAAGGTGGCCGTGTATATCATCCAGATGGCACTGTATAACGCTTACGTGCTATTCCGTTCTACCGGCCAGAGGGGGACATTTATGCACTTTCAAGAGGAAGTCATAAAGGGCCTAATATTTGGGAACCAGCAGGCAGAGGGCCCCAGTACTTCTAGTACTGGCCCCCGTATTGTACTAGGGCAGCATTTTCCTGATGAAATCCCCTCCACTGGAAAAAAGGGCAGGACACAAAAAAGGTGCAAAGTTTGCTATAAAAAGGGAATAAGAAAGCAAACTATTTTCCAGTGTGACACTTGCCCCGACAAACCCGGCCTATGTATAAAGGAGTGTTTTAAAATATACCACACATCTATGGAATATTAGGTTCATAATTTCACCGTGCTTCGGGGGTCTTGCTAATGCCACATAGCACCCACCATTCATTCCACCAGAATCTGAGCCGCAAAATCCAAAAATCACTCCTTCCCTTCTGAGTCCTGCCATGCACCCAACTGGTATTTTTTGGTCACATGTGAGGCATTGCCGTACTTGGGAGATATTGGGGCACAGATTTTGGGGTGCTTTTTCTCCTTCATTCCTTGTGAAAATGAAAAATTTTGAGCCAGAACTGCATTTTTGTGTAAAAAAATGTAATTTTTCATGTTCACTGCCCAGTTTTATCAAAATTGGTGAAACCCCTGGGGGTTTGAAATGTACACTATACCCCTAGATGAATTCCCTGAGGGGTGTAGTTTGCAAAATGGGGTCACTTGTGGGGGGGTTCCACTGTATTGGTGCTTTGGGGGTCTTGCTAATGCGACATAGCACCCACCATCATTCCACCAGAATTTGTGCTGCAAACTCCAAATATCACTCCTTCCCTTCTGAGTCCTGCCACTTTTTGGTCACACATGAGGCATTGCCGTACTCGGGAGAAATTGGGGCACAGATTTTGGGGTGCTTTGTCTCCTTCATTCCTTCTGAAAATGAAAAATTTTGAGCCAGAACTGCATTTTTGTGTAAAAAAATGTAATTTTTCATTTTCACTGCCCACTTGTATCAAAATTGGTGAAACCCCTGGGGGTTTGAAATGTACACTATACCCCTAGATGAATTCCCTGAGGGGTGTACTTCGCAAAATGGGGTGACTTGTGGGGGGGTTCCACTGTATTGGTGCAACATAGCACCCACCATTCATTCCACCAAAATCTGTGCTGCAAAATCCAAAAATCACTCCTTCCCTTCTGAGTCCTGCCATGCACCCAACTGGTATTTTTTGTTCACATGTGAGGCATTGCCGTACTCTGGAGAAATTGGGGCACAGATTTTGGGGTGCTTTTTCTCCTTCATACCTTCTGAAAATGAAAAATTTTGAGCCAGAACTGCATTTTTGTGTAAAAAAATGTAATTTTTCATGTTCACTGCCCACTTGTATCAAAATTGGTGAAACCCCTGGGGGTTTGAAATGTACACTATACCCCTAGATGAATTCCCTGAGGGGTGTAGTTTGCAAAATGGGGTCACTTGTGGGGGGGTTCCACTGTATTGGTGCTTTGGGGGTCTTGCTAATGCGACATAGCACCCACCAAAATTCCACCAGAATCTGAGCTGCAAAATCCAAAAATCACTCCTTCCCTTCTGAGTCCTGCCATGCACCCAACTGGTATTTTTTGGTCACATGTGAGGCATTGCCGTACTCGGGAGAAATTGGGGCACAGATTTTGGGGTGCTTTTTCTCCTTCATACCTTCTGAAAATGAAAAATTTTGAGCCAGAACTGCATTTTTGTGTAAAAAAATGTAATTTTTCATGTTCACTGCCCAGTTTTATCAAAATTGGTGAAACCCCTGGGGGTTTGAAATGTACACTATACCCCTAGATGAATTCCCTGAGGGGTGTAGTTTGCAAAATGGGGTCACTTGTGGGGGGGTTCCACTGTATTGGTGCTTTGGGGGTCTTGCTAATGCGACATAGCACCCACCAAAATTCCACCAGAATCTGAGCTGCAAAATCCAAAAATCACTCCTTCCCTTCTGAGTCCTGCCATGCACCCAACTGGTATTTTTTGGTCACATGTGAGGCATTGCCGTACTCGGAAGAAATTGGGGCACATATTTTGGGGTGCTTTTTCTCCTTCATACCTTCTGAAAATGAAAAATTTTGAGCCAGAACTGCATTTTTGTGTAAAAAAATGTAATTTTTCATTTTCACTGCCCACTTGTATCAAAATTGGTGAAACCCCTGGGGGTTTGAAATGTACACTATACCCCTAGATGAATTCCCTGAGGGGTGTACTTTGCAAAATGGGGTGACTTGTGGGGGGGTTCCACTGTATTGGTGCAACATAGCACCCACCATTCATTCCACCAAAATCTGTGCTGCAAAATCCAAAAATCACTCCTTCCCTTCTGAGTCCTGCCATGCACCCAACTGGTATTTTTTGGTCACATGTGAGGCATTGCCGTACTCGGGAGAAATTGGGGCACAGATTTTGGGGTGCTTTTTCTCCTTCATACCTTCTGAAAATGAAAAATTTTGAGCCAGAACTGCATTTTTGTGTAAAAAAATGTAATTTTTCATGTTCACTGCCCAGTTTTATCAAAATTGGTGAAACCCCTGGGGGTTTGAAATGTACACTATACCCCTAGATGAATTCCCTGAGGGGTGTAGTTTGCAAAATGGGGTCACTTGTGGGGGGGTTCCACTGTATTGGTGCTTTGGGGGTCTTGCTAATGCGACATAGCACCCACCAAAATTCCACCAGAATCTGAGCTGCAAAATCCAAAAATCACTCCTTCCCTTCTGAGTCCTGCCATGCACCCAACTGGTATTTTTTGGTCACATGTGAGGCATTGCCGTACTCGGGAGAAATTGGGGCACAGATTTTGGGGTGCTTTTTCTCCTTCATACCTTCTGAAAATGAAAAATTTTGAGCCAGAACTGCATTTTTGTGTAAAAAAATGTAATTTTTCATTTTCACTGCCCACTTGTATCAAAATTGGTGAAACCCCTGGGGGTTTGAAATGTACACTATACCCCTAGATGAATTCCCTGAGGGGTGTACTTTGCAAAATGGGGTGACTTGTGGGGGGGTTCCACTGTATTGGTGCAACATAGCACCCACCATTCATTCCACCAAAATCTGTGCTGCAAAATCCAAAAATCACTCCTTCCCTTCTGAGTCCTGCCATGCACCCAACTGGTATTGTTTGTTCACATGTGAGGCATTGCCGTACTCGGGAGAAATTGGGGCACAGATTTTGGGGTGCTTTTTCTCCTTCATACCTTCTGAAAATGAAAAATTTTGAGCCAGAACTGCATTTTTGTGTAAAAAAATGTAATTTTTCATTTTCACTGCCCACTTGTATCAAAATTGGTGAAACCCCTGGGGGTTTGAAATGTACACTATACCCCTAGATGAATTCCCTGAGGGGTGTAGTTTGCAAAATGGGGTCACTTGTGGGGGGGTTCCACTGTATTGGTGCTTGGGGGGTCTTGCTAATGCGACATAGCACCCACCAAAATTCCACCAGAATCTGAGCTGCAAAATCCAAAAATCACTCCTTCCCTTCTGAGTCCTGCCATGCACCCAACTGGTATTTTTTGGTCACATGTGAGGCATTGCGGTACTCGGGAGAAATTGGGGCACAGATTTTGGGGTGCTTTGTCTCCTTCATTCCTTGTGAAAATGAAAAATTTTGAGCCAGAACTGCATTTTTGTGTAAAAAATGTAATTTTTCATTTTCACTGCCCAGTTGTACCACAATTGGTGAAACCCCTGGGGGTTTGAAATGTACACTATACCCCTAGATGAATTCCCTGAGGGGTGTAGTTTGCAAAATGGGGTAACTTGTGGGGGGGTTCCTAAATTTTAGCATCTTATGGTGCCTAGAAACCTACATGGTGCCTAAAAAATAATCTCATAAAAAGGAGGCTCCAAAATCAAGTAGGTGCTCCTTCTATTATGAAGCCTGTGGTTTGGTCAACGTGCACACTAGGGCCACATATAGGATATTTTTGAAAACAAAAGAATTGGGGGAATCAATTTTTAGTCACATTTCTCTAGTAAAATGTACTGTGCTCCTTAGAAAAATGTATTAAAATTGCAAATCTGCAAAAAAAATGAAATTTTGAAATTTCACCTACACTTTGTTTTAATTCCTGTGAAACACCTAAAGGGTTAACAAACTTCCAAAATGCTGTTTTGAATACTGTGAGGGGTGCAGTTTTTGAAATGGCATCATTTATGGGGGTGTCTCACATACAAGTCCCTCAAAGTCACATCAGAACTGAACTGGTCCCTAAAAAAATCAGTGTTTGAAATTTTCTTGAAAATTTGAGAATTTGCTATTCATATTGTAAGCCTCCTAGTGTCCAAAAAAATTAAAAGGAAGTTGAAATAATGATGGCAACATAAAGTAGACATATGGTCTATGTTAGTTATTAACTATTTTGAGTGGTATGATTATTTGTCTCACAAGCAGAAAATTTAACATTTTGCAAATCGCTAAATTTTCCATTTTTTCACGACATTTTGGTATTTTTCACAAAAAAACACAGACTGTATCGACCCAAATTTACCACTAATTTGAAGTACAATGTGTCACGAAAAAACAATCTCAAAATCACTGGGATAAGTAAAAGCAAAAAAAAGTTATCCCCACTTAAGTGAGACATGTCAGATTTGAAAAAAATGGCTCTGTCAGGAACGCAAAAACTAGCTCTGTCAGGAAGGGGTTAAGCTGTAATGTGAAAGGGGTATTAGTTTACTGTAGATTCAGCTGTGTTGTGTATGCCATGTTTAGCAATGTATCAATATTTTTAACATTTTAATTTTGTTGTACTTTGTCCCATGTCATTCTCATTTCAGACAGTCTGCATTTAATGTGACTCCATTTGCCATCCACTGTACTCTGCCTTTACCCAACAAGAGAAGAATGTCCAACAAACCAGTCATTGAGCTAAACCTTGATACTTGGCTGAATAAAGCTATTCAGTGGGGTCATACGGCCTCATTGCAGTCCAAACAAGATGTCTGCCTTCATTTGCCTAAATTAAAAGAATGCCTGTTGCAGATTTATGAAACGGTAAAACATATGGTAAGTAGCTTATTGAGAAAATATGGCCTTTTACTGGCACCCAAGACTTCATAAAACCTTCAGTCACACAGTTAGAGCTCCCATACTTATTTTCCCCCAATCGGGACCACCGGTTTGCAGACAACTATAATTGGCTATCTTTATCGGGAAATTCTTCATTATAATCTCCGTATTTAGTGAACCTAACAGTTATAGTTCGGAATTGATGAATCCGGATTTCTAAATATATGTAATATTTCTGGACCTGGCTGTCAGGGGAACGTGAAATTGTCACAATTTATATCTAAAATATGGAGGCATTGAGTAATGGCCCACACACTGGACGACTTTGAGCTGAAAGCTGCTCAGTTTACTAGTTTGAGCGGCATTCAGCTCGAAACACGCCCAGTGTGTAAGTTGCAGCAGTGATCGATGATGCGTGCTCCCACAGCATCGCTGGCCCGGCCACTCATCTGCTGGTATTACCAGCAGATGAGGGAGTGGACGGCTTTCCATAGCGTCCCGCTATGGAAAGCCATCCACCTGAGGGAAAATCGCAGGTGCATTAATTTTTTTCCGCACAATATCCTGTTTTTGTATCAGAAAAATTAATGTTGCTTATTCCATTTATACATATACACAGTAAACATTGTACATTTACATGTCAATCTGGATAAGCCAGACACAAACACGTTGACAACAACAAATAACTATCAATATTATAAAACCCAGTTTTTATACCTTAAGTGTACAGGGTTTTTTTTACCTTAAGTGTGCATACACACTGAGCGGCTTTCCCCACAAGAGGGGAGAGTGTCACAAGACAATGTGCTACCAAGGGTGACTAAGAGGGTAGAGTGTCACAAGACCATTTGAAACCAGGTATGCAGAAGTTCCCCCCTGTTGCCCTGACCAAAATACACAATAACTTTAACACTACAGGTGGGTTTCTGACAGAAGAAGATAAGTGAATATGTTGCTTATATCAACCAATCAACTTCTATAGTAGGTATAATTTTATAGAATGTAATTATGAAAGGTAGCTTGGCAGTTTATTGGTTGCTATGGACAAATGCTCCACTTGTCATATTTAGAAGCTTTGATACATCTCCAGGAACCAGTGCAGTACAGGGCTAATTGAGATCCAAGGGGGAAAAGAAAATGTACACTTAGGGCTAGTTCACACACTCCGGCTCCTGCCGGGCGGCGAAAACCCGTACGGCCAGGAAGCTGTGCATCACACAGCAGTTTAGAATGGAGGGGATGGCCACAGACCGGCAGCCGTCCCTTCCAGTGGTGGGATCCAGCTGCAACCGGACGGCCGGGCCGTGGCCGTCCCGTGTGAATGGACATAATAGTGTCCATTCACAACTACTGTGCACGGCACGGCTTTTGGCCGTGCAGGTTTTCGCCGCCCGGCAGGAGCCGAAGCGTGTGAAATAGCCCTATAGGTATAAAAACTGGGTTTTATAATATTGATAGTTATTTGTTGTTGTCATCGTGTTTGTGTCTGGCTTATCCATATTGACATGTAAATGTACAATGTTTACTGTGTATATGTATAAATGGAATAAGCAACATAATATATTTACTTTAACCCTAGAATACTAACCATGGGTCTCAGACCCAAACATTTTTTTATTTGTAAATAAAACAAATAAACTTTTTATTTTAAATCTGATATATTCATTACTACTGTATATCAGCATTAATACGAACATTTGGAAATGTTGATAGTTTAGCTGTTATATAGAAGTCGGGTCTCCCAGATCAATAGTTAGCAATACCCTTATGCTGTAGGAATAAATACGTGATCTACAGTGAGAACATCATACAAAACTGGGTACTTGTGAGTTATCTGGACGCCCGATTTTTTGATTGTATGCCTTAAGTTAAGGCATACAATCAGATGCGATGCGATATCGCATCGCATCGCATGCGACCATCGGATGCGATGACCCGATTTTTCCATAGGAATCAATGTTAAAATGATTCCTATGGAAAAAGGGGTCCTTTTCATACCCCTACTATCCAAGTGGGCATGGAGTTGGATATAAACCTGTGGCGAGCGTAGCGAGCCACCGAGCCCGAAGCGTGGCGAGCGAAGCGAGCCCCGCGAGGGGACGGTATTCCGTGTCCCCTCGCGGGGCTCGCTACGCTCGCCACGCTTCGGGCTCGGTGGCTCGCTACGCTCGCCACAGGTTTATATCCAACTCCATGCCCACTTGGATAGTAGGGGTATGAAAAGGACCCCTTTTTCCCATTGAATTCCATGTTAAAATGGACTCAGTCCATTTTAACATTGATTCCTATGGAAAAATCGGGTCATCGCATCGATGGTCGCATGCGATGCGATGCGATGCGATGTGCCCGATCCGACCCGATTTTGAAATCGGGCGTCCGGATAACTCACAAGTACCCAAAACTGTAATGGCCAAGCATCTGTTTATTTAACGGCTAGCTTTTTAGTCTGATGGTTTCGTGGTTGGAACTGCGTTTGCAATAATACATGGGTTTAACAAGGTAAAGTCGGCCACTCCAGAGTATCCTTCAAGTAAAACTGGCTCCAGCACAACCTACCCAAGGACTGCAACCTATGATGTAGTTTTACTCCTATTAGTGTCTAAACAGTGCAGGTATAAATAGTTGTATCTCTGACCCATGGTTAGCCATATATATATTTTTTCTTTAAGATTAGTGTCCCAGGTATAAAAGATTTGTACAAATTCTAATCCTTTGCCAACGCAATTAGTCCCATTGTCATTTGGTAGGTGAAATTTCTGGCAGACATCAGGCTAATGTGGCTTGTTAATAGCAAAAGCAAACAACGTAATCTCTGGCCCGCTCGCAGTAACCATGATTTATCACTAGCCATAATGAGCATTCTATACCATATTGTTATCCATGTTTTTGCTTTGTTACAATTACTAGGTTGGCTCTCAGTGGCCTGTCTCTGTGCATGGCCCCAGCAAGTCTAGAGTGAGCAGTGCATGTAAAACAAAGATGTTATGTTTATTGCAACAGCAGGAGATGGTTAGCAGGTTTTTTACATGTGCATTATCCCTGTTCAGCACCCACTTTAAAAGCTTATGATGTAGCTATAAATTGTATAACCAGGTAGAGAACAACTGGAATAAGCTATAACATTAGAAGTTTTAAAAAAAAATTACGTTGGAGGTCTATTACACTTTATTGTGTTTCCCACTTCCCCATAACATAATTTCTCAATTAGTTTTGTACTGGGAAAAATAACATAATCATGCAGATTTCTACATCCTTTCAAAAAGCAGATTATCACAGTATACTACTTTTATAAACCCATAAACCATATGGATTGCAGCATGTGCAGTATATTCTCCAGGAAAATGGCGCTGGCTTCCCTTCATCCTGCACCCATTGTAGAATCCCCAGTGCTGTCCCTTTTTCAGATGCTATATTTGATGTTGCCTAATTCAGTACAATGACATAACTCAGGACTAGACAACAAAAAGTTGCAACTTGTCAGCAAAATTTGTCCTTTTTTCCGATTGCGGCGTCCCGCAGATCAGAATGTTATTTGCAGGTCACAATTTTCGGGTACCGCAATCTGAAAAAAGGACAAATTGAACAAATAATTGGACACATACTCATCTCTCCTACTGAAGGAGGATAAGTGGACTTTGATATTTTTAGAGCAGCAAGGAGACCACCCCCCTCAAGTTTGACAGGACGGGCTGTGAGCCCGATGCGCAAATCATGGACTCGGTACTCACCACGTACATACGCAAGCACTTGGTACCACTCTAGATTGACATCTTCTCTTTTTTTTATATTTATATTTCCCAATTTATTTCTATGGCAATATGAGTTCCTTCTATGTTTTGCCCTGCACTGTATTATATGTTCCTACTAAGTATGGATTATTTGTATCATTTACCGACTGTATCATCAAATCCTTTAATCTCCACATAGGGACAAAGCTCAGCACAAAACCTATTTTCAGGTAGTATGATTAGATAATACAAAAGCTTTGATATATTACTGTACATGTTGTGTTCCAGTGTCTACTATGGGGCATTGTCACTTCCCCATCTTGTGTTCTTTTTGGTATATGTATGTCGAGGATACTCCTTGTATCATACAGAGTAGAAAGAGAAGAGTGACATAGGTGTACATTTAATTAGAGTAAATTCAGTGTAATTTTTGTTTGGATTTGGGTGGAAATATCTGCTAATCTATCATCGATTTTTACAGGGGCCATGCAGAGCTATTGAGACATTCCCTACTATCGGTCAGCTGCTGGGACGCCTGTGCTGGAACAGCTCTGTTATTGGGCATGGTAGGTACAGAGTGATTATTGTCTGTAGAACATTTTTATTCCCATCTCATTTGGTGACAATAATGCCTTCTAGCCTATGTTTATTGTTAAAGACAACTAAATGTTATTTTATACATACTGTAATGTACTTTGCAAGGTTATCTTTCAAGATTCACAATAGTTTATAAAGTTGTTTGATTACTTATTTGCTGTTATTGGGAAGCGACTCTTGACTCTTGTTTTACCTGCAATCATGAAAGACTGTATAAACTGGTGCTAATTGCTAAAATGCTTTCCCCTGAGACTCCACATGATAAAACAAGCTAAGTATTCCTAGTGATGCCACAACTGTCCCTTTACTACACTATAGCAAGTGTGCAGCTATTGGTTGATCTAAATGCACTGGTACTGAGGCCCCATGCCAATTTAGTCAGGTGATATTTTTCCAGGTGGAGCACAACATTGTTTTAGCATGAATATAAATATTCTATGGCAGATGGCAAAAAACACTGATACTTTTTGAGAAATTAATCTCACAGTGATTTTTCCTAAATTCCCATTGTTTTTCTCCTTGAATTTTTTTTCTCCTTTAAGACAGATGGTTCATTTCTGTGTGTCACCCTTTACATCATCCCAGTGCTATTTTTACACAACGTCAATCTGCAGCCACTTTCTTGGTGTCTCCAGCAGCTGGGTTTTATCCTTTTTATTCCCCTTAAAGAAAAAGTGTAGTGTAAATGCTTGTGGTCTTTATTCTTTTTCTTTTTTTTCTATTCTTCAGCAAATTCAGAGGCCCACCCAACCCTCTTTTTCCTTTAATTACACTAATCTTAACATATTCCCTGCTCTGTTATGCTGAGCATGCATTATGTGTGTGGGTAGCAGAGAAAGCAGTTAAAACTGATTTTACTACTGTGGTGTACTGGTCGACTTATTTTCTCATTGTGAAGCAGGAAATCATAATCATATTGTTTAAATGTCTCCCCTTAAAAAATAGGCTGTGATTTGCAAAGTTTCCTACATAACAAATTTTAATTGACCACAGTGGACAGTCAAAGAGAATCAGACTGAACTAATATTCCTTCCCCTATAGAATATTATACAACATAGTTAGATTGTCCGTATTGATCCCATGCAGTTTGATGAGTGTTTAATGCATGTATCTGAGGCATCATAAAAACATGCATTAAAATAAAAAACAAGGAATAAATGGTTGTTGAAAGCCTTCAAATGCCACTGATCTATAGAGAGGGTGCCAGCAGGAGGGCAGAACAGACCTACAGGCTGCTGGACATTTATTACATAAGGCTGCTTTACATCATTATTACATGCTTAAGCACCTGATGAAACCATAGAGGTCAATTAAATGAGCCTGTATTAGCAGTTATGAGCGGGTAATTTCATTCTCGGTTACAGGCATAGATTGCTAATGGAGAAGAAAATTAATGAAATCTAAGACAAGCAGCAGTCCCTTACAGGAAATTGTATCTTTTCAATTACTTCAGTTTATAGTTCTAAAATCAAACTTCTTGGAAGGCATCCCACAGATCCTCATCTCCATAATGTGGACTGATAATGTATTTTATAACTTTCCAGAAGGCTGCTGAGCACCCGCAAAAGCCTTTTCATCCCTACAGCTGTTTATGGGTTACCTCTGAGACATGTTGCAGTTCCGCTGTATATTCCTATGAAAACATAATTTGGATAAAGCATCATAAGTGCAAGGTTTGAGGTTGGTTTCTGTAGCAGATTTTGTTCTTGTGTGTACACACAGTGCATTTTTGGCTATTGATTTTGACTATATAGTCATAATTGATATCGAGTTAGTCAAAATTGCACCGTGTTTGCTCACACCCGATTCATAAGTAGAAATAGACTGTGCAACACAGTGTATTTCTACTAGATTGAAAGAAGGACCATGCAGTTCATGCCTGTGCCACCTGTAGCCTCAGTTTCCTAGTTTTAGCTGACATTAGTGGGACCTGGTATGGTCTTCTGTTGCAGAAGTGCATCACCTTTTAAGGTTTGATGCGCAGAGCTTTCAAAGATGCTCTTTTGCGTTGCATACATAAAAATGATCTAAAGTGGTGTTTTCATTCACTGAAATTCTATTTACTGAATTGTTTTTTTGTGTTGTGCACTGTTTAAACTTTAGAGACTGGTGTGTGTGTGTGGGGGGGGGGGGTTGTAGTAGTTTCTGGGATACTCAAAACCAATACTCATTCCACAGTCAATGTAACTTGTTTGACATTACTTCCCCATTCTGGTGTTTGGTTTGAAAAAAATGGAACCCCCCGACCATGTGAAAATACCACTATGGCAAAGGGATTAGCCTTCCTGCGTCTCAGCTTGAGTCATGAGTTCTATTCCAGACCACAGCCTATAAGTGTGAAATGTACTGTATATGTTCTCCTCATGTTTGTGTGGATTTCCCCCAAGTTCTCCATAGAACCTAGACTGAGAGTTCTAATGTGGCAGCGACTGGGCACTTGACTAAATGTTATGTACTACCTGTGTTCAAATAGTTGTCTCATACAACAGTAAATTAGGTAAATCAGCACTCCTCAGATTTAGAAAGATCCACATTGACTATGGTTGATAGATATCCATCATTTTAAATGTGATTTGTTACATTTGTATTAGGGATATAAAACTTTAATATAACACATTTGAAGTGTTGGAAAGCTACATACCATAGTCAGTGTGGGTCTTTCTAAACCCAATGAGTGCTATCATATCATTTGCTGTTCTATGGAGACCCCATGTAGGTATGTATGATGTATTTTGCTAAATATTATTGGCAGTCGATATTGATTAGGACCATCTTACTTTGCTTGACTTCACTTTTGAGAAACAGAACATCAAACAAAGACACTGAGAAAACAAAAATAATATACAAGTTGAGTATCAAAAATTTTCAGAACCAGAAGCATTTTGGATTACAGATTATTCCATATATTGGAATAATTTTATATTTGAAGGAGGTAACGTGAGTTTTCTTGCATTTACTGTATATTGTATAAACACATCAAACACACACAAATATATTTTATTTGTGCATGAAACAAGATTTTAAAACATGAAACAAAGTTTGTGTACTATCTCAGGCACTGATTTTGAATGCCAAGCAATCATTTTCTTGCACATATGTAGTGCCAGTTACATATCATGTCCCCAGTAGTGCGAGTTACAGATGTACCCAGTAGGTTTTAAGCAAAAAATAAAAAAGTACATTCTGGAGACTATGGTTTTCAGAATTATTTGGATAAGGGATACTCAACCATTAGCTGATAAATTGTTAAACAAATGATTTTAACTGTTCTGTAGAAGCATTGGTAATAATCTAAATCCCTATACCCAAGGACAAAATAATTTGAATAATAGTAATAGAATAATGAATAAAAGTTGTACATCTCAGATCTAAACAGCTCATGCCAATTTTACATTTTATACTTGCAAGAAGTATCTGCAGTGACTGATGAGAAAATCTACGCTTTACATTTTTCATATGCTTCCTAACAAGATTTCTCTTAATTGAATTATGCTTCCACTTCTCTTGACAGAGGACACTCGGAAGATGCTGTTGTGTTGTCTATGCTGCTTGTACAGCAATGAGCCACAAAATGACATAGAAAGAAGAGCTAATAGCTGGATAAAGGTAAGAGAGCTCCACCTACAGGGCCAATTTAGAGACTTGTTTGAACCAGATCAAAATATATTAATTATAAAAATGTCACAGAACAACTACTGTAAGATTGAATTAATAAATGAAAAATAAATTGTCCAAAATGCAGAACAAAGCGCATATGATATAAGGCTTGTATACATAATCTGAATGATACCTTTATAATGCAGGTATCCTAAATGCAGGCTTTTGCTAGTTCAATAAATAATAGTCTCTGGTGTGCATAACAGATATTCATTTTCTTTCTAAATGATTCATAACTTGCCAATACAATTTGCTGTCACACTTGTTATAGCCAGGGAACACTCATGCATGCCATTTTTCAGGTTAGTACAGGTACACAACCAATTTACCGGCACCTGATGGTCAGGCACCTCTTTTTAATGTAGGCAAAACAGATGTCAGGGGAAGCGAGTGGGAGTTGGGCATTGGGAGGGCTTAGTGAGTCAGCGGGAGGGTTTTGTCATACCCCTTTCACACCAGCCTAATTTCCCAGGTTGGCAATAATTGCCGGGGTTTCAACCCTGCTATGGAGCAGGGTTGTTCCCGGGTTCAACCCGGGGACCTGGCCAGTGTGAAACTGGTATTGCGTACTTACCCAGTTTGCCGGTCCTCGTGTGCTGTCAGGCCCGGGATCCACACAGGCCGTGGGCGCAAATGACAGGACAGGCGGCAGATGAAGATGACTGAGCTCTCCGGCGCACTCACTGCCGCCGGAGAGCTGTGTCATCTGCACCCGCTGTCTGACCTGTCATCTGCGCCTGCCGCCTGTGTGGATCCCCAGCCTGCACAGAGGATCAGCAACAGGTGTGAGTACTCGCCGCCATCAAGTCGCCTGCCTGCCACCTGCACACCTCCTTACCGCCCCCTTTAAACACCAGAAAATGCAGGGACTTTTCTGGTGTGAAAGGGGCCAACCCGGGAATGGCCCGGCATGATCCCTGGGCTATATTCCCGGGTGGGTCCCTGCATTTTCTGGTGTGAAATGGGTATTATTCTACAGAGGGGGAGTCGGGTTGTGGGTGGACTACAGGGTAGTTGTAGATTGCAGGGGTGGAGGGGGTGTGGGGGGCTGCTGTGGATGCCGCTGAAAATCTCATAATACCATAATAGATACCACAAATAATGTTTAAAATGGATAATCCAGCATGGTGAGGGGTTATCAGTGGTGTTCCTGTATGATCATGGTAGTTGACTTCTACAGAAATTGCAGGAACTGTGTTTCTACAAAACCTTTAATAACATAAGCAAAGTGTTTGTCTTCACTTAATATCATAGAATCATCTTGATTTCTCCCAGTTGGCATGTCAGTAGATGTGGTCTGCAGAAACCATAGACATTATTTTATGTTTGTGATACCTGCAGCTTCCCACTTAGTATTGAAAACATCAGTTTCTATGGGGGGAATTCATGTGTTTTGTGCACCAATTCAAGTGTTGCTCTATTTGGGGCGTGCACTGCGCTGGCCCTGCTAATACTGTTATGTTGTGCCTTCATTTTAATGGACTGGTAACAAGTATAATAATTAACTGAGACAATCAGTACTGAACCTACAGCTGTATAAAAATGGAGGTATAATAGAGTAAATTAGTAACAGCGACTCTGATAAATTCAACTGATTATTTGACACAGAGATGTCTGTTGATTTTAAGGGCAGTATTCAATGAGAAATTTCTCCGTGCATGGAGAGCGTTTTATTTCGCTCTCCATGCACTCTCCGTGTTTTAGCGGAGATTCTCCCTGTTCCGGAGCCTCCTGCTCCCACTATTCAATGTATTTAAGACTCGCCGCCACTCGCGGCGAGTCTTAACCCCTGCAGCGGACGAGCGTCCGCGGCAGGGAGCTTTCAGGTAAACCGGGGGACGGAAGCAGCCAGAGAGATTAAAGTCTCCCTGGCGGCTCCAGAGGAATGTGGAGGGTAGGGGGGCTCCCCTGGACCCAGGCAGCACAGGCTGCCCCCCCCTATAGCCAGCGGGGGACCCAGTATTCACTGCACCCGATCGTGCATATTAACGATCGGGTGCAGTGAATATATGAATATCTAATGAGCGGCTCGAGCGCTCCGGCCCCCTGCTGGCTGCACTGTGTAAAAAAAAAAAAAAAATATTAAAAAAATTATTTTTTTTTTAAAATAAAATATATATTCATGTGCTATAAGCACATGAATAAAAATAACATGCCCCTTCACAGAAAAAAAACCTGATTTTTTTGACACCAAAATTAAAAAAAAAAACCTTTTAGTTTAAAAGTTCACATTCCAGATCTCCATCAAAAGATGGAGAATTTCTACACGGAGAGAGACGCAGAAAATCACTTAGAAAGACGGAGAATATTTCTCATTGAATAGGGTTGCTCGCTTTTGGAGAGCAAAATGCTCCGTCCAAGGCGAACAAAGCACAAATTCTCCATAAAACACGGAGAATTTTTCTCATTGAATACTGCCCTAAGACTCAAGGGAACAGCATAGATCACAGAGAAAGGTTTTGCACATCAGTGGAACAAAAGATTTTATGTTGGAGTGTATAACCCTTAATTTAATTTGCAAATCTTTTTTCCAAATAAAAAATATATGTTATTCTATCTGTAGCTTGATTCTTGCGTCTAAACCTCTTTTCTAACACTACACTTTCCTCTGTCATCTTTGCGGCGCTGCGTTATGACAAGTCCATTCTCCATTACTGCCAACTCTTGTCATTCTTTCTTTTTCTTTATCTCCTCTGCTGGACTGGACACAGTTCTGCTTTTCAAGGGCTCCTATCACACTGAGGGGCAGATTTATTAAGCTTGGAGAAGAGATAAACTGGAGATAAAGCGGAGAAAAGGTAAAAGGAGATAAAGCACCAGCCAATCAACTCCCAACTGTCTTTTTCAAACACAGCTGATTGGCTGGTGCTTTATCTCCTTTTACCTTTTCTCCCCTTTATCTCCAGTTTATCTCTTCTCCAAGCTTAATAAATCTGCCCCTCACTCTCCAAACAGGTGTGGTATAATTTGTAACATGTCTTAATGTTGACATGTCGTCATTGACCACATTCTTGTGGTAACTTACCTGTTCTGGTAGCTCCAGTGGTGTCTTTCGTATACAGCAGTCAGGTGGTGATTTTCAGCAACACAAGAATATTATCACTAACCCCTTACCCTCTCCCTAGTGCCTAACCATAATCCTCCTCTCCTGCAGCCTAGCCCTCTGCTGCTGATCCGTAAAGAATGTCAGAATTTTACATGTTTACATTCTGCCCATGCCAACATCTTCAATGTCATGATTTTCACTATTTTGACATTATAAATGTCTATATCATAATTGCATCCCTTCAAAATTGTCTTCAATATTGTGCGTTTAGCTGGAGACATATGTTAAACTGGTTCTGATGTGGGGGAGTAGCAGAAGGCTTGCATATATATATATATATATATATATATCACACAGCTCCCCTCAGATCACACTGCATCCACACAGCACTCCTTTTTACATATCAAACCGCTTCCACAAAACCCCTCCCCACAGATCACATTGCCCCCTCACAGCCCCCCAAATCAAGCCACCTTCACAATGTTCTCCCCAACACACAGATCACACTGCATTCACCTCTTCACACCCAACTAGCCCTGTAGTGCACTGCACATTATTTACTTGCTTTCAAGTCCAACCCTTTTGGCACCCCTGTCTTTGAGGCACCCTCTGGGTGTTGGGTTGGATAGGGGGCTGGGTGGCTGTTGTGTGTCTGGGTTCAAGATCTCATGCTGCAAACTTTCTTCCCATACTGTTGCTGCTGCTCCTCCTCCTGCTGCTGCTATTCAGTCGTGCTAGCCACTGACGCTTGTAACAGACGTGCCAGGCTGCAAATCACATTCAGGGTAAACTGAGATCAAGGCATCCATGTAATATGTTCCTTACTTTTTCTATGAAGTGTTATTGGCTGTAGTGGGGCACTACCCCAGCTTCAGAAACTTTCTGCATGTCTTATCAAGATCCGTGCTGCAAATAAATATTTTCTGTAGTAATGGAAATCTCTCTGTACTTCTGTTCCTCAAAAAAAAAAAAATAGAGACATTTTATAGTGTAGACTGCTGAAAACTATATCCACCACAATCACTCCAGTCTGGGAAAAGTGCATAACAGGACAGCCTAAAGTGATACAACCTAAACACAAACCTTGTGTCACCCCTCTTGTAATGAGGTTACTTTTTAGTTTTCCTCAACACAGAGGATTAATAATGTACACTCTCCATTAAGGTATGATCTTTATTGCACCAGACAATATATACCATGGAAAATAAAAAAACTGCATAGCATAATGCTGCTTCAAATACAGGTTGAGTATCTCTTATCCAAATATCCGTTATCCAAATTTTTCCGAAAACTGTAGTCTCAAAATGTACTTTTCTTTTTTTGCTAAAAAAACTAACTGGTACATCCGTAATTGTCACTACTGAGAAAATAACACATAACTGGCACTAAATATGTGCAAGGACGTGAATGCTTGGCATTCAAATTCAGTGCCTGAGCTTGTACACAAAGTTTGTTTCATTTTTTTAAAACCTTGCTTCATGCACAAATAAAATACATTTGTGTGTATTTCATATGTTTGATGTGCTTATACATCTTAAATGCAAGATACCTCTTTCAAATATAAAAGTATTCCAAAATACGGAATAATCCGTTATCCAAAATTCTTCTGGTCCTGAGCAGATTGGATAAGGGATACTCAACCTGTATTTCATAATCTTTAAAACCATTTAAGATGACAATATCACATTGTGAATTAAGACCTACCTGATGTCAAGATGGTCTGATTCATATCAGACAAGCGCTTAGGAGTCCCGGTTACTCTATATATTCAGGCCGATACTGCTTTAAAAAGTGCAGGGTTCTGCCAGCAACGCATTTCGATATCACCTTCCTTAGGCTGTGGATCTATTTCAGTTTAGCCATCTGCAGTATTTAATCAATTGGAAGGGATATGGACCAAAATGAGAGCTTGCATTAATTTCATAGATATTCATGCCCTCCAAATTGTTCGTGCTTTCCATATGAAAAATCCATTTAAGCCCAAGAGTTGTCAGAAAGCAACCCTCAAGAGGAAGGGAAGTATTGTCTGAATTTGTGCTAGAGTGCCAGACATTGGCCCTTATTCAGATCTGATCGCAGTACAAATTTGTTCTCAAAATGAGCAAAGCCATGTCCACTGCAGATGGGGCAGATGTAACATGTGCAGAGAGAGTTAAATTTGGGTGCGGTGTGTTGAAACTGAAATCTAGAAAATGTGGGGTGGATAGTCGGTCGCACAAGACCAGATATTTTCTGTGGTTAATTTTCTTCACTAAGGTATATAGGCCCCCTTATTTTCTCTCACTTAAGGTGCGTACACACCGGGGGGAGGGGGGGGGGGGTATATTGATTGCAATTGCAATTTCCTCTCTTTCTGTAGAGATGGAAGCGACATCGGAAGTGACTCTGCCCTTGTGAATGGTTAATATCTGTATCTAACGAGTGGCAGGAACAACTTTGTGCCCAATAGTGCTGCATAAATGGATAACAGTTTGCACTTAATTAGGATCGATATAGGGTGTATGAAACAGTACCTGGATAGTAAAAGAAGCCATGTAGCAATAAGATGCACCCCCTATATACTTTTTTTTCTTTTTCTCTGTTGCTAAGGACCGTTATATCTAAGTTTATGAAACTGATGGAATGCATAAGCCCTATGCTGGGACTCTAGTAGGATTATAGCATAATTAAGATAATTAAGTAACCCACGCCCACGTTGAAGTTAGAGTACACTTAACAATTATAGGGTTTTTTTTTTTTTACTAAAAATGAAAGGAGACAGTTGGAGGTATATAGAGTGAAAAGTACTAGCTTTCTTCTAAAAGTGAAGGGGTTGGAGAGAACGGTCGATAGTATCACAGAGTATTCAGTGATTTGAGTAGAGAGTAACATAACTCTGTCCCCTCTCCCTGCCCCTCTCCCTATAAATTTTTTTTTTCTTCTCTATCTGTAGGACTGGATAAAAATCTATAAAACTCACAATGATTTTCACAGCTAAATCTAAGCTTTTCTTTTCTCATATATAAATATATAAAGGGCGACCGAATAGAGTAGCCCCTTCTTTTGTGTTCACCCTGGAAGGATTAACATATTTAAAAAAACTCACCGATCACGATAAGATAGGTTACACTCAAAGTTTCACTCTTTAGAGGGTTTAAAGACGTAGGAAAGTATTTGGACATATACACGGTATAGAATGTTAGAGATAACTTACTGACCCCTGCAAAGGGAGACATAGGCCCCCGTTTCTCTTCATTGTTTCTAGCCTTCTTTCCCCCCCCCCCCCCCTCTCCCTATTGCCCGTCCATGGCCCCTTCACCATTCTTGGTTGTTTTTTTTTCCTTTCGTATTTCAATACGAAAGGGTGGGAAGAAGTTTGATTAGCTTAGATGAGTGCAGGATTCTTATAACCATAATTGATTTGGACTAAGGAGAGGGGAAAAATATAGTTGCTACCCCCTAATAATGTTCATGCAACTTTCCTCAAGAGGGGAGTTCTTTGGTGCGGGATATAGCACCTTATTGTCTTGGGTGATGGGAGATGTATATTTTTATGTGATGTTTGTATTGACAGGAGGGAAACTAACTTTCAAAATAAGATTCATGCAACAATATGGGTAGCCTGATAAAATTGATGTCCCTTAATGTGAAAGGGCTAAATTCACCGCAAAAAAAGGAGGAAAGTGTTGAAGTACCTAAATGATCAAGATGTTGGGATCGCAGCTCTACAGGAAACTCATTTTTCAAAAGTGCAGCAACCCAGTTTGTGCAATGGTAAATATACTGAAGCTTATTTCTCAAGTGCACTAAGGAAAAAGGCGGGAGTGGCGATCCTGATTAAAAAGGAGATTAAGATAGAGATAGATCTACAAGCAACTGATAAAGAAGGAAGATACCTAATATTAAAGGGGAGCCTTAATAGCAAAAAAGTTACAATTGCTTCAGTGTATGTGCCAAATAGGGCATAGATGGGTTTTTTGAGAACTTTTTGGCAGAAGTTCAACTCGATAGCAGAGGGAGCTTTGTTCGTACTCGGAGATTTTAATTTGGTAAGAGACGTTAAATTGGACAAATCAGAACAGAAAAGCTCAAAAGCAGCCCAAGTATATAAAAATCTGGTAGATAAATTTAATGAGACCGTACACAAAGCTGGAATGTATGACATCTGGAGAGTACTCCACCCGACGGTTAGGGACTATACGGTTTTTTCATATGTCCATAAATCTTACTCGCGAATAGATTTTGTCTTCACGGACAGGATCACCCTGCAAAACATAAAAAAAGCGGACATTCTGCCAAAAACGCTCTCTGATCATGCACCCCTTCTAATTCTATGGCAACAAAAGGTATTTAATACAACTCCTAGAAGTTTGCGGTGCCCAAACTATATTTTTTCGGTACAAGATTCTGAAAACATAGTAAAAGAAGCCTTGGAGGAATATCTTTTATTTAAAACCCTCAACAGACTAAAGCAATTAATATGTGGTGTGCTTTAAAAGCAGTAATGCGGGGGAAAATTATTCAGACTACTGCCAGATTAAAAAAACAGGAACGACAAGTCTTGTTAGATTTTGAAGATCAAATTAAAGAACTTGAAAGAAGCCACCAACTACAACCAGGCAATGACCAAATTTTAAAAGATCTCCTCAAATTAAGAGAAGAGTTAGAATCATTAAATATTAAACAAATAAATCGACAAATGGATAGATTTAAACAAAAATTTTATGGGGAGGCCAATAAAGCGAATAGATCTATGGCCAAGAAAATCAAAGGGACAAGACTTAAAAGCTCTATATCAGCGCTATTTAATAAGAAAGGTGAGAAAATAACTAACCCAGCGGAAATGTCCAACATATTTGCAGATTACCTGGGAAAGCTGTATAATTTGAGTGAGGATAAGGAGACATGTCAACCGACCCCGCAGGAAATAGATACCTTTCTGGCGAAAATAAACCTACCGAAACTATCTCAGCAGCAGAGGGAAAAGCTTAATGCCCCGTGGAATCTGGGGGAGGTAGTGGGTGCAATTAAAACCCTTAAACTAAATAAAACACCTGGGCCAGATGGCTTTATTAATAATTTTTATTTAACATACCAGAAAGAAATAGCGCCCACCCTACTCCAGGTTTTTCTTGAAACAAATAAAACGGGTAAATTCCCCGAGGAGATGCTAGAAGCAAAGGTAGTTATGAGGGAAAGAGGGGAAAGACCTTACAGTCCCTATTAATTATCGGGCAATAGCATTACTCAATAGTGACGTTAAAATTTTTGCAGATTAAACAAAGTTAAAAGCGCTTGGATAAAGTATGTGTAACAAATACATGGTAAAAAGTGCTTTGCCGTTTTTTTTAAAAATAAAATAAAATAGAATGTTTACAGCTCTTCGTGAGCAGTTTTGGGGTTTGAGCCTGTGCGAGTCTTCCGGCACTAGTTTGAAGAGCCTAGGATGCCCTATCTGTCCCTACGCTTACCTAGGTCTTCTGGCCTTCAGTCTTCTCCACGTTGCGCTCGTTTGCGATCTTCACACGCCAGCCGTCCGTGACCGGAAGTTTGGGTGTAGCGGTTTCGGCGGTGTATGCGGTATCAGCTCCCCTGGCCTCCAACGCGTTTCGAGAGTGAAACTCTCTTTGTCAAGGATGCCGGATTGTATTTCCTGTTGGCTTTTTATTCTTTTTTTGGTACTCTTTACCTAGCACGGCGCCCACGATCTTGATCGTGGGCATCGTGAGGTAAAAAATCGCGTCGGTCGCGTCGTATGCGGGCTAAAGATGCCCGGACGCGACGCGACCGACGCGATGTCCACGATTTCCCATTGAAAACCATGTTAAACATGGACGTCGCGTCGCGGCCGGCCATAAATGTGCACACGATGGCCGCGACGCGATGCCCACGATTTGCCATAGGAATCAATGTTAAAAGGCCCGATGGACACGATTTTCATGTTAAATGGCTGAATGGACCCGATTTAACCATAGGAAACAATGTTAAATGGGCCTTAGAGCCCAAATACTTACCCTGAACTCTGAAATGGCCCCCCCAATTGTTTACGCCACCCCACGATCAACGTCAACCCGAAGCGTGGCGAGCGGCGCCGGTACGCGTCCTCCGACCTTTTCATACCCCCACTATCCACGTCGGCGTGGAGTTGAGAACAGAATAGTGTGGCGAGCATAGCGAGCCACCGAGCCCGAAGCGTGGCGAGCGCACGCGGATACCTTCACAGGTAAACGCGTCCCTTCGCGGGCTTCACAGGTGTCCGCGTCGCCATGGACACCTGTGAAGCCCGCGAGGGGACGCGTATAGCTGTGAAGGTATTCGCGGGGCTCGCTGCGCTCGCCACGCTTCGGGCTCGGTGGCTCGCTGCGCTCGCCACACTATTCTATTCTCAACTCCACGCCGACGTGGATAGTGGGGGTATGAAAAGGTCGGAGGACGCGTACCGCCGCCCCTCGCGGGCTCGCTGCGCTCGCCACGCTTCGGGTTCACGTTGATCGTGGGGTGGCGGTAACAATTGGGGGGGCCATTTCCCAGTCAAGGTTGCCTATTTGGCCTCTGTGGCCCATTTAACATTGTTTCCTATGGCCACATCGGGTCCATTGAGGCATTTAACAGTAAAATCGCGTCGGTCGGGCCATTTAACATTGATTCCTATGGGAAATCGGGTGCATCGCGTCGCGGGCATCGCGGGTACATTTATGGCCGGCCGCGACGCGACCGACGCGATTTCCATGTTTAACATGGGTTTCAATGGGAAATCGCGGGCATCGCGTTGGTCGCGTCGCGGCCAGACATAAATGTACCCGCGATGGGCGCCGTGATAGGTAAAGAGTACCCTTTTTTTCTTCTTATAGCACATCTCTCATGAGAAATGGAAATATGTGGATCAGTATTTATGGATATTTCTTGTCCCTCTTTTTCTTAAATAACAAGGAGAGTGTAACTCAAGGCTTGAGTTCCATTGAGAGTTCCACAGACAGGAAACTGGTCAGTTTTACACACCTGGCTTCTCTAAGACACTCACTTCCGGTTTCCCGGCTCCCACCCACTGACTGCATGCTGTGACTGGCTCACTGACACTCTCCTTGTTATTTAAGAAAAAGAGGGACAAGAAATATGCATAAATACTGATCCATATATTTCCATTTCTCATGAGAGATGTGCTATAAGAAGAAAAAAACGAATAAAAAGCTAACAGGAAATACAATCCGGCATCTTTGACAAAGAGAGTTTCACTCTCGAAACGCGTTGGGACCAGGGGAGCTGATACCGCATACACCGCCGAAACCGGAAACCGCTACACCCGAACTTCCGGTCACGGACGGCTGGCGTGTGGAGATCGCAAACGAGCGCAACGTGGAGAAGACTGAAGGCCAGAAGACCTAGGTAAGCATAGGGACAGATAGGGCATCCTAGGCTCTTCAAACTAGTGCCGGAAGACTCGCACAGGCTCAAACCCCAAAACTGCTCACGAAGAGCTGTAAACATTCTATTTTATTTTTAAAAAAACGGCAAAGCACTTTTTACCATGTATTTCTTACACATACTTTATCCAAGTACAAGTACCTTACCATACAAAAGCTGCTATAACGAGCGCAGACTACACTTCCCAGTTTCTCGTTAAAATTTTTGCCAAAATTATTGTTAATAGACTTACCCTAATTCTAAAAGATTTAATAAAGATAGAACAAGCAGGGTTTGTCAGGGATAGACAAGGTACACATAACATTTATAGAGCAATACAGATTATGGAATATGCAACTAAGAAAGAGTTTCAGCTGGTGGTTCTGTCCCTAGATGGAGAAAAAGCTTTTGATCGATTAAATTGGACACTCATGCGGAAAGCCTTGGAAAAATATGGATTCGAGGGGAGCTTTTTGAGGGCTATCCTTGCGCTATACTCTGCGCCTACCGCGCGAGGGTATTGCATTGGCTTTTTGTCACATAAATTAAAGATTACAAACGGGACAAGACAAGGCTGTCCGCTCTCTCCAGTAATCTATGTACTGGCGATCGAACCACTAGCTGAAACCATTAGACAATCGAAAGAATTGACAGCACCGATAATAAATAAAACTCAACATAAAATTTTATTGGTACTTATGTAGTATCTGGGCTGCCGATTTTTTGATTGTATGCCTTAAGTTAAGGCATACAATCAGATGCGATGCGATATCGCATACGATGCGATGCGATGCGATGACCCGATTTTTCCATAGGATTCAATGTTAAAATGGACTGAGTCCATTTTAACATGAAATTCAATGGGAAAAAGGGGTCCTTTTCATACCCCTACTATCCAAGTGGGCATGGAGTTGGATATAAACCTGTGGCGAGCGTAGCGAGCCACCGAGCCCGAAGCGTGGCGAGCGAAGCGAGCCCCGCGAGGGGACGGTATTCTGTGTCCCCTCGCGGGGCTCGCTACGCTCGCCACGCTTCGGGCTCGCCACAGGTTTATATCCAACTCCATGCCCACTTGGATAGTAGGGGTATGAAAAGGACCCCTTTTTCCCATTGAATTCCATGTTAAAATGGACTCAGTCCATTTTAACATTGAATCCTATGGAAAAATCGGGTCCATCGCATCGCATCGCATCGCATGCGATTTGGTCGGGTGCGATGCGATGCGATGGACCCGATTTCAAAATCGGCAGCCCAGTTACTACATAAGTACCATTTTATTATATGCAGATGATGTACTTCTCTTCCTGACAAACCCTAAGCACACCTTGACTATACTCTTGAATATTATTCAAGAATTCTCTAGAGTATCATACTATAAACTGAATACAAATAAATCGGAAGCTCTTCCACTAAATCTCGAGCCTAAGGAGCGAGATTTTCTGAAAGAAAGATACAAATTTAGATGGAAGGAGAATTCTTTGCAATATTTGGGTGTCCAACTGGTATCTAACGAAAATAACCTGATAGATTTTAACTATACCCCTCTTCTCCATCAACTAAATAAAAAAATTAACAACTGGATGAAGATAGAGGTATCAGTACTGGGCAGAATCGCTATGTTAAAAATGTTCTTACTCCCCAAGGTATTATAATTGTTTCGTGCCATTCCAAAAGTACTCCCTAAATACTGGGGGCTAGATTTAATAACATATTTAACAAATATATCTGGAGGCACAAACGTGCTAAAATAGCTAAGAAATATTTAATGTTCCTGAAGGATAGAGGTGGCCTTGGTTTTCCGAATCTAGAAATATACCAATCGGCTACGTTAATTGACCAAATTAAGTCAGTGTCCGGTCCTGTGGGTAAAGACTTACGGCCAGACCCAGAAGCGGACAACATGCCACTAATCCCCTTCGATCACTTACTATGGCTTCCGCCTTCAGGTGTAGCGAGTTATCGAAGGGTATGAGAGCCATACTCCAGAATTGGTACAAATTCTTGGGAACAATAACTCTTTTGGGGTCCCCGATAGGCCATTTACCCTTGGGTGCCCTAACAAAAATAATCCCAAATCTTAATTTGGAATTATGGGAAAAACTTTCTATAAACACACTTGCAGATCTGTTTGACAATAGATAATTAATGTCATTTGATCAGATTAAGAATAAATATGGAGTCCCAAACTCCGACTTTTATAAATTCCTGCAGATCTGGCACTATTTACAATCCGACATTTTTTCCTCAAGGGAACTGACATCACTCCCTACAGAATATGTACACCATATCTATGGGTTAAAAAAGAGGGGAGGAATTACCTTCTGGTATAGAACCCTAACACAAGAAAATGAAGAGTACAAGACAAAAACTATATGGCAGCAGAAGTGGGAAAAAGAGTTAAACTTTGAATGGGACATTTCGCAATGGTCACAATTATTTAATACAGTCAATCATATGTCCAAATCCATATTGCATATTGAAAGGTACTTTAAAATCTTCTACCAAACTTATTATACCCCAGCTAAAATCAATGGCTTTTCCCCGGATCACCCAGATGGGTGCTGGAGATGTGGAGAAAGAGCAGATATAAAGCACATCTTTTGGTCTTGTGCGAAATTGGAGGGCTTTTGGGCTGAAATTAAAATATTGCTTTCTGAGAGCTTGGGCCTGGCAGTACAATTAACACCACACCTGATATTACTACATATCTTTCCATTTAGGCTAGCCTCCTCGAAGAAATATATTTTAAACCAAATAATCTCTGCAACAATTGCTACCATTGCCCAACTATGGAAACAAGAACGGGTCCCATCCTCTCAGAAAGTAATAAATAAGATCGAATATAGCTACAAGATGGAAACCTTGGTGAAAAATCATAGCGATAGGAATGTAAAACTATGGACAGATTGGGAAGCCTTTCGGAAGAGAACATCAGAAGGGAATCCCATAATATGATGTATATAGAAGAGTGCTAGGGGTAGAAACTCCTATATTGTTGCATATCTAGTTATATTTTCTTATGAAAGTAGTAAAAGAAAATCAGAAACTTAAGTGGAAGATCAATAACTAAGAGAATATAAGCAAGCCCCCCTGTCAATAATATTTGTAGTTTGTATAAGTGTTGTAAAATTGTTTTTGTGTGTTAATGTCCCTGCGCTGGACGTTATGTAATGTACTTTTGCTTGGACGCCCAAGACTGGACGGTCCTTGGTGTCTGTTAGTATTTTTTAAAAATGCAAATAAAAATAAATAAATAAAAAACTGGCGAAATATAAAAGCACACATACACACGAATAAATGGGACAAACATCATAAATTGTAAAAAAGGCTGTGTGGGTGCTACATTGCACTAAGTGCATCTGTTTAATCTATTGAAGTTTTAAGTGTTTTATTGTCATTATCCAAGTTTTATGTTAATCCAATGATTATATGCTTTCCAGCAAGGTAATGGATACACATAATAAATTGTGATACAACTGGACTTCTATGCTTCAACTTTAATCAGTAGATAGTATCAATTTTTATTTCATTACATGAGGTTCTGTATTCACTAGAACTAATAGGCAACAGTTGTTGCAATTTGAAGTCAGTGTTGATAAATTCCTATGAGTATTGCCACTATGCAATATTGTTCCAAAATGTTGGTATGTGAGACACTTTATAATATATCATTTAACACACAGTTGAACAGATCAGTATTTATATGTGTTTTTACACATGGTGAAGAAGCACAGCATAAGTTGAATATTGGCCAACCATACAGTTTCACTGCGGTGTGTTTGTCAGTATAGTGAGTTTTACTCCCAAGGTTCAAGATTATAGTAATATCATCTGCTGCTTAAACTGAGAGGCTAGATTGCCAAGATATAATTCTTATAAGATTGATAAGTGTGACAATTTTAATGCTTTTAAATACATTTGCACATAAGGAGATAGCACGCTGCCAGTATATATTTTATTTCAGATTTTTAAATTAATGCTATTTATTATACAAATCAGATCAGTGTGTTCCACATGTCGGTTCCCAGATGTATTTAGCAACCATGTGCATACAATGGGTTAACAGAATGAGTAAGTACTGGTTTATTCCATGTGTGTGTGGATCCGTATTAATAAGATCCACTAACGTCACACCTAAATCATTAAGATGGCATTAGCCCAATATATTTGGCTGATTTGTCTATATGCGTGCAGATGCTCTTATACTGTGCATTCAGATAGGCTTGCAATGTGTGTGTGTGTGTCGACCTGTGTTTCCACAGCAGCATACGCCACCAGCCTTTCAATAGGTGGCTGCAGCGTTAGATGTAGCGGCCTGCTCACATACACATATTATAAACGCATATACTGAAGCATGTAGTAGTTGCTTTCACAAGAGCATTTGTGTCAAAGACGCAAGATATAAGAATTACAAGTCTAAGCCCTTATACGGAGGGAATGCACATGAAGCCGCCGCACACAGTCTGTGAGCCGATGTACGCTTCGCTATCGCTTCATCAGGGCTGAACTGAAATCCAAACTGCAGTGTAAAAATAAAGCAGCCAGTATTTACTCTGCACACAAACAACGTAACTCACCCAAATGTAACTCTCTGCACATGTTACATCTGCCCCACCTGCAGTGCACATGGTTTTGTCCATTTTGAGAACAAATTTGTACTGCGATCAGATCTGAATAAGGGCCATTGTGCCCCAGCATATTTGGACCTGCAGGTGACCGCTGAACCACCAAAGCAAATCTGACCTTCTACCAATCTATGGAAAGTATGGGGTACTAAGCAGCTACAGTCACCTGAACAATGTTGCACATTCTGCCATGCACAAGTGGTCAGACTCCTGGATATCCTGGTATCCTATTACTCTCCGCAGCTATCAGTCACTACTAGTATTAGTAGTTCCAGACCAGCTCCAGCATCAGCATTACCTGTTCCTGCCTGGGTCCTAAATCTGCTTCACCAGTCACAACCCGTTTCCTTTACCAGCATCTGTTTCCAGCCTGGACCCAGTACCAGCCCTATCAATAGCAGCCCAGTGCCAGTCCAGTCCTTACAGTAGTTGGAATTAATCTCTGTATAATCGCTATATTTAACAACCTCATCTTTAACCCTTTGAATTCCCTGACAAGCCTTCACCGAACCACTCCTTGGTAATCCCAAACCCGATCGTGATAACATCACTGTTTGATTATTCTCTCAGAGTGGATCCAACCATACCTCTATCTGAAGACTATCTTTTTCAGTTCAAGGTGATTGCATACAGTACTTCTAAACATCAGGGCCCCCAATTCACACCTGCCTGGCATAAGCAGGTTTAAAATCTTTAGTAGGAAAAGCTAATCAAGTGAGATGTCACTAAGCAAATTAATAGATATAATAATAATATTAATAATGAGATTTTGTTGATCTTCTACAATTTAAACAACTACTAATAGGTTATCTCCCTTTCATTTGTAGTGGTTTCATTTTTGCTTAGTAAAAAATCATTACCTTTACAGTCGATGACAATTTCTAATGAATGTCAAATGAAAACATAATACAGAAAAAGTTTATATTGTAGATCCAAACCTAGGTTAACAATTTTATTAAAATGTATCACCTGTTGACAGATAGATAGACATACGCAAATAAACAAGGCTAAGGGGGGTATTCAATCTGAGGTCACGGCTGTCGAGCTTACGCCCGTCCCGTTCTCGGTCTGCTTGACCGAGAAATTGCAGGCGGGATTCAATGTCCCACCTGCAGCGGGACGAGAAGGGGGCGTGGCCGCGAGCTGCGGCCGGGAAGAGGCGAGCTGCGGCCAAGAGCTCATCACTTCGCAACCGTTCTCGCCAGAATGAGAGTCGGGCTCCTTCTGCCGAGCTCCCATGTCCAATGCTGTCGAGGAAGACAACATTGAATAGGGCTCTGCGGCCATACTAATATATTTATTGGCTACGGACAAAAAAGATTATTTATACCTGCAGGGAATACTGATGTGAATACACAATAAATTAACAGCTCTGAAATAAATGATAAAACATTGTTTCCAGTCCTTGGTTCTTATTATAATTTTATTATTGTTATTATTTATATATCACCATAAGAGGTTTTGTTAGGGTTCTGCATCACTTAAAAAAGTACATAAAAAGGAAAACAATGACTTAGGGAGAGTATTGAATTACATGCAGTGAAACATCGGAAATGATAAACTGAACTTTTTCTAACTCAAGTGCTACATGTAGGATCTTTCAGACCAGACAGCACTTTCTGAGATCACATTCCATATATCACATGCAAAAGGACCGCATGCAATATATCCTGCCACTCAGGAAGCTTTAAGTTTTCTGATGTTGACTTTTGTAATAAAGTTGTATAAAAAAAGGGAAGTAAAAGGGTACATGTTGGGGATCTCTAATCCCAAAAAAAACTATTATTCAGGATGTTTTGAAAACCAGGAAGAAAACGGTAATTATTGCTGTCGTTCAGTTTTAGTTTTTTTTTTTTTATATACAAAATACGGTACTCTTTACCTAGCACGGCGCCCATCGCGGGCATTGAATGCACTAAAAAATCGGGTGCGACGCGACCGACGCGATGCCCGCGATTTCCCATAGGGAACAATGTTAAATTTCTCAATTGACCAGATTTTACTGTTCAATGCCTCAATTGACACGATTTTTCCATAGGAAACAATGTTAAATGGCCCACAGAGGCCAAATAGCCACCCTGAAGTGTGAAATGACCCCCACAATTGGTAACGTCACCCCACGATCAACGTCAACCCGAAGCGTGGCGAGCGCAGCGAGCCCGCGAGGGGCGGCGGTACGCGTCCTACGACCTTTTCATACCCCCACTATCCACGTCGGCGTGGAGTTGAGAATAGAATAGTGTGGCGAGCGCAGCGAGCCACCGAGCTCGAAGCGTGGCGAGCGCACGCGGATACCTGTGAAGCCCGCGAACGGACGCGTTTACCTGTGAAGGTATGCGCGTCCCCTCACGGGGCTCGCTGCGCTCGCCACGCTTCGGGCTCGGTGGCTCGCTACGCTCGCCACACTATTCTATTCTGAACTCCACGCCGACGTGGATAGTGGGGGTATGAAAAGGTCGTAGGACGCGTACCGCCGCCCCTCGCGGGCTCGCTGCGCTCGCCACGCTTCGGGTTGACGTTGATCGTGGGGTGACGTTACCAATTGTGGGGGTCATTTCACACTTCAGGGTGGCTATTTGGCCTCTGTGGGCCATTTAACATTGTTTCCTATGGATAAATCGTGTCAATTGAGGCATTGAACAGTAAAATCGGGTCAATTGAGAAATTTAACATTGTTCCCTATGGGAAATCGCGGGCATCGCGTCGGTCGCGTCGCACCCGGTTTTTAGTGCATTCATTGGCCGCGATGCCCACGATTTTTTTACCTACGATGCCCACGATCAAAATCGTGGGCGCCGTGCTAGGTAAAGAGTACCCAAAATACAGTTAACCGTTCCAATGCCTGTTATGTGAGAATAGATACTGTACCTCACTTTTGAATAATCTATCTGAAATTACAGTAATTATGCTTTGCAAAGTATACAAGTGAGAGCATTTACTGTACAATACAGATAAACTATTATATTTGCTTTGATCAAGTCAGGTTAAATACTGTCTATTCTAAGCCACTGTTTGGTGTTTTGTGGTATTTTTCAAGAGAGCTTCCACAGTCCAGATGAAATCATTTACTAGCAATTAAAAGCAGGATGTTTCAGATTTTAGCGATGTTCTCCGGATGACCTGTTTTTTTTTATGACCACCTTGAGTTACTCATTGAACAAATGTGTTTTCTTATATACTGATGCAAAGCATTTTGATTGTCTTCTAAATATTGAATATTTAGCAAATTTTTGGGTAATTGTTTTTTCAAGAATTTTAACTAAATAAGTACATTTAAATCATTATTACTGTTATTTCAAATGTGCTTATATAGCACCAGCATTATCAGGTACAAAATAGCAATAAAATAATAGTGGGTAATACCAAACAGACAGAATGTACCCTAATCACAGGCTTATAGCATATAACACAGGTTTACAAAGGCATTCCTCAGGAGTCCACAGTTCATGTTTTCCAGGTCTACTACACCCACAAGTGATATTGTAATGTACATTTTAGGATTTTTTCATGCTGATTAATGAAGAAGGTAAATTTTAATAATACAGGGCAAATATTTGGCTATTATGTGGAGTATCACTTTAGCTGAAATTGACAGAAAGTTAAATAAAATAAGGGGAATATAGAGCCCATACTCCAGTGCTCAGGGGCGTAACTAGATATTTGTAGGCCCCATAGCAAAAGTTTTTAAGGGGGCCCCTAGTTAGCAACTGATGGTAATACATGTATGTAAAACATATTACTTAGACAGTAAAGATGGGCCCCATAGCAGCTGCATCCCTTGCACCTATGGTAGTTACGCCCTTGCCAGTGCTGTATGCCTTCACCAAAACTAAACAATGTAAAAAGGATGAGCCTAACCATGTAATGAAATGTAGCATTGCAATTAACTGTTTAATTTCAACACACCCCAATGAAAATGGAAATTGACCATGAATTTTCTAATTTCTTTCTTATTTTTTAATTTGAAACTATTTTCTGCAAAATTTTCCTTCAAAACATGAAAAATCTAATGTTCTCTCTTCAAATGTGGTTGTATTTCAACTTTCATCTTGGTAGAGGCATACATTTCTTCCTTCGCTGACATCTAAGATGATTATCATGTCTGAATGAGTAGGGAGCAAAAAAAAATGAATCCCAGAAACATATAAAACTGTACACATGCTTACTTTTCCCAGCGATTTGTAATATTGTGAAAAAAATATGTTAAGTAATTAGATTTGATCATTCACATTTTTAGGCCAATTTTTCTCCTTGATCCTTATCTTGTGGATCGCAATACGGTCATTGGGTCACCAGCAAGTTGTTAGACAGTCATTAGGTCGACAGGGTCACTAGGTCGAAATGGGGTTTTTCACTATTTCTTTTAGCCGACAGGTGGTATTTCATGCCCTACCATCCACTAGGGCATGGTGGGAGAATAAAATAGTGTGCTGAGCGTAGCGAGGCACCAAGGCCCGAAGCATGGCGAGCATCTATGTCGACGGTGTCGACATCCGAGTAAAAAAACAGGGAAAACCCATGTCAGCCTTTTGACAGTCGACCTAACCCATGTCGACTAATGACCCTGTCGACCTAGACTCGTGTCAACTTAAATGCATGTCGACCTAATGGTGTCAACCTAATGATTGTCTAACAACTTGCTGGTGGCCAATTGATCCACACCCAGTGGACCTTGCTGTTGCACTTGGTGCAGATTGTCCATCTGCTTTGGCAGATCAGCCTTTTATGTTCTGGACCATGCATTTTATATTCACCATTATACACACAGAGATGCTTACTACATTTGATGGCCTGATGAAGTTACCTCAGCTTTTCATGGTCAATGTGCTTCAAATCCAGCCACCTTTTCTGTGTCTGCGCCTTCCTCTTCTTTTTTTGCTTTATTCAAGGCCATCAATAATTGCAAAAAATGTTTCTTGCATATGACTTTTAGACACTGTCATAGTTGTACGGTACTTGTGTAGTTTCACGGCACCACCGTGCGCACAGTCTGTGTTTGAAACTTGGCAGCTTGCCAGACTCTGTGTTTACTGTGCATGTGCCGCTCTAGCTGTTCTCAGCGCAGCACGTGCCTGCTTTACATATGTAATCTACGTTATCAGCGTAGTCGCTTTAGCGTCTAAATTTTAGTGTGTGCCGGGGTGCAGGGAGTCTGGATTTAGACGCTTTAGCGTCTAAATTTTAGTGTGTGCCGGGGTGTGTAGTTTAGAAGCCCCGTACGTTAGCGGTGTGCAGGACTGTCTATTTCACTGTGGAACTACAAGTACCACAGTGACCTGTCAGCGCTGGGCAGCGCTCGCTGCTGCTGCCCAGCGCTACGCTGATAACGTAGATTACATATGTAAAGCAGGCACGCGCTGCGCTGAGAACAGCTAGAGCGGCACGCGCACAGTTAAACACAGAGTCTGGCAAGCTGCCAAGTTTCAAACACAGACTTTGCGCGCAGTAGCGCCGTGAAACTACACAAGTACCAGTTGTACTATTCAAGTATCCTAATTGTTACTTCCATCTTTCTATCAGTAATGGATGGTGCTTTGTTTACCCTCTCCTACTCCTAAAAATCCTGTTGCGCCACAGAGGTGTGGTGCAAATTCTCTCCAATATGTGTATTGTAATCGTGAAGGAATACCAAAAGGGGCGACTACAGCACCATTTCTAAGCTATTTGACTAGATCACTTAGAAATGAAGCACAGATTGCTCCGTGTGTGACCCACAGTGATGTGCGGCCCCGCGTGTCACTATTGCCTGACTAGATTTATACTGCATGCAGTATAAATCAAGTCATTGTCCGTGTTCTCTCTATTGACCAGGGTTTGCAAAAACTTGCTATAGCATGTATTTTACTCTAAATTGGTCACTGGGGACTTAGTTTCTCATACTGAAGGGGTCCCCAAGGATGTGCTGTGCTGCACCTGTGAGCCAATCACTGCAGAGGCCGCCAGGACCCAATCATTGTGCAGTGGCCCCCTGGCAGCCAATCAGGTTTACAGTTGCTGCCGTTGCGCGCCCTAAAGCTGCACGCCCTGCCTTTTGAGCAGGTTTCACTCACTGTGCGCCTTACCTCCGCCCCCCTCCCGCGCTGTAAATCCAGTCCGCTGCTGAGAGCAGGGGAGAGAGCCGGGATGCGACTGTAACAGCCACTTTCAGCAGAAGAGGTGAGTGGGCTCTCAGCCCGGCAGCGGGGGACTGGATGTGGCTGGAAGAGCTGACACACTACTCAACTCAGAGAAGCGTGCCAGCTATTCCAGCCACATCCAGTACCCCGCCACGCAGACACGCCGCTCACCTACTCTGCTGAGTGGCATGTCGGCTTTTCCAGCCCCCGTGGCATGGAGCATAAAATGCCCTCCCCCTGTTGGCAAGGAGCATAAAATGCAACCCGCCTGTGGCAACCAGCATGTAAGGGGCACATAACCCCTGGCAAAAAGCATGTAGGTAAGTAGCACTTGTGTGCTATAATATATACTGGGCATTACAGTGTGTGCTGTAATATATACTGGGCATTACGATGTGTGCCATAATGTGTACTGGGCACAACAGTGTGTGCTATAATGTGTACTGGGCATTACGGTGTGTGCTATAATGTGTACTGTATAATGTGTGCTATAATGTACTGGTGCAGCACTGTGTGGTGAGCGATCTTTGCTGCGCTTTCTGTGCTTAGCTAGATCTCTCAGTACAAAGCTGTGACTTTCAATTGGAACACCCATGAAATGCTGGGCGTGACCAAGGCCTGCCGCCGCATGCCCAGCACCCACACTACTGTGTAATCAATTCATCATGCCTGCTCGCACAAAGAGGCTGCATATGCACATAAATGCTTATGCGCATACGCAGTCTCTAAAAATCTAATGAATTAGAATAACCTCCACTTTGTAGTGTGTATGTTCCATGTCGTCCATTTTGGGAATGTTTTGATCACTCTGATCGTTGCCATCATTGAATAAATTTGTCTAGTGTTAACCTAGCTTCAAAGATGTGTCTCCACTGCCAGTGGAAGCATCCTATGATACAAACAAAATCTGTGGCCCTTTTCACCAAACCTCAGAATTTCAGACAGTTGGAATATTAAATTCCGGCTGTTGCGGTGCAGTTGAGAGAAGCAAAAATGGCTTGGGATTCCGACTGTTGAAATCCCAGATTAAATGCCCATAAACCTTGATATCTATAAAGGATATGATATTTAAAAAAAAATATATGAAATTAGAGAACATTATTACATGATTTTATCTTATAGAAGTTAATGGAGTTATATAGTCTTATGTTTACCTTTCATAATCTGTAATTGAACAATTTTTGGAAATTACATACATACAAATAATAATTTGCTGAAACAAAAACCACAGCAACATTTTGGACCCTGTGTGGAAAGTAAAATTTGTCTTCAATCTTAAGCTGTCGTGATGATTTTATATACTGCATGCAAATTTCCCAAACCATAAGCAGAAAAAATAAACGTGCCATGCACAGTTAAGAAGTTTCAGTCACAGTTTTGAAGGGGATTAAACAGTGAAACCATAACTCTATTTGATTAATTCCTGTTAAAGTAAATGAATGTACAGAAGACATCTTAATTTGCTTTTGTTTAAGCATTCCCTTATATAAACCGATTTAATCATATTCTTTGTTTTCCTGCTATGTACACCACACAAAGTAAAAGTGTTACAATGTATTATTCTTAAACTGTAAACCAAAGACTTGCTCATACGCTATAATCAGCAGCGGCAAATGATCTATCGGGGGGAAAACCTGGCACTATCAAGAGCATTCCAGCTCTATATAAATATTGTGGTACCAAACAACTCAAAAGCATTTCTTTCCAAAGCCCCCATAATTTCCATTCACTCTGGAGTAACAGTTCGTGGGTGGTTGAGAGCACCCAGGGTGTGAGTTAATTACTTTAGGAATGCTCTGTGTGTGGTGTTTCTCTGCACATAAATAGTGGAGAAGTCATGCAAAAGGATGCAGATCTTTATAGTAAAAATCATTGTTTTATTCAGTGGTGCTTGCATTGTCTTTGAATACCCATTTGCTTACATAAGTAGAATTATGTTATCCATGTTATGTAGTATGAATATTGTTAAGGAATTAAAGTACTCATACTGTAGTTACCCAAAAGCTTGTCTCCATAATACTTGGTTTGTCTTTTATATCAATGGACAGCGATGGCTTCAGCATTATGTTAACCTAGCAGTGTTACTTAGTTTCCTAGTGTTATAGTATATAATGGGAGAAATTTACTAAGATCCAGAAATACGACCGATGCAGGGTACACATTTATACAACCGGCATTTCAGGAAAATACAGTCCCTAAATAGGCCAGATTTACTCATCTGCCATTTTTACTGATTCGTATGAGGCTGATGGTCTAGACAGCCATATGTCGCCGTATTCCTATTTACGCCCTTTAAATACAAATACGAATCGGCAGCCTGGGGCTGGATACGGCCATGGGTGGACCCCACGTTTTTTAATTTATTTATTTGGACTATTTTTTTTTACTCTGAAGTCTGCATGGATCAGGCTTCAGCCAAATACACCTGGAAATTGATTTGAATACGAATGAATGGTGATTCCTACTCGTATTATTTCGATGGCATATGCATTTGTATTCCTGATTAGGAATACGAATACGCCTGTCAAAAGAATACCAATTGGCGTATTTCTGGCATAGTAAATGCCAAAAATATGTGTAGGCAGTCATATTTCCATACGACTACCTACAAATACACCTATTTCAGGTGTATTCGGTTTAGTAAATTTCCCCCAGTGTATCTGATATTAGGGAAAAGTGTTATATTTTGAAAACATAATGAACAAAACTAAATGCCCCCATACACTAGGCACTCAGCCACCTCTCCGGCGGGGGACCCACAATTTCCGGGTCGGCGGTGAGAGGGTGGGGGCCAATAAGATGTGATTACATGAGCAGTGCATCATATTGACTCCACCCCCTCGCCGCCGACTCCCGAATCATGGCAAATAGCCGTGAGGTGGTGGGGCTATGGACACCGGAAGACTGACACAATGTCAGTATTAAAAGAAAAATAAAACAATTGCTTGCCTGTGCTAGTGGAGTGAACTAATGGAGTGGCCAGGGGGCTGGGCGGCTGGCTTGAGGGCCTCCTCAGATCATCCGGCCACCTGGTGACAGAGCAGGTGGGGGGAGGGATCAGGCACAGGCAGTGGCCAGGTGGGAGAAAAGCAGGCACTTTGGCTCCGCCCCCCACACCACCCAGCACCTGACATGACAAAGGGAATCCTGGCTGCCCCCTTGATTCATCCAAGTTCTCAGTGGCATCATGGGTTGGGACTGCTCAGCTCAATGACAAGCAGCTCAGCCAGTCGGGCTGAATGTCATTGCAAACTGGTGGAGGGCTGCGGGTCGCATGTTGCCCACCCTTAGTATACTGGGTAATCAAGTAGCCCCCTTAAGTCCCTTGACTGGTTTCTTTTTTAGTGTATTACTGTTCACTAATTTATATAGGGAAGGAGGACTCCCAATCAATGATTGTTTGGTGTGACTGCAGCAAAAATGTACGAGGACACATCTGTACCCTCTGGTTTAAACAAATGGTCCTCCTGAATGTAAGTTGCCGAATTTGTATACAGTATGGGGGTTATTCTGGTTGATTCCACCAAACCCGGCCCGGCGAATGAACACCCACCCGCCGCCCCCTAGAAGTGCGGCTTCGTCCACACAGGCTGCAAATGGATGTTTTACATAAACATCCATACGCATGCCTCGGGTAACCACCCACGTCTTTCGATGGTCGCCGAACATCGAATTATGTGGTGCGTGCACACATATATAAGTGACTTTTAAGTCACTTACATATGCGTGCACGCTGGCGTGGATTTGGGCAGCCGTCTGACATCCGGTGATGTCAGCTACCCGCACCCGCGTCATTGCCTCATTACCATGAGAACCCCCAGCATTCTCATGGGAACGCCCATGGAACGCTGGGCATTCCCATTTGGTAATGGGGCAGCCTGGCGCCTCCGCTCCCCCGCACACCGTCATGGGTGCGTGCACCGAAAGTTCGCTGTGGGTGCACGCACCCTATGTCTGCACATGCACAGAAACGCGCATGGGCAGACGCACACCATCGGTCCTCCGTGCGAATGCACAGAGAACCGAATGGATAAGAATAACCCCTATGTTTCATAGTATTGGCTACATGACAATTGCATTCTGTAATGGTGACTGTGCATTAAGGCATCTATGCTAAACACTTTACTTGTATTAAACATTCCTCTATATTTATAATTTTTAGTCCCCTGGTTCCTAATGCGATTTTTCAAAGGCCTAATTTTTCTGCCCACATAATGCAGCGCATAGACACTGTAGGGGGTCAGTTGATGAACCATTTGATAAATATAAACTTGGGAATGGTAGATGTCATTTACAGTATATACTTTTATGTGTAATATACCAACATGTTATGCATCTTGACTTTCAACTCGTGTAGGTACCTCTAAGGTTCTTATGTGACCCTTATAGTTATATATTCATTGGAGGAATTAGTTCTTTCAAAAACTGAGTGCTAGAACTTATGTAAAGTTTATATTTTTCTTAAAAATTTATTTAGCTTTGTCATCTAGTATAGTTTTGAAAGTGCAGCGTCCTAATAATTGGGTTCCAAAATATGGTAAACAGCTTACTCATAGAGGGGTGGATTTATCATTGTGAGGCTAATGTTCGTTAAGGGCGCAGGTATTTTTCTCCACTTTTGCGCAGTGAAGCGTACCTGTTTAATGCCCTTATTTACGAATATGTGTGCGCACGTTATGGGAGTGCGTTATCACTGACCTGTGGTGATACGCCTCCTCCCATAACGAAGGGGGAACCTCCGGCCGGCGGTGTCTTCTGCGCATGCGCCGGATACCTTGGTCTCGCGTTGTGTATCCGGCACATGCGCAGTTTTCCGCTTGCTGATCTCCGGCGTCTGCAAATTCAAACTGCGCATGCGCCGGGTAATGTTCGCCGGGGATGCTGTGTACCCGGCGCATGCGCAGTTTGAATTTACAGACGCCGGAGACAAGCAAACGGCGAAAAAGAGAGCAGGAGAGCCCCGCAGCGCCGGAAAAAAGTGGCGAAGTCTGGAGGGCGCAGACTGCATCGCCGCGGACATAAAGAAGATTCTTACATAAGGTAACGCATAAGCGCCCTGTACAGAAAAATGTACATGCGCTATGCCTGCGCCCCCGCACCGCCGCCGCTATTCCACCCGTCAAACGGGTTTCATAAATAATGGGAAGCGCTATCCCCTGCTATAGCGCAGGAGGATAGCGCACATACCCCTCAGCGCACCGTAATAAATCCACCCCAGAAACCAGTAAAATAGCAGTTTTCATTAGTCTACTCCAGGGATGGCCAAACCTGTCCTCAAGATCTATCAACAGTTCATATTTTTCAGGCAATCTGTGACTATAGTAGGAATGAATGCAGCATGTTTGAAAATGTGACAGTTAATGACTGCACCTGTGCACCAGCTAGGTTATCTGGAAACCGTGGACTGTTGGTAGATCTCGAGAACCGGTCTGGCCACCCCTGGTCTACTCTGTAGTAGATTTGTAAAAGTTGATTACTAATGTTAATGTTCTTGTTTTGTTTTTCTGAATTGTTATTGAATATGCCCATTTAAAATTGAGTTTAACATTTTTTTTGCTGACCATATTTAGTTATATGCTTATAATACGTGACCATGCATTTTGATTGGTCGTTGTCTGTTATTTGTCTGTTTGTCCTCTATGCACTGGGACACTATTGAACTGATTTGGACTAAACAAATGTGTGGTGGCTTCACTGGGTTCTGATTAGGTTCACGGCCACTAAGACCTCCGATCCTGCTAAAAAGGGGTCCGGTCACTACACAAAGTTGGTCAGGGACACAAGATATGTTCATAGTTGCATAACATATAGGGGTAGAGGACATGGGGTTTAGGAAAATAAAATGTTATGAGATTCAGGAGCCGACCATAAAGAGGTGTATGCTGGGCACACCATGGGCATGGGTCACTGTTGGATCAATTTGGATTAAACCAATGCGAGGTGGCTTGATTGAGTCCAGATTAGGTTCGTGGCCACTAAGCCATAATCCTGACTCAATGGGGGTTCTGGGGCCACAAAAAGATCCAGGAGCCGACTGCAGAGAGGTGTATGACCGGCACACCATTGGCATGGGGAGCCATATGAGTACTTCAGATTACACTAGGCAGCCACCTCTTAGGTCTGCTGGAAGAGCTTGCAAACTTAAAACAATAGAAGGATAAACTTTGAACAATGCTAATTGCACAACCAAATCCGAGTAACGCCGGGTACCTCAGCTAGTTTGCTATAAAGAAACGGGTCAGTAAGAAAGGTAGACCGGGTCATCCTATGAGAGCTTACGATCTATGTCAGAAGTAAGCATGCTGGTAATGCAACTGTTGTTGAATGACACGTCCCAGTATGTCCTGTCAACCTTTAATGAAAATTGTAGTTCCAACACAGCGGGGAGCCACATACTACCTACTGCTGGTCTAGTGGATGTCTACTTTTATCTGTCATGCTATTTAAGGATTACATTAGATATAAGAAATTCCTGAAATATATGCCTATTATGTTCTCTCCCAGGTTTGGCAAGGCTTGATCATTATACAGCCAAGGCTTATTGTATCAGCTTTGAGCTTGTAGCAGTTTATGTTCTCCTTTTATTTAGTGGGTGCAGATGATTCCCTTTGCTGGCAGATGCACTTATACTATTGGACATATTTCCTTCCCTATTTATAAAGTGCTCTTATTCATTACAAGCATGCCTAAGTTCCTTTAACTAGTAAAGTGACTGCTGTCTTTTCTTTTCTTTTCTTTACAAGAATCATTAAAGCTATTACAGGGAAATGTATTAAAATAGTAAATCCATGGGTTAATCAATAATGTACAATTTATGTAATCTCTTAACAAAGTGACAGATGCATTTGACTGTTTTTACTGTTCTCCTGGTGCATTCTTAAACCACAACTTACATGGTTTCAGGCTTTTTAAGACCTAAGTTAATGACTTGGCTCATTATTAGACAGGGGGATAAGGAGGGGGACTGAGCTACACCAGTTCATTAAAAGACAGTCTGCTAAATAATGTTTATAACTGTTGCTCCTCTCCTGCTCATTTGTTTTTTCTTTTGATTGTTAAGATTTGTGAATTATGTTTTTTGTTGGTTTTTGAAGCACAGTTTACGGAGATTCTTTATTTTTCACTCGTTTGTATCACACCATAGTTTGTTTACCTCAAACAAATCAGGATGGGTAATTGAAGGGAGACTTGCCACAACACATGCAACGGATTACGAGAAGACTGCAAATATAATAATTACAGCATGGATCAGACTGCGCTGGCAGATATTGGAACACAGAACTTCCTTTAATCATAGAACTTCCCATAATGTGGGTGGTCACAGTCTAAGACTTTCAGTCTATCCTCTCCTCATGCAACAATGAGTTTAAAGCACAACTGAAGTAAACAGCATTCCATGGTGCTTTCAGTGTTTTGTTTTAGAAAAATAGAAATATTTCTGCTAAATATTCAATTTATGTCTATAGTATGAGTATATTTGAGCTATCTCACAATGGGGCAGGATGCAGCAAACGTCACATTTTGCTTGCATCCTGACACTTGTATTAAACGTATGAAAGAAGAAAATCATAAAGGACAGCTTTTGCAGTATTCAATGCTCCCGATTCACCGTTTGGTTTTTTTCCGGCGAATCGGGCTGTTTTCACTCCTTGCTGTGAATCTTTTTCACTGAAAATGTGATTCACCCTATTCAATGTTCACTGTTCACCGAAAATGAACAGTGAATGCTGGTCAGTTCTCCGTTTCATGCTCGCTGCAATTCGCTGGTGTATTTTAATGGGTTTTTCACTGGGATTCGCCGAGAGTGTATTCGATGCTAGGATGGCGAATTGCTTTCTCCCTGATTTTTGCCATGATTCACCGTTTTGCATTCGACATCTTTTTAAGGTGAACTGGAAAGTGATCTTTTAAAATAAAGTTTTTGGGGTTTTTTTGGTGTCAAAAAATCTGAATTTTTATGTTAATTTTTTTACTTCTTACGAGCTGGACCAGCGGCTCCCTACCCCTGTCCCCTGCAAGCTCTCCACTAATTATGGGGCAGGCAGGGAGGCTTACATCTCCCTGCCTGCCTCCGTCCCCCGGCTCGGTTGAAATTCGCCGTCAGGGGCAGCGAGCCCCTGCGGCATTGAATAAGGTGACAGGGAGGGCTGGCAGCGAATGCTGCAGCCCTCCTGAACCCTGCGAATGTGCAGCGAATCCTAAACAGGATTCGCTGCACATGAAGAGAAAAAACATTGAATACTCCCCACAGAATCCTGCCTGCGCATGCATTTTGTGACGCATGCACCTCAAGGGGATACTAGGAGGGATCTGGTCGGATCCCTATCAAAAGGGGCAGTGCGCTGCCTACCACACCCATATCACGTTCCGTGGCTTGGTGCATCAAATGGCCACACCTCTGAAAATAGCATTTTTTGAACGTTATTTTAACTTCCTGGATCTTGCCCATGGTCATTTTTCTCATTTTTATTGTAGGAATACAGTTTTGTTTTGTTTAATACTACCTTTTGTCATTCTTATTTGGTATAAACTTATGTTGTTGGTTTTTTTGTTCCATATACCAAGTGTAATGGTGTTCCGTCTCAAAATACTACTATAGCGATACAATTTTAGGCAATGCAAATGAGATGGTTGAATAGGAAACTAATTATACAGTCATTTTTTTACTTTACTATCCTAATCTTGCTATATAGAGAAGGCTAGATAATACTACATATGGATTCATCCACATTGTATAGGCATGACTGATAGGCCAGATTGTTTTTATATTGATGATTCATAAGGAGAAATTGTTATTTAAGAGGTTTTCATTTTTTTTTGCTTACATCTACACCTCTAGAACTTCAACTGCAATAATTTGGGAGAACTAGTGTTTGTATGGGAGTATTTCATTTAGTATGCTGTGTTTAACTTAGTGGGTTTTAAAAAAAAAAAAAATAGGGGGGGGGGGTTCACTTTATTCAGTCTTGGCACCCTACAGACCTCTGCATGTTTTTTTCTGAGTGGTTGTTTTTTTCCCTTGTTATTTCTGCAAATGCAGCATCCTTACTGATCTTGCATCAGGGTTAACTGTCTCCTAAGAAGCATATTTACAGATGCTTCATATTACATGCTTCATTGACACACTCAACCTGTCCCTTCTCTCCCTTGTTCCTCTTGTATACAGGAAGTGAGGTGTTATAGGGAGATACATCACAGATGGCATACTGCATTTTACAGGAAAAGTATGAGAGCGCACATTTTTCACTTCCCTGTTTAACTCGCGTCCATCTTTCTGTGAGCCCCTTTTTGTATTCAGTTACATTTATAATTTGTGATAGGGCCTGCACAAAGCCTAGGTATGCACCCTCCTCCCTCAGGTGTTCTACTCTCACTCCCATTGCTTCATATTGTTGGTTGCTTCTATTTCATATCAACGTCCAGCATGCCGCAGGGGTATTAAAAGCACTGGATAAGTGGCATGATGTATTTCCTTTAGTGTTCTACCCATCCTCTAACCATTGCTGCACTGCCTCTAGCCATTGCTGCACTGGACAACCACATAAATTCCCTGTAGCGACGTCCTGCTTCCTACAAAAACATTGAAAGCATTTGAACAAAGTGATGATCCTGTTGTGTGGATTGAATTAATTTTATGAAGTTATTTAAGTAAAGAATTTCCAAAGTACTTTTACACATACAGTATAGGGCCAAATGTAATAGGGTGTGAGAATCAGCAGATGAGCGGCTTTCCCAGCAATGATGCATGTTCATCGCCGGGCCGTACACACCGGTCGGCTTTGAGCTGAAAGCTGCTCAAAATCGCCCAGTGTGTATGGGCCTTTATTCTTGCCAGAGAAATTGCCAAATTTGTTTGTTAATTCCTGCTTTTTGTTCAAGCAGGGCACTGTAATGAGGAATTTGTATATTCTTACTGGTTTGCATGGATTCCTCTGGGAGACCTTGTAGTTTGCACAGCCCATTCATATACTGGTGAATTTAACCCTAGCTTGTTTGTATGCTTGTACTGTATAGATATATCAAATAGTTTAAATAGTTTCAGTGAACTATGTGAATGATTATGTATTCTCTATTAAGCAGTGCAATCTTTTTACACTATACAATTAAAGGTTACTATTTATGTTTGGAAAAATAACGAATTGTCTTCGTATTGAACAATTTACCATACTGTATTTGCTAATATCCTGCCTATCTTTTTATTTTTAATGGTGTATTTGTTTATAATACCCCTTTTACAGTGCCGCACAAATAACCCCGGTTCGACCTGGATTATTGCCGCGTCACTGCCGGGTGGCTGGTCAGTGTGAATGGGTAACCCGAGCCGAGTAACCCAGGTCTCGTTCACTTCTATGAAGGAGGCAGCAGCATTACTTCAGTGCTGCCTCCTCCCCTGCCCATGCCTGACACGCCTCCACTCTGCGGGTGTGATAATAGGAGCGCACCTAAAAGAGTTATATCAATCCTCTCTAGGAGAAGACAAATTACAACTCTAGATGGTGCTTATGTGCACAATAAAAAATAAATTTTCATTTAATTAACACATAAATAACTCCCGGGAGTGGGTCAATATAAAGCAACTTGCCGAACTTCATAACATAAAACCGCATCTATTAAGTGAATAATCATTAAACTAAGGCCATGTCCATAATATTTGTCTTGCTAGCTGTTATCAGTCAGCACAAAAATCCTATTTTTATTACAATTTTCTTTGTGTCAGTGTGTATAAGTCCCATTTAGATGTGTAATTTATTTTATGATGCTGAAGTCTGTAAACTGTATGTGCCAAGCCTATTTTGTATTCAAAAGTAAAATGTAGTCTAGTGAACAATGAAGGTTGAGGGCTAGCGCAAAAATACGTACAGTACAATGACACCTTCCCCAGCTTCTTTTCACCTGGAGATTCCCTATAATTCTTCCTTAGGCTGCTAGTGTACCAACTGTTATACCTCATTTTCACTGAATCCACATCAGCAAGGGTGGACATCAATTTCACCTGGATTCTTCACTAGAGTCCTAAAGCTGGGTACACACTAAATGATGTTGCAATCTGAGATGGATTTCAATAATAATCATCTAGTGTGTACCCTCAAATCCATTGTTGCATCATCCATTTTATATGTTGCGCATCAGTGGGATGATTCCACAGCTGAAGCTGTATTATTACATGCAACATGTAATGATAATCATATAATAATAGAAGGTGCCATTGTACAGCAGATTGTGCAGTGGAATGGTCGTAACCTCACGTAGCTGGCTCATACCTTCATCTGGTGTGGGGTGCCGGATAACTGTTTCGCACACCAATGTCGGAATCCCGACTGCTAGATGCCTGACAGATAGACAGCGGCTATTCTCCCTTGTGGGGGTCCATAACCCCCATAGAGGGAGAATAGAATAGGTGACAAGCTTAGTGAGCCACTGTGCCTGCAGCATGGCGAGTGCAGCGAGTCCACAAGGGGCTTCATTGCGCTCGTTTTGCTGTATGCGTCCCAGCAGTCGGCTATTGATTGTCGGGATCCTGACTGTCGATGTGTTTATACCACACCCCTGGTGTGTACCCATCTTAAGAGTTCCAAATTCAACAATAACTGTTCACTATCATAAAATAGACACTGCAAAACTTTATTATATGTACAGGTATATTTATGCAAAATTCGCACTTCTATTATTTATAAAATTGAAGTCAAATATTGTACTTGAAGCTCTTTTCAAACACTGTTGCAGAAGCTCCCACAAATGTGTTGTATTTGTAAGTTATTTTGCTTTCACTCCTGTTCAGTTCATCCCAGACCAGCTTCATGAGATGAAAGTCTTCCTGTAGTTCATTATATTGTTTTAGTATGAACTTATGTCGGCACATATAAGAGGGTTACATCAGTGGAATGAAACATGAAATAGGGAGTTATTCTGGTTTACTCCTTGGACAAAACCATGTGCAATGCAGGGGGGGTAGATGTTACTTGTGCAGAGATCCTCGCCATTTAACCCCCGCGCCGGCCTCTCACCCTGTTCTACTTTCCGGGGGATTCCAGAGAACGCCAAGGATTCCCCCAAACAGGGAGAATCACGGCTTATGCAGGGAGCCCGCTGCATGTAGCCGCGAGCCTCGCTGTTTTAGTGGCTGCACATGCCATTTCCCCTTGGCTACAAAAACCTAGCATGGGGGAACGGCGTGTGCAGGGGGTCAGTTGAATACTGACCCTGTTAGCTGTGATAGCGAGCAGTCAGCACTGCTTGCTGTCACAGCTCACAATAATCATTTAATACACGACTGAGACTTGTGTGATTTAACCACTATTAGGTTGTGCACAAAGCTGTTGTCTTGTGAGCTGGCCATCTTGCAGGCGGCTGATAATCTTCTGATTCTGTTGTGGCTTTGGGGTTGCCAGACCCTTTTTGTCAGGATTTCTGAATACCTTTGAATGGTGTAGGAACACTTTGACTTAGTTAGCAATCTCTGTAAAGGAAAGTACTATGCTTTAAAGGTTATAAAGGTTGTCTGTCTTCCAGTGGCGGTTTTTACCTATGGGCTGCAGCTCTCCCAGGTAAAATCCGCTACAGTCTCTGCCTAAGTGAAGCCTGATGCAGTCTGTGAGACTGCTCTGGCTTCAATGTGAATGGCAGTGACTTCCTATTGGATGTCTGACCTGCCAGTCACTCAAGGCAGTCCCATTGGGAGGTGTTCCCTCCCTCCGCAATGCCTCTCTGTGTGCAAATGTGGGGCAGCCCCCAAAAGGGGTTCTCCGCATGCGCCGGACCCGGGAACCTGATTAAGCATCTGGGGACTGCTGCAAAGGCATCCCATGAAGGCTTGGGCCAGCACATGCGCAGTATGTATGAAGTTACTGTGCATGCGCTGGCCCCATGCAGGGGACCGGCAGGTGCAAAGAGCACGGCAGCAGCAGTGGAGGGGTAAGAGCCTCCACTGCTGTCTTCCTTTGCTAAATGCTTTTTTTTACCATTATGATAGCAAATACTGTCAAAATAATCCTTCAGAGTCTGTTCTAACAGTCTGTTCCAACACAGCTTTTATACAGATAGGGCAGTGGTTCCCAAATTGTGAGCCATGGCACCCTTGGGTGCCTCGGGACACTAACAAGGGTGTCTTGGGTTGGTGGTCTAGGACCTGTTGAAATTATTTATGGTTAATGTAACAGGCAAAACCAGTGCATGATGCTGCTAATCATAAAATGAGGACGAACAGAAGTAATTCCTGTCCCTCACCACAAAACTGATCCTAAAGATGACATATAAACACAACTTACTTCATCTATTTTTTTTCTAAATTTCTTAGATAGAAAATTATGGCCTAGGGTGCTGTAAAAAAAAAAAAACTTATACTCCAGGGAGCCGTGATTCAAATAAGTTTGGGAACCACTGAGATAGGGGCTTTGCAATCAGCAAAAGATGAGGAATTTTTTGTAACAACTTTTAAGGCTTAATTTACTAATATAGCTGCAAATTTGTATCCCTTTTTGTTTATTCCCTGAAAACTGACACAAGAGAAACTTTGGCCAGTATCCTATTACCGGCGGTAATTACGGCATGGGAAAAATGGGAATTTACCACTACAGGCTATCCAGTTACAGCCAGATTTGTGTGAGTTATTTTGTTTCTGTGCAGGGTAAATACTGGCTGCATTATTTTTACACTGCAGGTTTGATTTCAGTTTCAACACATCCCACCCAAATTTAACTCTCTTTGCACATGTTACATCTGCCCCACCTACAGTGCACATGCTTTTGCCCATTTTGAGAACAAATTTGTACTGTGATTAGATCTGAATAAGGGCCTTAGTGTGTGGTAAATTACCCTGTATCCCATGAAAAAACATAAGTAGGAGTTGCCCTGATGCAGGCGAATTAAACTCCCGATGAGTGCTTGTGCCCGGGGCTAATAACATATCTTCAGGCACGCTAATTAGCTGCGGTAATTAACCACGGATAATTGGATATCGGCCTTTATCAGAAGTGGTATTCAAATGGATGCTTTAAGTTTCATTGTGAAATTGTAAGTAGAATTAAGAAACTATTTCAGTTCTTAATGTTGCAATCTACCTAATAAAATTCCTATTTTAAGATGTCGGTGGTTTTGAGCTTGGCATGAGTAGATGTTGTTGTATGCTTTCAAGCAGCAGGCAGCTAAGCATTGCTGTAGGTGTCTGCTCTGTCTGACTTTGAATAACTACACAAGTACTGAGTAAGAAAAATCAACAACTCTGGATGTTTTTGTTTCTGTAGTATGGATTTTGCCAAAGGTGTCCAGTTTCCTTTTGGCTTAAAGCTGCTCATTTATAAGCATAGGAAATATCATATTTTTGGGTCAAGTAATATCATCTGTTTGTGAAATGGAATTTTTGGTGATAGATAGATATCTCTTATTGTTGCTGTACAAAGGAACATAAAGCTGGTGCTTGTAATTTTCCAGAAATGAAATAGTTAACAGTTGGTGGTGGCCTCGACCATATGTAAACTTGTAAACCTGATGGATATCATACATGCATAACTGAAACTTGTACCAGTGCTGAGGGTGACTCACTGAGGGAACTTGGATGGTTTCCACTGCGAAGTTGTGTGGTCTTAGCCGCAGTAGCAGCACAGCATACGTTTTCCTATGCTGGTAACACTGAGGTACAAGGAAATGAGCTGGAATCTGTGAAAGGAATATAGTAACAGAAATGACAGCTTTTTTTTCTTCTAGTATTTTTGGCTCTTTCTCGATTGCAACCTAGGTTCATTGTGGTTAACCGAAAGTTTGAAAGGAACACAAAAACATTTCACATTCAGAACATTGGTTTCCTTAATATTAAACCAGAAATTGCGTTTGTTTACTTTAATTACAGTAATTTCCATATTTCCAGATTATTGGTCATAATTTCAGTTAATTGGTAGTGTGATAGACTATACTTATAGAAGCTTTTTTATTATTATGATATTTGTGTTTATGTACATCATGAAGGTTTTTCCATATTTACTGAAAGATGTCAGACAACTGAATTTGTGTGTATGTAGTGATATGACAGTCATTGTTGGAATATCCTAAGGCAGTGGTTCCCAAACTTTTTTGAATCATGGCACCCTAGAGCAGGACAGGCCAACCTGTGGCTCTCCAGATGTTGTGAAACTACAACTCCCAGCATGCCTTGCCACAGTTTTAACACTCCCTATAGCAAAACTGTGGCAAGGAATGATGGGATTTGTAGTTTCACAATATCTGGAGAGCCACAGGTTGGCCAGGCCTGCCCTAGAGCATCAAAATATTTTCAAGGCACCCCTAGGCCAAATGCTTCTTATCGGGAAATTCCGGAATTTTTTTTTAAGTGCGTTGTGTTTATATTTCATAGTTATCTGGTGAGGGACAGGATTTGCTTCTGTTTGTCCACATATATTATGATTGGCAGCTACAAGCACTGGTTTTGCCTGGTACATTGACCATAAATAATATGAATTGATCTTGGTCCACCAACCCAAGGCACCCCTGCAAGTGTCCTGAGGCACCCCAGGGTGCCTAGGCACACAGTTTGGGAACCACTGTCCTAAGGTAAAAACTAAGTTCAAAACAAATCTATACTTACATTGCAGATACAAATAAACATACATTTTTGTATGGGACATGGGAAGAAAACAACTTTTTTCTATGATGTATTTTGTATTTTTTATTATCTAAAAAAGATTGTTGCCTTAAGGAGATCAACTTCTCATTGTGTGTGACCTGGATGCTACTAACAGGTTGCCTTAAACTTGTGCTAAAGTGGCTCTAGAGCTTGCGTTACTCTATGCCAGTGTTTTTCAACCAGTGTGCCGTGGCACACTAGTGTGCCTTGAGCTGTTCTCAAGTGTGCCCCCAGATCTAGAGATGCCCAAACCCATTTACAGCCACCACCAGTTCAAATGTTATTTACTGGTCTCTTCTTTTCATGTAAAGGGCCAATGTATTTTATTTTTGTTACCTGTGGGGACCAGTGTGATCGTTTTTAATGTGGGGGGCAATAGGTTTGTTTTTTTCCTGTGATGGCCAATGTGTTTTGCCCCGTGGGGATCTCATGGTGTGCCTTGGCAATTTTAAAGTCCTATTTAGTGTGCCGCAAGGTAAAAAGGTTGAAAATCACTGCTCTATGCTGCTAAAGTATGCGCCAGGTCTTCACAAATTTGTATTTTCTGTCATTAAATTGAATTCTATTCAGGGGGTATATTCAATGCTTTGACAGCAAGCAGTGCAGAATTTCCCCAGAACATTGAATACACCGAGTGGCCGGCAAGGGGGTTTGACGGTGAGGATGGCTTGTTCTCGGTGTATCTCCCTGATATCAAGCCATCTTTGCCACACAAACCCCTTCGCCTGCGCTGTTGAATACCGCCCAGGTGTTGTCATTTCTTAAGGATGTCATATTTTTATGTGAGGTAATAGCGCCTACATATCACATCTCTTGGCCTTTCATTAGCTTGCTACATAGGTCTAAAAGCCCTATGTATCCAGTCAAATTTGATCTGGTCATTTGTTTTAGGTGCCACAATTTTCCCAAAAGATTTTAGTAAGAGCATTTGTTGAGCCATGTTGGGGAACATTTTGAGGAGTCCACGGTCTCTGAGATTGTTCCTATGACCCCTGTGTCAAAGACATCAATGTTAAATGGCAGAACTCTCATGTCGATGGCTTATTGTACAATTAACTTACATAGCTGGGGAAGATGCTCATTTATAGGTGCCTTTATTTTTCTATAAAGTGGTAAAATGTTATGGCAGTTAAAAATCACTAGTTAGTTGTAAGTTTTACTTAGCAACTAAATCACTTTGAAATTTGGGTACTTGTGGATTATCACGGCTCCCATCGCATGCCATATATAGTGGCATGCGATTGGATGCGATTTTTGCTGTTTTTACCGTTTTTACAAAATCGCATGAGATCGCATCGCATGCGATCGCATGCGTTTTTTAACAGAAAAGCATCTAAATGCATTGAAATTAGTATGAAACATGTTCAATGGCCCCCAAATGTACGCGTCCTATGACCTTTTCATACCCCCACTATCCACGTCGGTGTGGAGTTGAGAATAGAAAGTGTGGCGAGACACCGAGCCCGGAGCGTGGCGAGCGGACGCGGTCACCTGTGAAACCCGCGAGGGGACGCGGATACCTGTGAAGGTATCCGTGTCCCCTCGCGGGGCTCACTGCGCTCGCCACGCTTCGGGCTCGGTGGCTCGCTGCGCTCGCCACACTTTCTATTCTCAACTCCACGGCGACGTGGATAGTGGGGGTATGAAAAGGTCGTAGGACGCGTACCGCCGCCCCTCGCGGGCTTGCTGCGCTCGCCACGCTTCGGGTTCGCGTTGATAGTGGGGGTGGTACAGCCTCAAAAATGACATTTGGGGGCCATTGAACATGTTTCTTACTAATTTCAATGCATTTGGATGCTTTTCTGTTAAAAATCGCATGCGATGCAATGCGATTTTTTCCCGTGCGATGGCCAACGTGGGAGCCGTGATACTCCACAAGTACCGAAATTTGCAATATCACTGGTGGCCACAAGGATTCAGAAATTGTCAAGGGGAAAACATTTAATTTTCCAGCACTCTAATCAGGAATTCACATAGATCTGAAATTGGTATAGAACTAAATTGGCTGCAACAGTCACAAGGCACATAATGGAGGGAGCAGAGAAGCCTTTGTAAAGGGCTCTGAACTCTGCTTTCACCTCTAATCTCTCTCGTGGATGGTTATGTATGAAAGAGTTAAAAAAATTAACTACATTTTAAAAACTTCCATTTTGTTCTCCTTTGCTAACAATCCTGATGTAGTTTGCTCCTCAGGCTTTTATTTATATTTTTATGCCCCACAATGGCAACATAGTGAAGGCTTTGTCCTCTGTCTTATGCAATTTTAACTCCAAGGATGTCATACTTTATACTAAATGTTATTGAAAATTATTATCTAATTATGTAGTCAGTTATCAGCAGTTTACCATATGGGAGCAGCTTCCTACTATTGTGTTTATTCAAATATAATTTTTGTATGGATTATACATATTTTATTCAAGATTGTTTTTACTGTGCCTTCATCATATATCACCATATCCAAGTGCCTATATTTCGAAGTGTAAGATTTCATCCTGCAAGTGTAATGTCAGTTTCAATGATACAAATTATATGGCCCCGTTGTACAAGGTGTCGTCACGTTCTGTGTCTGTAAAAACCAGTGTAAATATAAGTCAGCAAGCACCCTGCTAAGTGGAATCTTATGGAAGTAACTTAGACTACAGAATCGATTTGGAGATTATTTCCACATTTTCTTGGGAATAATTCCAGAACTATGCCCTGTGAAATATTGCCTTATAGCAACAAGTCAGTGGCTGCAGTTTCCTTGGTGGTTAGACTCAGGTTTTCTCTCATGATGTGAACCTTTCATTGCTTTTTAAGACTTGCAGGAAAACCAATCTTTACATTTATTGTGTGATTTGATTTATGAGTTCAGAAATGAAGTCTAGCTGAGGTTACTGCGAGTGGTGGGTGGCCCATTGCATACATTCTACTCATTTTATTTATTGTTTTTTTTTTCTTTCGGCCATACTGAGCAAGCGTAATCAGTAGGCAAATAATATCTAGGTTCTGGCTAGTTAAGCCCTGGTGCTGGTTAACATTGATACAAGTATATAAATATCATCCCTAGAAATGTTTCGTGTAAAGTTCTGTGATCACAGCTTGCTGTGACTGTATATTTATTGGGTGTTTTACACTTGTTGGAGGGCACAAGGGCACATCCCCTAGGAGATTGCTGATATAGACGTCCTTGCCTGCCTTACATTTAATAATCTTAAGGGCACAGTAGAAAGTTATAATATCTAATTAATATTTCATTGTTATTTTCTAATATTGTTTAAATATGTTTCTTTGTTTAGCAGGACTTTCTAAGTAATTATTTCTTTATGAACGTATTTTCACAGGATTTATTTATAGCAAATGATCTATAGTTGTACAGTTTGATTCCACTAATGAGGATATTATTATTTATGAACAGGGTCTAGGTCTTAAGGGTACCGATGCTTGAGCACAGATGGCTAGACCAAAATGACTGCAATACTGATTAAGGGGTCTTTTCATGAACATTACAAATGAATGACTTGATACTTATAACTTTATACTGCATCAGTTCATTGCGATCTATAGCTTTGGTAAGTAGCAATTTAGGTGTGCTCACCTTTCTACCTATGCAGTATCTTGGGCTCCAGCAGCTCTGACTTTTCCCATTTTTCCTATGCAGTGTTGGATTCAGCCAGCAGGTCCCTGTACGCATGCGCTGGCTGCTGGGAGACCAGGGTGCCGAGCAGAAAGCAGGGAAGCAGTGCGCTTCACTCTGCACTAAACTTCATCGAGAAGTTCGAGAAGCTGATCTTTCCATTCCTTTACGAATCGCCCTTACCATACTAAACTATGGCAATGTGATTCAGACACGGGGCAGGGGTTCTGCAGGAGAAGTCAGGAACTTCTTCACCTTAACTTGCGCTCAATAGCCCAAAGCAGAGAAAAGCCCTGCTTTATGAATACACCCCTAATACCCCATTCACACCACACAAATAACTTGGGTCTGACCCGGGTTGTAGCATTGATAGCGGGTATTCAATTAAGTCTGTTTTTTTTGGCTAGAGAAAAAAAACAGATTTTACTATTCGATTATGGATTATTATTTTTTTTAGACTAAACTGCATTGATAGATGATAGACAACCATTTACAGATGAAAGTATACTGAGAGAATTCTCAAAACTTAATGTAGGCAAATCACTACATTGAAGAATACTAAAAAAGCTTATAGGTGGGCAGCTAGCTTATTCTTTTAAATAAACAATTGGCCCAGTCATGTTACATTAGAGAATAGACAACTGCAGGCCAGTGAGTCTAGCATCAGTAGTGGGTAAATGAATGGAAAAAACTACTGAAATAAAGAATTGAAGACTATCTGGAAATCCAGCAATTACCAGGGTCCCAAGCTGAATTTAATTACTAGTGCTGCTTTCAGACCGCATAACTGGCTTTGACCCTGTATTTGAAAACGTTTCCAAAAACGGGTCTGCCAGGTAAAACCCTCTTCACACTGCATCTCTTAAACAGACCCGTTTTTGGAAACTTTCCAAATACAGGGTCAAAGCCAGTGCGGTCTTCAGCGGAAGATGGCTGCCCCATAGGAAAACCAGTTAAAAAAAAAACCTGTCTTTCGTATAGGGGCAGCCATTTTCCGAAAGTCACTTTTCTTATAAGAAAAGTGACTTTCGGAAAATGGCTGCCCCCATACGAAAGACAGGGTTTTTTTAAACAGGTTTTCCTATGGGGCAGCCATTTTCCGAAAGACACTTTGATTTATAAGCGCATCTCCGTACATACTGCCGGTATCCTCAATGCAGGAGGTACCGGCTGCATGGGGGGGGGGGGTTTCTTAAAAACATTGGGGGGGAGGTTTCTTAAACACATTGGGGGGTGTTAGCACTAGGTGGGGGCTCCAGGGGGTGAAGCGCAGTGAATATTTAATGATCACTCAAAATACCGGGTCTGAAACGGGTAGGACCCTCCATTTTAACCGTTTTTAAAATAACTGCTTTTTTAAAATGGTAAAGTGGTTCTGCACCTTTCAGACCGCACAGATTACCGTTTTAAAACGGTTAAAAATCAGCTAAATACTGGTTTTTAAGTGCGGTCTGAAAGGGGCATTGGTTAATCAGGGCTGGGCAACACCTCCAGATGTTGATGAACTACACATGCCAGGATGCTTTGCATGAGTTTTGCTATGTGGCCATACTGAAACTGGTCAGGAGTTTTCGGATGAGGGTGAGATCTTGAATTACTTTCTAGAGGTGTATCGCATTGAATGTGAAGCAGAGTATGAGCCTTGTGCTGGAGAATACCATGTAGGACAGTAGAGGAAGGTTATAAAATGCAGAGGGGGATGCTTGCGATTGGATTGAAAGGTTGTTGCATGGATATTCTATTGTTTGAAGAGTAGACATCATAGTGTTGTATTAAGTGAAATACACATAGTAGATGAAGAGGATACCAGTACAGTATCTTTATTATGAACATACTACTACTGCTGTTAATCATCAGTGGACTGAGTGAGGTGTGACGTACCCCAGTAAGACTTAATGTCTTATTCTTCAAAAATACTGTGCGCAAGTTGAGTTTTGTGTAGCTGGAGTTGCGACCTGATCAGTTTGCGTAGTGACTGCGGGACAATGCACCTACAGATGGAGCGTGAGCCATCTTTGCAGGGGATGGCGGAATAATCGCCATCCCCCGCCAGCCGCCTCAAGGGGACGCGCTCGCACAAGATGTGTGTGCGTCCCTTTACAACGGGGCTCCCCGCCACCTCGCCAACGGTCGCACCGGGTCCCCGCCGCCTTGCCGCACCCCCTCCCCTAACCCTGTCTGTCTCCCTGAAGCGGAGACGGACAGGGTTCCCGTCCCCCCGCCGACGGGAAACTGGGACGCGCGTGCGTGTGAGACGCACGTGCGTCCCAGTGAGATGGAGCACCTCTCCGCCGGCGATCGCCAGAGGACAGATTCTGGCAATCCCTGGGCAAGAATGAGAGGCGCTCCATCTGTAGTGCTATTTATTACACCTAGTTTACGGAAGGTTAAAGGGAAAGTATGCATTTTTCTGATCATAAAATTAAGTAATACCCCTTTCACAAACCCTGTTCCATTTTCATTAAACCTGGATTGCCCATTATACAGAGTGAAACCCGGTTTAACCTTTCCTATAACCCAAGACTTATTGCCAGGTTGCTTGACCCGGGTTATAAGGTTTGGTGCTTTCACATTGCACGTCAACCCAGGTTATTTTGGCGGTGGGAAAGGGGTATAACAGGTTTGATTTGGGGTAAAATAATTCATTAATCTAAGTAGCATTTCAACTAAAATGCGTTCTCAAAAATATAAAATTTTATTGTATAATATTAATAGCACAACAAAAGAGGAGGAATGGGATTTGTATATTATCTTTTTACAGCATTAAATGGAAAGTTACTCTGCCTGTGTTATTATATAGCCATATAGGAAGAGCTGAAGCATAATATGTGATTCATGTTTTGATTGTTATTAAAATGCATTTACAGAAAAATATTTACAAAACAAACAACGAAACATAACAAAGTATAAAGCACACAAAAAATTGTGTACAATCTTTATTACAGTTGGGTGTTAATATCGGTACTTGTGTACCGCACAATCGGTACTTGTGCACGGCCCATCGCATCGCAAACCATATCGCACGCGATGGTATGAGATGCGATGCGATATTGGCCGATGTTGTACAGTGGCATACAATTTTAAAATTGTATGCCATTGTATATGGCATACAATGCCATGCGATGTGATGCGATTATAAATTGTATAAGCACCCTAATGGGTGGTTACAATGGTTAAATGCACCCCCACGCCACCCCCAAGTATAAACGTGAATGGCGGCGGTACGCGTCCTACGACCTTTTCATACCCCCACTATCCACGTCGGCGTGGAGTTGAGAATAGAAAGTGTGGCGAGCCACTGAGCCCGAAGCGTGGATATCCGCGTCCCCTCGCGGGCTTCACAGGTATCAGTGTCCCCTCGTGGGGCTCGCTGCGCTCGCCACGCTTCGGGGTCAGTGGCTCGATGCGCTCGCCACACTTTCTATTCTCAACTCCACGCTGACGTGGATAGTGGGGGTATGAAAAGGTCGTAGGACGCGTACCGCCGTCCCTCGCGGGCCTGCTGCGCTCGCCACGCTTCAGGTTCACGTTTATACTTGGGGGGTGGCGTGGGGGTGCATTTAAGCATTGTAAGCACCCATTAGGGTTTTAATTTAATATATATAAGTTAAAATTGCGTCGCATCGCATGCCATCGGGTGTATGGCATTCGATGCGATTCGATTAAAAAATCGGGCGACTAATTATCGGGGCGCCGTGCTAGTACACAAGTACCTTAATATCTAATTCTATAAGCACATGTTATATCTGCCCCACCTGCAGTGCACATGGTTTTGTCCATTTAAGAATGAATTTGCCTCTAAGTGAACCAGAATAAGGCCCTCTGTTCTGATTAGGTATACCCATACCCAGGGCAGCCGAGAGGTATGCCGGGCCCTGGTCAGATTTTGGGGGCATGGCCTAATCGTGGTAGGTGTTTAGAGGTGGTTGAAAAAAGCACTCTAAAGTCTCTCCCCCCCCCCCCTTCAGCAGCAGCAACACCCATCTACAGCATGTGCTGTGCCAACAGCAGGCTCAGCATGAGCTGTCAGCATACCAGATGCTGTAGAGGTGTGTGCTGCTGCCCGGGTGGGAGGGAAAAGGGGGGGGGGTTGGACCAGGGCCCCCGCCGGACCCTTCCAGCAAGCCTGGACCCGGGTAATTAGTACCCGCTCCCCCCCCCTCCCCCCTCTCGGCTGCCCTGCCCATACCCCTTCTATATTGTTCTAAGGGGTGTAAGCTTTTCTTTTTTGTTTGATTCACCTTGTTTTGTTTTTTTTGTAGTATTTAAATATTCCAATAAAAACAACCAATTGGTTTAATTAACATAATTTGGTTTAATTGAATAATATATTTGAGTAACTTGTAACGATTTCCCCCTGATGTAAACTCCAAATCTGTCAATCGCTCCTAATCACAATAAGATTATGGGTGGATATCGAAATACCTCCAGTCATTGATCGTAGGCAATGTCCTGCCGCTACTCTCAACAGGGAACACAGCGACGGGGCCCTATTCAATGCCGTCTTCCCCGACAGCATTGAAGCAGTCGGGCTCATTCTGCCGAGAACAGCTGTTTATTGTCTAGCCCAGTGGTTCCCAAACTGTGGTACCCCGCTCGGGGGTATGCGGCGGCCTGGCCTGTAATGGCGGCCGCGGCAGTCAGACAGGTTGCTGGAGGGGAGGAGAGTGCATTGCACATCTCTCCTACCCCTCAGTGTGCTTCCCTGTGACTGGCCGCCCGTCCGACAATCAATCAGAGCTTGCGGGCCGGCAGCCAATCAGGAGCCGGCCCGCAAACTTTGATTGGCGGGCAGCCCAGTCACAGTGAAGGGAAGGAGAGATACGCAGTGTGCTGTACTCTCCTTCCCTGAGAGAAGCAGCGGCGGCAGCTACACGGCAGGGGGACACTGGACTGTCCTCTCCCCAGCAGCAGCGTCAATGCTGAGTGTGCTGCCGCTGGGAAATACTATGGGGGCATTGCTGGCACTGTGTGGACATACCATATTGGTGGCACTGTGGGGGCATATTTATTGCTGGCACTGTGGGGGCATTGCTGGCACTGTGGGGCATACTTGTTGCTGGCACTGTGGGGCATACTTGTTACTGGCACTGTGGGGCATTGCTGGCACTGTGGGGCATACTTGTTACTGGCACTGGGGCATTGCTGGCACTGTGGGGCATACTTGTTGCTGGCACTTTGGGGCATTGCTGGCACTTTGGGGCATACTTGTTGCTGGCACTGTGGGGCATTGCTGGCACTGTGGGGCATACTTGTTGCTGGCACTGTGGGGCATACTTGTTGCTGGCACGGTGGGGCATACTTGTTGCTGGCACTGTGGGGCATACTTGTTGCTGGCACTGTGGGGCATACTTGTTGCTGGCACTGTGGGGCATTGCTGGCACTGTGGGGCATACTTGTTGCTGGCACTATGGGGGCATACTTGTTGCTGGCACTGTAGGGGCATTGTTGGCACTGTGGGCGCATACCCAGTATCATGGGGTCATACCTGGCACAGTGGTGGCATTCCTGTTTCTGGCACTGTGGGGGCATACCTGGCACCATTGGAGCATGTGTGTATCTGGCACTTTTGGGGGCATATGTGTATCTGGCACTATTGGAAGGCTAACGTGATCCGTTGGAATGTCTGTTGCTTCAGTAATAGAGATTTGACAAGGTTCTGTTATTTTGTATGCTGTCCGCAGAATGGGCTGAGCTTAAATTGTGGTCAAGTGGTTTTTTTTTTTCTCGTCATTGCCAGTATGACTTGCCCCTGTTAAGCCACACCCATTTTTAGGCCACGCCCCCTAAAATGTCAAGAGGGGGTACTCATAAATGAAAAGCCTAATCAAGGGGTACGGGAGACAAAAAAGTTTGGGAACCACTGGTCTAGCCCCCGGACTCAGCCCGACGATCTCACTGACTTACCTGCTTCAGTCAGGAAAAAAAATTCCTCGGTTAGCATCTGTTTCAGGGCTGTGGCAGCAAAACCATACAGGTTTCACGAAACCTGTTTATTTTCAAACAAAAGGTTTGTTGTGGGTTTTTTTTGGTGTGTGGGACATCTAAATAGATACCCTGTAAAAATAATATTGGTGAAACAGCAGGGAAAATAGCAAAAAAAAACAGCCCAGATGTTTCATCGCACCTAAGTGGATACCCCCAAAGTATTACCCAGAAATAAATTTGCTTACTTTAAAATACTTCTCAAAGACTATCCTCACAACATGTACCTAAACACAAAAATAATTCAGAGAAGACAGAGATGTCATAGAAAAGGCAATATCAAATTCTAAAACAAGTAAGCCCGCTCAAGGCAAAAGCTTGGAAAGCTAGCCTGCTACCTTCTGTGTTTGTGCATGTGTGAAAATGAGATATAGTTTTGCTCTCTGCCAGCAGATGGCAGTGTTTGGGGGACTCACGGACACTAGACATAAATATATATATATATATAAATGATAACATGCAAACTGCAATTATGGTCAACAGTGTCTTGGTCGGCATGAACAACGTTGACATAGAAAAGGTTGAGGTAGAGAGGGTCTATATGATTTTTTTCCTTTTTTTTTTTTTTTAATTTGCAGACCCCAAATGAGTGCACCATGTCCCCTTGTATGTCCCCCTTCGCTCACCATGCTGTGGGAACTTTAGCATTCCCAATTGGAGTCCATGTGGATGGTAAAGTTAAAAAAAAGGAAAAACAATAAAAATGCATGTCGACCATTACTGTGTTGACCTTTTGCCAATATCAACCTTGTCAGTGTTGATCATATGGTGTCAACCTAGACACTGTCGACAGATACTGCTAACTGCATGGTGTCATGTGTGCACTCTTCTCACACCTCCTCGTTGATATATTATGGTAGGCGTCTACTTTAGAAAGACACTAAGATGATGGCAAGTGTGTTAAAATGTTAGTGGTTCTATTATCACAAATAAATAAGGGCCTGATTCAGACCCGCTCCCTAAGCAGCGTTCTTTTGCTGCTTAGCGAGTGGATTAACAACATCCATAGGGGGAGCGAATGCCTGCCCTGGCACGTGAATGGATGTGTACGCTGACGCATCCATCCGTATGCAGTCGGACGGGTGAAAAATCATTTGTCGGTCGCCGACCATCAAATGAATTTTCACCTGCTCGCAGATAAGTCAGTCTGATCTGACTTTTATCTGGGCTGGAGATGGTTATATAGGGGGCAGGCGCTAATGTCATGTGATGTCATCTACCCGCCCCATGCAGGCTTTGCCATACTTGCATTCGCATGTAGATGCCCAGAGTTTTTCTGGGCACGCCAGCCCCCTGGCCGCCCCTCTGTGCAAACTCCTCGGCAACTGTTACAGTTGCCAAAGGCGTTCGCACATCGGGTTTGTATATGCGTAAAATCACCAATTCACAGACCCAAAACTCACTATTAAGCAAGCAAACCTGAATCACCCCCTAAATCTCTTGCAGCAGAAACCAGTCACTCCAGCATACAGTAGCATGCCCATTTTTAGGATCTATTGCATTTAGTAGGTGAGGAAATAGTGTTAAATGGATTTCTATTGCAAGAGACATAACTCATCTAGAAAATCAACTTGAATCTTTGTATTTCTCAATCTTTGATATTCCCAGTGCAATAATGGAAACATCTGCTTTAAGAAGTCTTGACCAAAGGGTACTACTGCCCTCTTGCTGGTTTGGCATGCACAGCACATTCTGGTAATACTACGGTACATTATGTTCAGCTTAGTAAGAGTTTTTTTTTTACAGATTCTAGTTACTACTAATCGCTGACACAAAAGTGTTGTCTAAGTTATGTTTGGAATGTATAAATGCATTGTTTAATGTGTTGGATCAGTATTTTTACAATTTGCTTAAATCATGAAAGGTAGTTGGGAAAAGAGAGGATGGTTCATCCTCTGGGCAAAGGAATAAGAGTTACAATCGTAGCACATACATTTACCAGCTCTGCGTTGGCCATTGTAGAGTGTAAGGCCATGTTGAGAACATTAGCTTTGTACTTATAAAAATGTTGTATTAAACAATATCAATGGTATGCATTTTTTGAAATTTCAAATGATCCTTCTGTAGGCACATATGCTTGAATATTTCTTTGTTTTGTTTTAGTTGGGTTGCAAATGATCACAAAATTAATATATGCCTCATTTAGTTTTTTTTCTGTATCATTTAAATACAGTATGTAATGTTTGAAATGGCTTGTGTATAATATGAATATTGTACAATTTACTTTGAATGTATACTATTGTATATGTTAGCCACCGTAACAGGCGGCGGGGTCATCTGGTCTCCTGTCCAGTGTCTCCTGCTTCCGGTGCTCGCTTCCCTGGGGCTGGTCGCTTGGCAATCTGAGATGCTGAGCAGTGCTTCCGCGGCCGGCAGTTACTGGGGCAACCAAAGACGCGGTTCTGTACATCTGCCCGGCGGAGTCTTTTCAGGTCACCGCTTCCGCCCAGCAGTTGCCGGGGCAATGAAGGATGTCAGCTCTACTTCCCACAGCTGGCAGCATTAGGCCTGGGGGCTGGGCTGGACCTTTGCCAGGTGATTGGTCACCTGAGCCTTTTATGGGATTCCGTCCAGCACAGCCCCTTCAGTGATAGTTCCTGTTTCTGCAGACACCTGACATTCCCTTTGCTTCATTCGGGTTCCATGGCTGTTTCCTGCTGGCCTTCCCTGCAGATACCCTCTGCTTTGAGCTGGATATTTTCCTCTGTTCCTGGACTCCTGCCATCCACCTGGTTCCGGTTCTGGTAACCGTATGTGCTCCTTTGTGGAGCCCAGATGCCTCTTCATAACATTCGTATTGGCATATCTTATTCTTATATCTTGTCATTCTTATTGTTTACTATTTCACGCGGGTGCTTTGAGTTGTGGTTTGCTGTGCCTATATTGTTGTGTTTTATTGTGATTTTAGTGTGGTGTCTTATTTCTTATGTTTGCGACTAGGTCGCTCATGGTTTGCGACGAGGTTGCTTATTCAGTTAAAAGCTTTATCTCCCGGGTTTTGGCTCAGGAGCATTTAGTTATTGTTCTTCCTCAGTCAGGCCCTTATTAGTCAGTTTTACCTTTTGACTGTAGGGGTTTCCAGTACCTTGTCACATTTTAGGACCCGTGGCACTGGAGTCGGGGCAGACCTAATTCGCCCCTTCAAACATGGCTATTAAAGGCGAAGCCTTAGCATATGCAGATACTGGCCACCCATCAGGACAGATCAACAGAGGCAGTGTAGGGTTCGTTGTGGCCGTCCTAAACAGTGGTCACAGCTGCTGGGTAACACCCAGATTCATAACAATATAATCTACAAGATTATATTGAATGGGACTAGGCTGATGTGAAAGGGGCCAAACCAGGAATGTCTCTGCACAATCCTGGGACCATATTACCTGGTAAATCCCTGCATTTTCTGGTGTGAAAGGGGTATTATTTCATATAGCCGGGACCTGCAGTGCTCTGAATACAGCCAGTGGCTGTCCCCAGTTACCGCAAGCATGTATTCCTCCTTGGCAATGAGCATGTAATCCCACATGACAAAGAGCATGGAACCCCTGGCAATGAGCATCTAGGTAAGCAGCACTTATGTAGCATAATTGATAATGGGCATTACAGCGTTTGTCTTATACGTAATGGACATTATGGTGTGTGGCTTAAAGTGTAATGGGCATTATGGTGTAAATTTTTAATGCTCGGAGAGCTCCGCTTAAATCCTGCTTTATTATCCTACCCCAGGAACCGTGGGCGCACCATCCTCAGCTTTCCGTCCTCCGGAGTCTCTCCTGTGCCGGCCTTGGCTCTCGCAGATGGTCTGTGGGGGCTTCGTCGGCTGCTTTGCCTGCTGCGCTCCGTGCTCCCTCGCCTCCGGACACAGGCACCATCTTGGATCCACTTCTCCCCACTCTGCGGCTCCAGCCTGGTCCTGCCGTGCTGCTGCGTTGGCGGAATAAGTACCAGAGGCGCCGCTGACGCCTTCCTCCTGCAGTGCTCTGCTCCCGGCTCCGTTGGTGAGTGCGGCTCCTTGCTTAGGATCGTCAGATGCTTCCCCTGCAAACCTCCGGATCTCCTGCAGCTTTGTGCCGTGGCTGTCCGGTAACTCCTGGTGTGCGCTGGGACCTGGATACCACTGGTCTCCTGCTGTACTGCTGGTATCCCGCTCTGACGCCTCTTTACTGGGTGCCTCGGCAGTTGAGGTGATAAGCGACGGTGGCTCTCTGTGTTGTTTTCTCCTAGTACTTTTGTAAGACGCTGAATCAAGTGTTGTTGATTGCAGGATATTGGGCCTGAGTCATTTGTAATTTTGCTAAACTTCACAAAACTACAACTGGGCAGTAGATGTGGTTTGGAGCAGTCAAACGCACAGGACATAGGTTGGTGCTATATTATGAACAAGCGGCCCCCCGTCTGGGTATGTCGTTAATATTCTTAATACACTACCCGGGGGTGTGCTACCACAGGACAATATGTATGGATGCAAACAACAAGGAGAAAAAGGTTTGTCACAATAGTGGTGCACCTCAGATGCGTCGTAGGACTTAAAACATAATTTTTATTAGGGTCATTTAAAAAGAATTAGGCTGCGAAATATGACAGACAACATATAACATGTAACATGGACAGTGCTGATGTGATTTAAAAGCTTGGGCTCATGCGGCGTCCCTTTAGCATTATGAGGATAAATAAATGTAACTTATATTTAGTACGTTTCACCCTTGGTGCTGGCTATATTGCCTATGATGCCCTGAGGAAGAACTGCGAAGCGTACGCCGGCCACCACGAGCCGTGCGGTCGCTCCCTTAGCTTTATTATTTTCTTGCCTGACTGTTATATTTCTAGTCCTTTTAAGGACTCTAATGCTTATGTAAAAATTGTCATTGTTGTTGCACATCGCTCCTTACAGCAGCACTGGGCGTACGGGAGCAAGCTGTTGGCTATTTCCACCTGCCAGTCCTGGGTGATACTTACCGGTGACCCCACGACTCTGACAGGAACGGGACGCAGCTGCCTGACCCTAAAGTGACACTGCCCACAATATTACTAACACCTGCTGTACGCTGGAGACTCTGCCCCAGCATTGCCTGACAGATAGACACTGGTTATTCCTATGCGCTCTTATGAGGAGTGAATATAGGTTTAAGAGAGCAGTACATCCTAGGCAATCGTGCCAGCTGCCTCTAACCTTTACCTCGCCACTGTGTGGATCCAATTACAGGATCCATACGCTACACAGTGTTCTTACATAGAGGCAATCACTAAAACATAATAATACAGTGGTGCATTCCAGTTAAATCTAACAACTGTCCAGCGATCAGCACTTCAGTACACATGAAATAGAAATTTTCTTCTATATGTGTATAACGGTGGTGTGCATATAAACATGACACAGTCAGTCCATTAATTATTTACAACATTATATTACGTCCCCCTGGGTGCATCATAGGCAATATAGCCAGCACCAAGGGTGAAACGTACTAAATATAAGTTACATTTATTTATCCTCATAATGCTAAAGGGACGCCGCATGAGCCCAAGCTTTTAAATCACATCAGCACTGTCCATGTTACATGTTATATGTTGTCTGTCATATTTCGCAGCCTAATTCTTTTTAAATGACCCTAATAAAAATTATGTTTTAAGTCCTACGACGCATCTGAGGTGCACCACTATTGTGACAAACCTTTTTCTCCTTGTTGTTTGCAAAACTACAACTGCCAACACTAGGCTGTGGAGGGGCCGCCCAGCACAGAGCAAGGACTACCCCTCACACAATTTTTCAGGTAGGCAAAACGCTAAAGCATATTACCATCTGCTCCCTGGCTGCATAGCCTAGTTTGAAAGCCAGACATAGGCCAGCCCTGTTTTTGGTCACATCATCTGCAAGTAACGTTACGCAGCCGTCGCAGCCCTCCCCCAGCCAGTCCAGACACGCTTGCAATGCTCCCACAAAACAGTCAGTTTTTCCTGATATCATGAAGTGCCGGGCACTGAAACTGCTCAAATCTCCTGTGATCGTAGTTTCAGGACTCATGGAAATCGTGATTTCCGCACTTCTGCGAATGGGTCTAAATCAGGCCCATTGAAAGCATTCACCTGGTTCTCCCACATAGGAGATGCACAGTCTCTGTTCTATGGTCTTGTGTTTAAAATGATGGGTATGAAGGAAATAAATCTGAAAATAACTGTTACAGTTGCAGATTTCTTATTAACATTTGAGCTTGCTTTATTTAAGCTAATTTGCCATTTCAAATAATTTTCTAAGGTCCAGGCGATATGCTACATTTTTTATTTTAAAATGTTTCAGACCATAGTAGAAAAAAAAATGATGGAGGTATCCTTTGCCTTCTGTTGCCTCCCAGTGGCTATTCTAGAATATTGCAGAATTTTTATGAACACTCCTAATCATTTTTGTGAATTTCCCCCAATTTCTTTTTCTTTGTACTGTAGAAATATGCATTCTTCTTTGCTTCTGGTTAGCATAACCTGGACTAAAGTAAGTTTTGTAGAGTTATTAAGCTTTTTTGAAGGTTGAGAACACGCATATAATTGGAAAACAAAACAGAGTTTAGGAAGTGCTAAAGCATACAGTGATAATGGGATTATACCTATTTATTATTTTGTTTTGCTAACTGTGTGTTTATACCAAAACCCATTTAAATACCAACGGTGGTATCCAATTAGCTGCTGTAATTTACTGCAGATACTGGATTGCCTGGGACTATCCAATTAGTCCTAATACACAACATTTATGGAGGATTAAGCAGATTCCTGGTACCCAGCCCTCAGAGTTGTGATATCACATGGAATCTGGATATTTATTCTGGAGGCAAGGATGAGAGTGGCGCCATCTGTATATTAAATATAGATCACTGGCAAGGGGTACCAACCTACAGCGCAATACCAAATATTTCCCCTTTCTCATATGCAGTTTGGTCACTTTTCATGCGATTGTGGTGATAAATCACATGAAAAGCATCCAAATCATGTCAAATGTGATGCGCAGTCCCGTGCACATCGCAACGGAGCATGTGAGTTGCACCAGCTGGAGAGATCTGTTGTATTGCAACCAAGCCAGGCAGGTGTGGCTGGGTTTGTATGCAGTATCGTATACACAAGGAACACATACAATATATCAAATCCCCCCTTGAAGGTCCCGGGCGGCTCAAGGGGGATCGCGGGAGAAGTCGTCTAGTGTATGACCAGCTTTTCAGTTTGGAAAGAATAGTCTTATAAAATATTTGCAACTACAGAGAGATTACTGTGTCCAATATAATGGAAAATTCAGATGCAAGTTGCAACTAAAATTAAATTTCAGCTATCTTGTGTTCAGCATTAAAAGTCTTCTAATATCTAAAAAGATACTTTTTTACATATTTGTACTTAGGTGTATTCTGTTTATTGCAACCAGCTTTTCCTACACATATGGGACCTTATTCAGGTCTGTTCATTTTGACTCCTTTGTTTGCAAGGGGTCCGATGGTGTGCGTCTGCATTTATGCGCATGTGCAGATGCAGGGTGCTTGCGGCCATGCACGGACCCAGGATTGCGGGCGGGGGGCGTGTGGTGGTGGGCTGGGCGATTTTCCCATGGGAATGCCCAGTGTTTTATAGGCGTTCCCATGCAATCGCCCAGTGACACGGGTTGGGGGAGGGAGGCAGGCAGCTGACATCACACTTCCGCCCGAGGATGCATGCATATCTAAATGACCTGAGAGTCACTTAGTTATGAGTGCACCTACGCCATCATTCGATGGTCGGCAACCATTGAATGATTTGGTTGGTTCCCCCCAGCCTGCAAATGGATGCTTATGTTAAACATCCATTCGCAGCCAGTGCTTTTAAACACATGCTGCAAGGGAGGGGGGGGGGGGGTGACCCGGCATTCGCTGGGCGGGGTTTGGTGGTCTTGCGAATCAACCAGAATAACCCCCATGGGGTCTGATTCTGGTTCACTTGCAAAAGTAAATTCTCACCCTAATGGGCAAAACCATGTGCACTGCAGGGGGGGGGGGGGGGGGGGGGGCAGATGTATTATGTGCAGAGAGAGTTAGATTTGGTGGGGTTTGTACTTTGCAGTGTAAAAATAAAACAGCCAGAACTGAATAACTCCCCCAAGTGTAACTCTCTGCACGCACATGTTACATCTGCCCCACCTGCAGTGCACGTGGTTTTGTCCATTAGAGAGGGAATTTGCTTTTACAAACCAACCAGAATCAGGCCCATGATGTTTGGCCAGATTTTTTTGTCTATTATCCGCTTTAGCACAATACTAAAAACGAATTCTGCAATATTTTGTAATAGACCTACTTTACAAATTATTTTAATTTTCTTATATAATTGAAGTTATTCAGTTAGAACTCACCTTCAGAGTTTCTGACATATGTAGCTGTGTCTTGCCAGCCATGGCAAATATGGAAATATTATACTGACAGCGAGTTGCCAGGATCAGTAAGTGTGGATGACAAAATCTTCACAGGTGGGTTTTATAGACTGAATAACTTATTTTATTAAAGAAAGTTAGCAATATATCAAGCGCAGAAATATATAAATATATGCATTCTTAAATGTTATAAATATTTCAGTTACAGTAATATAATAGTTGTTTAGTGTGTGTGTGTGTGTGTGTGTGTGTGTGTGTGTGTGTGTGTGTGTGTGTTTGTTTTAACCACCCTTCCAGATATATTGTAAGTTATGTCTATAATAAGATTTTCTACATTTTAGGAGTTATGAGGCTTCATAATTCCTTCTTTGCCCCAGTTTAGTACTCCAGATAGATTTCCTCCACAGATTGGGCAGTATTCAATGCTCTTGATACACAGATTTTTTTCGGCGAATCAGCAAATTTTTTCTCTGAAAATCATATTCGACGTATTCAATGATCACTGTTTGCCGAAAGTGAATAGTGAATTCCGGCCAATTCACTGTTTCATAGTCGCTGCTATTGGCTTCTGTATTTCTATATATTTTTTTTGCATATTTTGCCAAAAGTCTATTCAATGCCAAAATGGAGAACTGTGTTCACTGTTTTTTTTTTTGTTGAAGTTCTCCGTTCTGCTTTCGACATCTTTTTTAGGTAAACTGAAATTTGTACTTATAAAATAAATGTTTTAGATTCATTTTTTTTTTTTTTTTTGGTGTCTTCCAAGTCAGTTTTTTTTATTTATTTGAAGGATCTTGCTAATTTTGATTTCTGTACAAGCACCACATTAATATATTTAGATTAGATTTTTTTGTTTTATTTTTCCCCCCATTATTTATGCAGGAGGCGGGGTCTCGCTCATTAAATATGCACTGCGCTGGGTCCCGCTCATTAGATATGCACGGAGCGGGACCATCTCCGCGCATACTACTAGTACTACTACTGCTGCAGCCCTCCATCCCGCTCCGCAGCGGACGCCCTGTCCCCCACCTGCCTGTGCCTGCCTGTGCAGCGCAAAGAGTCCACCATCCTGCATGCCGCCCCTAATTTCGCCATCAGGGGCAGCAAGCCCCTGAGGCATTGAATACGGTGACCGGCAGGCTGGCGGCGAATGAAGCTGATGGGCGTGACAGTGTATGCTGCCCCTGCGCTCGCTGGAGCATTGCATACATGCCATTGTGGGATAATAGTGGGCCAGGATAGTGAAGTAAACTTGATCCATCTGTATGTAATGTCTTAGCGTGGTAGCCAATCAGGTGCAGTGTTTGGTACTTGTTTCCTAACACGGCGCCCATTGGGTCCCATCGCATACCTTAAGTTAAGGTATGTGATGGGACCCGACCGACCCGATTTCGGGCTTTTTTTCACCTTTCCCGACAATTGTAAAATCGGGTCCATTATAATGGCATGCGATGCGACCGACCCGATTTTACATTGTATGCATTGTACTCCATGTTAAATTCCTATGTAAAATCGGGTCCATTGTATGGCCCACCATACCCGATTTTTGATTGTATACCCACCCTGATGGGTAATTTGTATGTGAAAAGCCCCCCCATTGTTAACGCCACCCCACGATGAATGCCAACCCGAAGTGTGGCGAGCGCAGCGGTACGCGTCCTCCGACCTTTTCATACCCCCACTATCCACGTCGGCGTGGAGTTGATTTTATATAGTGTGTCGAGCGCAGCGATCCACCGAGCCCGAAGCGTGGCGAGCGGACACGTAATACCTGTGAAGTCATGCGCGTCCCCTCGTGGGGCTCGCTGCGCTCGCCATGCTTTGGGTCGGTGGCTCGCTGCGCTCGCCACACTATAGAAAATCAACTCCAAGCCGACGTGGATAGTGGGGGTATGAAAAGGTCGGAGGACGCGTACCGCTGCCCCTCGCGTGCTCACTGCGCTCGCCACGCTTCGGGTTGGCGTTCATCGTGGGGTGGCGTTAACAATGGGTGGGCATTTGACCCATAAGGGTGGGTATACAATTAAAATTGGGGTCTGGGGGCATTTAACATTGGGTCCAATGTAAAATCGGGTCTCCGGGACCATTTTACATTGGTTCCAATGTAAAAATCGGGTCGATCGCATCACATGCAATTTGGTTGCCTGCGATGCGATCGACCCGATGGATACAATTAAAATTGTTGGCGCCGTGCTAGGAAACAAGTATTCAGTATTTTACTAATTAACTTGCCCAGGACTATACTATTAGCCCAGATGCTGGCACTTAGAGGATGTTGTTTTACCTGGCAGATGAAACCAAGTTACAGATATGTATACCTGTTTCCTGCAATCACTACTGCAAAACTAGATTGTCTGCTTTTCACTGATCCAATGGGTTAAATTTAGAAAGATGGAAGTTCTAATAAAGATGCAACCAATCAGATTCTACATAATTATATAACATCTTCTAGAATATAATAGATATATACTGATTAGTTGCTATGGGCAGCATCTCATCTACAATAGAACTCCCATAATGCTAAATTTAACCAAATTATGGTTTTTTTTTTTCACGTTAAATCACAATAAAATCCTGGGGGTTTGTATTCAAAAAATGACCATGGCTAATCAGTTACCCCACACAGACTTTATTAATACTTTTAGGGGTATCCTATTAGCCCAAATCATTTTCAGCTAGCATCACAATTTAATCCTAATGGTGAGTATCGGTCTACCCTATCATAGGAAAATGCACCCGATTGCCTGATAGCGTGATCCGAGATAAGTCCCTGGAACCATGTGTTATCACGTGTCTGGACACCAGCAACGGGGATAACAGGATATCCCCCAGAGAACCTATTAGAAGTGGTAAATTACCACTTCTTATAAAATATCCCCTTTTGATTGAATATTATGTTTATCCAACTGTCCTCAAGGTAGGTTCGAAATTTTGTAAAACACATTGCTCATCCTTCTCGCCTTTGCAGATATGACATAACAAGTGTTATGCTGCACATACACTTGTGACATTTTGCATGCAATCATTCGATTTCGACCACAACTGGCCGATAAATTGAATGATTGTATGCACAAAATGTGTACCATTCGACGCAATGCGCGGGCACGCCGTTCAAATGTCGGGTCTCACGGTCTTATGTCCTGCACATAATATTTATAAAAGTACAGGAGCAATCGCATGTGGTTTTTAACCACATGTGATGCTCGAATGCAATCTGCTGGTGGGGGGGCAGAGGGAACGCTTTTTCAGAGGCGTGGGGATGGGGAGAAGGGGCCAGAGAGGCCACTGGCGGTGTCAGAGACTGCGTGCAGAGGGCGGCATTGTAGCTGTAGCACTAGGGGGCTGAGGGAGTCAGTCAGTGGTGGCGGTGGTGCTCTTCCAGCACCCGATGTGTCATCTCAAGTGGATGCTGTAAAGGGGGCACTTTTAGCACCACAAGATGCGATTGGGTTCGATGAACATCGCACTTCGATGTCGCATCGAGTCCGATCGCACAAGTGCAGCATTAAGGGGTGTACACACAGTGAGATTTTGGCAGGAGATTTTGACTAGTCAAAATCTCCTAGAAGGTTAGCCAAAATCTCCCAGTTTTTCTCCTGCTTAGATATCGACGCTTTGTTATACTTGTAGCACACATTTTGTACAAGATTGCAGCTATCTATTTTAAATAGTTACAGTAGAAATGAACATACTTATGGATATCTTGCTTTTTGTATCCACATTCAAGAACCTTGTCTGTCAACTATTTTCCTCCTGTGGACAAGGCAGAAGTGAAAACACAGAAATAATTGCCCAGCTTGGTTGTACAACTGCTGACTACTATGACAAGCTTTTGAAAAATGTAAGATCATTTTATTATTTATTATATTATTATCATTGAAATGCTATCAGATGAGCTCTAAAAATAATCACATGCACTATGCAAGTTTGTGTCATGTACACATTTGGATTTTTCTTGTCATTCTGAAGTTTGCACTAGCAAGCTACATGTCACCAGTTCTGTTCTATCACCATTTAATATAAATATGCCACAAGATAAAGCTGTAGTTCAAATGCAATATTATAAAATCTGTGCCAAAGACCAGTATATGGACACTTTTTTTTTACTTTTTACTTTCGTTAGTCCTTTGTATACTAATTTAGTCTTTTATATATGTTCACGTTATGAAGCTTGTACAGTAACATACATAATTGCTGGCTTCTAATTTATACGGTTCAGGAAGTCCATAGAAACTTTTTTTTTTTTAAGCTGTGGAGATATAAAACACATACTTTAAGGATGTTAAGAAGTCAGGCTGGCGTTTACACAATCTATATAACCCCATTAATTGTCTCCACTTTTCTTTACAGATCATTTCATCACTGGTTATGCATCTTAGAAGAAGTCAACCAGATACAACTACTACTGAGTATGTGGTATTTGAATACTTTGAGTTAGAACCAAAATGCATGGAATGCATAGGTGGTGTTGGGAGACTTTTAGTATACCACCTTCTAAGCAGTGATGTAACCCTTTTAGTGCTAACATCACTGTGAGAGATGTTTAAAATACCCGCTAAAATGGGCAGAAGCATAGGGCACCCTCTATCATATACAGTCTTTTCCGCTCAGCAGCATATCATTTCTGAAACATCAATACCATTGTCGTAAATCGATTCATGTCAGAGAGACTTGAGTGTCTCTAGGCGTTAAAGATGAGCTGCTCTCCTGGGATGCTGAGGGCTCAACAGTAGCAAGTAAGAATACAACTGCTAATTTATGCATGAACAGATAATGTTGTCTGGATCGCTATGATACGTCTGCGTTTTAGCTGACCAGTCCCTATTACCACCCCAAATGCTATCCTCCTGTCACTCAGTGACTCATGCCTCTGTGCAATTGCAAATGACTCGCTGTGAGTGCGCCCTGTGGCTCATATGCATGCGTATTAAGAAACCATTGACTAATGTGTGTACAATAACTTCTTTGCAACGACACCTGATTGAGTCTCAATATTTAAATTGTGAGCACCATGATAAATAATTTGTTCCTTTTATTTGCTCACTTGGATAAAAAAAATACAGATGTGTTAAAAAAAGTTACATTTAAATTACATTTAAGTGCCATACATAGAAAACGTACAAAACGGAGTGTAAATAAGGCATACTGTAGTAATTGCGAAAGGGTTACCAAGGTAACTCAAGCGTCTCGAAGGAGGTTTGAGTCAAGCAGTCACTTGGGGGAAAGTCAGTTCCCAAAACAAGAGATATACTAAAAAAGAACAATCCAATAGCACTAAAAAATATAAAAATTCGACTGGATCAATTGAAATGTAACAATCTAATTTATTAATTGGCAGTATAAAATCTGGTAAAATCAATAGATAATATTCATAATTAGAACACTTGGAGGATACCTATAGATTTCTAAATGCTGCTTGTTCCTAGAATGCTCTGTTGGGACCACTGGAGGGCTGCTACAGTTTGCTTTTCAGCTTGAACCAGCTCAGCTTGCCTTTATCTCACCAAAGAACCCACTTAGTTACCCTTGCTTGGGATCTGGACTTTACCTGCACTTCCAGCTGCATTACTGGACTCTATCTTATCTGCACCATCATAAAAACACTGCCTGATCCATCTGAGTTTAAATTCTCCTCCAGCGGCAATAGCTCATCAGTCCGGATTAAAAATTGGTGACATATACATTCTAAAGTGGAGGAACCAATTTTTGGGGGTTCTTGAAGGTGTGTACACACGGTCAGATGTGCCTTAAGATGCGATCCATGATCAGATCGGGATCGGATCGCAAGGCACATCCGATTTGCATACAATCTTGAATATATAGTGCAGATCTGCACTATATAAGTCAAGGGAGCCAAGACTTTCTGGCTTGCGAAACGTGAACGCGCATCGGATCGGGATCGCAAGGGTTAAAACCCTTGCGATCTGCATCCGATGCCGATCCGATGTTGACTATATCGTCAACATCGGAAAGGAAATCGGACCGTGTGTACACACTATTATACAGCTTATCGTGAGAACTGAGCATTCTAGGAACCAGCAGCATTTAACCAGCTATATGTATCCTCCAAGTGTCCCAATTATGATTATTATCTATTGATTTTACCTGTATTTATACTGTCTATTAATAAATTAGATTGTTATATTTCAATTGATGCAGTCAAATTTTAATATCTTTTTAACCCTACTCTATTGTGCATTTTTTGGGATACCGTAGTGTATAAGGGGAGGGGTAAAACAAATAGAGGGGAGATCCCTATTCATATTATAAGATTTGAGACCAGGTTTTAAGAAATTAAGGTTAAGGGAAGTGTGATAGATCAAGGGATGATGTTTATAAAATATGGTCATTGCAGGAGTAGTCTTGGAGGCAGGAATGAGATTTGGTAATCAGCGGGGAGAAGAGGCATCAGTCACCAGCTTACTAGAGATGCTGGGGAAGTGTTGAGGGAATTGAGGTTGGAAATTTAAGTGGTAGGAAATAAGAGATTTGCAGGTGAGGCTGACTAGTTTAAATTGATTTATGGGTATGGTAACATAGACAGATCATCAGGATGGAAAGATCAGGCTGGTATAAGCAGAGGTAGAAGAAAGAGAGGGTTGAGGGGAAGACCAAAATGTTTTGGTAGTGTTGATGAAGTGGAAGGGGCAATTCAGGCAATGTAACTGAGGTGGAACTGACCGTGTGTATTAGTATTAGAACGCAGAAAAATGGATGGATGATGAACTGAGGAGGTGATGCAAGATTGGTGATGATAGTAAAGCTGGCCATACACCTAAAGATTATTGTCCAATCTGGCTGGTTGGAACAAATATCTAGTAATAATTGAATGTTTTTCAGTTTTGCAGCATGTCCAAGCAAATGGTCAACTGTCATTTGCGCCTATAAGTTTTAAATTCCAATTTTTATTGAAATTTATTTTTGCATATATAGCATAACGACAAACACCCCATAGACATAGGAGGACAGTTAGGGCAAGAATATAGAACTGCAAAATAAACACGAGCAAATATAGCAGATATATGCATTCACATGAAGATGAGCAGGGTATATGTGTGTGTGTATGTATATATATATATATGTGTATTTATATATATATACAGTATATATATATATATATGTATATATATATATATGGTGATCAGATTTGAAAGCAAACTGCGGCACTCCAGGGTCTTGTATAAAATATCAAAGTGGCATTTATTACTTTAAATGCAAAAGATCCGACGTTTCGAGGATCAAGTCCCCGTTTTCAAGGAATGGTGTAACAATGGTGTATGGTGCAGTTCTTACCTAAATAGGGTGTCCCTCAAGCCGTCACTCCACCTGTTCCCGGTCCGTTCTGACACTGGGACCCGTCTCGCCGGAAGTCTCGCGACCGGAAGTGGTCATGATCGAGTCCGCTTCCTGGTTTGCTTTGGAACGCAAACGCCAGGGTTGCCATGGTGTCGGGGAGACTCGCTCCCTTCCTGTTTAGCGTCTGATAAACTTGTAGCCATTTTGAGTGATAGTGTTAGGACCTGCAGAAAAGTGGGGTCCCGTGAAGGGGGCTGCAGGCTTAAATGCATTGATCAATTCATGAACCAAATCTCCACTATTTATTATCAGTTAATTTAGTGTTTGCAGAGCCCCTATAATGTCTATATATATATCTATCTATCACTTGGACACAGGATATCTCCAAAACACATTTATGGTACTTCATTCCCCGAAGGCGCCATTCGGGCATGACCAGACAAAAGTAATATATAGTGTTTAGTGAAATAGTAACTGTATACTAAGGTACGCAGTAACCTCCCATTCAGTATGTATCACTTACATGCAGTTGGCAAGAAAACATACATGCCCAACTGCCCAAAATGAAAAGGAAAAGAAATCCCAAAGCAAACCTAACCCAAACCCCTTACCCTTTATAACCTACCCCCACTAACTATACTATATCTTAAACTATACTAACCTAGATAACCCCTCCCTCCCTGATTAAAGAAGGTTGTAAACCAGTGGTTCTTAGCTAGACCAATATAATAGCCACATACCCATCAGTATGGAAATCTCACTTTATAGCTAATCTATCCCAATCTAGTTAACCCCTTCCATAAATTAAAGGATAACGGCAATATGGACTGCCTTTGACAGTGGACTTGTAGTATACAGTAGGGCAGACCTAACCCTCAAAGAACAAGCAGAAGAGTAATCTAAGTTGTACAAAAACTTAGAATGCAAACATAAAAGCAAAATAAAAAGGATAAACACAGTAGTAGAAAATACATATCAGATAGGCCAGGGTCTTAGTAACAGCAGAGCCATACATGTATGTCTTCCAATAATCTGGCCAATATTTAGCATCCGTATTGACCTATCGTACATGAGAAGAAGCAGGAGAACATTCAGCACATGTTTTATCATGCACCTGAGGATATAGGCATGGAAAGCAGTAATATTGTGATATGAAGTCCAGAAATGTACCGCGAAATCTAGGAGATGTATATAGGTTCTGAAGTTAGACCGAGAAAGTCTCCTGGAGAATAAAACATTCTGGAACAGTCACATAGCAGAGGTCTGGATGGGACCATCCAATGGGAAGCAGCACATCATCAGGGACATTAAGCAGCATTTCATCATTATATGAAATAACAAAAGAAGTTACCGTACCGGCATCGGGGGTTATTGAATAGATTTGGGAACTCAGGCAGTAAGCAAGGCACGGGACGTATAATCACAGAGGCTAGGCTACATTTTCAAGTTTATTGATAATCTTCTGTGTAGAAGCTTCTATGGCCTCAATGAGCAGCCGTATAGTATTAGTGATACCAATAGTGGCAGTGAAATTATACTTTAGAGAAGTTCAAAAGGGAGCCCGTTGATGGCTAGCACACTACAAAGACACCACTGCTAATAAGCAATAAAGATGAATTATCCAGACACTGATTTGGCAACATATAGGGCAGTATTCAATGTGAATACTGGCGACGTGCAGCGAATCCTGTTCAGGATTCGCTGCACATTTGCCACTGCTCGCTGCGTTCCGGAGCCTCGCCGGCTCCGGTATTCAACGAGTCAGGGGCTCGCTGCCCCTGACCGGCGAATTTGAGCTCCTGCGGCGGACGCCGCAATGAGCCTGAGGACGGTGGCAGGCAGGGAGATGGAAGTCTCCCTGCCTGCCAAAGAACGTTTGTGGGGGGGAGGTGGGCTCACCGGGTGCCAGGCAGCACAGGCTGCCCCCCGGGGGTGCCAGCAGGGGACCGGGTATATTCAATACACCCGATCATGCATATGTAATGATTGGGTGAAGTGAATATATGAATATCTAATGAGCGGCTCGGCTCCGGCCCCCTGCTGGCTGGTCTGTGTAAAAAAATATTTTTTTTATTAAATATATATTCATGTGCTTACAGCACATGAATAAAAATAGCATGCCCCTCCTCAGAATAAAATTCCTGATTTTTTTACACCAATTGTAAAAAACAAAACACTTTATTTTAAAAGTTCACCTTCCACTTCACCATAAAAAGATAGCGATTGCTACTCGGTGAATCATGGCGAAAAAAACCTTGAAATGTATTCGCCATCTGGTCATTGAATAGGGTGATTCACCGTTTTAGTCAGAAATTTGCGTTACAGCACAAAATCGCCATAAAAACCTGGCGAATCAGCCTCATTGAATACCGCCCATAATATAGCAGATATAAGCAGGCTCCGCTCAGAGGTATGATATGTAACAGTCCAATATACCGGGCTAATACAAGAAGGGGGTTTAGCAGGTTCAGGAATCAGGTGTAGCCCTGTAAACCAAGATATAGTCATATATCCTGCACTGTCACCACTCACTTGCCAGAGGTCCCACAAGTATAGAATCAACCCCCCAGGGTATAGTGCCCAACTGGACAAGAGGTACAGTAGTCAGGTGAAGGACAGTGTAGGCAAACGAGCGCCTCTGTCCCCAAGAAGGCCCCCCGACAGCACAGCAGGAGATAGCCGGAAGGTACAGCAGGGCATTCCCAGAAGTTGCTGTCCCCAGGAGGGCGCCTGGACAACAGTGTGCAGGATCAAGCTGGAGAGCTCACCACAGCTGGGGATGATGGATCTTGCAGCCAGAAAGTCGTTGAGATGCAGGAGGCTAGCCAGCAACAGCATGCATAGATGTGCCCGTTGGGGTGAGAGTGCGACTCCCCAGCGCGGATGCACACCCAGATGCCTCCAGCTCCAAAATGGTGCGGGCACAGGGCCCCAGTCACTCGCAGTGCGGCTTGACCCACAGCGGGTCCTCCGTCCAAGCTCCTCCACAGGAAGAGGTCAGGAAATTTCAGGTAGATTTGGGTATCAACAGCATAAATATAGTACTGTAGACCAAAAGAAAGTACTGTACTGACAAGTTCACCAAGTCAGGTTGTTTAGAGTGAAAAGAGTAGGGGGCCTAGTATTGTACCTTGCTGGACCCTACTGCTAAATGTAACACTTTCATTGTGTTTCTATTAACATCATTTGACTACATTTCTTCTCCCCTTCTAGGTGGTCCTTCTATCTTTCAATATTATACATACATCTGTTTGCTTTCCATACTAGTCATTCACACATAGCGAAATGTGCTAGTGATCTGCGCTAAATAAAAGATCGCTATCGCTCGTACCGGAGAGATTTCAACTTACTTTCTAAGTGATTGGTCTAGATCTTGCCTGCATGTGCTAAAGAACCCGAGCTGGCTGTATGGGGTGCACACATGGAGCGGTTTGTGCCTAATTTTTAAGAAATCTAGACAGATCACTTAGAAAGTAGCCTATATTCGCCCTGTGTTTATGCCCCATAACTCTTAAGGCTGCGGCAGAATCAGAAACAGAATCCACCAACTCCCTACCACATTTCATGTGTAACATACACACATTGAAATGTATGTGTTCAAATGGGGTCATCCCGATGCATTAGCATGCTTCGGTAGAACCCAACGGCTGTGGTCGCACATAGGAGCCTGTGAGCAGACTCCTTGCAGCACAGCTGGTGCGGCTGAATGGGGCTCGCCGCACCTCTATGTGTCCGCAGCCTAAGTTGTCATGTATAAACATGAACAGTATTACTCAAGTCTGCACAAAACTTACAGTATTTTTTTCAATGTACAAAATCAGTTATTTTAGTCTTTTCCCTCACACAGACACTGCATCTATATTCTACCAACATGAGTGACTTTTTTTTTTTTTGGAAGGTCAGTCAAACAGATCATTACAAGTAGTTTCAGTTACGCTTGTTTGTCTTCATTTTTTTCTGAATTCAAAATTGTTACCCCATATTATTACTTCATGCTCACTGATCAACTTTTATACATTCATATATACTTTTACTGACAGGTTTAAGCCATCTGACATGATAGTTGCATCTATATAAGAGAAAGTGTAGATGAAAATATTCATTCATTGATTCATTTATTCGTATATATATTTTTCAACAGGTTGATATCTGAGCAGATCCGCTCAGTATGTGTGATCTGTACTCCCATCCTGGCATTGCCTGAAATAGTACCTTTGCTGGAAGCATTACTTCTCTATCACGGGCCTGGGCCAAACGAGATTCTCGATGAGCACTTTCTAGAAACTTTGAACAATGCAATTCAGAGGTAAAATAGACACATTTGGCAGTAATAAAAAAAAATTACAAGAAAACACATTTGTTAAAGTTTATCCTGACCTGCATTAATAAACCTTTATTCCTGTAATCCATTTTTAGTTCTTGGGCTATTTGCTTTCATTTTGGGAAAAAGACACACCCTCTTTAAATTCGTGTGATAGCTTTATTAGTAATACAGGTTGAGTATCCCGTATCCAAAATGCTCGGGACCAGGAGAATTTTGGATAACGGATTATTCCGTATTTTGGAATATTTTAATATTTCAATGATGTATTTTGAAGTATCTTGCATTTATGCTGTATAAACACATAAAATAAACACAAATATATTTTATTACGACATAAAATACACACAAATATATTTTATTTGTTCAAAAAACAAGGTTTCAAAACATGAAACAAAATTTGTGTACTATCTCAGATATTGAATTTGAATGCCAAGCAATCATTTTCTTTTACATATATAGTGCCAGTTACATATCATGTCCTCAGTAGTGCTGTTACATATGTCCCCAGTGAGTTTTTAGCTAAACAAATTTTTTTTTCCACTTTCTGGAAAGTATGGTTTTCGGAATAATTCGGATAACGGATATTCGGATACGGGATACTCAACCTGTATTTCGAACACACTTAGATATCTCCATTCTGCCTCCTTACAGGAAACGCATCTTAAATGTCTCCAAAGGGCATACATTGCGCCTAATCAGAGAGCACATATGGTTCCAGATGATTCTGGCTGTTGTCTTAAATGTAATATAAGTAAAGCAGACTTGTTTCATAATTTTTGGACATGCAATAAGGTTTCAAGATTTTGGCTTAAGGTGGTGGAATATGTCAATCAAACTTTTAATATTAAAGTCAGAAAGCAACCGAATGCATGCTTGTTTCTTGACTTTCTGGAAAGTATGGTTTTCGGAATAATTCGGATAACGGATATTCGGATACGGGATACTCAACCTGTATTTCGAACACACTTAGATATCTCCATTCTGCCTCCTTACAGGAAACGCATCTTAAATGTCTCCAAAGGGCATACATTGCGCCTAATCAGAGAGCACATATGGTTCCAGATGATTCTGGCTGTTGTCTTAAATGTAATATAAGTAAAGCAGACTTGTTTCATAATTTTTGGACATGCAATAAGGTTTCAAGATTTTGGCTTAAGGTGGTGGAATATGTCAATCAAACTTTTAATATTAAAGTCAGAAAGCAACCGAATGCATGCTTGTTTCTTGACTTTAAACACTGGCCCTTGGGCCCAGAGAAAAAGAGAATCAATGCGGTGATATCCATCATATTAGTAATAGGCAAAAAACAAATCCTTATACACTGGATTAAAAAAAACAGCACCTTTATTATCTGCAGTTAAAAATATGGGTACTTGTGTATTATCATGACGCCCGATTTCATCTAAATAGCATACCATATCGCATCCGATTTATCGGCCGATTTGCAGCCGTTTTTTTTTGGGCCGATTCGATCTGCGTCCGATTTTCAGCCGATTTGCATGTTATTCCATCCTTGCACACCCCCAGGTACTATGCGATGGTATGCGATGTGATTTTCGGGAAAATGCCCCTGATTGTACAATTAAATATCGCATAGAATTGCATGCCAGCAAGTGGCATGCGATGCGATGTGATTCGCAATGTTAAATGCACCCCCATTGTTAACGCCACCCCCACTATCAATGCCAACCCGAAGCATGGCGAGCGCAGCGAGCCCGCGAGGGACGGCGGTACGCGTCCTCCGACCTTTTCATACCCCCACTATCCACGTGGCGTGGAGTTGACTTTATATAGTGTGGCGAGCACACGCGGATTACTTTACATGTATTCCGCGTCCCCTCGCGGGGCTCGCTGCGCTTTGCCACGCTAAAATCAACTCCACGCCAACGTGGATAGTGGGGGTATGAAAAGGTCGAAAGGACGCGTACCGCCGCCCCTCGCGGGCTCGCTGCGCTCGCCACACTTCGGGTTGGTGTTGATAGTGGGGGTGGTGTTGACAATGGGGGTGCATTTAACATTGTAAGCACCAACCAATTTCGTGGGCGCCGTTATAATACACAAGTACCAAAATATGTTACTTCAAATCTTGTATTTTGAAAGAAGAGCAACACTCCCTGATGTGGAACAGGGGGTACATAAAATTGGGAGAGATACATTGATAGTTTGGATGGAGATACACAAACATTCATTTACAAACTTTTTGAATCAACTTCATAATTTTCATATAAACAATTAACAAGAGCCCCCTAAGGAGATGATTTTCCTTTTGCCTTTATTTAATTGATAAAAATAGATAAGTTTATACCCTAAAAATCTAAATAAATGAAAGTCTTTTATATTTGTCTTGTCTTCCCCCCCTCCCACATACTTCCTCTCCCCTTTTTTCCCTTTAATGTTTATTGTTATTTAGGAATGATATTTAAATATTCGATCTCAGGAGAAATATAAAGTTATCCGGGAAAGTTTCTTTATGTAACTTGCCTTATGTTCTCGACACTTAGTAATGAGGAACTCATGTTATCTCAAATTTGTGAAAAATTTACTTTCTAATTTGTGAAAAACAATAAAAATATTTCTCAAACAATAAAAATCAGCCAAATGATAAAGTATGAATTCCTAAGTGTAAAACTTGTGACATAAGAGGTACAATGCTAAAATGTTGAATATATATTGAAAAACAAAAATGCATGTAGTAGGTCTGAAAGAGCAAAAAGAGGGTATGGATTACTAGTTAGCATGGTTGGTGTAGTGGTTAGCATTGCTGCCACTCAACACTGAGGTTGTGAGTTTGATTTTCACTAAGGACCTGTTTTTATGGTACGGGTATGGTCGCCCTGTGTTTGTTTGGGTTACTTAGTGGGTGCTTGGGTTCCCACAATTCAAAAACAGACTAGTAGGGTAATTTACTCTAGTATATGTGCATGTGTGTGTATGTTGCAAGATATATAGTATGTAAATAAAGGAAATATGTCTGTAATAATATTGTGAATACAGATTCTTTAAGTGTTTAAAGGACACCTGGCACATCATGCTGCAAGTTTTACAACTCCGTTCATTAGTATTTTACATGTAGTGCCCTTTTTTTACCACCAGATGTCATATTGAAGCAATCAATCTACTCGTGCACTGGAAATTTCCCAAATAAATATTCTCTGCACCAGTGCTGACAGTTTGGCCTGGTTTGCACTGAAGTAGTGGGACAACACATATTGGGCCTTATTCTGGTTGCAAATGAGTTTGCACAGGGACATGCGCATTTTTGTGCATGTCCATATGCAGGGTGCGTGCACCCACAGCAAACAGACTGTTCGCTGGGTGCACGCATCCAGGGTTGGGGGCGGCTTCATTAGCATATGGGAACGCCCAGCGTTTCATGGGCGTTCCTATGAGAACGCAGGGTGTTCTCATGCTAATGAGGCCATGGTGTGGACGGTGGGCAGCTGACCTCACCGGATGTCAGCTGCCCACCCATTTCCTTCCCAGCGTGCATGCATATGTAAGTGACTTGAAAGTTACTTTTATATGCATGCACCTTCCACATGGGTGGTGCCAGCTCTAGGTAATCCTATACTAGAATTGAATCAGTGATAGAGGAATTGAATCCATCACAATCTCATGAGATAACATAGATAGATAGATACACACTGAGGTTCAGTGAGGATCATTCTGCTAATGAATAACCTTCTTCACTAATTTTTCTGGGCCCTATGGGCAGTATTCAATGAGGATAATTCGCCCTGTTTCACGGCGAATTTGTGCTATTTTAGCATTGGAAGGTGATTTTTTGGGGGGGTCAGAGAGCCAATCACCCTATTCAACGTGCACTTCTCGCCGTCTTTCTAAGTGATTTTCGCCGTGTCTCACCGTGTAGCAAATCGCGATCTTTTAATGATGAAGTGGAAAGTGAATTTTTAAAATAAAGTGGTTTTTTTGTACATTTGGTGTCGAATTTTATTCTGTGAAGGGGCATGCTATTTTTATTCATGTGCTTATAGCACATGAATATATATTTAATTTAAAATATATACACATAACAGCCAGCAGGGGGACGAGAGCCGCTCATTAGATATTCATATATTCACTGCTCCCGATCATTACATATGCACGATCGGGAGCAGTGCATACCTGGCCCCCTGCTGGCTCCCGGGGCGCCCACCTCCCCCCCACATATGTTCTGGGGCGGGCAGGGAGACTTCCATCTCCCTGCCTGCCACCGTCCTCCGGCTGGGGTTCACACTCGCCGTCAGGGGCAGCGAGCCCCTGCGACGTAGAATAGGGGGATAGCAGGGGGACAGCGAGGCTCCGGAACACGGCGACTGTGCAGCAAATCCTAAACAGGGTTCGCTGCACGCCATGAATGTGTTCATTGAATACTGCCCTATGTCTAGACTACATATATGTTACCAGCTATAATTCCTGGGTTTTAAGTGTAACCTAAAAAAGGAACTGCATAAATTGAAGTGCCCCATAGTTCAATGCTATCAATTGTTAATTGATCTTTTATGCCCCCCCCCCTGATAAAGTCCTAACGGACAAAACGCGTTGTTTTTTCCTCATTCGCTGTTATTCCAATTATGGAAGAATTAAACAAAAGTGTTATACCATTGTGAACCATTCTGTGGATAATCATCTTGACACCATGATTTAAGTGTTTAAATAACAAAAATAAACATTGTGTTTCTTTTTAAAAATTATTTTAAAAAGTAAAGGTTCAATTTTATGTTATAAATTGTTGTTTACTGTCTCACTTCTATAGCTTTAATTTTATTCCTTATAGTGTGTACTCATGGTAAGATTTGGCTTCCGATGTTCCCGATATAGTGAACATCGGAAGCCATATTGCATGCTTTTTTAGGGCTTGAGAGCCCGATGCGCGCTCCCGTGTGAGCGAAAATCGGCAGGCAAGACTATATAGTGCAGATCTGCACTATATAGTCTAAATTGTGCCTCTGCACTATATAGTCTAAATTGTGCCCCTTGAGTTGCGAGTCCCGGGGCAATCTGATAGCAGGATCTGCCGTGTGTACACACTTTTACAGTATTTATTTATTATTTATTTAATAACAGTTTCTTATATAGTGCATACATATTACGCAGCGCTTTACAGAGAATATTTGAACATTCACATCAGTCCCTGCCCCATTGGAGCTTACAATCTATATTACCTACCACATGTACACGCAGACATTCTAGGGTTAATTTTTGTTGGAAGCCAATTAACCGATCTGTATATTTTTGGATTGTTGGAGGAAACCGGAGTACCCGGAGTAAAACCACGCAAGAGAGTAAAACCACGGGGAGAATATACAAACTCCGCACAGTTAGAGCCATGGTCGGAATCGAACCCATGACCTCAGCGCTGTGAGGCAGTAATGCTAACCATTACACCATCCGTGCTGCCCCAGTACCTCTTCTTCCACTAACAGGGAGGATATATAGTAGTGCAGCTTTTTTTCCCCGTCCCCTCAGTGCCTCCTTAAATTATTTGTTCATTCATATATAAACATCTATTAACCATGGCTGCTGATAGACTATTGCACTGGATCATTATCGCTGTCACTAAGATATGGACTAAGTACCTGGACTGATTAACTGCTAATACAGAGGATAATGTGTCAGGTGTATGTTGATAGTAAGTTAGAATGTGTTGAAGAATAAACAACAGTTTAGTTATAGGCTTTTAAAGCCTATGCAAAATACATTGTTGCATTACTTATTGTTATTGCAAATTACTGTTGCAAGTTATTGTTATATTCCATGTAGATCATGCTTTATTGAAAATAACTTGTTTTCTTTCAAGGGCTCATTGCTCCAGTATAACAACATTAATTCTGTATTGTCTCATGTATTAAACAAATTAGAGTTGTGTAAACTGGAAGCTTGCAGCAGGGCCCTCTTACCTCCAAGTCTTTCTGTTGTTACCCAGTTTGTTTTATCACTGTCTACTATTGTAAAGCGCAACGGAATCTGCTGCGCTATATAAGAAAATTTAAATAAATAAACTGTGTTCAATATATAGCCATGACATTAATGGGAGGAGAGTTTCCCGAGCCAGTTGAGATGAAGACAGAGTTAATATTAACTCTACTAAATCCCTGAAGAGAAGGGGTGTGGTACAGGGGTCCGACAGTTGGGATCCCGACAGTCATTAGCCTGACATCGGGATCGCAACTGGCCGGACCCAGACAGCATGGTGAGCGCAACTAAGCCCCTTGCGGGCTCGCTCGCCACACTGCGGGCATGGTGGCTCACTAGGCGAGCCACCTATTCTATCCTCCCTTTATGGGGGTCGTGGACCCCCACGAGGGAAAATAGCCGACGGCCGCCAGGAACCCGGCTGTCTGTGTTTTGACAGTCGGGATCCCGACGTCGGGTAAATGCCTATTGGGATCCCAACTGTCGGGACCCTGTCCGGCACCCGAAGAGAAGATGTGTAGGAGCAGTGACCAGGGGGTTACATAAGTTCCTTTCCTTTGCTTGACTTGTTGCTATTTTAGTCTATAATAGTATATGTGTGAACATATTTGGAGCTATATTTTTGGCACAATGAGTTTGTGTGCTATGCCCCAGGTTAAATGCTATTAAACCCTATTTTACGCCTGCTTCACATTTCATTTACATTGACCGCTCCCTTGTTTATTTTGTGTAAATGATGAGGTTTTCCACGTTGTGTAAGAAAATGTTGTTTGTCACATAGATGAAGCCTTGTATACATTGTATTTACAGCACATTCCACAAACGAATGCACAATTTAAACAACTGGGTGGTCCTAAGAACATTGCCTTATGTTCTCAAGGTTACGTTGGTGCAGTGAATATGATATGCACTGCTCACCAAAGCATACAGCTCACAGTATAAAAGCAAAGCTAAATACACCAGGATAAAGTATCATTTGCATCATCAAAATAGAATTAGCCAGCTCAAATGCCCGAATAAAATGTAAAAAAGAAAGTGTTTTGTTTTCATAAAAAAAATGTATTTAGTTTTATAACATATTTTACGTAGTTTGTGTTAACATCGGCAAAAAGTAATGACTTGGCGCATTCAATTAGCAGCTATTTAAAGTGCTATATAACCAATGGGTGAATATAGACAAAAAATAAAAATACTAAACAGTGCTAGTGCTTCACTGAGTTATGAATGAATAGGATACTGCTAGCTTAAACAATTCATTTTAATAATATAGTTCATAATTATTTATCTACAGTTTCTTATATAGCGCAGCAGATTCCATTGCCGTTTACAATAGTAGACAGTGATAAAACAAACTGGGTAACAACAGACAGACTTGGAGGTAGGAGGGCCCTGCTACAAGCTTACAATCTATAGGGATGTAGGAGGGAAACACAAGGACAGGCACCAGTAATAGCATAGCAGTCCCACCAAGTTACAAGTCCAGAAGGGAAGCTATATAATACCTAAGTGTCTCAGAGGGTTATGCGTGTGGTACTTAAATATGATAGGCTTGCCTGAAGAGGTGAGTTTTCAGGGAACACTTGAAAGTTTGGAGGCTAGTGGAGTGTCTTATTGTGCGTGGAAGGGCATTCCATAGGGTGGGAGCAGCCTGATGAAAGTCCTGTAATAGTGAATGGGAGCTAGTGATCCGTGCAAAAGAAACGCAGATCTTGAGCGTGGAGGTCGAGATGGGAGATATTTTGTGATAAGTAAAGAGATATATGCTGGTGCAGCATGGCTAATAGCTTTTTATGCAACAAGAAGTGTTTTATATTGAATACGGTAAGATACAGGCAACCAATGAAGGGACTGGCAGAACAGATCAGCAGACGATGAGCATCTTGCAAGGAATATCAGCCTAGCAGCTGCATTTAAAATGGATTGCAGTGGCGAGAGTCTGTTCTTGGGAAAACCAGTTAGGAGACTATTGCAGTGATCAATGCAAGATATAATGAGTGCATGGATAAGAGATTTAGTATTGTCTTGTGTGAGATATGGTTGTATTTTAGATATGTTTTTTTAGATACATGTAACATGATTTGGAGACAGATTGAATGTGGGAAAGAAAAGACAGTTCAGAGTCGAGGATGACCCCTAAGCAACGAGCTTGTGGGGTAGGGTAGATTATCAAGTTGTCAACAGTTATAGAGATATCAGTATGGTAACTGTTCTTGGTTGGTGGGAATATAAGTAATTCCGTTTTGGAAATATTGAGTTTCAGTTGGCGAGAAGACATCCAAGATGAGATGACAGAGACATTCAGAGACTCGGCCAAAAACCACTGGTGACAACTCTGAGGTTGATAGATACATTTGAGTATCATCCGCATTTAAGTGATACTGAAACTCGAAAGAGCTGATTAGTTTAAAATATATGCATAAATGGCATTAAAAGAATGATGAAAACATAATATGAATGTAAACTCCCATTTGGAGTATACCACACTTTAATAGGACCTGATAGGGTATGGAGAGAAAGCATTGACCTGGTCAATTGTCCAGCTTGGAAAATTATATCCATATAGGTGATCTCCTGGATTGTGCAAGGTATCCACAATAAAGATTTAGTGGAAAGGCAATTCCCTGCAGGTAATGGTACCTGGATGAGTGGTAAAGCACTTTGAGTCCTTTTGGTAGAAAAGTGTTATTTAAATATCATTATTATTATTATTTAATATGCTGGTCTGGTGAAAAAAAAAAAAGGTCCTGGGTGGGTTGGCAATGCAGGTAATAGAGGCTCAGGCTCAACGCATTTCAAGGTGGACGTCTTCCTTAGGAGCAGAATTCTGCATATAGAACACAAGGAAGGAAAGCATTGTCTCCATAGCTTCATACTTTATCTATTAAAGGCCCATACATAGTGTTCCTGCCAGGCTATTTTAGCAGTGCCCTGCTAGAACAGCCTGCTGCCTATCCCCGCCAATGCGCACGGGGAAGCCCAGAGCCCCTTGTAGATGGCCAGCGCTTCTCCAGCAGTTACATCGGCGGGGCCTGGCCCGCCCCCAATTATGATGTTAGTTGGGCCTTTCTCCTTTGATGACATTGTGGCCTAGGCCCACCCCCTTTGACGACATCGGGCCCGGTCCACCTCCTTTGATGATGTCACTTGCCCGAACCCGCCCCTTTTCATGATGTTGGGGGGCCTGGTTCGCCCCTTTCATTCTGCCCCCGCCCTGCCCTACCCAGTTCCGGGAAGGAACACTACATACACACTAGGCAATTTTGCGCTGAAAGTAGTATACTTTTGGTGTTTATATCTACTTTCAGCTCAAAATCCACCAGTGTGAATGGCTCGGCGCTGATATGTGCACCAGCATCATTGCCGGCCGCCGTTGTCCATCTGCAGCTAACCACTTTTCACAGTCGCCTACTACAGAAAGGGGTTCAACCCCCTGAACATTGATAGGACGGGTGAAAATCGCTCAGTGTGTATGCACTGATCAATTTTCCTCCTAGCGATTTTCACATCATTGTTCCTCATACACGCTGGGCAAAAGCATCCAGTGTGTATGAAGCTTTCTGTCAGTAATCAGCACTCAGAGAAAGGACCAACTTAAAAACAATGTTTCAACATATTGAAATTGGGTCATAATTTGAAAATCATTTCAAGGTGATAGGTAAAATGAAAGCTTGGTGTGTAGCGAGATGTCCTCCAATGTGTTGTGTTGTCATCCACAATCCAGAAGCCCCATACACACTAGAAGATAAAGTGAAAAAGATCTTTCAGAAAGCCCATTCCAAAATATATAACTTTATCTTCTAGTGTGTACTACATGCTGTTTTTTTCAGCATGTGCATCCACGATTTTCATTATTACACAGTTGTAAGAGATTGGCCCCAAAAAGTAAATTAGTTAACAGGACACCATAGAAGGCTGTTCCTGGTCATAACCTAAAGCTCTTAAATGGTGTCAAATTGTGTTTTTTTTTATTTGTTTTTTTTTATTAATGGAAAAATTATAGCTTGCCTGGGGTTTTTCAGCATAGTGAAACCTCTAGATTAACTTGGAATTCTTTAAGATTAGCATGCACGGACGGTTTAATGGGTAGCATTACTGCCTCACAGATTGAGGTCATGGGTTAGATTCCCACCATGGTCCTAACTGTGTGGAGTTTGTATATTCTACTCATGCTTGCATGGGTATTCTTACCATATGCAAAAATATACGGCAGATTAATTGGCTCCAAGCAAAATTAACCCTACTGTGAGTGTGTTTGTGTGTGTATACAGGTACTGATGTGAATGCCCAAATATATTGTGTTGCAGAATGTGTGTGCTATATAAATAACTGGTTATAAATAAATTCCTCTAATCTCATCTTTATGGAATTTTAAACTACTTTGAAAGAAAAATCTTAAGAAAACACGCCCAGCAGCAAATTCATTATCTCATGTATAATATACGGAAGTGTCTGCATACATCTAAACCTCCATGCTTTATAAATCTTGTTGCACAGGACATACAATACTTACGGACCCTGTCTTAAATGTTATGCACTTATAACCTGTATACATAAACACAGATGTACAATGTTGTATTTTTACGCAAAGCAATGTCTTAATAAAAAAGTTTATTAAAAAAAAAAAATAAAAAAATCTTGTTGCACATAATTTGTGACACATAGCCCCGTGTGACTCGGTAGAGCTCGAGCATCTTTGTGTGTTACATTTGCAAATAAATTAATGTATCTTATTAGCAAAACAGAGCAAATAGAATGAACAAGCAGCTTCTGCTGATTAAAATGCTGCATATTTTAATCATCAAAAGCTTTTTGTCCAATTTGCGCTATGACATGGCACAGCTGGAAGTGGTGTTTACTGTGAAATGAGGCTAGATGTATGTTGACTCATCTGTGTACAGCATACACACATACCCCCACCCCTATGCTTGTCTCACATCCTTTTACCTATTTTTCCATTTTATGGAGAAACACCTAAAAAAATGAATGTTTTTATTAACCTAGATATGACTATAAATATGTTCCTTATTAATCAGTAGGAGGATGTAAAAGAGGTTCTGGACAAAGTTTTAAAATAAGTGTTTCTAAGGTATAGAAAAGGATGCAGCAATTTTTAAGTATATGGGAAAGTGAAACAGAGGGAAGGAATGGCTTGTTAAGAGTGAGCTCATAGTTTGTCAGAGCAATTGAAATAAAATTTCCACAGCTAGCCGAGTACCACATTATATCATACAATTTATGAGCATGGGGTTTGTATTCCACATTCATTTTAATATTTACAGTGATTCTAAATACTGTAAAATAATGTTTTATACTGCTACAAAAATAAACTATTTTTATTTAGTGGAATAAATGATATAAGTATAGATTTGTTCATCTATTGAAATAAAGATTTAAACCATTATTTAAAGGGATAAACTAGCATATGTTTGGGTCCCTGGAGATGTGTTTTTGTAACATAATGTATATAGAGTAACAGGCTGGAAATGTCTTTCTTCATTTGTGATGTTGTCCATCACAAGAAATGATTACTTTTAAATTGGTTTGTGTTTTTCTTACAAATGAAGGAAGAAGATTGTGCTAAGTGAATCAGCAGTATTAAGCCTGTGGCTTCGTCATTTGCCAAGCCTCGAAAAAGCTGTGCTGGATCTATTTCAAACATTAATTGCCCTCCAAAGCAAATCATTGAACGAAATGGAGCAGATTATAAAAGATTCATTCTTGGTAAGTGCTCCACTCACAGCATGCAGTAGTTTATATTTTCATGAAATGATTTAAAGACTATTTGCATAATTGTCATTAATGTGTACAATACCTTGGGTTTTATTCCCCCAACATACATTGTTTTGTAACACTCATCTTTATCTTTGAAGTGCTCAACATAGTGATATGTATATCAGAACTGTACTGAAATTGCATTAAGTAATGGTGCTAGGTGTATTGGGCAGTACGGATGTTGTAATGGTTAGCATTACTGCCTCACAGCGCTGAGGTCATGGGTTAAATTCCCACCATGGCTCTAACTGTGCGGAGTTTGTATATTCTCCCCGTACTTGCGTGGGTTTACTCCGGTTTCCTCCCACAATCCAAAAATATACTGGTAGGTCCTTTTCTGGAACTACAGCTACTAGCTTGTGTATAGTTTTTATATAGAATTTCAGTTCCTGCAGCCAGTAACAACAGATGCATCCCTCTACATTGTTGCTGCATATAGCATTGTACTGCAGTGGCACGCTGCGCTCCTTTACATTGCTGCCAGATCCCATTGATGTGAATGGGAGGTTCTCCCATTCATTTCAATGGCATAGAGGGAGTGGGCGAACACCTGCTCCCTGCTGTGCTTCTACTTCCTTGCTGCACCCTTATTCACTAAAAACCAGACCTAAGAACTGATTCCCCACTGCCTTCCCCTAAATCTAATTCTCTCTAAATTCAGTAAAAAATCAATCCCAAACATGAATTCTCCATACACTGTCTAAAAAAGTACAGCCTTGTGGCTGGTCACGCAAAATAATTAAATTGCTCCAAGGCACTTTAAACAGGAGCTACAACACAATTAATTTTCCACCTTAGTCCACACACACATATTATAACATGTAACCAAATGCCCCCACACACAAAATTTATCTCACATTGACGCACGTCTGGTTCAGCATCTACATTGAGTACAACCACCTGGTTGCCTTTACCAATTCTTATGCAGATCCCATGTGACAAAAACCCTATACTGTATACAGGATAGATTATGCAGGGTACTTCAGAAATTTACAAATATGCAGCTTTTCATTATCGTATTTTAGGGTGACTATCTGCTTTTTTTTTTTGCTAAAGAAGTATTACGTCACCCCGAAACATGCATTTATCCCACTGAGTGGTGGGTTTTGCTGGGGAAAGACAAACCTACCAGCAAAACCTACCACAGAGCGTAGGGCCACCCTTTCTGTCGCTCCCCCTCATCTCCGCTCCGACGATCGTAAGGTGGAGCTGCCGGACCCTGCCTCTGCCCCAGCCGCTGTTCATAACAGGTGGCAGGCTCAGGGATGTACGGTGCGGCTTGGGAGGATTCGAGCGGGCGAACTCCCGAGTCAGCCCGAGCAGTGCCGCACATCCCCGAGCCTGCCGGGGAGAGGTGAGAGTGAGCGACAGGAGGGGAGAGCAGAAACTGGCGGTTGACCGGACAGGTGATGCGCCAGTGGTGCACATCTGTAGGCACCACTGGTGCACACCTTCAAATTGGTGGTATGGCTGGAAAATTTCCAGGACAGCCCGCTGCGGCAGCGCAGCTGAGCTAGGAAAATTTCCGTCCATACCACTCAAGTGGTTAAGAGCTGCATATTTTGAAGAAGTGCCATGTTTTCTGTACCCATCAGGGATTTTCACATTGGATATATTCAATCTTTATTAGATCTCTCCTTAAGGAATTCTATTTTCATTTTGCAATTAACTAATTTATTGTAATGCGATTGAGTGTCTTGCTTGAACAATGTTTTTTGCTTCACTGGCTCATGACTGTTATTTTTGTTGGTACTGTAGTTTGATTATATTTTATACATATATTGGAATAATATCCTTTTCATATATTACTTCCTTTCAGAGTTATTTTATTGCATTAAGGGACTAAAGCTGAGTACACACGGTAATTTTAGCAAGCGATATGCACAACAACAATATAATTAACAATATTATCATGCATATCATCTACAGTAGTTTGTAACCACTATATCGTTAACCATGCACACTGCTGCCGGTTGTTAAAGATCCTCCTTGTTGTCTGAACATGCATTCAAATCTGACAACATCGCCAGTGAGTGCAGGTTTGGCGAGAGGTAGTGTGACATCACAGAACAACAGTGGTTTACCACTAGATCGTTCGTCCATGAGTTCAATCGATATCGTTAATGAAATAGTTTGCTAACAATATTGCCTAGTGCGTAGCCAGTTTAAGAGGGTTTTAATTTCCCTTTGCTAAATTTTTGCAAGAAAAAAAGGGCTATTGTTATTTTTACCTGATGTTTTAGCTTCAGACTATTCAATAACAGATGGAGTCACATCCATCTATCACACTGGTGCTCTTGAAAAACCAGTCTTGGCTCGCCATTAGTCGAGACGGGGACATGCAAGCATCTCCCATACTTGTGCGACCATTGCCGCAAATGGGGCCTGCATGGAGGTGGCTACCTCTGTATGCACAGTATTTTTTTTGCACAAAATTATTTCCATTTTCTAATATGTTATACTAATAGGCTCCAGCATACATTCCTGGAGCTATAAGACTTCATGAAAAAAAAATAGGGCTGGTTATAGGGGATAGTTCTTTATTTGTATCTGGCACGCCTAATAAAATCCCCAATAACTGTCAGCATTGGGGACAATTGAATATCCCTGGGGTGGGGGGCTCAATTAACTGCAGTAAATGACCACATCTAATATGTAGCAAACATATTAGAAAACCTATCTAATGTATAGGTGATCAAATAATACTGTATGTGTAAATAATCAGGTAGTTTTAGCACTGACTCTTTTCTTGATTGCTGTTATTACCACATAGTTGTAATATGCCTCTTTTTTTTAGGCTAGCTGCTGTTTTGAAAAATGTATTTTAACTTTATAGGTGGAATATCATTGATAATATTGATCTGTTATTAGAAAATCAGTGTCTGATGTAAGTTAGATTATCACGTTTGCTTAATGACTTAATGGTGGATAATGCTCGTGTACAATGAGCGCCCTATATCGGCGGGATAGAAAGATATTGTATATGTGTACACTGTATGTAGTTTCATATCATGGCGGCACTCAGGTTTCAAAAAGACTGCACAACTGGAGTCCAGAGTGCTGGATTGTGATTGATATATATATGTATAGTAGGACCTCAAATATATTGTCCTGTTACTACAAAACTCATGTTTGCCTGCATATTGCATTAAAGAAAAAGTATTGTGGAGAGGTTTATTGTGTTGCATGAAATTAAACATAGCTAACAGAATTGAGCTGTCTGGCGTCAGTATAAATGAATGCCAGTGTTTGTGTGCAAGCATGTGTTTCTTATTATATGTGTGTGCAAGAAAACATTTGTGCTGTGCTCCGTTGTCCCTCTGTGATCCGTTCTCCGTCTATCTCTGGCATAATTAAGTCGCAGAGTTACAGTATGTGTGATCTCCCTTCTCTGCTTGCCTGCTCCGCAATGTATGTAATGATAGGTGAGTTGGACAAAAAGCATTTATTTAATTTTAATGCGCCCTTCTCTTGTACACCGTCAAGACAATGACAATTTTTTGCAACTGTAATTCATGAGCAACCACACAAGAGAAATGCCATACCTTTATTTTAGATACCCCTAAACCATCCCATTCAAGTACCTTTTATGTCTAGATGTTGCACCCCTTTTATCGTTTAAGAATGCCTGAGGCAGCAAGATAATGCTTAACATGCAAGGGACTTTGCACTGTATACATTTATTTATTTTATTTTTTACCCGCTATTTAGTACAGTGCACACATGTTCCTCAGCACTGTACAGCAAATATTAGTCCCTGCCCCAGTGGAGCTTATAATCTCTGGTTCACACACAAAGCTGTGAAATTTGCTGCTTAGCGTGTGCTTTAAACGCCGCCCGCCACCCACATTGGGAATGTCCCAGCATGCCTATGAATTGACATTTTATATAAACATCCATTTGCAGCTTGTGTGCAGGGAGGAAATCATTCGAATGTCGCTGATTATCGAATGATTTCTACAGTGCACACAGATCTAAGACACTCTCTGGTGTCTTAGATCTGCGTGCTCCCTGTATGGGAAGATGACATCAGCTAACATCAGCTGCCCGCCCCCCGCACCCGCATCATCGCTGAATCATCATGGGAATGCCCAGCTTTTTCATTAGAATGCCCATGAAAAGCTGGGCATTCCTATGGGTGCAGCCCCTTGCTGCTGCCCCACAACCTCTGCCCTCACTGCCCCGTGCCAAAGGATTGGCGACTATGCAAGTCGCGAAGTCCATTCACCCAGGGACCCTCCACATGCGCATACACAGTTGTAAAACATCGCTCACCTGTGCAAATGTGTGGGGAAGCGATTAATTCAGAAGGACCCCCTCTATTCCCTAAAACAGTGGTTTCCAAATTGTGTACCTAGGCACCTAGGGTATCTTGGGATGCTTGCAAGGGTGTTTCTGGTTGTCAGTTATGCTCAAAGTGATAGGCAAAATCAGTGCTGGTGGCCATCATAAAATATATGGACAATTAGAACCACAGCTATGTTCCCCACCACAAAACTGAACCTGAGCACAATTTACTTAATTTTTTTTATTTATCCATAAGAAACTTTTGGACTAGGGCGCCCTGGTCAAGAAAGTTTTTGGACCACTGCCCTACACACACACAGACATTCTATGGCTGTTTCTAAACTATAACCTAAACATTGTGAATGTTTAATATGATAATAAAAACATATTATTATTAATAGCCTCTACGTGAACCCTATCCCTGTATTACATTAATATTCATAATTCAATTATAAAGTATTGTAGTGATGTAATGGTGATTATACTTACAACAATACTATATACTTGCTATATAAGTGTGAAATTTATCATAGCTAAACCTGTATGATAAGTTTTAAAGAACTATCTGTAAAATCTGCTCAATACAATTTTTTTTATGGCCTATGTTCTTCCATGGAAAAGAAACCTGATATTCACTGTATTATACTTGGTTTGTCAGAGTAATTAAAGTGTGATGGTCTGGTAACTCCTATTTTATGTGGTGTGTTGTTAATTTTGTTTCCTGTCCCTTGAGAATGAAACAAAATTAGTTATAGAAACTCTAGAATCTCTGGGAAGTTATAAAATTGTGAAATAAAGATACTGTGCATTTTAGTTTCCTCTATAATAACCTGATCTACTTTATACTATCTGAGAATGGAATTTGGGGTAATGAGTTTTTCAGTCTCAACTTAGGTGAGAATATGTAAAATACAGTACCTATACATGAACTGTTCGAAGAAATAAAAACAGCTTAAACAGGAAACAAAACCTTATTCTTGTGTGCATGTGTTAGCTTGAATAACAGATTTAGTACATATTAAATGTTGTCCAGAGTACAACACAACTGGTGTTTTATGCATTATTTTTCTTTAAACAGTGTGTTAAGAACCACAGTTTCTGATAATATATATATATATATATATATATATATATTATGTAATTGGACATTTGGATGAAAGTTTATGTGCAAGAATATCACAACAGGGAACTGTTAACACTTCAATAGAATCACTAGAGTAACATAATGCCAGCACTGGACATGGAGTGAATTAAACATCCCCATCTGCGTGTCACACTGGGATGCATGTGACTCGGGGATCCAATAAGGGCATAGGGCTGGCTGGGTTGACTGAGTTTAATATTGCAGGAAGAGGAGGAGACTTCCTCTTCTTTCTGCTGAATTCAGGGTGAGTGGCTGCATAGTCTTGAGCTCCCACGTGCAGTATTTTATTTGCATCCCTGCGTACCCCTGTATTTCCCGCAGCTGTTAGGTCTGTTTGTCCCCCCTCACCGCGGCCCAGACGTTCTGCCCGGCCGCCCGCGCGTTTTGCTGCGGATGGCGGCCTGGATGTTGCGGACGCGCTCCCTGGCCTGGCTTCCCCTGTCCACCTGCACTCACCCGCCGCTGTGCCCGGGGGTCCGCTGTAGCTGGCGCAGGTCACACGCCTGTGTCATCGCTGCTCGGCCGGCTGCTGGATGACGCGCAGCAGGTGCGCGTCATCCAGGGGCACCGCTTCAAGCGCCGCTCATGGCGCTCAGTCTGGAGGCCATGCGAGGGGGTCCAGGGACTCGGCGGCAGTAGGGCGGCACGGGGTGGCGGTCAGCTTCAGGCTGCAGCGCAAGTCCCATCCCCATCCCGGCGCCGTGGCGCTAACTCTGCCCCTGTCAGGGCTGGCGGGAGGAGGCGGGCTAATGTGTTGCCCAGTGAGGTTCTGAGCGGGGGGGTCAGTCGGGGTCCCCGCAGGATTCAGATAGTGGGGGACGGCGTCGCCATGGGGTGGGTTCCCCTGAACCAGTGGCCGGCTATGTTCCCACCTGGTCCCGGCCTGCGGAGCGCCCCCTTAGGGGGAGGAGCTATCTGGGAGGGACGATGGCAGGAGGCGTGGGGCTCATTGCCACGGAAGCCGCTCCAGATCCACCTCGGGATCTGTGGTGGGTCCTGGGTCCTCTGCTCCAGCCTTCAATCGATCCGCACTCTCCGCGGCTCTGTCATCAATGGCAGGCGCTCTGGTGCCCCTGGCGGGTGGCCATACCACTGGGGTTAGGGGGCGTAGGTCTTCACGGTGCAGGTCCTTAGGTTCCCCTGCGGCCCCCACACCGGGCTGCTCCCAACTGATGCGAGCCTTTAGGGACATGGGCTCAGCCGTTGCCGCGTTAGAGGGCCGGCCTGCTGCACCCCTGAATTCTGCTGCTAGACATGGAGGCCTCATGGGGCCTCGTGAAGAGAGGCGCCGGTCCTCTATTGGAAGAGCAGTTCGGATCGGGATCGGGCGATCTGGACGACATGGATGATGACGATGACACATGGGCCGCTCAACCGGAGTTGGCAGGTGAGGACTCTTCGGAGTACTGTGCAGGGTCTGATGGGGGTTCTTCTACTGGGGGGTCCCGCGATAGCCACTCTTCCTCCTCAGCTGGGGGGTCTGATGTGGGAAGTACTGTGAAGGCCCGTAAGCGTGTGGCCAAATATGCCAAGAAAGAGGCTGGTAGACTACGCTAAGCGTAGGAAGGTGTCCGCCATGACGCATAGGGAGAGGAAGAGGCGTAACCAGCCAGTGGTGTCCGCCATGACGCATAGGGAGAGGAAGAGGCGTAACCAGCCAGTGGTTCACTGTGATTATACCGCAGTCTTGAGGGGTCTCCGTGAGAGTTGCAGGCGTAAGATTGAGAAGAGGGATTACGTGGATGTGTTCAGTCTGACCGAGGACACCAAGAAGGCCTTTAAGGCCACCAAGGACAAAAGTGGCATGGGGTCTGACTCTTATCGGTCCTATGACAACTGGTTGGCCGGTTTTTGCGTTTTCGCGGCCTGTTACTTGGAGGACCGGCCGGACGAACACATCAACGTTATCTGTTATATTCACATGATCCACGAAATGTAGCGCAAATACGGGGGGGCTGCTTGGCGCACGTACGACGAGCAGTTCAGGCGCAAACAGGATTGTCTGCACATTTTAGACTTAGGCTGTAAAGACGTGGAGGTTTGGATGGAGGTGGCTTGTGTGCATTTGGATACTGTTGAGGCTGCAGCGGCTGTGCCTGCTGCCGCGCCTGTTTCCCTTCCGCAGCAACACCAGGCGACAGAAACTCCTGCTCGTCGTTTCACTGGGTTCGGGAAGTCTTACCTCCTTTGGGGCTGTTAAAGGCAAGTGCTTTGACTTTAATAACTCCACCTGCCAATTTGGCTCCCGTTACCGTTACAAGCACATTTGCATTAATTGCTCAGGAAACCACCCAGCAGCTACCTGCTTTCGTGGAGCCCGTCCCTCCAGATGGGCAGGTTCTGGCTCTGCCCCCAAGCCTGCTGGGGGTGGGAGCTCTCGCTAGGGCGTTTACACCGGTTCGGGTGGAGGCCATGTCTGATTGGCTCCTCTCGTATCCGGATAGGGAAGCGGCTGCTTTCCTGCGTGAAGGTTTCAGCGTGGGATTTCGTCTTCCCGTAGCAGGGGATGTGCGAGGGGGTGCGTTCAGGAATTTGCAATCTGCTCGCTCTCTGCCTTCCGTATTGTTGGAAAAGGTGACGAAGGAGGTACAGTTGGGACGCCTGGTGGGCCCCTTTGCTAAGCCCCCGCTGGCAGACTTAGTCATATCGCCTGTGGGGATTGTCCCTAAGAAGTCCCCCGTTGAGAATGAGATCGATGATTCCCTTTCCTATTTCCAGTGGCAACGTTTTAGAGAACTTGCGCCCCAGGCTGATGATGTAGGGGTGCCCTGCCCCTCTTATGTTTGGCAGGTGATCGGGCTGGACTGGAGTGGTTAGCCGAATCCTCATTGGTCCCTACTACCCTTAGGAACTATTGGGCAGCCTGGACAGAGTGGGAATCTTTCGTGGGAGGGGCTGCTCAGTCAGGTAGGCGAGGACAGCGGCTTTTGCTGTCATTTCTGTGGTCATTGTATTGCATGGGTAAATCCAGGGCAGTGGCAGCACGCTATTTGGCAGGGATGAAAAAAAGATGGGGTGGCCCTCTTTCTACTGTCGCAGACAGAGAAGGGGACCCCTAGGGGCGCAAGGTGTGACCTGCTTTACTCGGTAGCAGCTGCAGGGATATTAGGGGTCTCAGACCTGATTGGTAGGTATTCACAAAAAAAAAAAAACAGAGTACGCAGCGCTGGAGAAATAATAATAAAAACTTAGAAACATGTTGGATTGACTTCACAATTTATAATAATTAAAATTAAAAATGTCACAATTTAATAGGTCACACGGCCACACACATGGTACAATGAATCATTTAAAATAATGCATTATGTAAGATTTGTAAGAATTTACAGATTTGACACCCTGGCCAGGGAGGATTCCCAGTTCGGACAAGCGGTTCTACAGCAGACCCCATACATACACGCCCATTCTGGTAGCTTTGGGACCTCCCCATAGTAGTGAACCTAGTATCCCATTGAACGGTAGAGAAAATAGGATTTTGGTTACCTACCGGTAAATCCCTTTCTCGTAGTCCATATGGGATACTGGGAGCCCGCCTCTGTGCGGCATTCCTGCTGTAAAGACACAGTTTCGTACAATGTTAGGGCTTGTTGCCTTGTTGTCAATTATGACTTTCTTCAACAGTTATTGGTGACATCAGAAGTTGTTATGATTCACCTCTTTTCTTATTTTTTATGTTTGGTTTGGGTATGCTTTGAGAATCTCACCACGTTATTTGTTCACATACCTACTCACAAAGCTCTCCTTCGGCACAGTTTTTCATTAACTGACTAGTGGAGGGAGATAGAGGGGAGGAGCCAGTGCACCCACACTGAAAGTTTTAATGTGCCTGTCTCTCCCGTGGTGGAACTCTATCCCCATAGTAGTGAACCCAGTATCCCATATGGACTGCGATAAAAGGATTTACCGGAGTTCAAACAAACAACAAACTGGGGTGTAGAGCTCAGTGTCACGTAGCTACTAAAAAGGCAAATAGGATACTAACCTGTATAAAAAGAATTATGGTGTCTAGGGACGCAAAGGAAATTATGCTTTATAAAGCATTAGCTAGACCGCACCTAGAATATGCAGTACAATTCTGGTCCCCTCACTACAAAAAAAGACATTATGGATCTGAAAAAAGTCCAAAGAAGAGCAATAAAGCTAATAAAAGGGTTGGAGAAATTGAATTATGAAGACAGATTGGACAATTTGGGATTGTTTACACTAAGAGACGTTTAAGAGGAAACATGCTTAACATGTATAAATATATCAGGGGCCAATATAATGAACTGTCAGGGATCCTCTTTGCTTTGAGGAAGGAAGAGGAGGTACTTGTGTATTTTGGCGGCGCCCCCGATGTCCGTCGTACGACGAACAGATCGCATCGCATGCCATGCACCCGATGGCATGCGATGCGACGCGATTTTGACCCCCTATACGACCAAAAATCGTATAAGCACCCTAAAGGGTGCTTTTGAGCACCCAAATGGGTGCTTACAATGTTAAATGCACCCCCACGCCACCCCCCACTATAAACGTGAACCCGAAGCGTGGCGAGCGCAGCGAGCCCGCGAGGGGCGGCGGTACGCGTCCTACGACCTTTTCATACCCCCACTATCCACGTCGGCGTGGAGTTGAGAATAGAATAGTGTGGCGAGCGCAGCGAGCCACCGAGCCCGAAGCGTGGCGAGCGCAGCGAGCCCCGCGAGGGGACGCGGATACCTTCACAGTTATACGCGTCCCCTCGCGGGCTTCACAGGTGTCCGTGGCGACGCGGACACCTGTGAAGCCCGCGAGGGGACGCGTTTACCTGTGAAGGTATCCGCGTCCCCTCGCGGGGCTCGCTACGCTCGCCACGCTTCGGGCTCGGTGGCTCGCTGCGCTCGCCACACTATTCTATTCTCAACTCCACGCCGACGTGGATAGTGGGGGTATGAAAAGGTCGTAGGACGCGTACCGCCGCCCCTCGCGGGCTCGCTGCGCTCGCCACGCTTCGGGTTCACGTTTATAGTGGGGGGTGGCGTGGGGGTGCATTTAACATTGTAAGCACCCATTTGGGTGCTTAACATTGTATAAGCACCCATTAGGGTGCTTATACAATGTTTAATCGCATCGCATGGCATCGTATGCCATGTACAATGGCATACAATTTCAAAATTGTATGCCATCGTGCACTATCGTACGATATCGCGTCGCATCGCATACCATCGTATGTGTTATGGTATGCGATGCGATGGGCGCCGCCAAAATACACAAGTACCGAAGAGGATTTCGTACCCTTAAAAGAAAAAAAATTACGGTCAGGGCAGTAAAATTGTGGAATTCTCTTCCTGGAGAAGTGGTGTCGTCAGAGACAATAAATTATTTTAAAATAAGGTTGGACAATCATCTATTGGGCAAAAAACATCCAGGGGTACAAATAATTAAAATCTGTATATAAAAAAAAACAGATTTCAGTTATATAAGGGATAAAGCAAATAGATCATGCACTTTAATAACGAAGGTTGAACTTGATGGACGCAAGTCTTTATTCAGCCTTAACTACTATGTAACTATGTAAGAAATTCTACTGTACTTACAGTATTTAAACAATGTTCTCATTATCTGATCCATTGAGTCCTGTGCTGCCTCAGATTGTTCTGTTCAGAAAATTGTCTCTCCTATGTGGGTCAGGCCTGTTTTTTTTAACTACTAGCAGGGAGGTCAAAGCCCTTTTCCCACATGAAAATAAAATACTCCTAATTACATCCCTGAAGACAGTGCTAACAATTGCTAAAATACCTTTTATGAAAATAAACTGATAACCAATAACTAAATAGGATCGCTATACATTATACCAAAAGCACTAAATGGATGTAAAGTAGACCTAAATAGATATACATTGTTTAAAGAATCAACATTTAGTTAAATTGGAATTCTACTGTGTCATAAACTTAAGATTTACTAATGCCTTTTAAAATGAGCAGTGGCAATTCTGCCTGTCACAGCAAATCAGATTCTGTCTATCAGAACCTCCTCCTAATGTAGTTTCCCTTCTGCCCCCCACAACAGACACTCAATTAGTAAAGGGATATGTTTGTAAATCGCTTTTGCTTCTTAACACTAACATTTATTAACACTTTTCTCACTGGCGTGCTGCTCTGGGCTTTCTGGCTTATGCTTTTGGGGTGCCACACCATGCACATAGATATAGCAATAGGGACCCCCAATACACTGAGAAGCCTTGATGACATTTTGGGGGCTTATTCATATATTTGCTCAAAAATATGTAGCCAAGTTCTCTGAAATCTATTATCATGTAGTGTTTAAATCTGGTTACTGATATTCAGTGTGCTGGGGGACACAGTGTATCTCTCTTACTTTCCTTGCATCTGAAATTTCAGCATATACATTTACAGTATGTATCTGACAAATAAAAGTTCAAATATTTGCAATACAGGAATATATTTTTACTCCACTCAGCTACTAGCCTGGAACTTTTTCAATATCAAAAAGAAATTCATCAGCATATACACTAGGTGGCAATGTTTGAAAGAAAACATTTTATACAAGTTTTCGTTATGTTACGTAAAATGGGTATTATTGTACTGTATGTCATGTGTTAAAAAAACGTTATGTCCCATAAAATTAAAAAAAATATGGAGCATTGGGAGATTATATCTGTGGTGGTACTGTAGTACATTTTACCAATGTATAATACAGTCATAAACTATATATTTTAAAGAATTGGACCATTTTATCTGTATTCATTTGCTGTTAATGGTGGACAGAATTGTATTCTACCCGTTATATAAGCCCAGGTCCAAAATGTGAATTTTCTCCAACTAAGACCTCAGTGCAAACTGTGGAAACCTGGCTTAAGCTTTACTGCGATGGGGGTATTCAGCGCTGTCCGGATTTTTCAACTAACCGAAAAAATCTGGACATGCGTTTTCAATGTGGCAGTTTTCTACAATTTTTTCAGCCAATTTCGCTGATGCAGATTCAACTTTGTTTAGTCGAAAATGCAGCCATTCATCTGTAAACAGATGGATTGGTGAGTTTTTTTGCCAATCCACATGTTTTCTGAAATTGTCTCTGAGATTGAACAGGACCGAGAATTTATAACGGTCAGAGATTGAATATCTCCCTATGACTGTTCCCTAACAGAAGTGGAAAACATTCAGAAAGAGTAGAAACAAAATAGACCAACTGTTGAAAAAGTTTGATACAGTATGTTTTACTTTTGTATGTTGTTGCGGAAAACATATTTTGACTTGCAAAATACAATGAGGACTGTTAGATTTTGACAGTGCGAGGCATTGTTAAGCATTTTGGGTGCGCATTAAAGATTACCAGTAACATTAGTATACATTTTCTGTAGGACCAGCATTTCCAGTAAGTATCTATTAGTTAGTTATATAAATGTCTTGCAGCAAAATGAAGAAATAGACACAGCAGTGTAGCGAGTGTTCTAGACTTTTATTTATTAGTGCAAGGCCGGGTTGTGGAGTTACCTTTGCCTTCTTTATTTTAGTACTGTCCATCTCCAACTGTAATGTTTATTAATTAGTGATACATTTAATGTAGGAAATGTATATTAATATATTTTAATATATTTTAATTGGTAATAACAAATGTAATGTAAAATTTATTGAAATTTCTGAACTAGAAAACGTTAAATTCCATTGCCTTGTAAAAATGTTACAAAATATGCATTTAATACAGTTTAAATGGGTTTTAACATAAACTTGGCATATACCTTAAAAGTAAAGAATATTGACTATAAACATATTTTCTACTTTCTTTCCTGTTTGAAACAAAACAATTTTGTTTGCAGTACAGAGGGGAAAAAATACTGCTTTGCTTTGTATTGTGCTTTTTTCCTTGGCCAAACTGTATATGTATATTGGCATTATCCTATTAAACCCCCTTTCACACAGAAATTGAAATTCCTGGGTGAAGCAGAACCTAGGAATTTCATGAAATACACAGGTCCTTTTTCTGTGTGAAAGGGTCAGTCTAGATCTTAAACTCTGGGTCTCCAACCCTGCAACTGACCAGGGATGATGTTTTTGTTTGATATACATTTCTGTGGCACTATAATACACAAACATTATCGTTTTTAATGTTAGAAAGGAACACTTGGGGTGAAATGTAATAGGGTGAGAGAATCAGAAAGTGAGAGATTTGGTAAGAAATCTCTATTATTTTTTTTAAAGTGTCAATCCTTTACACTGCAAAACCAGTTTGATCTTGCAGTATAAATGATTGCTGCTTTAAAAAAAACCTGGAGATTTCTTACCAAATCCCTCACTTTCTGATTCTTTTACCCTATTACTGTACATTTCACCCTTGGTGTTGAGGACAGATTAAAAATAAATGTGTGTTTGTGTGTGTGTGTTTATAGAAAGACAGCGATATTTGGTTAATAAATGAACTTTATGCTCTCTTCTGTTTGTAGAAAGCAATGATAACATATTTATTCAATGTTTGTTTATTTAACCATCACCAAATAGGTTACTATCACCCTAATGGTGTGTACACACAGTAGGATATGCCGTGCTATGCGAGTCCCGATGCGTTCAGATCGCATTGGGACTCACATCGCACGGCATGCATGTAATGGCACAATTTTGACTATATATTGCAGATCTGCACTATATAGTCAAGGCAGCCAAGACTATCTGCCTTGCGATACGTGAACGCGCATCAGGATCGCAAGCAGACCGCAAGGGTTAAAACCCTTGCGATCTGCATGCGATGCCAACACGATGTTGACTATATCGTCAACATCGGAAGGCATATCCAACTGTGTGTACACACCATTAAACCAGTGTACTGTAAATATTGTGTTCAGCCACAAAGGCTTTGCAAATATTTAGCCTGATACCTCTAATACGTGGAATTCTGCCCAATAAAATGTTTGAGGGAAATGTATGTTCTTGAAGAATGTGTTGTATTAATAGTAATTCACATATTTTTGGGTTAAAAAAATCTTCAATCTTTTGTGTGTCACAAGTGGAGCCTGTCACAGTGTAACCTACTATTCTACACTTGTTTGCATCTTTTACATGTAAAAATGAAAGGATGCTGTAAAGATCACAGCAGTAGACTTTTGTTTCCTCAAATTATCTAAACGGTGACATTGATGCATTTTTCATGGCAATGGAAAGATTGGATGTCTTCTGCACCTCTGCAAAAGGAGACGGTTTAAAAACCTCCTTTTTCTGTAGCCTCTGGGAGTCATGTAAGCTGCATCCTGTTTTTAGCAGGAAGACATTATATTTGTCTTTGCCAGTAATATCAGAACTTCAAATCTGCGTAAATGCAGCAGACCTCAAGTCTACAGTACCTTCAGCTATTTCTTTTAACGTCACTGAGGCTGGTGATATTGCAAATGTATGGAAACAAGCTGGATATATAGCCTGAACTTCATTTCACATATTATTGTCATTGGTAATATTTTTTACTATATATTATGCAGCACATAAAAGTTAATATTTAGGGGGGCATCCAATTAGCTCCAATAAAACATAGAGTGGAAAATGGATGTTTTTTTCCGATGTTCTATCACTTCATGAAGACACACAGGCAGACAGAACAAAATCCCAGAGAAGCCACAATACAGAGATATACAGTACATAATACTCGAACACTTAACATAAACATATAACATAGTAGTCTATATACACTTCTATGCAAGTAATTGTAAAATGTCCATTTCACATTGCAACATAAGCTATCTTCATTTTTGTTTCCATTACATTTATATAACTCTAAAATGTTTTGCAAGAGAATCGAAGTAGGCACTGAAAACATATTATTTGTGGGAGAGGCAGAGGTTAACCTGCTGCCAGCCTGCATACTACTAATGCCCCTTTCAGACCGCACATATTAACCGGTATATTGCCTTTTTTTACCATTTCAAAATGGTAATATGTGCAGTCTGAAAGGTCCAGACTGAATTTACCGTTTTAAAATAACTGGTATTTTAAAATGGTAAAAAAGCAGGGTCCTACCCGTTTCAGACCCTTTTTTTTTTTTGCTGTCTGAACGGGTCTGAAACGGTACCCAGGCAGCAGTTAGCACTATTGGTCCCCAGCTCAGTGCATATTTAATGAGCCGACCGCTCATTACATATGCGCATATGTAATGAGAGGTTGACTCATTAAATATGCACTGAGCTGGCTCAGAGGGGACTAGCTAATGCTCACTGTCAAACCCCTTACCCTTCCAGCGTCCTGCAGCTCTCCTCCCTGCCTGCAGTGTGGGAGCTCCTGCTGGCAGTCTAGGTGCGGGCTCCGGTGCCTGATCCCCTCTCTCTATACCTCCAAGAGGTCACTGCCCAGCGCATTTCCGGGATGTCTCATGCTGCTTTCACACCGCAAACCTGCTTTAGACCAGGGATTTACATGTGATGTTAAAGGGGTTAAACTTGCTCTGACCCGTTAAAAAAAACAAACGTTTTAAATACCTGGTCTAAGCAGGTTTTGCGGTGTGAAAGCAGCATAACCTGCTGTCAGCCTGCATGCTATTAACCTGCTGCCAGCCTGCATTTACAGTAACAGACCTGCTGCCAGCCTGCATACTTCTCCACTGGAGCTGTAGACATTAGTAAGCGCATGCTTTTATGTAATTCACTTGTGTTTTTTCCCTAGCCACAAGCTGCATGTCACCCGGCCATCTTTAGAGTTATTGATGACATATTCAGGTAAGCCCTTGTTACAGCAGCCACATTTTATTTACTTCAGTTAATATGATTTGTATTATGCAAAGGATGCTTTACCACTTTATTTAAGTAATAGAAGAATAAACCCTTGAGTACGTAGCTGTGTCAACCATTCTTTATGCAAATTAAAATACTGAATATGAAACTGATTTTTATTACTGAGTCATTACTTGCGTTAAACAAAAATCTACTTTTTGACTTTCTGTAATTTGTAAACTACCAATTAATGTGTACAATTTGCAGTAGGTTTAATGTTGTCTTGTGCTGTTTTCTCATTATCTATGCAGGGGAATTAGCTGGAGAAAGATAACACTAATCCTCTACAAATCACACAATTGCAGGACTTGCTTCTCCTGCACAAGTGTTTTTTTGTGTCCATCTATGGCATTGTATTCCCCTTGTGAATGGGGAATGCTTTTACATTTGCGTGTTTAGCGGTACATCAAAAAATGTACATGGCGGAATCATTGGAAATAGCCATATTAATATACACCACTTATTCTTCCACAAAGTGAGACCTAGTTTGTCCATTAAAGTATAAAAATGATACACTCTTAGCAAGGCCCATCCTGTTCTGCGCAGTGACTGCAATTGGAAAGTGGTAACTTGCACCTCCAGTAATTTTGGCCCACAAATCCTTGCAGTAAAAATAGGCTCATTTGCAGACACCTAGGCATGGAAGTTTGCTCTATTGTTTTGGACATTCATTACTGACCTTATTGTTTTCAAAAAACTGGTATGAAGTATAAAAGCACAGGCTTGCAAATATGCCTCTAAATATGAACATATATTATCAGTTTATTATAAACATTTCTGGATTGCACCCACTCAGTTGTCTGTCCATGTGATATCCCATATCACAATCAGCCGTAGCTCCTGCCTGACCGTAGAAGGGGGTCTGCTGCTGGCCACGCTGCCTGGTCTGCCCACAGCTATTCAAGGTCCCAGTGAATATACAATGCAGTGTACTGTACAGGCTCCGGTCCTGGGGCATGTGCAGAGTCAGTGCACAGTGGCACATGAGCATATCATTGGCTTCTATGGGCTGCATCAGGGCTGGGCTGCATGGAAATGAATGGGGTGGCTTCCAACAGCCTATACTGACAGTACTGGAGGGAGGAAACACCTCCCCAATGGGACTGCCTTTAATGTGGGGTGATTGACAGGTAGGACTTCCATTAGTGAAAGCAGTGCAGTCTCACCGGCTGCATCTGGCTTCACGAAGGCTGTACAAGGTGGTGAATTTTACTGGGGGGGGTCCGGCTACAGTCCTGCAGCCTATAATTAAAATCCACCACTGTCACCAATCATCTGTTATTATAAGTAAATCAACAACAAAAAAATTATAAAAATAAAAGAGAAAATGAATGGTAAGAATACAATGTGTACATAAGGTATGGACTGTTTTAAATTTAAAAGCTTTTGATATCTATACACATTTATAAGACAATCACAATACAAAGTTTCTAGTTAAATCTGCAAATCATACACTGAAATATTTTTGTAAAATAAAAGCCTAATGTATTTGTAATGAGCTGCCGTATTGCTGGGCTGTATCCACCATAACCACAAGCAGGCTGAGCAGTGCATGTTTGTCTGCACGGTTTATTCTGTTTACACTACAGACTTATTAAACTTGACCTTCGCTTCAAGGTTGCTTGAAACTTACTTGGATTTAAATCATCTACAGTAGATTTTATTAAAACAAATCTGTCAATGGTTTGTCTGGTGCGTATTTTTGTACCAGAATAAATGATTTCCTGGAAGTATCTTTGAGTTGGCCCGGAAATGCCTGCAGGTGCTTTTGCAATACAAAATTCACATTTTCACATCCTGCAGAGCACTGATCTTACATGTTCCTTATACTGTACTTTTTGAAGAACATTTTAGGCAACAGTAAAATAGAATGGTTGTGTTGGATCGGAGCGCTCCAAAAGAGGAGCTGCCTCTTGATGATACTGAGGCAGGGCCAGTGCAAGGCACCGGAGCACCCCAGGCAAGTCGGGGTGGGGGCGCCCGGTGCCCGGGGGGGGGGGCAGTGCTGGAGCGGGCAGGTGCTGGAGCGGGGGTACCTGCGGTGCTGTCACTATATAAAGCTGGCGGCTGGGTCCCTGCAGTGCTGGAGCGGGCAGGTGCTGGAGCGGGGGTACCTGCGGCGCTGTCACTGTGTATAAAGCCGGTGGCAGGTTCCCTGCAGTGAATGGAAAATAACTAGTGCTATGCGCGCGGCGCGGGAAGCGCTTCTGATTTTGAAAACACTTGCCAATCAGCGTGCGGCAAGTGTTTTCAAACCCAGAAGCGCTTCCCGCGCCGCCGCATAGCGATATCTATTTTCTATTCACTGCAGGGACCCCGCCGCCAGCTTTATACACAGTGACAGCGCCTCAGGTACCCCTGCATCACGGACACCCCTGCCCGCTCCAGCACCTGCAGGGACGCCGCCAGCTATATGCACAGTGCATTAACCCTCCATGCTGGGGGTGAGGGGCGAACTGCTGCCCTCCAGGTGCCGGCACCCTAGGCAAATGCCTAGAGCTGCCTAGTGGTGGCGCCGGCCCTGTACTGGGGAGTCTTAGACTCTAGAACAATGGTACTGAATGTGGGTTGTATATCAAATGGGCGCTTCTCTCATGGACAAAACTGTAATTCTGGGGAAAGAAATAAAATATAAGGTGAAAGGTGTAGAATAATACTTCCCTGTTCTCTGTATCGCCTTAGATGGTGATAGAATGCAAATCTGCACTGCCTTGGGTGGTGATCAGACACAACTTTGTCCTACAGTATATTCCTGTGGTAATATCACAAATATTTTTTTCTGACTGTAAAGGAGTTATGTACCATCAAGAACAGAAAACAAAAAAACAAGCAATGAGTGAATCTGATGTTAAATTAATATAGGGGTTAAAATGCACTTAAGTATGGCGCACCTAACTCACAGAAATGATAAGTAGCTGACACCTAAAAGGTGCACCTAACTCAAAAATGTTATGTGCAGATGGCACACATAAATTGAGGAACAAAGATACCACTATAGGATTTAACATAATGTCATAACAGCCAGAAAAAAGGTACTTGTGTATTATCACGTCGCCCACTAAGCTATTTGCTTAGTGGGCTATTCTGCTTAGGGAAATCGCATCGCATGGGCCATTGTAAGTGCCATGCGATGTGATTTTCCTATGTAATGTATTCAGTGCTCTTTTATTTATATTGTATAGTGCCATTAGGTATACAATAATGACATACAATGAGGTTTTAGGCACCCCCCCCCACACACTATCCACGCCATCCCGAAGCGTGGCTAGCGCAGCGGAATGGGTCCTACGACCTTTTAATACCCCTACTATCCACGTTGGCAAGGAGTTGATTTTATACAGTGTGGCGAGCCACCGAGCCCGAAGCGTGGCAAGCGGACGCGGAATACATGTAAACTAATCCACGTCCCCTCACGGGGCTCGCCACGCTGCGCTCGCCACACTATATAGAATCAACTCTGCGCTGACGTGTATAGTAGGGGTATGAAGAGGTCGGAGGAAGCGTTCCGCCGCCGCTCGCCATGCTTCGGGGTGGCGTGGTAGTGGGGGGTGTCTAAAACCTCATTGTAGGTCATACAATGATATAATTGTATAGCTAATGTAATGGCATCCTACACACTATATATGCAGGAGGTGCGATGCGATCCCCCGGGGCTAAGAGAGCAGTTACATAGGAAATTACATAGGAAAATCGCATCGCATGGCCGTTACAATGGCCCATGCGATGCGATTTTCCAAGTACGTAAGAAACTTGGGCGCCGTGATAATACAAAAGTAATGCAATTTCCCCCATCGGAAATAGTGGTGGAACTGAATATTCTCCTTAGTGTATGTAATATGGCCTGCACTGTTCTATTTCAAGTCTAATATCAAATTATTATTTCTAATACTTAGGAATGCTCTTCTGCAAAGTGAAGGGAACATTAAAGTAATGAGGATCATACGATTATTTACGCATTGCTTCATCCAGGAATACGGTAAACTTCAGGTAATGTACTGTTGTGATTTTGGATATATTTTGATTGTTAAAAAAACAGAGCTGAACACTTTGGGCCTGATTCATGTTTTTAAGTAAAGTAAGCAACTGGGAAAAAACATGTTGCAGTGCAGGAGGGGCAGATCTAAAATGTGGGTGGAGTGTGTACAAACTGAAATCTAAATTTTTGTGTAAAAATAAAGCAGCCTGTATTTATGGACTACAGGCCTGATTCTGGTTCACTCGCCGAAGCGAATTCTCTCTCTATTGGACAAAACCATGTGCACTGCAGGTAGGGCAGATGCAACGTGTGTGTGTGTGTATATATATATATATATATATAGATCAGTTTGAAGTACAAACCCCACCCAAATCTAACTCTCTGCATGTTACATCTACCCCACCTGCAGTGCACACAGGAGAGATCATTTACTTTGGAAGTGAACCAGAATCAGACCCAACATGCAGAAGCAGACAGTATTTACTCTACTATGTCTGCTCCTTCTGCAGTGCAACATGGTTTTGCCCAGTTACTGTACATGCTTTTTGCTTTACTTACAGACATTAATCATGCACTTTGTCCATTTACGGGATTGTTGCCTGTGTAGTTGTGCAAGTTGCAACTTAGTGTTCTATGTTCCGTTGCTGAAACTTCTGTCACTTTTGGAGACAACTAAAGCAGTTCATTAGACACACTACAATACAAATGATTGTGTTTGTAATTTTCATCCACTAGTTAATGGTTTAAAACGGTGTAACGTCTAACAAATTATTATTTAGCTGTGTTGGTTTTTACCTATGGGTTGCCAGTCACCCAAAACTGAGAAATATATTTCTATGTATCGCTAGACAACACAACAGCCAGTCACCCAAGGCAGTCCCATTGGAAGATGTTCCCTCCCACTGGGATGCCTCTATGAGTTGCTTTAGCTGCAGCCAATAGAATCTAGGGTATGCGCATGCACAGTACCAAGGCCAATACTGTGCATGCACCAGTCCCGGTGCCTGTCAACTGCAGTGTACAGGTGCTGGGACCATGATTTAGATTCTATGGGCTGCAGCCAAAGCAGCCCATAAAACCTGGGTATTCGACCATCAAATGATTTCTCTTGCCTTTGCAAATAGAAGTTAATGAAAACTGACTTTTATTTGCTTGTGCCTGGCCGAAGAGTGTTTTCATGGTGACGCCCCTTGGGCGAGTCCCATTCCCGCCACCATCCACCCCTGGCCAGCCTCGATGTTAGTGAACGGCTTGGTGACTTTGCAAATTTGCAATATAATAGACCATGTGCAGTCCCCAAAACAGCTGGGCCAAACTCGCTATATAGCAAGGGAATCAGAATGATCCCCAAAGTCAGTCACTGTGTTTGCAGCTTTGTAGCCAAACATACTTTTCATTAAATGTGTAATCATCCTATTTTACAAGTCTAGTGAAGTTTTAAAAGTCATTGATGAAGCTACAAAACTGTGGGCCCATAGTGTACAGGTAAATGCTGTTTTGTGTTGTCATATAGTACTTTTGGTGACAACAGCAGTAAAAAATAAAAACGAATGAGAGCATTATGGCTCATAAAAATATATTTATATTGTTCTTAGGAAAACTTAGAATTCAAGCGGAATGAAATATTAAATGTAGTTTCAGGATGTAGTGATTTTGTGTTTTGGTTTTTGGACGGAGAACTTTCACATAGTTAATTGCTGCAGAACCCCATTCTTCTAGATATCCTGCGGAATCCTGGAAACTAGGCCTTTGGATATCATTTCAGTGGATCCCTTAGCTCTAACCAAGTATACATATTTATATAACATTTCTACAGTAACATTAACAAATACATTTGTTCAAATTGGACAACCCCAGTACCTTCTTTTTCTAAATATGTATATTTATGTCCTGAATAAGGGCAGTATATTAGGTGATATATGCAAACTTGTGATTAATTTACATAACAAAGTGTAAAGTTGCATGTGTGTTTGTGATCATACAGTATAGGAATAATTGTACATAACTAATTACACTGTTTGTTGATTATTTTGTGATTAGAAAATAGGGTTAAATATTTGACTGTGGCTGCACTTAAGGTTTGCAGAACACTTTGTTCTGTAGGATACATTTTTTTCCAATGTACAGTAGATTAAAAACTTGAAAGTGACTATGCTACAAACTGACAATGCTGCTCGTTTACTTGCTCACTCTTGCTGACAGTAGTCATGCATTAAAGATGCTGGCATTGTCCTAAACTATTACACATTTGCTTTTTAATTGTCCAAATAAATCTATAAGGAACATTTCCTGTCTTCATAGTGACTTCATGGACTGCTTATGTAATTATTTATGCTTGTGCTGCGTCACCAATAATTCTAGGCTGTTTTAGCTATGGTAGCCGTGGATGACCGCTCCAGCAGCAGGTGATAGCTGCTTCACAATGTTTGAAACCTAAAAAGCTATGAGACTAGTTTTAGATAAACATGTGCTGATCTGCAGTCACTGTGGACACGTTTACTTATTCCTCAGGCATTATGTAGCCTTTGCTGTGTATTTTACCCGTAGGCGCAATATTTGACACAATACCTAAAATATGTTTTATGTCAGCTTGATAAGTTTGACTGCTGTAGCTGCAAGCAACACCGTATTGATACTGAAGTTGCAGATGTCTGCATGTAGATTATTTGTTTCTGAATCAGTTTGCGTGGCAGAAGTATACACATCCCCAGGTCATTGATTTTATTTTTAACTAAAATCAAAAAGCAAAATGTGTTAATGGAAATGTATGACTTACAGTGTACATGTTTTGCATAATTTTGAAATTGATTGCAACATTGACAGCGATTAATATAATGCAGGGGCGTGTTAAGAATTACTAGTTCAGTATTGCTTGCGCCCTTTAATGACTTCCTTATTCCAGTGAACCCAGCATAATTTGGATCGAGGTGGCAAATCCGGTCCTCAAGATCTACCAACAGTTTATGTTTTCTAGGCCACATTTGGATCTGTAGAATGTGTTCGTTAGGAATGAACACAGGGCATGTTTGAAAATGTAACAGTATTGACTACACCTGTGCACCACCTAGGTGATATAGAAAATGTGTACAGTTGGTAGATTTCGAGGACCGGTTTGGTCAGCCCCGGTGTAGATTCTATGTGGGGAATCCAATTAGCTGTGCTAATTTTCCACATGGGAACAATGGTCATTAAACGTGATTTGGGGCCCAGCGAGCTGGTAAACTCTGCCCCACTGAGCTCTCTACTTACGTCCCTGTGCACAGCTGCAAATGCGTTCACAACTGTGCACACAGGGGGAAAACCCCTCACCATTGAATGATTTTTTCCCTCTGCTCGCACTGCTAGTCTAGAATTACTTAGAGCTGCAAAAAGCTGTGGGGAGAAGGAGGCCACTGCTGATGTCAGTGGCCCTCCGTCCCAACAGCCGGGGAACACCCTGAGTTTTCTGGGACATTCCCGGAAAACGCCAGTATTATGCCCCCTTGCTAGCCTTAACATGGTTCATCTGCAAGGGGACCCCGCGTTTGCGCACAGTGTACCGTGTGCATGCACAGCTTTTTGGTAGTCACCAGGGAAGCGAATTTGCAGAGAGTTTCATTCAAGTTCTTTTTTAACTATGATATAAATACTTTCTCTAAAAATCACAAATCCAAAACTCGTTCTTATTAATAACTAATCATACATGTGTCATATGTGAGAGTACCTAAAAGTCGACAAGAACACTGTGGGACTACTGTGTGCATTATAATGATAAAGCTTAGAAGAAACTGAAGACAAACTACAAACCCTTAAAACCATCATATAAGAAAATCAAGCAACAAATCATGCTAGTTAATGGCTTTGTTTAAGCGGTGTACACACAGGGGGTTATTCTGGTTGACACACAAAGCTGCAAAATGTACAGCTTTGCGTGTCATCTATGCGCCGCCCGCATGAACGCCTGCCCCTGCTCCCACGCCGAATATCCCCACACGCATGCGAATGGATGTTTAGCATCAAATTATTTTACAAGCGCTACAACACCGTGCTACACATGCAATGCGATCTAGTACAGATAGTACAGGTTGCACATAATTTTAGTACTTTGCGATATATGATGCACAGGAGAGCACATTGCATCTCAAGCCTACAGAAACACGGTGCGATGTGAACTGCATGCGATGCGTTCAAAACGCATCCGACCATGCAGAAAATGTAAGTTTAGCAGATCCTTACAGAATATGATGCCAGGATGAAAGTGGTGCCATACTGTAGATGCAGTATATTTACATTTTTGTAAAGTACAGTACTGGTGCTTTGTTTATCAGACCATGCTAAAAAGAAAAAATAGAATTAGTCAGAAGTAGTATTCTGGAAAAAGTGTTCCAGGTTAAATACAAGAAAATCCATTTGGGAAATGTTGATATAAATCAAATGGCCATTATAAAGTGGCTTGTATGCTGGCTAAACAAATGTGTACTTCATGACTAAGCCCCGATAAAGACATCACTTACTAACTGGTTAGTTCCACATTATATTTCCATTGGCGTGGGCAGCATACAGGGCATGCCATAGATATCTTTAGATTTCCGTCCTGCTTTTATACCATGGCATTATAGAAAATAAAAATGATTCTCTAAAATAATTTAACACACTTGGATGAATGATGTCTGTTCTTTGTTAGTACACAATCTACTATATTAGAGTGAGGATCATTTCATTAAATGAACACACAGAACTGTTCAGGGGGGTTTTTATCAACAAATGGACAAACCTTGAAAGCACGATTTTAATAAAGATGTAAAAAATTCAATTGGACTACAAGGGAATTCAGTGGATACATGGTCAGTGTGCCTAGTACTGGGGAAGACAACCTGTGGCACTCCAGCTGCTGTGCTTCTATACATACCAGCATGGCCTGTCACAGTCTTAGCATGCCCTGACAGCAACACTGTGGCAATAAATGTTGGGATACGTAGATCTACGGCAGCTGGAGTGACTTATGTTGCCTACCCATGGTGGGTATGGGTCATAGGGTGGACACTATGAAGGTCGACCACTAAAGGTCGTCAGGGCTTAGGCCGACACATGAAATACTGTACGCCGACATGCTAAGGTCGACACGAGCAGTACGTCAACAGTGAAAAGGTTGACATGCGTTTTACATAAGTTTTCTTCTCCCAAATGTTTCCGTAAGTTGACATGGACACTGTATCAGTGTACCAAGTCACCTCGCGTGGCTCGCCACTGGACACGGTGCATCGCTGCACTCGGCATACTATTATCTACGCCCTAGTGTATTGTAGGGTGGGAAATACTCCCTGTTTTGGAATAAAAAAAAGATCAAAAACACATGTCGACCTTTTGACTGTCCACCTTCCCATTGTCAGCCTAATGCTTATGTCTGCCTTAGTTATGTCAACCTATTCCATGTTTCAACCTAAGCCCTGTCAACCTAATGTATGTCTGCCTTCATAGTATCGACCTACCGACCGTATCCCCCTGGTCTTGTACTACCCATGCCAAGTTTACCCTAGAATGTATCAGATGTACTATAACATGAATTGTTGATAACAACATGTTTGCTATCAAAAAACATTTTTATAATAGTTTAAATAAAATATTCATATAGTATTTTTTTTTTATTAATTTATTTAGTTGCAGTGGTCATTACTTTAATTTTTTTTTTTTTATGTGAATTTTACACCTAAATGAAATGTTGGCAAATGAGACAATACTGTACGTCAGATACCAAAAACTACCTTATACTTATACGAGAATTTTTATTTATCTTCCTATTGTTTCATTTAAATATTAATGTTTTTTTTTCTGGCGATACATATGGTTTAGTAGTCTATACTATTATGTGCATACGGCAGATCTAAAATAATCTGTAGTAACGTGTTGTATTTGTGTTTATCCTAATTAGACCAAGCTACCACTGAGAGCGTATGGTCTGCACAGAAATACTGCTCTTGTGTTGTCATTACTCCGTAAAGCCGAAGGTATGTTTTCCTAACTAACAACACATTTAGAAGAGTTGGCTAGAGTTAAATATGGGCTGCTTTTGTATCTGTTTGATCTACCCACAATTTATGAAATATGCTGTGTTCTTAACTTATTTGTACCATACATACAGTAAATTAAACAAATTTTAGCACTCCCTCAAAGAAACAGTTTCTCATCTCATCTATCATGTGCTGCATTGTCATGATAACAAGCTTTGCATGTAATGCTCTGATTCTCAAGGATATCAAATGCTTTTGCATCAGACTACAGCTGAACGTTCTCACATCTCATTTCAACACGTTATAGGATCTGAGATCAGGCAAGAAATAAATCTCTCTCCCCCTAACATTCCTTTTGCCATATTCTCATTGGCAAACTTTAGCCTCTCTCGGAATTTCCCAACTATTTCACATAGTACTTTTGTTTTTACTAGTCAATAGATAGGTTGACAGAAAACCAAACCCATAAATTAGCTTTTGGCTATTGTGTAATGTATAGTATAACTAGTTTTTTAGATGGTCTAATCCAGGCATGTCCAAAGTCAAGTCCAGGGGCCAATTGCGGCCCGTGCTGTCATTTCAAGCAGCGCGCAGCCTCCAGCCAGAAGCGGGTGGAGCATCAGATGTGGGACACACAGAACTAAAGGTGGGGCCCCGGCGAGCGTGCCTTTACCTTGCTGTCTACAGCAGTGAGGAGGTGCCGGCCACCACAGTGAGATGTGTGTTGGCATCTTTTGGGTGAGTATGCATCCAACCCCTGCAGCTGCAATTGTATATCACCATCCTCCACAATCACAGTGACAGCAGTGTATGGGGAGGGGGTGCAGCAAGGGGGAAGCTTGCTCCCGTAATATGCAGAGTGGAGGAGGATGGCAGCAGCGGGAGCCCAAGCATCTCCTGTCCTTGTAGTTCCTGCTTTGCCTCTCTGTCCTCTGGCTCACACAAGGGGCTGGGAAACATACAGAGAAGGAAGGGGGCAGGCAGGGGGACATACAGTCAATGGGGGCAGTGGGGGACATACAGTGAAGGATGGTCAGGCTGGGGGACATACAGTCAATGGAGGCAGTGATGGACATTCAGAGAAAGGGGAGCAGGCTGTGGGACATAGTGAATGGGAGTCATACAGTGAATGGGGGAAGATTGGGGGATATACAGTGAAGGAGGGCGAGGCTTTGGGACATACAGTGAATGGAGGCAGTGATGAACATTCAGAGAAGGGGGGATAGGCTGTGGGACATAGTGAATGGCATTCGCATTGCTAATAATCGCATATGCACTAACATGTGCGATTAATAAGGCAAAGGACAGCTCTTGCGATAAGAGCTGTCCTTTTCGTTGTGGCCAGCGATGTGCAGCGGGTCCCCCCTCCCTCCCTGGACCCATACCCGGCTCCGCTTCCTCCTCCCTGCACCCGGGAGAGTTTCAACCTTTTGACTTTCATAAGACAGGGCTTGACAAATAAGACAGGGCTTGACAAATTTCTGCTTTAAAAAAGCATAAGACAGGGCTTGACATATTTCTTTCAAATCTAGGAGCCAGAATGAAAGTGTAGGAGCCAGACAAACTTAAAATAGGGACAGTGCGCTCCAAAGCCGATTGCAAAAAAATTACACCGTAATGCCTATTACAAATGTCACACACCGTTACATATTATACCACATGCCATAATGCCCATTACACGTCATGCCACACACTGTAATACCTATTATATATTATACCGCACGCCATAATGTCCATTACATATGCCAAACACCGTAATGCCCATTACACATTATATCACACACGGTAATGCCTATTACATATTATGCCACATATGTTCCACTTAACTACATGTTTGTTGCTGTGGGTTTAATGCTAGACACTAGGAGTTGCATGCTCTTTGCCATGGGTTAAACATGCTGTGCCAGGGATAAATTCTCATTGCCATGGGGTCACATGCTGTGCAAGGGGTTAACATGCTGTGCCAGGGTTAAATGCTCATTGCCATGGGGTGACATGCTGTGCCAGGGGTTAACATGCTCTGCCAGGGGTAAATGTTCATTGCCAGGGGGTGACATGCTTGTTCTCATGGGATGACATGCTTGTTCCCATGGGGTGACATGCTGTGCCATGGGTAAATGCTCGTTGCCATTGGGGATTATCCTTCCTCCTCCCTGCTGTTATCCTCCGCAGCAGCCAGACAGAGAGATCGTCAATCCACCCGTCTGAGAGCAGGTCTGCCGCAGCTATCTGAAAACTCGCGCCAGATCGCGAGACATTCGAAGCTCACGGTCTGACTGAAAATCAGGACGAGTTGGCGTTGCGGCTCCCGATTGGCTGCTGAACTGCAAACTGCGATCGGCTCTGAAGGCCGATTCGAGTTTTGAAATAGCCGCGACGGACCTGCAGACCTACAGCCGGGTGGATTTGAGAACTTTCTGTCTGGCTGTTACAGCAAGCGCACCCAACCATGACCAGATCTGCTTCCTCCCAAAAAAAACTGTGACCCAGGAAGCACAGCCACAGTTACGCATTGATTTACAATCAGCAGAAGTTATTTGTAGGTTTTGCAAATAAGATGCTAATTAACAGAAAAAGTCGCCTGGCGCTACTGCGTCTTGCCATGACATGGTGCGACTAGAAGGGCTGTTTAATATAAAAAAGGCTAGATGTATGTGAACACATCTCTGCACTGGTTTAGTATGTACGTTCTAGGTCCACTGGCAGGTGTATGATTTTTTTGTAGAGCTAAATTGGCTTGTGGGTAATACTTCTAGGGGTACACTGGATGGTGTTTAATTGTTTGGTTGGTGTACACTGGCTTATATGTAATGGTTTTGTAGGGGTACACTGACTTGTATGTAATGTTTTTGGGGGCTAAACAGGTTGGTTTTGTATTGCTTTCTGGGGGTACAATAGCTGGGGTGTAAATTTTTCTGTGGTATCCAATCCATATTACCTACCACATGTATACACACACACACTAGGAATAATGCTGGTAGGCAGTAATACTAACCACTCTGCTGCCTGTTTTATGCACAATCTTTATAGAATAACACATAACATTATGGGGAGGGTTTAAAAAACAAAATACATTCAATTAATCTTGAACAGAACACTTTTGTTACTTGCAGGATTAACGTCTGATGCCTGCATTCAACATCTGCGTTCCATTGTAGAAATGCTCAGAAGTGAGGACAATATAGAAAGGTATGGCAGACTATTTATACAATACAGGTCGAGTATCCCGTATCCGAATATCCGTTATCCGAATTATTCCGAAAACCAGATATTCCAGAAAGTGAAAAAATTTTTTTTTTTTGCTAAAAACTCACTGGGAACATTCGTAACAGCATCACTGGGGACATGATATGTAACTGGCACTATATATATGCAAGACAATGATTGCTTGGCATTCAAATTCAATATCTGAGATAGTACACACATTTTGTTTCACGTTTTGAAACCTTGTTTTTTGAACAAATAAAATATATTTGTGTGTATTTTATGTGGTAATAAAATATATTTGTGTGTATATTATGTGTTTATACAGCATAAATGCAAGATACTTCAAAATACATCATTGAAATATTAAAATATTCCGAAATACGGAATAATCCGTTATCCAAAATTCTCCTGGTCCTGAGCATTTTGGATAAGGGATACTCAACCTGTACAACTAATTTGTAATATCTGTAAACTCCAACTAAGAGGCTCATGATTGAGCTGGTAATTACATTTTGTGACAATGGGAAACCTTCAGCTCATGACTTGTTTGGTTACCATTGTTGAGGGTAGGTTTGATCAACATTAACATATACAAATAATAATTTCTTGTTTAAATGAACATACTGACTTGGTTTTACATCTGTCCAGGGATTGTTAGACTGTGCTGCAATCACTGGAAGGTGAACAAGACTGTTGGAGAAGGACAAATAGCCACATAAATGTGGTCTATTTTTAGCATATTAACAGTACTGCTCAGATTTCTCCCACTTATTTTCCTATTCCAGTAAACTGGAATGACTGAGTTAATTGCTGTTGAAAAAAATGCATTTTGCATAAGGTCTACACTTCACCCACCTAGCAGACCTGAATTGGAACATTGCAAGTTAGGCAGATAACTGTATCCATAACATCTTATCAAGAATAAATCCAAGTGTATATAAGACATTCTTTAGCAAACGTGCTGTCGTATAAATCACAATGGTTGTGAAATTCTAATGTTTGAGCATTCCCCATAATGGTGTTATTGCATGTCGACTATACTGTACTTACAGCAAAATGACAGCAGAATTAGTTAAACAGCAACTCCATTTAGTTCTAACTACATTACTTTTATTAAGTTTACAGACCTGAAAAAAAAGATGGGTACTTATGTAATATCTGGGCTCCCGTTTTTCTTATGACACCGCGTACCCTCGCGGGGCTCGCTGCGCTCGCCACGCTTCGGGCACGGTGGCTCGCTGCGCTCGCCACACTATATAAAATCAACTCCATGCGTAATTGGATAGTAGGGGTATGAAAAAATGGGGTGCATTTAACATGGGAGCCCAGATAATACATAAGTACCAAAAGATGTTTAAATAAAAAAAATAAAAAATAAAAATATAGAAACATAGAATTTGACTGCAGGTAAGAACCACTTGGCTCATTTAATCTGCCCCTTTTTTTTAACATATTACCTCAAACCATATTGTATCCTTATTTCTTTGTAAGGATAACAATTTACCTATCCCATATATATATATATATATATATATATATATATCTGCCATAAGGACTACAAGCAAAATCGAGAGAAATTGTTCCCTTAGCGGCCACATTGAATGCATAATTGAGTATTGTGGGAAATGTCCCCAGAGCTACCCCTAACCATACAGAAAGCCAACCAAACTGTAACCACTAGATGGATAGAATAAATTTTTGCAGAAGTTAAAATCTCCGACATACATTGCCATGATTAAATTGTTAATTCTTCAAAAACCACAATTTTACCATGATGAGCAAAATTACCCAATATTTTCTTATTCATATGATGGGCCAATGATTAAGTGGGTGCAGAATGTCCATGCAAATACTGGGTATTTTATCTTCTAAAATAATATATTCTTATTCATTTCAATCAGAAATATATTTCTTTGGACTTACCATACCTATTTAAATTCATTGTCCATTGAAATGAATAGGAAATCACTCCACTGAAACCAGGTAATTATTGTTTGAGATTTCCATGGCAATTGTAAAAATAATACATTAATTACAGTTGGAAAAGATATAGAGCCAGATGTACTAAGCTTGAAAATTGATCAAATGGAGAGGGAACAACCACCAATCAGCTCCTAACTGTTATGTCACAGGCTGTGTTTGAAAAATGACAGATAGGAGCTGATTGGTTGGTGATTTTTCACTCTTCATTTTATCACTTTTCAAGGCTTAATACATCTCACCCATACTCCCTTAAATAGTTAAATACAAGGATTCCTTCCTAAATAAATATACTTGTAATAATAATAACTTGCAAACAGGCCTGGAGGGGGCTGTAGTGGCAAATGTCAGTCTTAGTTTTGAGTCCATTAACAGAACGTAACTCCCTTGGGTACATTTGTGAAATCAAAACATGTTGCTTTCTGTTCCATAGATATTATGCAAAAGATAAATAGATCATTAAAGGGAAAATACATTTTTTTTGTTTTCAGTTTAATTGGAAGTTATTCATTTCATTGTTTTACAGATCTCATGAGAGTATATTTGAATCCTGGTTTTTGCTAATCCACTTAGGAGAATGGGTGGACATTGCAGCAGAGCTGCTGTTGACGTCAGACCCTGAAATTTCAGACGACCTGCTGTGGCTTTTGGCATTTTACTACAATCCATGCAATGAGAACCATAGCAGAAGTAGAACAATGGTAGGTTGTGCAGTAAAGCAGCGTGAGTAAGCTTGGCACCGAAAAATATGAGAATTCTGTAATTTTTATGAGCTTCTCTATGATAAAATAGCACATAATTTTGACCAGGCTAAGGTTTTTACAATATTCTTTTTTTTTTTTCTCAACTGCATTTGAAGCAAGGACCATAGCTATGGATCACCGTTATATTTAAAAGATATTTCTGACCAAATAAATCTGGTTAGATTCACATAAAAAAAGCAAAGAGAGCGCTTTTACACTTAACGCCCTGTGTAAAATGAAAATTACAGAAAAAAAATTGAGGTTTAAGTGCTTTTAAGAAGATTATATTTCCCTTTTTGTCTGGAACTTAAACAGGCTTCTGTGACCTGTCTAGAAGAGTTCTCTGTTTATTTGAACTTGTTTGGTCTCCAAAATAAGGATCTTGACAAGTGTTTGTAATTAAATAGATAGAGAGACATATACAGTACGTGTGTGTGTGTGTGTGTGTGTGTGTGTGTGTGTGTGTGTGTGCGTGAACTTTTATACAACTTTCCTTTCTCACTTCCTCTCTAATGGTGCCCACACACTACAGTGATTTGGCCTCTTTTCCTTCGATTCCAATGGATCGGACAGGGAAATCTTATGAAAAGTGTCAAATTGCATGTGTTTTGTCTCCGATCTGATGCGCATTCCCTTGTGCATTGGATGAGAGTCAGAGATCTGCAGAGTCAACCATGGCGAATGGGGTCGCATGCAATATATAGCATGCAAAAGGAGCGCATGTGTTATATCGCATGCAATCCTTCTGCCCGGGAAGCTCCCGGGCGGTTCAAGGGAATTTTTATGCGACTTCTTCCTCAGAGAAGTTAAATAATTGTGTGGACGATTTCAACATCCGTATAGCTAGCCTAAAAAATGCTCCTGCCTCTAAACTTCTTAACCTCACATCTTCGTTTGGTCTCTCCCAGTGGAGATTCTTGTTCAAACTGTTTTTATTAGATTCAATTGTACATTTCAAAATGGAAACCAATTAAGACATATATTTACAAAGGATAATTGTGATGTGTCTCAGTCGAGAAAGTACATTAATTTGGGAAACATCAGTGACCAAATTAGTTATTGATTTTACTTAAAGAAATGAAAAAAGCCATAAGGTAAACTGTACTAACAGCAATAATCAACATTTTTCAAACAGTCAATAAAGGAGAATATGGAGAAAGGAGTAGTAATAGAGGGAAAGAAAGAGGAGAAGAAGAAAGCGACAGAGGGGGTTAGGGAGTACATATCAGGGTCTTGAGAAGAATTATCAATAACCAGTAGTCTGCGGGGTCTTAGAGCTAATGAAGAAGGGAAGGAGGGTGTGTGAGGGACTTGCAAGAGAGTCGGTGGTCTATCATGGGAATTAGGTGCATCTTGAAAGGGACCGGTAAAGGGAGGACTCCTTAAACTCTAGCCAGGGCAGCCAAGTTGCGGGGAAGTGCGAGATAGTCCCAGACGTGATGGAGACCAAGTCTTCCATCTCCATATAATGATCAATTTTTTTTTAAACCATTCCTTGATAGATGGGGCCTTGGTTGATCTCCAATGGAGCGGGACTAAATATTTTGCTGCAATGTTGAGATGTCGTAGTAGGGAGTGTTTGTAGGTTCTGGTAGTGGCCATTGTAATGTTGAGTAACCAGAAACCAGGGCCCATGGTCACCTTCCCATGTAGAATTTCCTCAGCACACTGAAAAATCATGGTCCAGAAAGGTTGAAGTATTGGGCAGTCCCACCATATGTGTATGAAAGTGCCTCGTTCAGAGTTGCATCTCCAGCATTTATCAGATATAGAGGGGAACATCTTGTGTACTCTCGTAGGGATTCTATACCATCTATAGATACGTTTGTATACATTTTCTAGAGTGTCTTAACTAAGTGAGTTCGTTTGAGAGTTACGAAAAACTACTTCCCAGTCTATGTCCTCGGCCTTACCCTTCAGCTCCTTCTCCCTAGCCAAGGTGAATGAGGTCGGAAAAGGGAAAGTATTTTCTATTATTAATGTATATAGCTGTGAGATCGTGTGAGTTGGGGATTGTGGGTCTACACATAGGTGTTCTAAAAGGGTGAGGTCTCTAGTTACATCTGAATGTTTAAATGATGAGGTTAGGAAATGGCGAAGTTGGAGATATTTTCAAAATTCCTAATTAGGAAGTTTCCATAAGCCTTGAATATCGGAGAATGAGCGTACACCCTCTGGACTCACCAGTTGGCTGAGCCTGAATAAACGAGCTTCTGTCCATAGTCTAAAGGAAGAGACACGTAAGCCTGGGGAAAAGTCCCGGTTAGAGAGGAAAGAGGTGAGGGGGGGGCAGGATGCAAGTTTTTTTCCACAGTTTAAGGGTGGGCGTGACTGTGGGGTGATCCACATTTGGGAGTGTAGCAAGCCAAGGGATAATCTCAATATAGGTGTTGAAGCAGTTTTCTTCTAAGCATATCCATGTTTTGGTATCTTTTGCGCGGGTCCAGTCCAGTATACGATTTAACAGGACTGCTTGATAGTAACTCGGGATGTGTGGGAGTTGCATACCTTCATTATGTTTCCGTCTGAAGAGAATATCATGTTTAAAGCGAGGGGTAAGGGTCCCCATACAAAGGACCGTATAAATGTTTGGATAGACTGGAACCATGTCTGTGGGATGTGTATGGGGAGAGTTTGGAGTTTATATAAAATCTTGGGGAGAGAATTTATCTTAACAACGTTAATTCTAGCAAACCATGACAAATGTAGTGATCGCCATTTTTGGAAATTGAGGCGCAGGGAGTTTAATAGCGGGATAAAGTTCAGGGAGAAGAGCTTTGATAGGTCACGAGGTACCTGGACTCCCAGGTATTTCAGCTTAGTGTCATTCCAGGTGAAGGGAAATGATAGTTTAGGGCATTTACCACAGTAGATGGAGTAGTTAAGTTCATGGCTATAGATTTAGAATAATTAATCTTGAAGTTGGAAAAAGTGCTGAATTTCTGAAATTCCGATACTAGGTTGCGGAGGGAAATAATTGGGTTTGTAATCAGAGCTAGTAGGTCATCTGCGAAAAGGGCAAGTTTATGAACTTGACCCCCTAGCAGTAAACCAGAAATATTTGTGTTTCATCGTACGGACCTAGCGAGGGCTTCTATACATAGTACAAACAGGAGCAGGGGACAAAGGGAACCTCTGCCGCGTTCCGTTAGTGATGTCGAAGGAGTCAGATAGGGAACCATTTATCCTCACCCTCGCTGAGGGTGAGTTGTAAAGGGCCAGTATTCTATGGAGGCAGGCCTGTCCTAGTCCGAGGTGACGCAGGACGCCCTCCATAAAACCCCAATGGACCCTATCAAAGGCCTTTTCGGCATCTGTTGACAGGACCATAGAGGGTACAGAGGATGTGGATGCAAAATGAATCAGGTTAATAACCTTAGTCATGTTACTCTTAGCCTCACGGCCTAGGACGAAGCCCGCCTGGTCTTCATGTATCAATTTAGGGAGTAAGAGCTTTAAACGGTTTGCCAGGAGTTTAGGGAATAGTTTAATATCAATGTTCAGTAGTGAAATCGGCCTATAACTCGAGCAGGAACTGGGGTCTTTGCCCTCCTTTGGGATGACTGAGATATGAGCTTCCAAGGAGTGTTTAGAGAAATGTGAATTAGCAGATAACGAGTTAAATGCTTTGGTAAGAAGGGGAGCCAGGTTCCCTTTAAATGTTTTATAATAGGAGGCGGTGAAGCCATCAGGGCCAGGACACTTACCGAGGGGGGTGGATTTGATGGCTTTCTCGACTTCGTCTAGACGGAAGGGTTCTTCTAAGGAGTCTGTCTGTTTGAGAAAGGGTGGGATAGTCTACCGAATTTAAGTAGGAAGCAACGAGGTCTCGATGGGAAAACGTGGTTAGGGCCGTTAGTCCCTCAGAAAGATTGTAAAGTTTTGCGTAGTATTTCCTAAAGGACTCTGCTATGTGCTGTTTCATTGTGTGTAAGGCCTTTTTCGTCTTTTATGGTATGAATGAATGATGTGGCACGTTGTTCCCGCAGGAGTCTTGCTAAAAGTTTACCGGGTTGGTTGCCCCATTGATATTGGCGACTTCTGCATTTACTATAGGAGAGTTTGATTTTGTCAGCAAGGAGGCTGTTCAGAGAGGCACGCGCCTCTTCGAGCTCGACATGGTATTGAGGAGCAAGGGAGGCTTTGTGAGACGTTTCAAGAACTTTAATTTCAGTAGTTCCTCCATCTTGCTCGATTTCTGTTTTTTAAGATAGGAGCCTAATTGAATGCACGTGCCCCTCCGAACACATTTGTGTGCCTCCCAGACTCTATATTTAGAGGTGTCTCCTAAATCATTCGTTGCTATGTATGCGTTGAGGGCTAGATCTAGTTTGTACTTGCAGTGTGCGTCCTGCAGGAAGGTGTCGTTAAAGCGACATGACCAGGGTTTTTGGGATAATTGAGGTAGCTTCAGGCGAAGAAAGACAGGGGCATGATCAGACCATGTAATTGGGCCAATGGAGGCGTCTAACAAAAGATGGAGGTGTCTATGGCTGAGGAACAAATAGTCTATTCTAGAGTAGGCCTGGTGAGCATAGGAATAAAAGGAATAGTCTAGCTCTGAGGGGTGAGAAAGTCTCCAGGTATCTATCAACTGGTAGTCCAGAAGGAGGCGCCTCACCCGTCTACAATCTTTGTCTGACTTGCGGGAGGACCGATGTGAGGTATCTCGGGTTGGGTCTAGATCCCAGTTCAAATCACCCCCCATCACCACCATCCCCTCCAACAAGGGCTCAGCTTTTTCTTGGACGGTCGAAAGGAAGGAAGGTTGTTTTATGTTCGGGGCATAAATGTTGAGAAGGGAGAAGCATTGGTTATAAATTGTGCATTTTAATTGAAGGCCTCTACTCTCAAGTAGTGTATGTGTTGACAGGTGAGTAAGCGGAAGATGTCTGGCTAGTAATATAGCAACACCTAGTGTCTTACCGGTGGGGTTGTTTGCCATAAAAACATGGGGGTAGTAGTGGCACTTAAGTGAGGGTACTTGTCCAGTGTGGAAGTGGGTTTCTTGGACAAAAGCTATGTCTACTCTGTCATCTCTTAGGCATTAAAGCAATTTGGACCTTTTTTTCAGGAACATTCAACCCCTTGATGTTAAAGGTTGCGATTTTCAAATTACTAGGGTTAGGCATTTCTAAATGTACGGGAAGCGTGTAACTGTAGGCCACTACATTGGCACTGATAGTAGCAATGATCTTAAGGGGTCCCCAACAAGAGAAGGTAGGGAAAGGGCAAGGGGAGGTATCATAGCAAAGCATTAAGAAGAAGAAAGGAGAAAGAGTAAAGGATATAGGGAAATAGAAAGATAAACTAATACAAAGTACTATGAAAGTATAAGCTGCGATTGGACGGAGAATGTGAACCAGCCCAGACTCCAGCCAAATACTCAATGAGTGCAGCATAAGGGGGAAGACAGGGGGATAAACCGTGGCAACTACCGGAGCCAAATAAGGTAGAACAAGATAAAATCTCATTGGAGTGAAAGAAGAGCCAAATTCAATCAAAACAGAACCTGTGATTAGGAGGCTATAAGTGTCTTAGAAATTAGTCAGGGGCAGCTCCATAGAAGAAATCATAAACAGAGTCATGTGGGTAGAATCTAGAGATCAAATAGAAACAAATGGAGAACCGTGGAGAAATACAGCTTTCACTAAGCACAGGTGGGGAACGGGTAGAGAATAGATTTCAAATATACAGTTTGTGTAAACAAAAAGGTCTAATCGGAGTAAACAGAGAACATTGCATATAATATGTGCTTATAAATCTCAGGTAATAATGAAACACAGAAATACTATAGTAAGGCAGGAGTAGCCTCGATCTCACCAGACACAGTGGCGAGGAGATATTCAGGTAACTTTGGGAGTAGAAGTATCTGCGGGTTGTCTGGGTCTCCTTTTAGAAGATGAGGCTTTTTCCCAGAATCCTTTTTGAAATTCCAGGGAGGGTATTACAGGAACACGGTGATGAGAGTCCCAGTCAGGAAGAGGAATAGGCTGCATGCCTAGTGACGAAAGGAATTGTGGGAGGTCTGCCGGTTTGTTTAAGATAATGGTCTTTCCGTTGTGAGTGACCTGAAGGTTGAGCGGATAGCCCCAACGATATTTCAGATTGAGCTTGCGTAGGGTATCGGTGAGGGGTTTTAGGGTCCGTCTTTGTTGTAATGTGGACCAGGCTAAATCCGGGAAGAGTTGGATTTTATCACCATTAAAATCGATACCGTCCAGTTGGCACGTTTTCCTCATCTCTTCTTTCTGTGTGAAGTAATGGAGGCGACAGATCACATCGCAGGGTCTATCAGTAGGTGAGCCTCTCGGTCTGAGAGCACGGTGGGCTCTGTCGGAAAGGATCTTCTCTTGAGGGTCTAGGTCAAGAACTTCACCGAAAATCTTCGAGAGGACATCGATCAGGCTAGACTGTGGCATATCTTCTGGCAGGCTTCTTACTCTTATATTATTACGTCTGCTCCGATTGTCCAAATCCTCTTGCTTGATGGTAGCAAGCAAATGCATCTCGAGTGACATGAGATCTTGTTAGTTCGGCAGAGATTTGATATGAGTTAGAATCTCGGTTATTTCTCTTTTTCTTTAAGAAGAGTGAGGCGACTCTGTGTCGCCAGTAGACGACATGTTGCCTGAAGAAGTGGACAACGAAGGAGAAGCGGGAGAGGTCGACTGGGGAGTTCCTGAGGGGAAGTCTGTAGAGAAAGTCCTCAGGTACTGTCGCAGATCCGGAGTGCGATCACTAGCACGTCTCGGAGTCCCTTCAGGTTTAAGCTTAGATTTTCTGCCCTTCACCATAGAAACAAGAGAGCTCACAATCCAGAGGTTAGGGAGATGACACGGTTACACATAAATAATTATGGAGATGAAGCCATAGGTGGGTTAGACATTGCCACTGGTTGACCCCCACGTGGCCCTAGGCAGCCTCAATCTGCATTGTTACGACGACACTCGCAGAAGATAAGGAACCATCAATCGTATTAGGAGGAGCCACAGGGAATATATTCTAGAAAGAGGGTGAAATAGGGCGCCAGTAGATCACTGAAAAGCTGGTATGTAATATAGCTGAACAGTGCCCCAACCAAGATGGCCGCCGATCTGCACCATGTAAGGGCTGGGCCAGAATGAAATGCTGGGTTTAAGCCTTTACAGAATATGTCTGGGCCAGGGGGGCATCTGGAGGTCTGGCACTTGTATCTGTTATAGAGCCCTTATCCCAGAGGCCTCCTGAAATCTAGGTCCCGGCTGTTAGGGGTGAGTAGGCCACAGACTGTAAAGGCTGTCTGCATCAGCAATCTCCCGTAGCTGGTCACGGGGGGGTGGGGAGAGGTCAGGGGGGCTATGTGGATCTGCCAGGTGTTTTGCCAAGATGGAAGGGGAGGTTTTTGGGGTATTCTCCAGCCCCGGAGCTCAGGTCCCGGCTGCAGTCTATAATTGAGGCCCCGGCTTCTGAGTGACGGGAAGGCCGCAATCCACAGAGACCCGCGGGGGGTCTCCCGACTCTGCTGCCTCCCGCGACCCACCTCCGGTGGAGATGCGCTGGCACTGTGAGGTCCACCTGTAAGCAGGCAAGGGCAACTGGGCGTCTGGAGGGTCACCAACTGTCGGATAGGTGCAGGAGCACAGTAAAGTTGCGGCCGTTCACGATGGTTGCCAGGCCACGCCCCCAGTGGACATTCTTAGGCTCTCAAGGCCCACTTTTACCAAACCCAGCCAACTCTCATCCTAATCCTCTGTTCGACTCTCACTGGGCCTTATTTTGGTTCATTCTTTCTGACAAAATCCTTCTTAGATGGGCAAAACCATGTGCACTGCAGGTGAGGTAGATGTGACTTGTGTAGAGAGAATTAGATTTGGGTGGGGTTTTACTTCAAAGTGAGATCTATATTGCAGTGTAAAAATAAAGCAGTCAGTATTTACCCTGCACAGAAACAAAATAACTCACCCAAATCTAATTCTCTCTGCACATGTTACATCTGCCCCCCTGCAGTGCACATGGTTTTGTCCATCTAAGAAGGATTTTGTCAGAAAGAATGAACCAAAATAAGGCCCACTGTTACTACCAGTGCTATACTGTATATACACACAATATATATAAGCCAATGGGTTCATGTGGACATTATGCACAGTTGCAGCAGTACCTTTTTGGTGAAATTGATTTAGTTTTAATCATAGATGTGCAGGCAGTGTCGGATTAGGGGGGGGGGGCACAGGGGGTCAGTACCCCTTTGCCCCCCTCTATCTAGGGCCCTGTGCATGGCATGTATGTTGTAAAAAAAATATATATTTTTTAGCTAAAGGTTTTGTGCATGGGAATGGAGTAGTACTGCAGCCTCGCCTATCTGCCAATGTGACAATGATTAATGGTGCTGAGCATCGGGAGCCAAGGCACACTGACTGCACAAGTGTGCAGTGCATTACTGGGAGTTGACTAAGTCCCATGAGACTTTACACAAGAGGTCAAACTCTGAGAGACTTGTGCTGAGCTCTGCTTGGTGGAGCTCATCATATGCTTTTCAGGCCCATGGAGGACAGCAGCAACAGCGGCCTAGTCATGGGAGGGTTTTTAATTCGAGGCAGCGCTGAGCCAGTCATTGCTTCTACAGTGTAAGTTACCCATTGACCAAGTTTTATACTGCCTTTAATCTGTGTTTTGACAGTGTAATATTCTCCTGTGCAGTTTGCAGCCAGTAATGACAAGTGGGAGGGGGCCCCCCTGTCTAAAGTGACTCTGGGCCCCCTGGAGGCTTAATCCGGCTCTGGGCATGGGAGTCTATGCCTCGCCTGCTATAGACCAGTATAATCCATAGTTTTGACTGTTAAAATAATTACAATACAAAGAAGAAATTTAAAATATCTTCTTTGTATTTTTCTTATTATTTGACAGCCCTGCCTCACCTTACAGAGTTACAGAACAGCAACCATTAGAACTTTTATTTTTAAACTAATTGAATGTGTAACAAATCTTCCTCATCATTTCATGTCTGTAGAATTTCACCAGCATTAGATTGACAATAAAGCATAGTTCAGTGAAAAAAAATTGAATGAGGCTGTGTTCATTAAAAAATAATAATAATATTGCTGTCAGTTGTGTTATTGAGCAAGAGGGTCTTAAAATATGACACTGTTTTTAAAAGCAAGAAATACAGTAATTCTGTGTATTTAATTTGTCCACATATGTGAATTTGGGCCAAGTTAAAGTAAATCTAAAATATTCATTCTGTTTATGAATTGTAAATGTGTATATTTATTAGAGTCACAGACTTGATATTTGCCTGTTCCATCACTGACCTTTTTCAATGTGTTACCTCTACAGACCACCCAGGAAGAGCACTCTTAATTTTGGAAACCAGTGTATTTGCATTTATAAACAAGAGCGTAAAAACTAGCATAACACCAATGTGTTTTCTAGAGACTTTGGGTGAAATATATTTATTTATTTCCATTAGTTCTAAATGGGATACATTTCACATGAGCAGTTTCATTTTTCACCAAAGTATCCAATATGTTCCTAACATGCATGCAGTGTGAGTGAATATAGATGTATACGTAATTGCGCAGCTTTATAGGGATTTAGAGCTATAAGGGTCGATACATTTTGGAACAACACATTGTGTCCTCCTACATCATACTTGCCTACTTTTGAAAACTAGATTCAGGGAGATTATAGTTGGTAGTAGAATTTTGCACAGTGCCCCATTGAGGGGGCTTGTCATGCTCCACCCAAAGGGTGTGCCTAGCTCCATATATGGAGAGATTGTGAAAAGAGATTGTGAACGTGGCACCTAGAAGCGTTGGTGTGTACTGCTACATATGATAGGAATCTTTTAAAATTACATACACAAATGTAGATGAGCCCCACAGCAGTTAGTAAGAGATACTATACTGTACCTGCTAAAGTGCTGGGAAATGGCGCTGATGATTCAATGTAAATGTATCTGTCTTTCATTTATATTTTCCCAAAAAATGTAACAGTGTAATGTGGACTAGGTGAAATGAGGGAGATTGCTAGACTAATGAGGGAGATTGCTATTATTTCAGGGAGTCTCCTGCAGAATGCGCACAACACATTTTGGTTTCTATATTGTACCATAATGGGCAAATATATGCACATTCATATTGAAACGATGTATGTAGCACATTAAAGGTTGTTTTTTTTTTGTTTTGTTTTTTTTTATCTTTTCCCTTCCCTTTTAAAGTTCCAGACTAAGTTAAATCTTTTCTTTGGCAATTTTGTCTACCCACTACTGAAACATTATGCAGAAAACTGATGTATTTTCACTTCTTAAGTCCTACTAAGTTTTTAAGCTTCACTACAATTGAAATCAGTAACATTTGGGCTATAGATACATTTATAGATCACTGGCATAACCTTACTTGGAGGGAAAATATTATTCTAGCATGTAACTTTCAGGAAATTCTTGGCCCTGCTTCGTCCATTGTCACAGCAAAGCAGGACCAATTACCAACACAATGTACGAACAGCTGAAGAAAAAGAATGCTAACTCACCTTTCCAGTGAATCACACTCTGCCTCTTCTGTGAGCCTGCGCTTGTGCCGGTCAAAACTTCCCAGTGGCACTTTTAGCTAAAGGAGTTGTTTACATCGATAGTTATCAAAATGGTCAGTGCCATTGATCTTTCATAACTTGAAAAACCAGTTTGGCACCCTATCTAGTTAATTGTAGTGCCAATCATGACTTGCACATAGCACCCCTGACATTTTGATCACTTCCCAGCATTAATAAATGCAGGGACAATGTTAATGCAGTACATAATACCTAATATACATGTGACACCTTTTACTTCATCTGCCACCATGAGTACTATGTACTGTTCTGGAGATATACAGCCATGGCTAAAAGCTTTGAGAATTACATAACTTAAAAAAAAAAAATAAAGTTTGCTGCCTCAGTTTTTATGATGGCAATTTGGATATACTGCAGAATGTCTTTGAAGAGCGATCCAATTAAATTGCAATTAATTGCAAAGTTCATCTTGTTATGACAATGAACTTAATCCCAAAAACAACACTTCCACTGCATTTTGGCCCTGCCAAAAAAGGACTAGCTGACATCATGTCAGTGATTCTCTCATTAACACAGGAGAGAGTGTTGATGAGGACAAAGTGGGAGATCATTTTGTCATGCTGACTGAGATAGAATAAAGTACAGGACGCTTTAAAGGAGAGTGGTGCTTGAAATCATGGTAACACCTGCAGTCATCATTGAAATTGGACTGCTGAGGACTAGAGTAAAGTCATTTTCTCTGATGAATCAAGGCAAGAATATGTGGCCATCTGTCAGTTTTTGGCACAGAAGTTCATTGACAGCATGTCAAGGTGAATTGCAGAGGTCCTTAAAAAGAAGGGTCAACACTGCAAATATTGATAATTTGCTAAACTTATTATGTTAGACAGGGGTGACGCAGATGATGTAGACAGTGAGCATGGAACAGAGGGTTAGGTTGACAGTTGGTTGGGTTTGGTAAAGAAGTGGGTCTTGAGAGCTCATTTCAAGTTTTGTAGAGAGGTGGAGAGCCTGAGGGAGAGAGTTAGAGATTTCCAGAGAAAGAAAGCAGCATGTAGAATCAAGGGTAGTTTTTTTAAGAATAAAGGAGACAAGGACATGCTTTTTCCAGGGACTCATTCCTCAAGAATCCCCATGGTGCAGGGAAAGGATATTCAAATACTCATTGATTCTGCTTATACAGATAGAGAGCCACTCAGCCAGCGCCGGGGCTCACCAGAATGCCCCGCTGGTGAGATGGTGCTCCATCTGACTGGGACGCGCGGCCCAGTTTACGGGCGGCGGGGGATGCAAACCCTGCCCATCTCCACTTTAGGGAGATGGCCAAGGTAAGGGGGTGTAAGGGGAGCTGGGGGCGATCAGCAGGGACCAGCGGCGAGCTCCTTTCGAAGGGGACGCACAAGCGTCTTGTGCACGTGCGTCACCCTTCCGGTTGGAGATCTGACCGCCAGACGGCGGGCGCTCCACCTGTACTGTACTATGAAATCACTGGACTTATTATTTCCCGCACATGATCCTATTCTGTTTGTTACACACCCTTTACCTCACTGCTCTGTAAGTAGAGAGGTACAGTCCAACAGTGGGCACTAGTAGGCAGAATATTCCTTTCTATTCTCATTCTAAATCATCTATTGTTCCACCCATCACCAGCTATAAAGTGAATGATGTCAGGCTTTAAAATCGGTATTTCTTAGAATTGCCCGACTTTTCCTAAGCAGTCACCTCTTGTTTTCTCTCAGCTTTTGCCATGTAGGGAAAATACAGACTGATTTTGAATGTACCACACATATACTGGGATGCTTTCTTTTTACACTAAAATTTAGAATTGAGCTAGGAAGTAGTGGGACAAGCCCTTCCTAAATCCATGTACTGTATATAAGGTTTTACCAAAGTTAAAAGTAGCTTTATTTTGTTTGCTTTGCTTCTAACTCTGCAGGACCCCATATTCTATACCATCATTGCTCACCTTAAACAAATCTAAAGAAGGTAATTTCTGTTTCACCCCACAGGTATCTTTTGTTCATTGTTCAAGCATGTGGTTCCATTCTGAAAACAAAACACAATTCTGTAAAAACTCACTCTCTAACTACTGTCCCATTTCTCAGCCCCCATTCCTACTCAAGCTACTTGAGACACTTGCCTGCACCTGCCTCACACACTTTCTAAACTCAAATAAGTTATACAGATGGAGCCGGGCTTATTATTGCTGGCGGAGCGCCAGGACCGTGTCCCTGGCGATCCGCCAGCAATCTGGCGCTCTGGCTGAATGAGACGCTCGTGCGTTTCCCACGCACGAGCGTCTCAATAGCCGGGCGGCGAGGCGGCGCGGCGGGTGCAGTCCTGCCCGTCTAAAGCTTCAGGGAGACGGGCAGGGCTGCGGGGGGCTGCGGGGGGGCGGTGTGGACCGGCGGGGACCCCGGGAAGCCGGCGGGGGACCCGGGGAAAAGCACCGTCGGAACGGGACGCGCGTGCACCTCGTGCACGCGCGTCCCTTTCCGACATACAGATGGCGCGGGGCGGGGGATGGCGGGTGGCGAGTCCTCCGCCATCCCCAGCAAAGACAAGCCCGGCGCCATCTGTAGGACTCACTTTAGTAAGGTTTTTTGTTCCTGACACTCCACAGAGATAGCACTGACTAATGCAGTGAATGATCTAGTCACTGCTAAATCCAAAAGCAATTACTGTACTCACTTTTTATTTTTCTAGATCTCTGTGCTGCTTTTTTGACACTGTTGACCATATTCTTCTCATACAAACACTACAATCTCTAGGTCTTAAGGACACATCCCTTTGTTGGTTCTCATCCTACCTATCTAATCGCTATTTCAGTATTGTTTTCTCTGTTTCTACCTCCTCTTCACTATCTCTATCAGTTGGAGTACAACAAGGCTTAGTCTAGTTTCCCCTGCTTTTTCCAATCAATACCATACCCTGGCACACTAATCGGCTCTTTTGACTTTCTGCATTTCATCTTGCCACCTAAAAACTGAATATTTAAGACATAGAAATAATTATGTTTCCACCACCAACCAATAATAGTTACCAACCTTATATCCAAAACACAATCACATCTTACACAAGACACTGCTAAAACTCTAATCCATGCTATCATCATCTCTGTCTCCCTACTGGTCTCTTCCAATACCGACTCTCACCACTACAGTCCATCCTGAATCCGGCTGCAAGGCTAATCTTCCTTGCTAGTTCAGGGTCTGTGGATCCATTCTGTCAGTCCCTCCAATATGAAATGCGTTACAAGTCCATAAACCAAACTACACCAACTTAAATCTCTTTGATTATCTTAAAATATATACCAACCCACTTTGCTCAAGATTTACATCCCTAATCCACATTAATTATTTGCCCCCATTCACAATTGCAGGACTTTCTTCAGACTGCACCTCTGTGAAATGCCCTCCTTTGCACAATAATAGTCTTTTTCTAGTCTTCAAACCTTCAAGCATTACCTGAAAACTCACCTCTTCAGGCAAGCTAATCAAATTTCAGAATCACCTTCATAACCTTCAAAATACTTTCCTATCCTATTACATCCCCACTGTACACCAAACAAATCCTCACTTATTTTATTTTTATTTTGCTGGGTGACCATATCATACAGCCCACCAAAAACCTTTGCAATCTGGTCTTGACCATTATGTAATCCCTAACACCTATCCTTGTGTATCAATCCCTATTTCACTATAGATTGTAAAATTGCGAACATGGCCTTCCTACCTCTTTGACTGCCTTTTACTTCCCAGTTTGTTCCATCACTGCTTCCAATTGTAGCACATATTGCAATTTGCTGGACTATATAAGAAACTGTAAATAATAATAGTTTTCAATGCAGTCTAATAAACACCTGCCAGGGATACATATAAATGATCGGCGGTGGGGATGATGGTGGTCCTAGAACTGACATTGGCATCCCGACAGGGTTCAATTAAGTATACTTACCTTCCCTCTGCCCCCCCCCCAACCCTATCTTTATCTCCCTGCAGCCTAACCAAAACCTTCTCCGCTAGTGCCTAACCCCATCACCCATACACCGACAACTAAACCTTACCTCCTGCAGCCTAACCTACCCCACAGCCTAAATCTAAGTCCTGCATTGGTGCCTATGCCAATTCCCCCTTCGGCCTAACGCTACCCACATACTTATGTTTAGGATGCCAGTAGTCTGGATTCCATCATCATCATCCTCATTTATATTGGCATTCTGGAGCCAGTCTTTAGACGACAATTGGGATGCCGGCATCAGTATTGCCTCTACCGGCATCCCCAATGCCAGGATGCTGACTGCATCTCACTTGTCTTACTAATATACAAGATCAATTCTATCGCAGTCTATATTTTTATTGTGTGTGTTTGTACATTGATATATAGAGTAATGCATTATTGTTGGAAGATTAACAGTTGATAAATTCACATTATGGATTTTTCATTGTAGTGATTTGTTCTCATCTGCCATAAGAAATCTTGTACAAGTTCTGGTGCATAATCAATGAAGGTTGTTTTTTTTTCTCTGCATAAAACGTAGCGGTAACTACATAGACAGACAGTCATAATATCCTAATATTTTTCAACCACAAGTAGCAATCTTACAGTCCATAATAATGCGCCTTTCACAATTTTTTCCACTCTTTAAGTCCATTTCTGGCTAAATGCCCTGACAGCTTAATTATAGAGACCAAAGTAATTCAGGGCATTTAGTTTTCGCCTTTCCAGAGTTCAATGTCAAGCTGAGTGCACCAACGCCTAAAAGCTGCCACGCCTACTGGAAGTGAATGGTCTGCTGACTTTCTAACATGGATTTCAGATGTCACTAATCCCTTATTTAGAGTCAGCTAGTTACACAACTTTATTCTGGAAATGTCTGCATGCTTGAGGTCCCTCTATCTCTAAGGCATCTTTCATTTGAAAATATTATTCACTCTCAATTTGTTATTTCTCATTCTCTAGGTAGAAGCAAAAGCTGTTAAAGAATGCTTGATATTACTCCGCAGAAATTCAGCTGTTTGTGCCATGCCTTTGCACAAGATATTTGAAGAAGGAAATAAAGAGAAGTCGTGGCATCCGTGTACTCTGCAGCTAATTAGACATCTGTGTGTGGCTTTTCTTTTGTTCTCCCCCGAGTGGCACAGTGTTGCCAAGGAGAGTATCTCACATGTAAGTGGCGATGTGTAAGATGTAAACTGGAATTCTCTATGTAACCTGAGATAGCGGTCTGTAAAGGCCATGCAGTGTTGCAGTAGGCAAGAAATTCTGTTTCTGTTTAACGAATGTTTAAAAAAAAATTTTTTTACAAGTGCAGTTTGTAGAATAGTGTTGTGTAGGTATAAACTGTAATGCTAGGATTAATGTCATGAACTAAGGAAGATTTCTGGTGAATACACAGTGTATCTGACCTTAACGATCTGTAAAATTTGTCAAATGAGTCATGCTTAGACTATGGTGAGAATTCAATTAATCACTGTTAATTTTAATGTGGAAAGGAAAAAAAAAAAAAACCTTTTTTTTTATCACGATTTTTTGCCCGATATTTTCAAATGGCAATTCAATAGCAGCACTTTTTTTCATGGTAAAATGTACAAGCTATTATGTGTATTTGCTATCGCGGCCATTAAAAGAACTGCACTTATCGTGGAAATAGTTTTTCCTGCCAGGTGAAACAAAATTCTTGAAAGTGCTTGTTATCGGAGTTAATTGTAGTATCCCTGGCGATCAAATAGCCACGGTAATTTGACAGGGATTCCCCCTATGGCGGGGGGGTATTCAATTAGTGCTGGACTTTTTTCCATGTTTTAGGTGGAATGAGGATTTGCCCTATTCAAATGGTGGGACGATTTTTTGCCTAGGCAAAAAATTTGGCAGTGGCGAAAAACATCCAGATCAATGAATTTGTCACCAGCCCAAATGTTGTTGCCAATTTCTAGGCAAAATTGCATCCATTTTTGCCAATTTTTGAGACATATTTCACCCATGCCTTTTTAGCCCCCCAAAAAACAGTGAAAAAGCACTGGCCAAAAAGTGCCTTCAGTAGCGTGGAAAACAGCTGCAATTGAATAGTCAGTCATCAAATTAGTTCTGGGGGGTTTTTTTGGCTACCCAAAAAAACTGAACTAATTGTATACCCCCTTATTTTGGGTAGATGCTATAAGCATACTACAGCATGCAAGGAATATTTGATCAGCAGATATTTTTCTGTCTTCATTTTTTAAGTGATATATGTGACCTATAAATCAAGCATTTAAATTGATAAATGCAATGGACATGTGACATTTAGTAAGTAACAATAGTGTGATTTTTATTAACTTTATGATGTAATGTTTTACTCTTCATTTTGCTTTCTAAAAATACAAAACTTGGAATATTGTATGGCCCTCTAATGCACTTTTCTAAAGGGTTTAACTGACACCACCCTGAGATGAGTTACAAGGAGTCAGTATGGTAGAGTTCATCGCTTCTTGCAGCCAAGGGGATTCAAAAGCCTTTCATGTTCAAATTCAAAGCAAAGGATATCCCGCTGACTAAAATAAGATACATTACTAGTGCAATATGGTAAAAACAAATAGGATCATTGACTTTTAGCTCCTCAACTTAATGAAGTTTTTTTATAGAGATGTAAGAGATCAGTGTTTCTGGTATTTGTTCATTTTGCAAGTCTAAATTATTTAGTGCCTCAATACAGTGATGTAAGATGCAAGAATCCTCTCATATTCCTCAACTGAGTTACAGTATTTAATCTGGAAAGAAATACTTGGTACTTGTTTCCTAGCACGGCGCCAGCGATTTTTATCTCAAGCATCGGGACCTAAAAAAATCGCGTCCATCGCATGCAACCAAATTGCATGCGAAGCAATCAACGCGATTTTTACATTGGAATCATGGTCCCTGAGACCCAATTTTACATTGGGCCCAATGTAAAAAGCCCCCGAAACCCCAATTTTATTTGCATACCCCCCCTCATGGGTGAAAAGCCCCCCCCCCCCCCCCCCCCCCCCATTGTTAATGCCACCCCACGATGAACGCCAACCCGCAAGGGGCGGCGGTACGCGCGCTCGCCACGCTTCGGGTTGGCGTCAATAGTGGGGTGGCGTTAACAATGGGGGGACATTTCACATACTTAAAACCCATAACGGTGCATATACAATCAAAAATTGGGCCCATTAGCCCATTTCCTATTGTTCCCTATGTAAAATTGCGTCGATCGCATCGCATGCCATTATAATGGAATGCGATTGACGTGATCAACGCAATTTTATCATTGAAAGCTAAATTAACATTGAGCCCTATGTAAAATTGCATTGATCGCGTCGGTCGCATGGCATGCGATCAACGCGATTTTCTCATTGCCGGCAATAAAGCCACTTAATTGACAGAAAATCGCGTCGATCGCATACCTTAAGTTACCTTAACTTACGGTATGCGATCTACCACGACGGGCGCCGTGCTAGGAAACAAGTAGCAAATACTTAGTATTTATCAAAGCTTAAAAAGAGAGACAGTGTTTTAAAACTGACAGTTAGGAGCTGATTAGTTGGTCTTATTATGACTACATTTTTTTTATAAGGCACCAGTTTGATCACTTCCGTAACTTAAATTGAAATGAAGCACATCCCCTTGCATGTCCCGCTGGTGGAGAAATCATTTGATGGTCAATGACCATCAAATGATATCTTCAGGCCACACAAATATAAGTCAGTGGAGACTGACTTATATTTGCATGGGCCTGGCCAGAAGACACCCCGCATCACACAGTTATTAGCATGGGAACGCCTAGCGTTAGCATGGGAATGCCCATGCATTCCCATGCCCCCTTGCAGCTTTATCCCCTGTCCACCCCCCTCACTGTGCGACACTGACAGTGCAGCTTGCACAGAAGGCATGCACATAACTAATTATGTACATGCGCAGGCCCTAACCATCAGCCCCTGATGTGAATGCATGGGGGACCGAGGAAATTAGAATAAGGACCATAGTACAGGTGACATGAAGTGCAAGCAAGAGAGGTTGATATTAGGTTATATGGTGGAAGGGCATGTTTTGATGAACTGGTGTTCTCTTGATGCAACTTCCTTTACATTTATCCCAATTTTGGCAACCCTGTTTTCCCCCCAAGGTTTTCCTCTTCTTTTCCACACCAAGGTATACATCTGGTATTAGTTTTCATAATTATTTAGCTCATTCCTACGCTTTACCTCGACATCAGTACTTATTAAATATTTTGGTCAGTCTCTAAAGACCCATACACACTGGATGACTTTCATGTGAAAGCCGCTCAGTTTTCTCGGCTGAGCAGCTTTCCGCATGAAAGCCGCCCAGTGTGTACAGGGCAGCGGTCAGCGCTGCTGCGTGCTCCCGCATCATAGCTGCTGGCCGACACTCATCTGCTGGTATTATCAGCAGATGAGCGGCTTTGTTGATGGCTTGCCATCGCACTGCACTATGGACAGCATCGGGCGGGGGAGAGCTGCTCAGTGTGTATGCACTGACTGGCTTTCCCCCCATCAATAACAACAATCATCGCTGTCCATAAACGCTGGGCAAAATCGGCCAGTGTGTATGGACCTTAAAAGCAGAAAGCAATAATTGGATATACACCTTTGCAGAAACCTCATGAGAACCAAATGTTTTTTTGGGGGCAAAACTGGTCAGCAAGAAAAAAATGTTCAACAGTTCCAGGTGGACATTTTGTTGCTAGGAGACAGTTAAGTAGCTCTGTATTGGTGAATTTCTGTTTTTGTTTTTAAATCCTTTTTGTGCAGAAGTGTAGTTGTTATCACTGCCATCAGCAGAAATCACATGTTCAAGTTTGAAAATTGTTTGAACTGGACACACAGAAGGGGTTGTGGTTCAGATCTAAAAAAAAAAGTATTGCTGTTCTGGCTGGTAATTGTATATCCATGCGTCTTGTCTCAAGGCAAAGTGCCTGTATGCTAAGAAAAAATATGATAAGGTTGCTTACTGCAGAGTTTCTTAAACTCCGCCATTACATTCCAGGTCTTAAGTATGTCCGTGCTTGCGTCAAGAAGGTTAAATCAAATTGACTATAATATTATTTAAGTTCACTGTGGAGAGGTGTAAGAAAGGAGTTCTAGGTGTATCCAAGTTCCCTGGCCATTCTGCACACTTCTAAATTGCCTCTTCGAGCTCAGTGTGTGTGTGTGTGTGTGTGTGTGTGTGTGTGTGTGTGTGTGTTTTTATGTATATGTGATCTCTCCTAGACCTGCAGAGTTCATGCCTTTTGCATATTTTTAGGTTGGGATAATACTATTAACTGCTCATAATACACAATTGTTTATCAGCTTTAACCGTAATAAGAAAAAAAGAGAATTGGGTGGGGATCTAAATAGGGGGATGCAATCTTGACAATTTAAAACTGTGAGAACATTCATCAAACACACTCTAAATGACTGGGAATGTACTATTCTGAAAATTTGGTTTAATTCTTGCTATATTTATCTGCCTTTAGTTGTAAAACCTTTGATTAAGAACATTGCTGGACCCACAGGTCACAGTCTGATCTCAAACTGTGGGGAGCCTGCCCGTGCATTGCATAAATTAATTGAAAACATGAAAATTGTTTGTTTTGTGGTCATATTTTGGCTTTTTACCATTTGTTAAATAAAACTACATATTTGTTTATGGAATATTGAAAGGCATTTGAGGATAATGTTACTTGTTTCCGCTCTCTTTCAGATGACTCAGACACAGGAAGCTGCCAGTGAAGTTTCTGACGTACTGGCTCGTACTTTATGCAGACTTGATATTCCTGGAATGGAAAGACAAAAGATAATCACAATAGCGCACAAGCTGCTTCAAGACCTATAGTAGGAATTTGGTAACACAGAGTCTAAGTTGTTTAATAACAAGAGTGTATACAGTTTATATGCTTTTGTGTTGCCAGCGAAATTAGCTTTTTTCTTTCTGTCCTTGTCACTATTCCCATGAAAACTATGCTGCTTAATTCCCAGTGATTATTTGCTTATTAAGAATACAGATGTCAGGAAGTTGTTTGGGACCAGTTTTCTAATGAACGATTTGGAAAATTCTTCAATATAATTTGTGTATGAACTCTTTGTTGAATATAATAGACTTAAAATAAATCATTACAAAAACTTCCATTAAATAAAATTTCATTCCCTTTCTCTTTTTTACAAGCATATTGCTTTAACAAAACAGAGATTAGCAGCCGCCAGATAAAAATGTAAAAGAAACTGCCTTTAGCTTACAGGAAGAGGCTGCGCTATATGTAAATAATACAGCTGTGATACAAATCTAGTGCACTGCTTGAACTGATGATTGATCATACAGACACCCACCAAAGTTATATCCTGTTGTAATTTGTGAAACTTAACATACATAGAACACGCTATGCAGCTTGTGCATTGTGTAGTGCTGACGCACGTTTCGCTGTCAGCTTACACCTAGGATATCTGTTTATATAACACAGTGAAATGTAATTGTTACTGTTAATTTGTGTAACATTGTGTTATCAACTAGACACAGTAGCAAAGGAGATGGCAACATATTAGCCTATTCAGTTAAATTAACAAAGTGTGTATGTGAGATCTGAATTATTCATGTACTTTATATTTAATTTACTACAGTATTTTACATGCATAATTAGCTCCAATACTGTATATTAAGCCTTATAGAAATGTTTCACAAATAACACATTTTGTCATTTATTATTTTAACTGGCCTAATTTTAAGGAAAAGTTACATTTAATCAATAGTATACTGTAGGCCACTAGAGTATTGCTGTCTATTACCCATTGTATGTGTGTTATAATAAGTCAGACTGTGAGTGCCCCATATAAGGAATACTTTTTCTTTTTGCTTTGTTACAAAATAATTGTAATGCTTTTTGCAGCTTCGCTCGGCAGGGTTTGTATTTATTATTAATAGAATATAATCTGTTATAAAAAAGGAAAATGTATATATACAGTAGGGTTTGTGCAGGTATTTATTTGTTGATTAAAAGCACATGTGTAAAAAAGAGTTGTTTTCAATAAAAAATATGTTGGAAAATGACGAGTGTTTATTTTTAAGGGTGGTTGCCTTTGTGATTGGGCTATCATCATTGTAAAATATATAAAACAACATTAAATGATACTAGGAATATTGTTACTTTTCATATAGAGGACATCCTCGTAGGAATTCATAGGAAGCCTGACCTAGAGGACACACACTATCAATTTCTCTCTTTCTTTTTTTTCCCGTCATTTAAGAGTCTTTAGCAAATATACGCTGTCCTATCAGTGAAATGCCTTTCCAAGCAGAATATATAATAAATGGTACTTGTGTACTAGCTTGGCGCCCACGATATTTGGTTGCACTACATATAATCGCATCGCATGCCATACACCCGATAGTGTGGCGAGCGCAGCGAGCCACCGAGCCCGAAGCGTGGCGAGCGGACGCGTATTATGCGTCCCCTTGCGGGGCTCGCTACGCTCGCCACGCTTTGGGCTCGGTGGCTCGCTGCGCTTGCCACACTATATAAAGTCAACTCCACGCCGACGTGGATAGTGGGGTTATGAAAAGGTCGTAGGACGCATACCGCCGCCCCTCGCGGTCTCTCTGCACTCGCCACGCTTCGGGTTCACGTTCATAGTGGGGGTGGTGGGGTGGTGCATTTAACATTGTAAGCCCCCATTAGGGTGCTTATACAATTTTAAATCGCATACCATTGTATATGCGGTACAACGGCATACAATGCCATACAATTCGATGGTATACAATTTAAAATTGTATAACATCGGCTGCCATCGCATACCATCACATGCCTTATGGTCTGCAATGCGATGGGCACCGTGCTAGTACACAAGTACCTAATAAATATTCTGAGAATATTTGGCAATACGTCTATGAACCTGTTATCATTGCATTTGACTTGAATAGACATTTTAATTTGATACATCCATATCCTTAAGTTTCAGAGTACACTTTACACATTCCTATTAAATCATGTAAAGTATCAGTGTAACCTGCTGGGGAATATATAGCATAAAATGACACATCTGAGACAGTACTTAATGAGGTAATTTTGATACTAGTATGAACTTATTATAGCCAGTACCTGAAGTTCTGAATAACTGCACACTGCTGCATCTTTCCGTCTCTGTCTACCTACACACTTTACAATGGTTTTCCAGTTGGTACTGAAGTTTTACAGAAAGGCTTTGTTAGATATGTATTCAAATTTGAAACCAATTACACAGGGTACAGAAATGAAGAGGGATGCAGGGCACAAATGGAAGACACAGCTTGAAGAAATATACAACAGATACCATAGCTATAGTATATAGCAGGCATGGCCAAATAATGGCCATCTAGCTGTTGTGCAACTACAAGTCCTATCATTCCTTGCCATAGCTTTGCTGTTAGGGAATGCTAAAACTGTGGCATGGTATGCTGGTATGTGTAGTTTCACAACAGCTGGAGGGCCACATTTTGGCCATGCCTGGTCTATAGGCATACTTTTTATTACCTATTTCATATTTATCCTTAAATGATAATTTGGTTAGTATTTTCCATATCTTAATGAAGGAGGAAAAAAATTCAAATTAAATTTTGAAAACCTATATCAAAGCTTAAAAAATGTGTATAAAGATCGTGGGGGTATTTTGTCCTGGTTACAAACCAACTGACAGTCCACTGTAGTTCAGTCACTCAATACATATGAGGTTATTCTGGTTGGTGCGTAATTTTCCGAATTCTTTTGGAGCGGTCCGCACGCCATGCTGTGCGGACATGGTACGAAGAAACGCCCACTGGTCCTCCTCATTCGGACGGACTCACACTTTAAGAAGAGGGCGTGTTTACAGACAACATCCAAACCTTGTGTGTGCGGTGGACACACACATATTCTGCACGGTCTTACAGCGTCAGAACGGACGGGAACCTGGCCGTACACACCGATGCAGTGTATTTTCGCAAAACATACTACTATCATCGGAACTCATACATCACACACATGACACACTTATGCAATTAGGCTACCTCATTAAAAAGGGATTGTTTTTAATGGTCATCTATTAATTCTCAAATTGATAATTAAACACTTTAGATTAACCCTTACATCATGCAAAGTTCAAAACATTCTTTCTTGCCCCTTTACGCCCATGTGTTATGTATGCATATTACATCATAAATTATTCTTCAAATGCAAAAACACACATACACATCAACACACTATGTACATCTTTACATTACCCTTCACTTTCAAGCACTTGTATGCAATAAACCCATCTATATTCTGTATATACCTTTTGCACCTTACATAAATAAACATCACTATTTATACTTATACTGTAAAATTATACAAAAACACACAGACCACTTCTAACTTTCATAGAAACATTTATTTAAATACAACAGCCTTAGGAGGGCCCCTCGCACACCCTCGCCTTCTTCCCTCTGGTCATCTGTGGGCATGTTAAAGTGGGTTCAACATTAAAGTATGCTATTCAGGTTGACATTGCACATTGTGATACCTACATTCAATCCTAACTACCTACAGCATGATAAATCATACATATCCACAATTAAATAGCCAATAGTGTTTCAAATTCAAATAAATACTATGATGGTGACACACACACACAGTGGCTTACACTACAGAATATGTTACTTTTTTTTTTTTTTTAAATATGTTTATTGGATTTTCCATTTCAAACAAAATGTAACATTACATTGGGTATCATTGGGTTGTGGTAACAAGGACGTGTTCAATAGCATTCACAACATATTAACAATCACATAGAATACATCCATCTGGTATCACATGAGTTCTTGGTTTCGTGTTCTAGTTAGTTTTCTCCACATGACATGTATCACGTTTATTTTATGTGGATTGCATCCCTTATATAAACGTTTCCCAATGATATAGAACTTAACTTCTACAACAACTGGGGTGGGGGTTGAGTTGGGTTTGGAGGTGGGAGGGGAAGGGGTGACGAGAAGGAGGGGTAATGGGGGGGGGCATGGATTGTCTCCATTTTTTGCAGACAGTACACAATGCTTTACATTACATAATACATTACTTTGCATAATACATATTGCATGTGTTTATTTCAGTTGTGCGGTAGCGCTGTTTCTAATACATTTTATGCTTAACTCTCAGTATTAATGTTCGTTATGTTGGTTCTTGTTATTTACTGTGTCGGGAGGACGAACGTCTAGGGTTTGATATATCTGGGTTTGAAGTTCCACGGATTTGGAGCTTATGAGTGGGTCCCATCTGCGAATAAAGCCCTGGGTAATCGCCTTGGAAGTTATTATGGTGTTATATCTATCAAAGTACATGTATTTCATCAGAAGGCCATCTAGTTCTGATATCGTTGGGGTCAATCTGACTATCCAAGAGTTTAGTATAGCCTTTTTCGCCACCGTACATAATATCGTCAGGAATGGTATTAGAGTTTTATGAGTGTCGCCCAGATGCCATTCATCGAAGTTAGCAAACAACAGTGGTTGGGGGTGTGCCTGGACCTTCAGTGAGAACATGTTGTTAATATAGTGTACAACTTTATACCAGTATTTCTTTATTTTGCTACAGGACCACATGTTATGGATGAAGGTTGCCGAATGGAACCCACACTTCAGGCATTGTCCAGTTTCATTTGGGTCGTAGTAGCTGCACTGTTTCTGGGACACATATGCTCTATAGATCGTTTTTACATGTACTTCCTGTAGGACAGATGTTTGTACAATTTTAATTGTTTCTGTATAATATTTGAATATTATCGATTTGTTTAATAAAGGTATATCTTGTAACCATGTGTTCTCGACTTTGTCCAGTTCACCTGCTGAAGTATAATTCAGAATTTGTTACTTATAACATTGCCAATGTATGTATCAAAATCACAACAACACTTGAGCCTCACTCACACTTGTCCTGCCTTAACACTCACCAATGTACTAGAAAGCTACATCCACTAGAACTTGTCACATTTTGCCATACATATAAACCTGCATGACACTGCTTAATAGCCAAACTGCATGATAGATAGATAGATAGATACATACATACATACATACATACCACATTAAAAGGCTAGGCTAGTCCCTCTACCCCTTACTTCATGAATCATTGTGACATTGCCAGATAGGTGAAGGTGCAGCACTAATCCTCACCATGCACCAAACATTTTCTAAGGAAAATCCATCCTACATAATAGCTTTCAAAAACACATGGCAACAACACGGGCCCACTGGCTAGAGGGGGGCCCAGGGGAACTGCCCACTTGTGACTCCATTATAAATCAGGCCTGGCCATACTCCATTTATGTTTTATTTGTGCTTGTATAGAAAGACTCTCCATAAATAAACACTCATCACCTACATGAGCCTCCAGATTCCACGTTTGCAGCATGGCCCTATAACCCCAAAGTGTGTCTGTTGTTATCCATTTGTTTTGACTAGTCTTTACTATATTAAAGCAAAATGTAATCAGCTGTGCGACATAACAAACTGTACCTTAATAAGTCAGTAATGAGGCATTACGTCTACTTACCACTGCCTGCCAGCTCCACACCCATTTCCTGCTCCACGTTGCTGGGTAGTGGGTAAGTGGGTAGGGCTGGGTCATCCTGACCAGGGTAGCTGGGTGGGGGAATGAGGAGGTTGGTGAGTGGCTAGGGGGAGGGGTGTGTGTAGGGGGAGTGGAGTAGAAGTTTTCTGCCTCATGGCGGCCCTCCTCCTCCATCTCCACCTGGCCCACCTCCTGGACCTCCACCTCCTGTGCCTCCTCACGGGACTGTCTGGCTCTCTCCCGCGCTGTGGGTTTAAAAAACAAAATGGATGAGTGTCATTTTACAGTCAAATTTCTATTACAATTACATATCATATCCACATTACTGCATGTGATAGAGGAAGTATCACACATATAGTATATGCCATTTCTAAATCATCAACACCCAATTGACCTCATGAAATATAATTATTTAATAATGTGAAAATGAAAACATTGTTAATTATGTGTGTTTTGCGTCAATACTTACAGCGTTCAAGACGCCGCCTCAAACGCTGGAGTAAATCCGGCTGGCGCCGACGCAGGTCGGACCATCGCCTCTCCAGCTGGGCGACGGTCCTCCGCACATTTGTGCGGGTGAATATTCGGCGCTGGGCTGCAACGTAGGCCCGGCGCTTGTCCCTATTGGAGATGTAGAGACCTGCCTGCCCCAGCCTCCGCTCCATAACGGAGACTAATTGCAGCAGCTCCGCAGTCGAAAACGGTGCTGCGCGCTGGTATGTCGCCATTTTAGCACTGGCACATGACAAATATTCATGTCCTGTGATTGGTTAAGTGTAGTATTTGGTATTAACTTTATTATTCATTTTGACATGCACAATGTGTATGTGCTACAAGAATCGGCTAAAACATCACACCGCCAAGCAACGCTTGCTATAGCTTGGCATCGCATAGCTGTACTTCGCATTACTTACTGTATGCACTTATGTGTATGCGTACATTTATAAGAAAAAACATATACACATACTTGCAGTTCTCCTGACTACACCATTATATTGGACACATTATACACCTAAGCTGGCTGCCTGCCTGCCTGCCTGCCTGGCTCCTACTTCAAATATATTAAAAAAAATATATATATATATATATATATATGTGTGTGAGAATAAATATTAAATCTACAAATGAAATAATCACCAACACATACCAAACATACATGGTGAAAAAAGTATGAAAATCAATCTACTCACCAGACATGGATGATGACATCAGCTACAATATTGGAAACATAAAAAAACATTTCAAAATATATGTACAAGGTATAATTGTGACCTGCAATATTGGACTAAAAGCAATACACCTCAAACATGATACGTAGTGCAATTGATTTTGCCATTAAGAGGCCATGGTGCCTAATTGTTAATTTCTAGGACACAAAAATAACAGAAGTTTCCACCTTTATGGGTGTAATTGATCTCAAATTGGGTTGGTCTGTGCAACATTTAAAAATGTACCTGAAGAATCTTTGGGCAACAGAGTCCCTCAGCTGTTATCCCCTTCGGCTTTCCAGGGAGCGGGATGGGCGCATGGGTGCATCTTGCGGCTCAGATGGAACCTCCCACTCATCAAAGGGTATCTCACGCTGCACAGCTATGTTGTGAAAGAATGCACACAATCCCACAATCCTCGACACCATTTCAGGCGCATACTGTAAGTCACCACCAGTCCGGTGGAGCACTCTAAATCGACACTTTAACAGGCCAATTGAGCGCTCCACCACTTGCCTGGTGGCAACATGCGCCCTATTGAATGCCTCCTGTGGGCCCGGTGTTGGGGAGCTGTATGGTGTAAGCAGCCAGGGCGTACATGGGTAACCGGAGTCACTCAGAACCCACGCATCACGGCCTTCAAGCTCTTGGAGTCTCAGCCAAATCCCTGTTTGTCGGATAACATGAGAGTCATGGGCACTTCCAGGAAACTTCGAGTTGAAGGCGAGAATTTCCATGGGTGGGCCACATACCACCATCACGTAGAGTGAGTGGAAAAATTTTCGGTTCCTATAGGTCTTCTCACTTCGTGATGGAGGCACAAATGGTACATGGGTGCCATCCACAGCCCCTATCACATTAGGGAAGCCAGCAATTTGATGGAATGCCTGCTGGCTTCTGTGAAGGGTCTCTTGGGCAAAAGACATGGCCATGAAGTGCCCCTTGCGCCTAAACATGGCTGACGTCACACGCCTCAGGATTCTGCTGAAAGCAGGCTGGGATATTCCAGCAAGTACTGCCACTACTTGTTGGAATGATCCTAAGGCGCAGAAATGCAACACCGCCAGCAGCTGTGTGTGAGGCGGAATTGCCGTTGTGAGCCCATGACAAGGTTCTAGATCACTCTCAATTAAAGAGAGTATATCTAGAATGACATGTGGGGGTAACCGGTACCTAGTAAGTACCTCATCATCGGGCATCCCAAAGAGTGTCACCCGTGTGCGAAAGATTCTAGCACGTCCTGGCCTCCTTTGGCGACGAGGGGGTGGAGCCTCAAGTGCCTTCAGCTCTTCAGCCACAAAATCCATCATTGCTTCTGCAACCTACAATGAAATGATCAAATGAAAAGGAACACCTATGCAAAGAATGCTCCACCAAAAATTCAAGTAGAAACATATGAATCCGTACGTACAATAGACGGCCGCCCACTCAAGTTCCGAATATCCATAATGATCTGCAATTATGTAAAAATAATATAACCTCACACAACTATTTAATCACAAATATGTTTCTTACATTTAACACCTAAACACTAATTAAGTATTATCTCTAATAACAATTGTTCATGAAATCATGTAGTCAGACACATGAAGGAAAAATTGTAACAAATATGTTAGGTGGTAATGCATGGGACATCAAAGTGTGCGCCTTCCGATGGTGTGCAAGTGCATGTTGTAACATGAATAAGGACCATTGTGAACTGTAACAGCATGGGACACATTTCAGCTATTGATGGGACATGTAGTTCACCAATATATGGAGGCCCACAGTTTAACACCTGTGCACTTTAAATGGTGCCCAGGTAACATGATTCATTAATGCTAACAAGCCTTTGCTGAAAAAAAAGTGTGTGATATGTTAAAAAATGTTGCATAAATTATTACCCTTACATTGTTAATGTTTATCATCTCTACAATGACCATGGAAAATCTTACCTTAGACCTGGCCACAATACAGATCTGGAGACAAATGAACCTAGCATCAAGCCACTATTTATAGGCCTAACACATGTGTTGTGCATGACATCAGTGATGACTATTGCCTGACTTGTGGGCTGGATTTAAAAATGGAATGGGTTACTTACATTTGTTGTACATTCAAAACAATAGCACAGTACTAATGAACATTCACAGATAGCATTTATGTTTTTCTAAAGTAGTAGGTGGTCATTATAGAAAATATTTGAACATTTCACCAAAATTAGACTTTGAAGGTACGCCAGGTTTTGTTCAATAGAATTTCCGCTAGTATGGGCGTGGCCTATGCGCCGCACAAACAGCACGGTTTACGCTGCCGTAGGGAACACTGCCGCAAAGAATGCAGGGTGGGGCTGATGTACGCCAATGACAGAAATTGTATATAAAGGTGTGCTAGAAAAACAAAATGGTGTTGCAAACATGGCTGGTTCTCATTCAGACGGAGAGCAAGAGTACCAGGACCTCATAGCTCGCCTGGACTCCAGCACCTCCTATGTCCCTCTCAACAGAGAACAGGCATTGGGAGGAGAGCAGGCAGCTGGGCCATCAACATCAGGCCAAAGCACAGATGGCCAATCAGCAGCTGGCCCATCTTCTGCCTCAGCAGAATCATTGGGAACACAGCAGG